>NC_090928.1:1243136384-1243751384 GCF_040938575.1 Ambystoma mexicanum | reverse complement strand
AGCAAACAGAATGACGAAGACTGGGACGTGAAAAAGGACTGCCCAAATGAAGATTACTAGGATGAACAGGAAGGAGCTGCCTAGTGTTTGGAGGAAGGTGATTGGCTCTGAGCAACTCTCTTCCATGAAACTGGAGTTCAAAGATGCAACATCTGAAAGCAATGGGGCTCTGACCGGCTAGTCACTGCCGGGGAAGCCAAGCAGTCAGGTGGACAGGCGAGCTAGGAGAAACATGGAGAAGATTTACCAGCACTGGCTGGGAATCCAGGAGGCGGCGAGTGAGGCAGAGAAGCAGAACGGAGACAGGGCGAGGCAGCGTCTGGATCAGAGACGCACTCCCGAAATGCAGGAGGGAAGCCGAAGCGAGATGCGAGGCAAAGGAGCTTCACGCCGTTAAGGGAGGCCGGAGCGATGCACAGACCAACACCAGCCACAGAGACGCGACACGTGAAGTGGAGAGAGAGAGCATTAGCTGAGAAGGACCCGAGCAGGGTCGGAGAAGCCAAGATAGACGTCCTAAAGCCGGGGAGCCCACAGTGGAAGGTTGGGGCCCCAGGAGGGAGCTGGAGAAGGCATTTCTGGTCCCCAAGTAGGCAAATTACCTACAGCTTACATCACAAAGTGATTTTCATAGTTCCAGCATTTGAGGAGATAGAAATACACCAGAGATAAGAGGAACCTGGGGGGAAAAGCATATGTCCTCAGATCTTGAAAGTGGATGAGCGTAGTGAGAGAACCTGGCAGGGGAGTATACCACGTGTTTTATGAGTCTAAAACGCACACCCAAGTTGTGGTATATTGAAAAAGAGAATCCCAGGAAAGATACATGCACTTAGGATATTTGAACTGCATTGAATGTGGAAAAGACCTAGGGAAGGGAGTTATTTCTCCTGGATTGAATTGCAACACTAAGAGGAGAGGGATATCTTCTTGGGCTACAAAGAACTTGGTTATTCCCTTGAACATTTGTTTTGGTGGAGAGACACCTGGGGAGGGAGCCATTCCATGAACTGTGAACATTATCCATTTTGAGCTTTTGTTAGATTTATACCCTTCTGTTGAACTTGAACATTTGTGCACTTTCCAAGCCAAAAACAATACCAGTAAGACCTAAGATTTACTTTTAGAATGAGAGGGATAGGATAGGATTTCGGACACATGACATTTTTGCTTTGGACATCTCGACAGGACAGTCCCTTAGTTTTGGATTGAGGTAGGGAAAAACCTCCTGAATTAGAGACAGTGAGGCATTTTCCAACTCCCTTTTATTATTTAATAAATGTTTATACCAATCACCATGGGTCCTCTGTGTACGCGTCTCATTCCTGGCAGCATACATGTAGTCAATTGATTTAAAAGCCACATTGTGGTCAATAGACATAATTAGGGTCTTAAAATATAAAGTCATCAATAATAAAATCAGTTTGGCACTGAATATCATTGATAATTGGGAGTACATGTGTTGAATACCTTAAATATGATGGTAGCATGGTCACAGATTGTTTTTTAGCTGTATTGATATATTCTGAAATTTTCAGTGGCCCATCCGATCCCACTCTCTACCATAGTGTTTATGTACTTTAGGTAATAAGTAGATAGTGGGCATGATCGGTTCTGTAATGCTTAGAAATTCTTTTTCTTGATCTATAAGTAGCCATTGTCTACTATTTTTAGTTGAGTTCTTGCAAGCTGGATATAACTTCTCTGGTAGGGTAATGATTCAATTTCTGATAGCAACCATGTGTCTGTAGATGGGCCTCGCCCATATCTATATAGTCCTTGGTATTCATAATCACTATGTTCCCTCCTTTGTCTGCCTCTTTAATTATAATATTACTGTCTGCAGCAGGGGTGTTCAATGCTTGATATTCTTCCTTTGTTAAGTTGTTAACAAACCTCTTGTTTTGACTGAGTTTCTTATCTATTTCTTTGTGAATCTCAAATGTCACAGTTTTATGAAATGCATGGATAATGCTGTCTGGCGCTGATGGTGGCATACATTTGGGTCTGGGTTTTAGTTCCTGCATCTTCAAGTTTACTGGGATATATATGGAGATCTTCACAGATCTGCTGAAAATCAGTCTCTTGGTTTACTTCCAATGATAAAAGTAAATGTGTTTCTCTCACACCCAGATAAAGGTAATCCAGAGCCTCAAGTGTAAAGGTGAGCTTACCATTATGTTCACATCTGGAAAACACCAGCACATACTTTTTCTGTGCATGAGATACGCCCGGCAAATATCCCTAACCGGAAACCCTCTCTGGAGGGCTGCAGGGGCCGAGAACCTTCTGGTCGAGTAGGTCCAGATACCTGCTGGAAGCTCCTTGCCAGCCGACTTGTAACACTCTGCTATGCACAGGATAATCCCGCGTGACAGAGTTTGCTTAGTGACAGGCAGGCCTTTCCTAGAAAAGGAATGGGCCACAAACAACTAGTCTGATTTCCTAAACTCAACAGGCGACATAGAAACTCAACGCTCTCTTGGGATCAAGGCGATGGAAACGTTCTTCTTCCTTCGAGGATTGCGGAGGGAGGTAGAAGACAGGTAAGTCAATGGCCTGGGACAGATAAAGTTCTGAAACTACCTTAGGCAGAAATCCTGACTGTAAGAGACTCTTTCTCGTGAAAGAATTTCACAAATGGGGGTTTGCAGCACAAGGCTTGCAGTTTGCTAATTCTTCTGGCAGACGTGATTGCGAAAGGGCTGTTTTAAGGGACAGGAATGCATAGGCTCAAACAGAGCCACCATCAAAAAGGTCAAAACCAGATGAAGAACTCAACCTGGGAAAACAAAGGCGATTTGGCGGAAACGTGTTGAGAATGCCTTTCAGGATCTGGGCTATGACCGGGATGGTGAACGAACGAACCTTGGTCTGGAAATCTCTTGAACACAGACAGGACCGCCAAATAGCCCTTCACTGTGGCAAACTGAAGAGTGGTGGGGCAAGCAATGGGGTCAGTCTCGCGTTCCCTGCTCCATGCCTCAAATCTTCATCATCTGCATGAATACAGAGATCTAGTAGGTGGACTGCATGCAGCCAGCAGTACCTCAAGCACCTCTCCTCCGAGAGGTCCCAGTCATCATACCTCATCCTCTCAAGAGCCACGCATGTAGGTTGAAGGAGTCCGGGGTTGGGAGAAGCATCCGGCCAACTGGGTGAGGAGATCCAAATGCAGAGGCAACCAGTGAGGCAGACAGATGGTCCGATCCAGTAGATTGTAGTACAACATTATCCTTGCCCAATCCGGGGCAATCGGGATCATGGATGCTCTAAATCTCTTCAACCTCCTGAGAACCCAAGGAATGACGGGAATCCGAGGGAAGGCATAATGGAGAGGGACAGGTCCAATCCACCAGAAACGCGTTCAATTCCTCGCAGTGGGCGCCCCAACCCTTCAGAGATGCATCAGTGACCACTCTGGCCTGGGGCCAGGGTGGCCAGAAGGGTACCCCCGCCAACAGATTGCTGCACATGGTCCACCAGCAGAGTCCGCGGACAACCTGGCGGGACACAGAAAAGGTGATCTGAGAGCGCTCGCAGGTATCGAGATCACTGGTCTCTGAGGAGACATTGAAGGGCTCGCATAGGCAGTCTGGCCTCTGGCACCAGAAAAATACAGGAGGCCATGAAACCCAAAAGGTGGAGGAAGGAAGCCGCTGGAAGAGAGGCGTGGTTTTCAAACAACTGTACCATCTGGTTGATGTTGCTGACTCTCTCCTTGGGGCGGGGTGAGGCCTTCCCCACCCGGGTGTCTAGGACCGCTCTGATGAACTGGAGCTGCTGGACTGGTGTCAGATGGGACTTCAAGTTGATGGAGAAGCCCAGCCTGCGCAGTAGTAGGCGAGACGAGACTTGCCCCGCTGACTTCCCTCGGATCAGCCAGTCGTCCAGGTATGGAAATACATGATTCCGGATATCCTGAGGTGGCCCACAACCACTGCCATGAGCTTGATGAAGACCATTGGCGCCGACGTCAACCCAAAGGGGAGCACTTTGAACTGATAGTGCTTGTCGCCAATGAGGAACCTTAGGAACTTCCTGTTCTTTTGGTGTATCGGCACAAGGAAATATGCGTCATTTAGGTCTATCGACACCAGCCAGTCCTCGAGTTCAAGAGCGTTGAGAATCTCCTTCAACACCACCATCCTGAATCTGTCCTTCCTCAGGAACTTTTTCAAGGCCCTGAGGTCCAGGATGGGACGGAGACCTCCTCCCTTCTTGGGCACCAGGAAGTAATGGGAATACCAACCCGAACCTCTCTGATTAGGAGTCACCTCTTCCATGGACCCCTTTGATAACTAGTCTCTCAGTTCTTCCTGGAGCTCCTGTTCCGGTTCGATTGGGGGAGGCTGAGGACTGTCTGGAGGCATCTTTAGAAAAGGCAGACAATAACCCCACCGAATCAACTGCAGGGCCCAGGCGTCAGAAGTTATTTCATGCCACTGAGGCCAATGTCCTGCTGACCGTCCACCAACCGGTACATCGTGGGAGGGGAAATCAAAGTGGCTTAGAGGGCGCAGGTGACCCTGCCGCTGCTGCTGCTTGTTGGCCTCTAGACGCCCCTCTGCCCCTTCTGGGATGCGAGAAGCGCTTCTGCCCTCGACTGGTTTGCGGGAGCGGCACCTTCCTGCCATAGGGCACATAACATCTGTAGCCCCTACCCCTGGAGGCGAAGCTAAAGGCAGGCTTGGACGGCGGCGCCGCTAAGCCCAAAGATTTAGCAGCCAATTTTGACTCCTTGAAGTTCTCCAAAGACTCATCTGCTTTTTGTCCAAAAAGCATATCACCTTCAAAACTCATGTCCAGCAATCTGTTTGACATTAATAGAGAAACCAGAAGTTTTCAAATAAGCTTGGTGTCGCATCGCAATTGCTGAACCCATCGCTCTGCCAACACAGTCTGCCACATCCAGGCCCGTCTGCAACGACTGTTTGGCTACCTCCTTCCCACCATCCACCAGCTGTAAGAAACCGTCCTGCATGGCACCCTCAGGGACGTACTCAGCAGCCTGTTAGACTGCTTTCCAAAAGCCAAATTAATATTTGGCAAAACCACTTGCCACGTTAGTGGCCTTGAGAGCCATGCTACCAGAAGTGAACACCTTTCTGGCCAGGGCATCACATATTTTCCCCTCTCTGTCTGTTGGCAGATTAGAGGTGGATGCCGCGGGTCTAGTGGAGACAGTGGCAGCCTGAATCACCAACCCCTCTGGGGAAGGATGAGTAGCGAGGAAAGAAGGATCTCCTCTTGCCGGCCTATACTTCCCTGTTAAGATGGCATTCACAGCGGGAATGGTACAAGGGTGCTGCCATAAGGAGGCTATAGGATCTGAAATGGCAGGGTTGAAGGGCATATTGGTCTCAACTGTGGGACTCTCATCCAAAATGACAGACTATCATAACCATCTTCAACCCCAGGGTGTCTTCTACCCTGTGAACCAGCTCCTTGAACTTACTAGTGTGGGTATAGGGCTGTTCCTGCTTTAACTCCAAGTCCGGAGAAGTATCCAGACCACTGGCATCATACAAACCCTGAGCCAAAGCCAATAAATTAACCTGGTCGTTGAAATAGTCGACGCCACCGGCGCCCATGAAAACAGGGTCGACCATGTCCTCAGGGTCATCGTGCTCCTCGACTCCAAAAATGGAGTGCATGGAGTCAAAGAAACCCGATTTCGACTGTGGCACAAAGATACCATCGCTGACTGTCGGCGCTGAAGGCTTGAGGGTAGACTTCGAAGCCATCGATGCTGAGGGTACTTTCGGCACCAAGGGATGCTCGGGCAACCGGGAGATGCTGGTAGTCTCGGATGTACGGACTTCCGTCGACTTATGCCTAACGGGCATAACATCCGAAGATGCTTTCGACGCTGACGGAGTGGCTGGGAGCATCGTGCGCAGATTTAGCCGCCAACGCCTGCTGGTCGGGGGCCGGAGCTGCACCTACAGCCGCTTAAACCTTTCTGACAGAGTTCTTGAAACTCTCCCACTCCTCCTGAGTGGTCGGCCCCTCCGAGGGCTTACTTCAATAAGAAGACTAGCTGGACTTGCGTCAGTGGTGCTGCTTCTTCTTCTGCGAGGAAGATGCGGAGAATGACTTCTGGAATGGGACCGCTTCATGGTCTTCTTACGATGGCCGTCTTTCTCCTTGGTAGGGGTGGGCTCCTCAGTCTCGGCCTCCAAGGACCGGACGAGCAACCGCGCCAAAGACTTGGTGACAGGCTGCCCCAAAGCCAGTTTCCTGGCACTCTAGCGCAGAGACTTCGGCTGAAGTACAACGCTTGGAGCACAACGCGCAGGCTTCCGTGTCGTGACTAGCAACCAGACAGACGTCATGGGGGTCGGTCAAAGACATTTTGGCCTTGCAATCGCAGCTTCGTTAGAAGCCGAAACCGTGTGGGAGGACACAGTGTTGAGGTTTTGAAGACAAAACATAAGAAAGTACACTAAGAACGTCGAGTAACTAAAGTTGTGTTCCCTATGCAGCGTTCGACCGTGAAGAAAAAAACAACTGAAGTGTGGGGAGTAGTGAGATGCTATTTGTACGGCGCCTGACTTGACGTCCGGAGCCGACGATCGAGAGCCTGTCAAGACAGAACGACGATCAGCGGGCGAGAGTCTAGGTCCACTACGCCCCCTGGTGAAAGGTTTCTGAGTAGCGAAGCTGGAGATGAACATCTATCATGCTCTCGTTTGAGCATCTATACAATATTATTTTGTAAACGTGTGTACAGAGGACCATGTTGCAGCCTTGCCAGTGGTATCTACAGCAATGTTGGCTATATTCTCTAGTGTGGCATCAATTCCTAGAATGAGCTCTGGGGGTTGATATAGTAGTCTTTTGTGCTAGTGTATAACACTCCAAAATGCAATGCACAAACATCCTGCAATTATGTCTTTATTTAAGTTTACTAAAGGAATGCCCTCTTATTTGCAGCAAACAAAACAAAGGACTAACTTGATTTGCATATTGTCTTTGTTCTACCCATTAAAGTAGATCAGGAGATGGACACAGTTGTATTTTAAAGACCTTTGCTTTAAATCTAACCTATTAAAAATAGAAAGTTTTCCCTAAAGCGAAGAATCTTTGCCCTGCTCTACAAATGAAAGGTGCTCGTCAGGATGTCTTTACAAAATCAATAAAGTCCTCAGTCCAGAATCATACTCCATCCTGAGTCTGACCCAATCATTGTGAAAGAAAGGAGAACTGAAGTAGGCCTCTTTGACCCCGTTTTAGCTAGTAGGCTGAAAGTCTCTTCTATACAGTTCCATCAAGTCAACACAAAAAAGAACCCGGTCCTCCTTTCCTTGGGGCCCTAGGGCTCTCACCCCGCTTTGGGCTCTCCCGCCCATTCTTGGGGTTTCACTTCTCTCACCTCGCCTTGGGGTCTGGTACCCATCATCCCACCTTTGGGGTCTTGTCTCTCACCCCACCTTGGGGGTTTCACTTCTCTTGCCCCGCTTTGGGGTCAAGTTCGCTTTACCCGCCTTGGGGTTTCACTTCTACTACATCTTGGGGCTTTGTCGGGTCTCTCCTCCTCTCTCCTCTCTCCCTCTTCTCTCCCTCTTCCCTGGGGTGACCACGTACCTTTAGTCTTGCTTCTGTTCTCCTTTTTTCTCCCAGTGCCTCGCTTCGGGCAGAGCTTGCCCTTCTTTCCCGCGATGCTCCTATGGGTCTCTTGTGCCAGTTGGCCAGCTCATTGGTTGTAGGGCGGCTGTGACTTCTTGCTGTTCCTTTCGGCTGTGCGGTCCTGGCAGGTCGGTCGCCGTTCGGAGATCTCAGCAGTGGGCAGCGATTCCACACCCCACGTACGCTCGGTGTTGTCAGCCACAATTCCCAGGGGGACGTTCTCCTCTGTCTCCAGCTCCCCAGCTCTCTCCCAATTCCAACAGTAATTGGTGCTTTATCCTTCACTTGACTTGGTGATCCATGTGTAATTAGCCGGTCAGACACCACGCCAGCTATTGTTACAGGATGTTTGCAGTCATCACATAGGTTATCCCCCATATAGCCAACAAAGAAACTAGGGTTTTGAACATAGGGAAGATTACTCAGATCACTTTCTAGGGTCTGCCTGTCCTTTTGGGGGTGGGGGGTGGACATCATCCACAGTGAGATCACGCTTGCCCTGTCCCCTAGGGAATGCTAGGTTTAGTCGGCTCACCTCCCTAGCACCAAAGGGAATGGCTAGCTCTTGGGGAAAGGGGACAAATTCCCTGGATTTGTCACACCATGCAGAACATTAACGGCTAACATACTCAAGTGTTCTGCCCTTGTTTGAGGCTTTTGCAAAAATGCACGCAGTTCGATGAACTGATTATAATGGAACATGGACATTTATCTTGAAGGGAACCATGAGTGAGTTTGAAAAACCACGGTGCCATTTCAAATAGTGACAAAATGCTCGTCAACAGACGAGACCTGTGTTTCATTTGCTCTCCTAATAGAGTTCTTCACTACTAAAAAATAAGATACCTTTAAAATACCAAAAAGAGTTCAATACTGCTAAAAAAAGGTAACTTAAATGATCAGTGTTTTAATGAACATTTCAGAAAGGGTTCAAAAGGCAGAAGCATTAGCCTGTACAAAACTGTTCAGAATTCCAGTTGCAAGCTGGATTAGGAAGCGGTAGGTGACTCCTTTCGTGAAGGCATTAACCTCTGGAGCTCCCACAAAAAAGGGGCGCGTTAGGCTGGAATTAACTGGCTGCTCTGCTCTGGCGACTGAGATGGCTCACAAAGCTGGTAAGGCTGATCCTTCTGCTTGGACTGTCCTCTCTGCTTACTACACCCTTGCCTACTTCAAAGCCTCTATGGGGTAAGGAAACTTGGGTGTGTCTCCTCAGGCAGCTGGAGTAGTGATTGTCTGGTGGGTACCAATCCGGAGGATGGCTGAAAGTTCGAATGTGATGATGTGGAGCTGGCTCGTCCCTCCTCTCAAGCTGTCCACTGTCTGGTTGTCATGCTCCAACGCTGGCCCCGGTGTAGACCGTAGTTGCTCGCAAACACAGGAGTGAGGAGGAACTCCACTGACCAGGAGGCCACCAAATGTTTGATTAGTATTGGCTTATGATTGGCGGCCTGGGGGTTACATCTCCATCTTTTTGTAGATCTATAGACCCCAAAGCCATTTTGTCAGTCAACTACCTAGAACCATCCTACATAACGGGAATTGAAGACTTCACAGAAGATCCTGCTGGAAGCTCTGTTGATGGACTCCTGATCATCCTGCGAGACTAAGCTCTGCTATTCCACTATAATAAGTAACAATGTTTAGCAATTCCTCCAGTTGATGAGTCAGCACAGTTGAATTCTCCACTTCTGCGACCATTGTGTGCTCCCTTGACGGCTCCTGGCCGAGTATCACCATCACAGAGGTGGAAGCACCATTTTGTTGCTGGGGGCAAGGCAACAATGATATTGCCATCGGAAAGTGCCTGGCTCCCTCTCCTGACTCTTCAGACTGGACTCCACTGATATCCTTGATTAGAGGGACCCTCCATTGTCCCAACCTGCAGCCTAAGGTCCAGACCTGAGCATCTTCTGCCTTGATCCAAAGGTCAGTGTTCTGCTAACTTGCTGCTATTTTTTCATCCACCAACTAGTCATTTCTTGCAGGCCCTCTGACCTCGTCTGCATGGTTGGTCCTGTCCTTCTGTCAGAAGGGGCACTGCCTAGAGACCGTGCTGTCTGTAACCAGGACCAGAAGAACAAGACGTTTGGATTCACCTATGAACCCTTGCCTAGTTAACGTCTTCAACAAACCCCAGAAGCTTTCCCCTCATCCTTGTTATGTACTGGCTCCTAACCCGTTGCTGGTCCAATTTTTCAAAGCCCATGGGAGCCACCTGCAGACCTTTCTCCTGGGCACGAGAGATCAGCTTTGTCTGCCTCCTGATCTTTCATCCTCCTCTGCAAGCTTCACCGGGCATGTTCTTGGTTGAATTCTGGTCTGTATCTCCTTTGGTGGGTACCATCATCCACTCAACTTGAAGATTGCCTACTCTGCATCTACTCTACAAATTTGCTAACTTTTGATGGTTCTAGCCTATATTCATGATCTGCCTATTGTATTTGTAGCCTTAATTTCTATGGACAAACTTTAAAAACTGTCTAAACTTTTCTAAAGAATTAGGACCACTGCTTAGGGGCGCCACACTATTTTTTATTGTGGCATTTAAAATCTAGTACTTGTTTATAAAGTGTTAGGGAGAATTCGCTCTTTAGGCTGAATTTCCTAACCTAGTGAGTCCCCCAGCAGCTTTGCTGGATTTCTGGAGTTTGTTTTTCTCTCCTGCCAAGAGTGACACTCTTTTTCCCCACTCTTGGACATGATTTATGGGGTTCCTTTGACTGTTAATGTGTTTTATGGGCTATGGGGTCCTTTACTCCATAGGGTCTCATGTGTTTTTATTATGTGTGTTACACAGCACCCTCCGTGCAGTAACATAGGGGTGTCATAGTGACCCCCCCACCATAGACTCCATACCCTGGGACTGACTACTGTCTCCCAGGGCATGTAAAGTCGCCATTGGCTTTACTAGTCCCAAATTATTAACAGAAACAATACAAACCATCATATTGTGGACGTACTGGTCGGGGCAATTCGATTGCCCTGGGGTCTGTTAGTGGAGGGGGCACGTCTCCGTCCCCCTGATCGAGTTTTGGCTGGTGGCAGTGGAAACCACTTTTTATATTCAACAGCAAATATTTTCCTATGGGATTTTCCCATTGTTCGAGGCTACCAACTTTAATTATTTAATTCTCATAGCCTCGAACATACCGCCGGTTTATTTATTTAATATTAATTCGCCGGTTGGTATTTTTTGCCAGGACTCGATTCTAAAATGGCGATTGTGTTCTCTTCTGTGACTTTTCACCAAGTCGAGCCCTTTGTTCCACTTTTTGGCGGGCTTCTCCACAGAAGCCTCCAAAAGTGGTGCCACTCTGTCTGGGTACCACAGGGGGTGTGGGAGGTGGTTTAGACACCCTGGACTGAGTTACCTTGGTAACTCAAGTCGCACTCTTGTGTGATTGGCCCAAGTGGTGAGCCGGCCGGCTCACCACTTAGCATGTTTGATTGACAGCTAGGCTGAGTGAATGGGGGTATGCTGCATAAAAGCAGAGCTTTGGGGACTGGAACTTCAGAAGTCGCCACAGGACCTGAGAATCCGACGAGGGAGAAGCTGAGCCGACCTACCACGACGACACCGCCGGTGGAGCCCTGCGGAACCGACTCACCACTTCCCGACGATAGAGAAGATCTCCCTGCTGGAGAGGCTTCTTCCCCTGACTGGTGGGCACAACCAGTTTTACCTTCCTTCTTCGCAACCCAGACTGGTTTGTGGTCGAACTGACCGTGCCAAGCACCCCGGCGGCCGGATAGCCACTCACCACTGAACCGCAAATCAACGGACCGCTCCTTGTACCTGAGAAACTCTGCGGCTGGTTTCTTCCCTGGCAGTGCAACGGACTCCTGTCTTCCTCCACGACGAGATCCTCTCTTCCTCCTGACGAAGCACCGACTTGCATCCGCTGCCAGGAACAACTGCCCTCGCTGGAGTCTTCTCACCACTTTAAGGTACCGTGTCCGCCAGGCCTCCCTTTCTAAAGATTGCTGCAAGGTAATAATAACTCCTTAACCTTCTGGACTGGGCTGGCCGCCTTGACCCACTAACTGGTCCCTTTCTTTGGTCCAACTCCTTTTTGAACCATTACAAGACTTTTGTGCACTGCAACCGTGTGACCTTGGACACATTTCGTTTGATCCTCTGAAAGTGGATCCGGCCTATTGAACTCTAACTTCACGGTTTTACTTTGCCTTCCTCCCTTGTTATGTTCTTGTAAAAGTGTTGGGATCTGTTTCAACTTGTTCTCTGCTTTTCTCTCCCTTTTAAAAACAAACTATTAGAGTGCCATCTACGTTAAGCGCTCACTGCTGTCTGAAAATAAGTGGGGCTTTACTTAAGACTTGTCCAATATTCTTTTAAGGGAGTGTATATCTTTTATTGACCATGTTTTTGAATTGCTTTCTATTGGTACCTGTGTGTTTTTCTAGATGTGGTTTTTAAATAAAAAAAATTATATCTCTTTTACACCAAGCCCTGGTCATTGTTTACTTGACCTATTGTGAATACTCTGTACACTGCCTAACTATTCTTGGGGGGTGTGGGTGTGTGTCTGTCTGTCTAAGAGTAGATACAGGACTGCTCTGCCACACTACCACTGGAAAATATCAGGTTAAACATCCTGCCTACCACTAAAAAGATTGGTCACCCAAGTCCTTATCAGACAACTTGTGAAAATCCCTCCCAACAAGTACCCAACCTGGAGTCTCTGAAGACCAAACCATATAGGGCACTAGTGAAAACAACACTGTACAGTACTATAAAGACTACTACCAACTAAAAATCTGGGGTAGAGGCATAGGAGGCACCCTGGAAAAGCTCTCAAGTGTTACCGATGGGCAAGCAGCCAAGGCTGATACTCAAGGGAGGTGATGCAGGCTGTTTTTAATAAAAAAAAAATGTTTTAGGTACAGTGAATCCCCAAGCACCCACAAAGGAATGTCTACAGAATATGTTCGGTGCTACCCTTGATTTTTCTAATTAATTGATTTAGGTGGATATATACATATATAAATAACTCACTTTGTATTCAAGATTCTCTATTCTAATAATTTCAAGATTCTCTATTCTAATAATTCACACAATGTATACAGTGCTATGTGGCACCACAGTTATATTTAAGTAATGATACACCAACTAATAGGTGCTATAAATTGCATTAAACATATTAAACACTGTTTAACCTCAAAATCACAGATGTAGAAAATCAGGCAATTACATTAAAACATAGTCAGAATGCTTTTCAGTGTAAAAATGCAATATTGTGTGGAGATCTGCCTCCTCCCCACCCGGGCAACCTGCAATAAAAATTAAGTTACACTTTGATTTTACATTAAGGCCCAGTCAATAAATGTTAATTGTCCGTTCTTAGTTCTACAGGTCCCACCACCCAACCATACCAGGAAAGCAGCAGGAGAGTAGAGTCCAAGATGAATCTGTGACACTTGAGCAAACCCTGCAGGAGGAAGTCCCTCTTCCTCGTCAAAGCACCTTGGGTGTCTTGGAAGGCGAAGTGGTGGAGTCTCTCAGCATTACTCAACGGTGCCCCTAGAGGATGGACCCCATTTGGAAGAAGCGGCCACTGCGATGTTGCAGTCAAGCAGGAGAAGGTAACCAAGCAGTGCCGGAAAGGCAGCTGAGAAGGTCTGTCACAGTAGTCTCTTTGGATGGGTTGTTACGCCAGCTGTGGCAAGCAGTGCCGGAAAGGCAGCTGAGAAGGTCTGTCACAGTAGTCTCTTTGGATGGGTTGTTACGCCAGCTGTGGATGTCCCACGAAGATGAAACTTGCTGTGGCCATCGACAAGGCTTGGGAGATGAAGAGAAGTGCTTTGGTTTCCATGGATAACCTTTGGTGGCGGTAGGTGCAGTGGCAGAAGTAAGTGTCGGGATTCTTCAGTTCGCTGTGTGCCACTGTTCCGGTCGTTGGTGCTGCAACTGCTGCACGGGTGACAGGGTGGCTTCTGTCCAGTTGGAACAGAGCACTAGACTGCTCTGTAGACCTCCACCAAGTCTGGACCCTCAGGACTCCTTCACTTTTGAATGAAGGGAAACCCACTGGCAGGCACTTCTCTGCAGGTGGCCACACTGAACTTCTTCAGGCATAGAAATGTGGACAAATGTCGTGGTTGCAGTGTCCTTTGAAGAATTCTTCAGTTGGTTGGAACTTTACAAGTGCCGGGCAGCACTATGCCAGGGTACCCCCTCTTCTGGGCAGTACCCAGCAGGTGCCTTTCTTATGGACACAGACAGCCCCCAGACACAGGATGAGCTGGTGGACTTCTTGGATTCATGATGTCCGCACACTCTTCTTCAGGACCTACGAAGATACCTCTTCAGGACGGAAGGCACTCGGGACTGGCTTCCAGGGCACATCGGGTGAAGAACAGCAGTTATACAATATCCCCGCGTAGCTACGGGAAGAGGTCGCCTCTCCATGTCCTTTCTTGATCAGTCCTTGAATCGGGCCAGAAGCCTTTGGATTTCTTGAAGAATTTCCTCCTCCAGCAGGATTCGGGATGCAGGCTTCCAGAACACTCCAAGCTTCTGACTTCAGGTTCCATCTTCTGACACAGAGGTGAGCGGACTTCTGATATACACAAATCCCCCCCATTCATGCAGGCTGAGCTAGGCTCACTCATCCAATCACAAACTAGGGCATCCATCATGTAACACCCAATCAGGCTCACATGCATTCAGGCCATTCACCCAAAGCCAGACACCCAAAACAGTGAATGTGTATTGGAGGCACATCCCAGCCTTTCAGAGCACACACAGGATTCACTCCCGGTTCAGACAGGGCTGGCACAGGCAGGACCACAGTCATTGTGACACACAACCAAAAAACGGACACGCACACAAAGTGATTTGACTCCTCTCCATTCATTCAGGTCCCACCCAAGGGTGTAGCCAAAACAAGTAGTCTCTGAGAAGGCTCCAGCTAGTCTAGCAAGGGCAGCCCCAGAGCCATATATGGTTCTTTCAACCAACAACCCTTCGGGGGAAGGGAACAGAGCAAGGGCTTCTCAGGACTTTGAGAAAGAAACAAGTGGGTAAGGCAAAAGAAACCATGAAGCTACAGTGGCCATCTTACATTTGTTTAGGAATCCATCGATTCCTATGGCAGAGCCTGGGTGTCCCAAAAATGGAGGACACCCAGAGCCACTGCCAGGTCAGCATGTAGCTGCCACCAGCGCATACCCTCCTCTGTGGGCAACACACAGGTACCTGAAAAAACACACTAGGGGCACCAAGGTATACCCCTACTCCTGGGTATCATAGGGGTATCCCATGGGTATTATTTACCCAAAGGAAAAGATGAAGAGCTGCACTGCCAGGGGTCCAAACTGGACTCCTGTGCAGAAAACAAAAAACACATATGGAGAAGTTGTAGGACAAGGAGGTCCTGTCGCACCCAAAGCATTTCCAGCATCACAAGTGCCTTTGGGGCCCCGTTAAACTAGGGGGGGTGTTTGAGATTTCCAGTGACACAACAGAGTTGTATTGCCAGTGAGGCACTGGGTGGGGCAGCACTAGAAAAAGGGGTCCTTGGTGTGCGCGTGAAAAAGCAGAAAATGTTATGGGACTTGACGTGAGTTACTGCGTAGAGCATTCATCGTAAGCATCACACCACCACTGAATTGACTATAAGATGATTGGGAGCTTGTCACTTCAGAGGAGGATGCATCCCTAGTATCCAGTCCCTTAGGAGGAGGAGTCTCAGACACATTTTGGTGCCGGAGCTAGAAGAGCAAAGAATGGCAGAGGATCCATGGGGACTGATCCCTGAAGCTGAACAAGGACATGAGTGTTCCAGCAAATTGTCAGAGGATTTCATGTCATCGAACAGGTTCCTGGTCTTCTGGCAGAGTTTTTGTGACATACCTCATCTCTAAAGTTTTTCCATTGTTCATCAAAGCAAGTGGTTGGTGTTCCGATTTCATCTGGGATGGGATCAGACTCAGCATTCGGAGCAATAATTAAGATCCCTTGAATTTTATCATGGGATTATAACCATTACGTTCTTAAGGGGATTTGAAGCGAAATGGCAGTGCTATATAAAGGCAAAATAATGACTAACACACTTTTCAGGGAAGTATTATATTGCAACATCAAATATCTTAAATGTAACACAAGAGGTGATGGTTGGAACTTCTAGAATTTTTATTAACCTGTGGCATAGCTCTGGGCAACTCTTCAGACCATCTTTCTGAAGCCTGCAAAGCCATCACAGAAAGGGGAAAGACCATTTGCAAATCAGACTTGGTCCCACTCCAGAAGCGTGAATCCTGCTTGGTTACATCCCATTTGCATGAGACCACACGTAACACCAGACAGGTTTTGACTTCATTGGGCATCTTCAGTGAGATGCAACTTGGGTCTCTAGGACTTAAATGCTCAGGACTTTCAATTGGGCATAGCCATCCCCCTCCAGGTAATTTGAACAAAAAGGTGATGTCTGGATGGATTAGAATTAATCTTAACCTCCCAGCATTGTTCTGGGCAACCCTCCAGACCATCGTTCACCAGTCTGCCAAGCCATTACAGAAATGGGAATGGCTTTGCAACTCAGATGTGGTCCCACCCCAAACAGATAGTTTCCATTCTTCCGCAGTACTCAAATGGTCAAAAGCAATAATGGGGCAAACCTTGCGCTGGACTAAAATGTATTCTGTGTTGCAGTTCAAATTGCATGAAAACAGAAAAAGCATATTCCCAAACACAATATATTCTAGAGAAATAGTGCACTGTCTTGAGAAAATCGTGTTCCCGTCCTCTGAATCAGAACCTTATCTGAAAAATTCAGACCTTGTGCAAACAGGAGAATCACTAGCATAACATGCAATGCAACTGGCACATTTGCATTATATTGACTGCTCTGAAAAAAACAAGATGAAAGCTTACCTTGACTGATTTAATAACTTCCAACATCTAGAAGAAAGACAAAAGTACATGCCTAATTAGTACCTAGAATAACAGTGTGCGCCCCATTTTCAACTAAAGGATTTCCACTGAATGCCTGCCAGTAAGAAACAACATATATAAAAAACAGTTTTGCCTTCATCCAATATGTGAAAGCAGTAGAGGAAAAGCGCGCACTGGAAAAACAGCATTCTACACCAACTGCTGAGCATAACACATTAGTGACGGTGTGCAATAATGTCAAACATTTAGTCGAATTACAAAAATTCCAAAAAAATAATGTCGAATTTTTTTTTTTTAATGCTTTCTTTTTTTTTTATTTACATTTTTTGGGGTTCCGCTAGTAAAAAAAAAGGTTAAAACAGAAAAAAATAAAACAGGGTGTTGGGAGGGGGAACCCCCCTATTTCTAACAAAAAACATTGAAAAAAAGACATTCGAAATTTTTTTTTCAACATTATGTTTTCAACATTTTGACTTTCGAAAAAATGTGTTTCGACATCATCATCATTATAAACTATTAGTGACTTGGTAATTGATGCATTTGTTGAGTTTGTACGTGCTGTCAGATGTTGTTTTATATGCTGGAACAGGCAACCTTGGTAGCAAAACAAAACCACGGTGCCCGGGAGAATTACTTACTTATTGGTAATTGTTTTCCAGATCAATGTTCCTCCCAATGATTCCTCACATATGATATTCTATCTCCAGCGTGGCCGATTTCGGTAACTTATTTGCCACCAGCGGGAGCAGTGGGGCTCAGCTTAGAGCCTTTACGTGCCCTGCATGGTACGTGATGTCGGGGCCAGTATTAGAATTCACTGATCCCACTGACCTCAGATCTGCCCTTTTTCCTGGGCACTGTGTCGCTGGGGGATGTTGGGTAGAATTCTCAAAAATGTGTTAATTCTCTCCACCTTAGAGACCCTCAGCAACTTTGCTGGATTTTGAGGACTTGATTTTTTCAACCTGGAGAGAGTGAGACCCTTTCCCCCCCACTCTCTCATGTATTTTAATGTGATGTTATACACTGTTTCTTTTTGTTTATGGAGTCTAACCACCTCCATAGGCATCATCTTTTACAATTGTGTCACAAAGCACCTTCAGTGCAGTGCCACAGGGAAGTCTTCCAGATTTCCCAAGGTTTAAAAACCTTCTCTGGGATCAACTACCGTTTCCCCGAACAGTGTAGTGAAATTGACTTCACTTAGTCCTGTAAAATTCTAGACCCAGCACACCCTATCTTACAATAGAGTGCTGGGGGGTTACCTAGTATCCCCCTGTGTCTAGTTACTCATGTAGCATTTATATGTTACCCTTTCCTCTCAGAATGGCTGGTGGCAGTGGTTTTGCAATTTACTACCATGATTTACCCCGACCGCGAACTGTTCAAAATGGCACTGAGTCTCCTTTGTTAAAATAGTCCCCGGTCTTCTTTTTTCGCCATTTCTTAGTGCAAAGTTCCTTCTTGAGTTTTTCTCTGCCCGCCAAACAAGGTTTGGTCTCTTTGTTCATTGGCCTTTGGCGAACTTCAGGATTGAAACCCGCCTCTGGCTCCAGAGTGTCTGGGGTAAGCAGGAAGTGAGGGAGGTGCCCGAAACTACCTGTGCTTAGTCTGCCTGGAAACCCAAATGCACTCTGTGGTGTTTGGCGGGCTGTCTTGCAAGGACAGCCACCCTGGTGGGTGAGCGACAGCTAGGCTGGAACGAATGGGAGAGAATTTAATAAAAGGCAAGTCTTTTGGTTTGGAAGGCAGAGTCGACCACTGGACGAAGGAACCGAAGAAGAGCTTGAAGAGGACTGCTGCAACTCCTGGACCACTGGTTTGCCCAGTGAAGCCGTGCTGCAGTGCCAAAATGCCAAGTTCGCATCGACAGAGAAGCCCCTACAAGGACGACTTCTGCCCTTGAGTTGGTGGGACCAATCAACTCCAAAGTAAGCCACCTGGACATCCATCTCAGAGCTGGTTGAATTTCCACAGAGTTGCTGCAGGAAACCGTAGAGCCAGGGAGAGTGACACCAGATTGTGTGCATTGCTTGAAAGCTGGCCTACAGCTTTTGGAAGATCCTCCGGACCCCCACAAAGCAGGACTGACCAAGCCTGACCCCCCCCGCAACCCCTCCTCAGTTGAGTGCGAGACCTCAGAAGTGAGGAAAGTCCATCTTGACTGCCAGGAACCTCGGTGTTGCTATTTGCGGTAGAGGCGAGGAGCTGAAACACTGAAAAGCCACTGAATGTGAAGTTTGTCAGTTGCAAGTTTTTACCGTCCCCAGTGCATTGCAGAAGTCCCCCAACATCCTCCCGCTTGTCCCCACGACTCAGGCCCAGGAACAGCAAGATCTGCAGAGCTGCACAGGAACAGAGGTCATCAGCTGCATTTTTTTCTTCATTTCTTTTTTTACATTTTTTTTTAACAACTTTATTTAATTTTCAAAGCATCACAGACATGGATATATCAAAAGTCAACTCATTGTAACCCCTATCCGGGGATTCAACACAAGATAATAAGACTGCTTTGCTCATATAAGATGAAGAAAAGTGAAGCAAAAACAACAAAAGAAAAAAGCATATGTAATGAACAACAAGTTAATCCCCCCCCCACCAGACATATCCCAACTTATGGGTGAGAAGGTTCAACAGGTTGGATCACTTTTCAATGTAAAGTTGGAATTCAATAGATGGCAAGTGCCGCCTGAAATATCCCTGAATCAAGGACCTCTGTATCGTTTCACGGGATTAGTCACATTCCCAGCTTGAAGTTTGGGGTTATCAAATGATAGATATTGCGCGAAGCAGCTTTGGTTTAAAGAACCTCTGTTCCTTGTTGTCCATAAATTCATGTAATGGCAGCCAGGTGTTCAAGTACCTGGAATAGGAGCCTCAGGCCTGTGCCATCACATTCTCCATGGCCATTACTCCCCAGAGTCTAACCCACCACATAGCTGTTATTGGGCCTTCCCTAGTCTTCCATGCCTGTGCTAGTGTAATCCTAGCCGCACTCAACATGTGGGTTATAAGAGTGGCTGTAGGCCCTGAGTTCGCCTAACACCCCTCCACCACCTCCCCCAGTGGTATCACTAATGGATCGAAGGGTCATCTCACCCTGGTAATGTCTTTGATGTGGCTTAAAATCTCCTTCCAGTAGGTTGCTGCCAGCGGGCAAGACCACCACATATGGATAAGGTCCCCGGATTGTCCACATTCCCTCCAACAAGCTGCGGGATATTCTGAAGTAATGGCGTGCATACGTGCAGGTGTCATGTACCACCGCAAGCAAAGTTTATATGCTGCCTCTTTAATGGAGGTGCATTTGGAACCTTTGGCTGTTCTATGCCAAACGCGACTCCAAGTTTCCTCTGAAATGGGTTTCCCCAGGTCTGTCTCCCACTTTTGCATATATGTGAGTTTTTCTTCAGGGTTTGCCCCTCCCATTAGACGATATAATCTGGTTATGCCTTTATCTGGTTGACCTTCCTGTATGGTTAGCTCTATTCCTGTTGGGTTTCTTGTTGCCCTTTCTTTTACTTTGGCATTGGAGACCCAGTGCGTGGGTTGAACATAGTGATACCGTTCCTGCTCTGGTATGTGGAACCTGACCTTGTAGTCTTCAAACATCAGGGGTGACCGCTCTGCATAGAGATCTTTTAGGGTTAAGTTGTTCTCTCTGCCCCCCCATTGTATCCAGAAGTTGGCTTGCATTCCTGGGGTAAAGTCTGTGTTATAGGCGATCAGGGCCAACGGGCCCTCTCCTACATTAATCTTCTTATTTCTCAACACCCTATCCCAGTAACATAAGGTAGTTTTAGTTGATTCCAGTAGCATACCCTTTTTTCCCCTGTGACATGTGGCGATAAAGCTAAGGTTCCCCAGAGGTGTCTTAGTCGCTGTTCTTTCTATTGTTACCCATTGAATACGGTCTTCTCCAGCTGCCCATTGCATCATCAGGGCTATTTGTGCAGCCCATAGGTACCTGCGGAATTCCGGAACCCCCAGCCCCCCGGACACTTGTGGTCTAAAAAGTACCTTTCTTGGTATTCTCGGTCTCTTCCCACCCCAGATAAAGGACATCACTTCTTTCTGCAGTGTCTGAATAGCTGGACCCGGGATTTTTATCGGAAGGGCTCCTACCACATATAGAACATTTGGAGTCATCTTAACTGCCGGGATGCGTGCCAGCCAGGACAATTCCTACAGTTCCCACCGCTTTAGGTCACTAGTTAAGGTTTTGAGGAGGTCCAGGATGTTGGCTCCATATAAACTCTCGTAACAGGAGGCTAGTTGTACCCCAAGGTATATTACTGATTTACGTTCCCATTTCAAAGGGTATAAGCTTTCCCATTCCAGGATTCGGGCCACCTCTTCAGTAATATTAAGAGCCTTAGATTTCGGATAATTGATATGGAAGCCTGAGACTCATGCAAATTCCTCCAGCAGTTGTATAGCCGTTGATAGGGAGCTTTCAGTGTCCCTTAGGACCAAAAGAATATCATCTGCATAGAGTGCCACCTTCTGCGGTCCCATATTGCCCACCTCGACTCCCCGAATCCCCGCGTGGCCCCGGACCCTGCATGCGAATGGCTCCATAGCCATGGCAAAGATCAGGGGTGACAACGGGCATCCTTGTCTTGCCCGTTGTCCCTTGCTGAATGGGGATATCTTGTGTGAATTTACGATTGACCATAAGTCTAGTGGAGGGGTGTGCCAAGTTAGCCATTACCATGCGAGTGAAGATTGACCCGCATCCAAATTTTTCTAGAGTTAGCCGGAGAAATCCCCAATGTAACCTATCAAAGGCTCTAGAAGCGTCCAGAGCCGCTATTGAAAATTTTTGACCCGTCCTCCGCCCCCAGTCAATCGTGTCTATAGCCCTACAAATATTGTCGTATGTGTGTTGCCCTTTCACAAACCCAGCCTGGTCTGAATGAATTATCTCTGGGAGTATCGTTGCCAATCTTCTCGCTAGTATCATGGAGTACATTTTTGCATCCCCATTTAATAAGGAGATCGGGCAGTAGCTTACACAATCGGCAGGGTCCCTACCTGGTTGCAGCAGTAATATCGTGGTTGCTGGGCACATATCCCAGGATACTTGCCCCTTATCCCTGATGGATAATTTCTTAAGGTCTGTTCTATGCCTATTCGGAGAGTGAGGTCTTTTAGTACTATTTCATTCAAGCGCCAAGGTTTGTGGGGTTGTTTTTGCGGGTAGTTTAATTCTATTTTTAAGATTACCGGGGTGTGATCTGATAGGCATTGCACTCCAATTTCGAGGCCTGTGACCTGCGGGACCACTGTTTCTGAAATGAGTACCATATCAATACGGGAATGACCTCTGTGTACAGCAGAGTAATGAGTGTAGGTTTGGTTTGTGGGTTAAAAAATCGCCACGTTTCCAGCAGATGTAAGTCCCTTAGAAATGTAGCTAATGCTTGTCTAAATGTATGGTCATGGGACATAGCCGGGAGGGTTTTATCCATGGCTGCATCCATCACTCCGTTAAAGTCGCAACCAATTAGAATTTTCCCTATGCCCCATTGTGCAATTCTGGGAAGTAAGCTCAGCAAATAATTGTCTGGTTTTACATTAGGAGTGTAAACAGAAATCAATGTGACCAATTGTCCCCGCAGTTTCCCCCCCAACATCAGATACCGATCGTCCGGGTCTTTTTTAACGAAACGTTTCTCAAAATTGATACCTTTTGCCAGTAAGATATCCACTCCCCGTTTCTTAGTCCCACTAGAGGCCAGGTATTGCATTGGGAAGGCCCTATGTTTTAGCCTCCATTCAACCTCGGGGAGCAGATGTGTCTCTTGTAACCATACCACTGAGGCCTGCATATCCCTCAATCTGTTTAATATGGATTTCCGCTTAACTGGAGAGTTCAGCCCCTGGACATTCAGTGAGACGAAAATTAGGTCCGTCATTACCACACTTAACCATTTGTCCCCTTCATTGTGTTCCAACTCGTGTATGTTGTAAAGTATTATATTTGTGTATTGTACCCTTCCACCCAAAACATTCAAAACATAACTTCCTCCCTCCCCCTCAACTTTTGGATTGTAACTTCCAACTTGCATTACCAACAGAATACTTATGTAGTGTATCACCGGGTATTTTATCACCCCGGGAGATATGGGGCCTGGTCATCCTGATCACCCCCCCCCCCCCTCCCTTTTTTACCCCATTTCACCGTGCGACTACCACTCGTATTTTAGGCTGACTTGGGATTCCATTTCAGGCCAAAGTTTCTGATTTCTTGTTCTCCTTCCCCCCTAGTGACGCCATACTTTTGCTTTGAAGAGAATGTTTCCTGTGACTAGAAGTTGCATGACCTCTGAGATAGGATCTGTGAGTTGCGATTCTTTATTAGGCCTCCGTGGGCGAGGTTGCCCGGGTCTCCACTGGCTTCCCCCACGCCTCCCCTCCAACTTGTCGCTTCGGGACGGGGAGCCTTCTCCGTCCGTGAGTTTGCCTCCTTTGCCTTCTTGCATGATGTCTGCCATTTCTTCTTCCTTGGCCAATGAGAATCTTTGGCCCTTCCACTCGAAGCAGAGGCATGTTGGGTGTCACCATCGATACCGCACCTTCCTAGTTCTCAGCCAGTCTGTAACTACCCTCAGCTTTTTCCTCCTGGCAAGTGTAGCTTGGGCCAGGTCTTGAAACAGTTGATGTGACGTGGAGCGGAAGATGACAGGTTCTTTTTTGCGAGCAGCTTGCATTATATCTACTTTCAATTGGTACAGGTGGACCCGGGTCAGGACGTCTGGAGTCAAGTTCTTATTGATTTGATATGTGGAATAAGCTCTGTATGTTCGGTCTAGCATAATTTCTTTGTTCTCTTCCACATTCAGAATGTGGTGAAACAGGTTGGTCACGTATTATTGTAAGTCCGAGTCCATCACTGATTTCGGAATTTCACGGATTTTAATGTTATTACGCCTGGACCTATTTTCAGCATCCTCTTGTCTGTTTTGCATGTGCTCCATTTGCTGTTCCAGCTCATGCACCCTTTTCGCCAGGACGTTGTGCTCGTGGCTCTGCTCTGTTACTATTGTTTCAACCTTATCAACCCTCTTTTCTGCTGCCAGGATTCCCTTATTGAGGTCCTTCTTCAGTTCCTGTAACATTTCCAAAAGATCTGACTTTCTGATAGGTGAGTCTTCCAGAGTTTCGGTTCCCTCAGCAGGGGGGGTTATGTACCTGAGCTAGTGCTTGTATCTGGTTGCGTTTCTGTGTGTCTGTTGTCTGTAACAGGGCTTTGATGTCGCCGGACCCCTGGCCTTTGGCTTTCGTTGCTTGCTTAGACATCGTGGACGATTCACCGGAATTGTGTCACTTCAGAACAAAGCTGGTGAGCCCAGGTCGTCTTTGATCACTTCCCCAGGGCCTCGGGTGAGTTTTCCAGCTACAGCCGCTTTGCCGGGACTTTATAAGACTGAGTGTGGCCAACCGACTACCATGTATTGGGGTTTTGGATTGAGGGTTATTTTGAACCTGCCGGAACAATCTCTGGGGGACCAACTGCCCCTTTCCTCCCCCGCTTTCTGGGTTGAATGTTGCAAGACGCTGTGTTATGGAGGAGTGTTTGTGCTTCCTGATTCATGCATGAATAGCCGCTTGTATTAGTACATGTCTATTTTATCCAAGAACTCGCCGCCTACAATCACCCAACCCACAGGTGGCGGAATGGGACCAGTTCATCTAAGCTCCACTTTGAATATTGTTGCTGACCCTGATGTGCTGCAAAGCCTTCCATCAGCCCCGCTCCAGCAGTAATGTGTACGATATGGGTGTCGCCACCCTTCTCCAATGGCTACGTCTTGATCATACTCGCCGGCCAACACTCCCCCGTCTCCTTACCTCCTTTCAGGTTCTAAGAGCTAGCCGTCCCAGCTCAACTCCTCTGCCTGCTGCTCAAGTCAATAGTAGATCCGTTGTTGCTTATAACCAGGATTGTTGCACTTGACCTGGCCCCACATCCTAGGCATCTGGGATGCTCCTCAGCCAGACCGCTTCTCCCGCGATTGGGGGCGTGCCCCCAGGCATGCCATAAAGCCCTCAGCTCCATAAAGCCAACACTCCCCCGTCTCCTTACCTCCTTTCAGGTTCTTAGAGCTAGCTGTCCCAGCTCAACTCCTCTGCCTGCTGCTCAAGTCAATAGTGGATCCGTTGTTGCTTATAACCAGGATTGTTGCACTTGACCTGGCCCCACATCCTAGGCATCTGGGATGCTCCTCAGCCAGACCGCTTCTCCCGCGATTGGGGGCGTGCCCCCAGGCATGCCATAAAGCCCCCAGCTCCATAAAGCCAACACTCCCCCGTCTCCTTACCTCCTTTCAGGTTCTAAGAGCTAGCTGTCCCAGCTCAACTCCTCTGCCTGCTGCTCAAGTCAATAGTGGATCCGTTGTTGCTTATAACCAGGATTGTTGCACTTGACCTGGCCCCACATCCTAGGCATCTGGGATGCTCCTCAGCCAGACCGCTTCTCCCGCGATTGGGGGCGTGCACCCAGGCATGTCTTAAAGCCCCCAGCGCCAGAGCAGATTTATACGGCGCGGGGGGGAACAGGAATATCCACTTCAGAGTGTCTCCTCCACTTTGCCAGCTCTCCTCCGATGACAGGCCCCTCTGATGTTTACCTCCAGGAAGCGGTGTTGCGGCTCCAGCAGCGGCTCCAGCAGTGACCCAGCTGAAGATCGGAGTCCTGGTGGGCACTTTGTCTCCGGGGTCGGGGTCTCCACCACCAGCAAGTTGGCGCCCGGGCTGCACCTTTGTGGGCCCCAGCAGCGCAGTAGGATGGGGCGGAATCTTCCGTTGTGGAACCTTCCCCCCCCTGCTCCCAGCCGCGGAGCTGCTCCGGACCAAGGCCGAGGTCTCCGCAGCGGTCTGGCTGGGTCTCAGTAGCCTGCAGCCTCCTCCAACTCACGCAAGACGAGCGGTCAGGGGTACGCCGATCTGCCGGCACTACGCTGTCTCAGCCTTCCCTTCCTTCCTTTCGGAGTTCCCATTCCCGGCAGTGCGGCCACTCTGCAAATTATCCGTGCAGGGCAAGGGGATACGCCCGCTGTCCCTCCGCTGATGCCGTGCTGTGTGTTGGAGCCCGATTCACCTTCCTGGGCCTCTCTGCCCCCCCCAGTTGCTCGTAGGTGCCTCTCCCGCCGCTCCACCGATCCATTCCAGTGGGACCTCGAGACACCGGGTGGGGCAGAGGGTAGGCAGTCACAGCACGGCTTTGTAAGAACAGATATCCTCTCCAGTTATGCCTTCTGGGAGGCGCATTTCTTCTGCCAGCGTCCCGGCGTGAACACAGGAACACTCGGTTTAGTTCGCCGTGTCACCAAATTACAATTTTCCAAGTTGTCAATGGACCGTGGGTCCCCCAGTAAAGGAGCTCGGCCTCGTCCGCCATCTTGGTTGCGGGATGGCCAAGGCCGAAAAGTTTGTGGAACTCCGTTGATAGTGGCTCTAGAGATCTCCACGGCACCTGTTTGATTCTCCTCGGCTTCCAACACACGTTGACGGGACTCGCCGGCCCGCATACATAGTTTTAGGAGTACTGGGGATTCGAGAAGGGGCTGGGAGCCCGGAGCTCAACGAGGAGGCATCCAACGGTGTCCTCGGCTGGCCGCGCCCCCCTTTTTCTTCCTTTCTAAGGTACTGTAAAAAGTCTGAGAGAACTTACGTGTTACTGTAGAGTGCTTGCAACTTCTACAACTCCCAAGTCTAATCAGCTTGTGGGCCTACATTTGATTCTTCTTTTCATCAAAGGCTCCTAAGAACTTGTGCAAAGAATTTTCCATTTACTTACCAGAAGTGCTTCATTCTATACAAGACTTTTGCCCATTGACTTTGGCTTAGCCTATTGAACTGTGTGACTCTTCTTGGAGGATCCAAAAGTATTTGCCTGCTTAAGAATATTTGTGGTCTCTTGTTGTTCTAATATTCTTTGCCTTTTACCAACTTCTATAAGTATTCTAAATGCCAACACTAAGATATTAATGTTCCCAGCACCCTAGTTATTGAAGTCACCTGTGGGTGTAGGTTGTGTCTGTGGGCCATCCCAAAAGGCTCTTTACTGATTTAGAAACTAAGTGTACAGTATTGAAGTGTATTTGTGTGTTACTATTATATTGCTCCTTTCTGAAGAAGGCTTATTCGAACTGCCTGATAAATACATTAATAATTGTTTATGCAAGAAACCTTGAGTGTAAGAGTTTATTTGAATACCTGTAAATCGCTGTGTAACTCCACTACAGTTCACATTGACCCCTCTTGAGATAAGCCTGGCTGCTCAACACGCTACCAAAACTGTCTAGTACAAGCTTATACCAAAGGTTGGGTTTCCTATACCTGTAGTCAGAGTTGTATGTAGTGGTCCCAGTCATGATTTTGGGTTTATAATTTAGACCGGTTCTGGCAACAAGGTTATCACATACAGTATGTTAATAGGGCCTAATGAATACACTGAGCAAATTTTTTTCACCCGTTGCCATTTATTAATTTGAATAACGTTTGTCCATCAATGATTACAATAGTGTATATTTTTTCGATAAATTATTTATGAAAACTTTAAATATTGTTTGTGATAAAAAAAAGTTCTGCTAATTTGGGTCACATCAGAACCACTTGTCTAGAAATTAAAGTTCTTCCCGGAACGGCTGTTGACAGAATTCCTTTCTTTTGGGCTTCAAAAGCCACCTTTTTGCCTCCACCCCCTTATTTTTTGGGTGGCCAGATGAAGTTCCCTCTACCATTGCAAACCTTTTAGCCTTAACTATGGTATATGGAACTGGGTCAATCCTAAGGTGCCCAGTCCCAGGTGTGCCTCTCTGGTACCCCATTTGTGCCCTACATTGGTTTTAGGGAGAAGCTTGCTGACAGCTGTACTTTCGTATGTTGGAAGCTGTTAGGAAAGATTTTCTTTTTGCTGCATCACTCCATAGTCATCTGTGGAAATCCCACCTCACCTCATGGTAGGGATACCATGTATCCCTTTCTCTTTGTTTTTAGTAATACTATGGTTACTTGTATGATGTGTCTAGGATGGGCTGGTATTTTTCTACTGTATTTTTTTACATTCTAGCATGCACTTTTGAATTGTACCATATACTCTTAAATTGCCATACCACATGATTTCGCTCTGTTCTTTGGCCATTTTTATCTTGTCGTTTGGTGCCCTTTCCGAGCCAGATTTGCCATCCTGTGAAAAGCTGTTCTATTTGCTTGTGGCTGGATGTGGAGGCTGGGACCTTTTGGTACCAGTCCACAGCTTGTCCAAAGTGTGTCCGTTGCTGGGAAGATGTGGCAGTCGGAGGCTGACCAGGGTTGGACGTCCCCTGACCATTTGAATGGTGCAGGTCCTTACCATTGGTGGGCTCTAGGGCAACTCTAATTCGAATTTGTGATAAAAGGAGGACTCCTGTAGCTATACCTTGCATCACATCGGCATTGGAGCCAAGACAACTTCGAAGAGGAGCATTCTGTTGAAGACAGGGAGGTGATTTACAGATAAAGAAAGCCTTCATCTGTACTTCAGCCCCTGGACCAGTGGAAAAAACAGTCTCTACCACCCTTGCTTAAGGAACTTGCCCTTGAAAGCCATCTGAAGCATACCGGAACACTCCTGTTGGCTGGCTGGCTTCACCCTGGGCTCTCTCAGTGCATCGGTCTTCATCTCGAGTTTGGACATAGGACTCTGGGGGTGTCATGGCCACGGGCCCCAGAACACAAAAAAACACACCATCTAGTGATGGGGGCAATGGGTCACTTGACTCACTTATGTCCCTTTGGGACTCAAACACAGGGGCCCTGGCTGGACTCGCGCCAGGCTCATATCGAGATGTGAGCAGGAACACTATTTCAGTGCAGGAGTGCTTTTATTCCAGAGAACATCCCCATGTGCTGACTCATCGGGCGTGGCTCTCTAGGCCTGGTCTTCAGGTGCTGACTCATCGTGTGTGGCTGTGCGTGGCAGCAGGCAGGCCAGAGCTACTGGGCAAGGCCAGGAACAAGACTATATAAACCCACCGACCCCTCAAGCAAACGTGACGCTCACCGCCGCCTGGACCAGCTACTTACCTCGTGATCCTGCAACATCACCCTTACCTGGACCCTGGCTTGCATCTCACGGCAACGCTCCATCTTCTTGGCAGATCCCGAATCGACGCCGCAGCACCTGCACTCTGTCCCACGAAGCCGAAGTCCTGAAATGAGAAAAGAAGACAAGACAAGGTTACAACGCCCGAAAACACCCAACCAAGGGTGCACCACATTTAAAACCTAACGCGCACCCTAAGGCACCATTAGGGACCATCTCAGCCCGCTCATTCGTACCGCTGGCTTCGCTTCTTCTACCGCAGCTACCGCCGGCACTGCTACACCACCTGCAAGGGGAGAGAGCAGAGAAGAGAGAGACATTAAGGACAGAGAAACTTTACAAATACAATTACAACAGTCAGAAGACAAGCGGGCAAGTGGAAACAAGGGAAACAGTTACCACAAGAGAAGTGGACTAGTCGCAGCTGGCCTGGACTTCCACGACAAGGGACCAGTGAAGGAACTCTGTTCCCTTCAACAAGCGCCCCGGCAAGAAGCAGCAGGACGGAGAGCTCATCATCATCCTTCAACAGGTGAGCCTCAAGAGTAGTGCAACCCGAGGGAAGTCACAGCCAGGGAGAAGAGGTCTGGAGAAGGGATCAGGGACCACAGGCTGCATACTCATACGACCCCCCTTATATTCAGGCAGGAACCACATTGCTCATCACCGGAGTTCCCCACACAGACGAAGAGGGAGGAACAGACCAGGAGTTTCATCCCTGGGAAGGCTGCGACCGTGCCCCAACGCCTCTGCAGAGACCAGGTGAGCGTAACAGGGGGCCCTCCAACTGTAAAAGAAAAGCTTCCACTGAAATTGCAGCTCACCAGCATGAAGGGCCCCCGCAGGACCAGCTTCTTAGGTTCCATCACAAGGGCCGACTTCTTCCATTTAAGTGGAGTGGCCATCGCTGGTTCTCTCCTGCATCAGGTCCTGCAGGTTCCCTGAAGTTGTCGACATCATAGTGGGTCCTTTCTTCTTTGTGCCAGAGCCATCCAGATGTCCCGTGCCAAGAACCATTTCACCAGAGCGCGGTCCTGCCAACTAGCTAGACTTAAATCATGACGCCAAAAGTAACTTCTGCACCAGCAACCACTAAACCCCCTCAAACGGAACTAAAACAAGAAGCATGGGGTGAGGCAGCACAAACAGGAGCCTCTAAAGTGGTCCATGAGCAATGAGAGGTGTTAAAGAAAAAGGGTTATTAGAAAAAGCAAGAGATCACAAGTATTCTTAAGCAGGCAGCTACTGTTCAACGCTCCCCAAAGCCAGAGGAGAGAAGAGTCTTTCAGTGAAACTGGCTAGGACAAAGTCAATAGGCAAAAGTCTATGTAGCTGAAGCATTTGTTGCAGGTAAGTAAGAAAAGTCTTTGCACAATGTTTTAGAAGTCTTTGGTGAAAAAGAAGAATCAATGTAGGGCCACAAGCTGTCAGGCTTGTGAAGAGTAGAAACAAATCTACAGTAAGAGGTAAGTTCTTAGACTATACAGTACCTTTAGTTAGAAGTAAATGCAGCAGATGACTTCTGTTCCTTTGCAGCTCTGCAGATCCTGGTGTTCCTGGGCCTCAGTCGTGGGGACAAGAGGGAGGACTTCTGGGGACACCTGCACTGCAATGGGACGGTTACCGACAGCAACCAGCAATCTTCAAACAAATGGCAATTCGGTGTTCCAGCTCCTCGCGTCTACCACAAACAGTAAAAGCACGGTTCTTGGCTGTTGAGATGGACTTTCCTTGCATCTGGGGTCCAGCACTCTGTTGGGGTGGCTCAGGCTCGGTCAGTCCTGCTTCCTGGGGGTCCGGAGGATCTTCATGGAGCTCTTGGCCAACTTAAAAGCAACGCACACAATCTGGTGTTCCTCTCCCTGTCATTTTGGTTTCCAGCAGCAACTCTGTGGAAATACAAACAGCTCCAAGAAGGATGTCCAGGTGGCTTACTCTGGAGTTGATTGGTCCCACCAACTCAAAGGTAGAAGTCGTCCTTGCAGGGGCTTCTCTGTCGATACGAATTTGGAGTTTCAGCACAGCAGCAGGGCTTCACCAGGCAAACCAACAGTCCAGGAGTTGCAGCAGGCGTCCTCTTCAGGTTCTTCTTTGGATTCCTTCGTCCAGTGGTCGACTCTGCCTTCCAAGCCAAAAATCCTCGCCTTTTATGCAGGTTTCTCCCATTCATTCCAGCCTGGCTGTCAATCACCCAGCAGGGTGGCTGTCTTTGCCGGACATCCAGCCAGCCAGCCAGCCAGCCAATCACCTAGGAGTGCATTCCTGTCTCCTAGGAGACTAAGCACAGGGAGTTTTGGGCACCTCCCTCCCTTCCTGCCCCCACCAGACACCCTGGAGCCAGAGGCGGGCTTCACTTGTGAACCCCGCCAAAGACAAAAAGAACAAAGGGGCCAAACCTGGTTTGGCGCAAAGTAAATCTCAAGAAGGACCTTTCCACAAAGAAATGGCAAAAAAAGAAGACCGAGCCATTTTGACAAAAATGGCACCCAAGGGTGCTTTACTGCAGCTGAGAACGCAGCCCGCAGTAGAGACACCACAGTAGTAAAAAGTAAACCACTGCCACCAGCCATTTATCGAGGAAAGGGTAACATAAAAATGTTACATGAGAAGTTAGACAAAGGGGATCGTCGGTAACCCCTGCAGCACCCTATTGTAAGGTAGTGTGTGCTGGGTCTAAGAAGTTACAAATGTAAGTAAAGTCAATTACACTTTACTGCTCTTGGAAACAGTAGTTATCCAAGAGAAAGGTATTTAAACCTGGGGAAATCTGAAAAACATCCCTGTGCCACTGCACTGAAGGTGCAGTGTGACAATGTAAAAAAGATGCTTATGGCATTTGTTAGACTCCAAAAACCAAAAGAAACAGAGTTAAAATCACATTAAAATACGCAAGAGAGTTTGAAAAAGGTTCTTACTCTCTCCAGGAAAAAATGAAAAGGTTCTAGCGTCCAGCAAAAGAGCTGGGTGTCTCTAAGGTAGAGAGGAATTAGCACATTTCTGAGAATTCTCTCTAACAGGTGGCCTGTCCGAATCTGCCCAAAGGGCAGATTCCAAAAATCTATCTCAACAGTAGACTCATTTATGTTTTTGGTAGCCAATGAACACCAATGTGTCTTTTAAAATCCTGCTCTCAGCAATTTTGTATTTTAGGGTCCCCTTTGTTCAGTGCTAGCACAAGGAAGGTACAAAATAGCTGTTCTGACCACACAGGCTCCATGAGCCAACAAGGCAGCCTCTACACTGGTTTTAACCAGTGTAGGCCCGGGGCTCTCCCTTTCACTTTCTGTGGTGGTGGTCTAGGCTCAGTGGCAGTCCTACCTACCAACCAGTATGGCTGGTCATCAAACATACCTTTTGCCCAGAGACCCCTCCCCTCTAGTGGTTGGAGGCTTGGTTTTTAGACAGACCCTTCAGCCTGGTCCCTGCTTCTTTCTCCATTTGTTTTGTTCTGCAACTTGGAAGAATCAGGTCTTCTGGCCTGCTGAAGGAGGCTTCCTGTGATTTCTGCCATTTCTGTTTTAACATGACCTTGTCACACAGGATGGGTTCAACGGTTTGGGCATTTCCCGGTTTGGGTTTTCTGCTATTGTGGTGCAGTCCTGGCCTTCCTGATTTCTCCTGCTTCCTCCTATCTGCTTCTGGGTCGCTGCGTTGCCTAGAATGGTGTTGGCACACCAGAATCCAGCCTGGTCTTCTGCTTGGCTCATTTCGAAGGTGCATCAAATCATTATCCAGGTCCAGGGATTGTTTTCTGCTGGTCTGCCATCCCTTTTTGTCCACAGAGCTGACTGATTCCATCTTTTCTGGTGCCCTCATCTTTCCCTGAGTCTTCCTTGCCAGATTATTCACTGCTGGCTTGAAGGTCATCATCATTGGGAAGGCCGTTTGTTTCTTTCCTTTGTCTTTGGGGTAGTCCTAATCTGGGCTCAAACCTCTGCATACCAGATCCTGTGAACCAACCCTAGGAAAGAAGCCTGTACCCAGGTTATTTCGTTGTGCTGCAGCTGTTCGGGTAAACTTCCACTGTGAGTGTTTACATCTCTAAGGGGGTCGATTTTTCATGATACTCACAGTTAGGGGTTCCCCAAGTCCAGGGACGAGATTCTTTGGTAGCAAGTTTCAACCATGTTCCCATTGAAGTACATTGGGGGGCAGTACAACTGCTCTGCTGAAACTTATCCTGGTGCATTTGGTTGAGCAACCTAACTCTGGATCTCTTGAGTGGAGTCTCATCTGGTCCTCTTTGGGGTGCTTGCTGCGAGCTGTGACCATTCACTAGGTGTCATCACTTCTCCCCAGGGGTGAGACCTTTCCCATTAGGCTACGCAGGTGATGCAGCTAACCAAATAGTCCCTGTAGCGGTGGTTTAATGTGTGAGGACCACATGGGAAGGAACATTCCTCCTGGCGATAAAGACAACCATCTGGGTCATAGCCTACACACACCCTGACCCGAGACTCCCTAAAACCACTACCACCTTCTTCCATCACTCTGGATAGTACATCCATATGCTATTGTAATACCCTGACTGTAACAGGTAGAATACATACTGAGACGAAGAAGAATAAAAAACATGATTACCCAACAAGCAAATACCTGAAACGAGATGGCTCATGGGAGGTATGAAGAGTGCCCTGCAATCATCCATGACGTTATCCATGGGGTTGAAGTTATGCAGAGGCAAGACCAGCTCTACATACAGGGAAACTGAAGGAGGAAGTTCTTCCAGCGAGGAACACAGGAGTTTCAAAACCTGTCAAGGAACGAAGCAGGCGGTGCAGCGGACGCCGGCAAGAAGCTGAGGGAGTCTGTCGGGAGTCCGGCAGGAGCGGACCCCACTGCCTAGACTGATGACAAGAGTGGTGGTGTGACCAGGGCCAGGTGGGCTGTTCAGCACAAAACCGGCACAGAGGCCGTGAAGGGAAGAGCTCACGGAAGCTCTGAGCAAAGCAGACCGAAGAAGCAGCGTGCAAGGTGGCGAGCAGAGACCCCGTCCAAGGAAGAACCGGAGCGTCGCCCGATCCCGGCTGAAGGTAAAGGAAGGGCCGGCAGGGACACGAGGGTGGCGGCTAGAGAAAAGTGCATCCAAGGAGAAGTTCCTCGTCCTAGTGACGGAAGTAAGACCACTGACCACCAGAGAAGGGTCTAGGACTGTAGAAAGTACGAAATAAGCATCCGATGAGAACATCCTCATCTCAGTGGCAACAATAATACAACTGAACTTGAGAGAAGGGTCTGGGACCCCACACAATGAGAACAACGTTCTTGAGGAAACCATCCTCGCCTGAGTGGCAGCGAGATAAACACTGAACCCAAGAGCGATTTGGGTATTGCTAAAACCTGGAAAGTGGGACCAGGTGAAATTCAGAACTTGGGGCACCAAGAACAGGTACAATCCCTGTACCAAGAGCCAGGGGAAGGTAACATTGTGAAAATGTGGTAAGAACTAGAAGAAGGGAGCCATTTTCCTGGTAAAGAGACTGCAAACTTCATCGAAATCCAAGCCACATGAACACCAGGGGAAGGGAGTCATTGCCCATGGCTTAGTTATACAGCGCAGTGAAGAATATTAACCAAATACACGAGAAGGGATTTGTTCTCCTGACCCAAAAGACTGGGAAACGGATGCGAGGCAAATTTTATATGCAGTACCCTCAGGGACCAAAACACACAACTCTGACTACAGGTATAGCCAACCCAACCTTTGGTATAAGCTTGTACTACACAGTTTTGGTAGTGTGTTAAGCAGCTAGGCTTATCTCAAGAGGGATAAATGTGAGCTGTAGTGGAGGTACACAGAGATTTACAGTTACAGGTTTTCAAATAAATGCTTACACTCAAGGTTGCTTGCATAAACAATTATTAATTTATCAGTCAGTTAGAAAGCCTTCTTCAGAAGGGAGCAATAGAATAGTAATACACAAATACACTTCAATACTGTAAACTCTTAGCTTCTAAATCAGTAAAGACCCTTTTGGGATGGCCCACAGACAACAACCTACACCCACAGGTGACTTCAATAACTAGGGTGATGGAGACATTAATATCTTGATGTTGGCATTTAGAATACTTTTAGGAATTGGTAAAAGGCAAAGGTTATTAGAACACAAGAGACCACAAATATTCTTGAGCAGGCAAATACTTTTGGATCCTGCAAGAAGAGTCATACAATTCAACAGGCTAAGCCAAAGTCAATGGGCAAAAGTCTTGTATAGGATGAAGCACTTCTGGTAAGTAAATGGAAAAGTCTTTGCACAAGTTCTTAGGAGCCTTTGATTAAAAAGAAGAATCAAATGTAGGGCCACAAGCTGATTAGGCTTGTGAGTTGTAAAAGTTTCAAGCAACTCTAGAGTAAGAGGTAAGTTCTCTTAGACTAGTTTTACAGTACCTTAGAAAAGATGCAGCTGATGACTTCTGTTCCTGTGCAGCTCAGCAGATCTCACTGTTCCTGGGCCTCAGTCGTGGGGACAAGAGGGAGGACGTCGGGGAACTCCTGCAATGCACTGGGACAGTCAAAATTCGCAACCGGCAAACATCACTTTCAGTGGCTGTTCAGTGCTTCAGCTCCTCGTGTCTACCGTAAATAGCAACACCGTGGTACCTGGCTGTTGAGATGGACTTTCCTTGCTTCTGGGGTCCCGCACTCTGTTGAGGGGGTTCATGCTTGGTCAGTCCTGCTTCTTGGGAGTCCGGAGGATCTTCCAAAAGCTCTGGGCCAGCTTAAAAGCAACGCACAAAATCTGGTGTTCCTCTCCCTGGCTATACGGTTTCCAGCAGCAACTCTGGAAATTCAACCAGCTCCGAGATGGATGTCCAAGTGGCTTACTTTGGAGTTAATTGGTCCCACCAACTCAAAGGGAGAAGCCGCCTTGTAGGGGCTTCTCTGTCGTTGCGAACTTGGCGTTTCGGCAATGCAGCAGGGCTTCACCGGGCAAACCAACGGTCCAGGAGTTGCAACAGGCATCCTCAAGGTCTTCTTCGGTTCCTTCGTCCAGTGGTCGACCCTGCTTTCCAAGCCAAAGGACTCGCCTTTTATTCAGTTCTCTCCCATTCAGTCCAGCCTAGCTGTCAATCACCCAGCAGGGTGACTGTCCTTGCCGGACAGTCAGCCGGCCAATCACCACAGAGTGCATTTGGGTCTCTTAGGAGACTAAGCACAGGGCGTTTCGGGAACCTCCCTCACTTCCTGCCTACCCCAGACACTCTGGAGCCAGAGGCGGGTTTCACTGATTCCCGCAAAAAGCAACATGAACAAAGAGACCAAACCTGGTTTGGCGCGCAGAGTAATACTCAAGAAGGACCTTTCCACAAAGAAATGGTGAAAAAAGAAGACAGGTGTTACTCACCACTCCGAATAGGCTGAAGATGCAGTGAAAATGACATTGGAGATGTTGGTGGTATAGGATTCCGAATTCAGCCTTCCATCCCAGCTCCCCTGAGTACAAGACTCAGGCTTCCTCAAAGAGGGGCTCTTTTCCACAATGTACCTCTCTGCTGTTTCAGTTAGAACAAACAGAGATGTCAATTGAATAAAAGAGCGGGGAGAACACACACCGCCAATACCAATGCTGCAAAAGAATACCAAGATATTAGACAGGGTTGATATTATACAGGTGATTAGAACAGTTGAAATGATTGGACAACTACCTAGATAGATATTGGAGTGGAGTTGCGTTTCCCCAGGATGATCTACAAAGAATAACACAAATGAGTGGAATTGAACTAAATCAGTATCGGTTTGCGTTATAGCTATAGAATTGATAACAACTGACCTGAGTAAAGATAAATGGAGTAAGAGGAGTCCAGGATTCTGAAGACAACGACAGGAGAAAATAACAAACAGGGAAGTTAGTATAGGTAAGTAACCCCGAACTGCATGAGGGACGCACTAGTGCCGGGTTGGTGCAGTTCAGGAGGACGTTCATATGCACTTAGGAGCAATCTCACAGGAAAGTCACTCAATGTCCCAGAATCCAACAGAAGACAATATCCATGGAAGACAATAGGTATGTACCCGAGTACACGAGTATAGTTGAGTAGCTGTTGAGATGATCCGAGTGTAGACAGCAAATTGATGTGCAGAGGGGCAACCAGGAAAGAACCGTAAGACACAGAAGAGAGCCGTTTCCAGTTGCGTTCCGAGTCCAACAATCAGACGATCATGACAAGAATAAGGGAGGAGACGAGGCAATCCAAAAGTCAGGCAAAAGGTCAAAACCAGGAGTTCAGATAAGGATTTGTGTAGGGAGACACGAAGAGGAAACGGATGAAACCGCGTGTAGCTGGTAACGCTAATTAGCAGCAACGAGCCCCTTGGTGGTTTTATAGTTGTAAGAGGGGCGTAGCTTGCTGTACGTCTTCCACATACAAGACGTGTCAGGTGACCTGGAGTGTGTCGACGTTTGTACAGACGCCATGGTAGCTTGTACCTGGACCATAGGAGCCTGTAAAGAAATTGTATTCTGCAAGGATGCCCGCGGGAAAGCCTGAAGTATAACAACCGGGCGCTCTTTTGACAAAGATGGCTCCTGTGGGTGCTTTACTGTAGCTGTGAACGCAGCCCACAGTAAATGCACACCATGGTAGTTCAAACGAAACCACTGCCACCAGCCATTCAATGAGAAGAGGGTAACATAAAAAATGTTACATGTGAACCTAGACAAAGGGGATACTAGGTAACCCCTCCAGCACCCTATTGTAAGATAGTGTGTGCTGGGTTTAGAAAGTTACAATGGTAAGTAAAGTCAATTTCACTTCACTGCTCTGGGAAACAGTAGTTTATCCCAGAGAAGGTAGTTAAACCTTTGGGAAATCTGGAAGACTTCCCTGTGCCACTGCACTGAAGGTGCTGTGTGACACAATGTAAAATATGCCTATGGTGTTTGTCAGAGTCTACAACCAAAAGAGAAACAGAGGTAAAATCTCACTCTCTCCAGGTTAAAACAATCAAGTCCTCAAAATCCAACAAAGTTCCTGGGGGTCTCTAAGGTGGAGGGAATTAGCACATTTCTGAGAATTCTCCCTAACAACTGATAACTTTTGGGGAAACCAATATGCCAGACGAAGGGAGTCAATCCCCCTAGCCTAGGTATTCTTTTCAAGAGAACCTTTACAATACATAATGTTTGATTAGAACATATATATATATATAGTAAGTGATAGAGGTTTTGACACAGGACAGTGAACCTTTCTTTGGACGAACATTCTGACTTTTCCTTTAATTTTAGGTTGAGGCAGGGAAACCACTCAGAGAGGGATAGATAGTCCTTTTTCTTTTTTAAGACCAATACAAGTTTATAGCAACCATTATGACACCTCCTGGTCAGTCTCATCCTTCTGCACCCTTAAAGAGCCAACCCCGTGGGATGAAGCAGTCTTACCTCCATACAAGCGCATGGCACATTGACTTTGTCCCACTGATTCCTATGGTATGTTCCACTTGTCCTGGAACTCTAAAGTGACTTTGGGGATACTCAACACCCATGAACATTTTTCCTATACACAAATGGGAAACGTGAAGTTGTAAGCTAGGAATTGGATTTTTAATAATTATCAGGAGTTTTACTATATTCATAAAGTCCATTTCTTGTTTCCTGCAAATATGAATGACTGCTACACAAACTCGTTTTCATAACCGTGTGACTATTTTTACTGCAAGTGAATAGCAACTGTAATTGTTACTCAAATCTATGCTGATATTTTGGAGGCATTGTGCTTTGAGCAGACATGGTCTCCACCCTCTAGTCTGACCATTATTATACATGCATTTGTATTATTTCACTACTGTATTAGGATGTCTGATTTAATGTGGGGTGCCAATGTGGAACTTTTTAGCCATTTTATTGTTGAAATCTCCAATTCCTTCCTACCTCTTGCCTATATGTGGTCGGTTTGCACTACAGAGCACGGTGCTCGTATGTGCAGGCCCATCAGGGTTTTACCCGCTCCATTAGATTGGGTGGTTCCCTTGCACACCCCCTGTTAATGTATGTTCAGTGCCCATCTGAGATAGTGGGCCCACATAAACCCATTGGTGTGAAGAGAGTCCTAAAAAACATTTACTGTTTTTATTATCTAATATGGATTTTCTAAAACTGTGCATTACATGCTAAGTACTTATTTGACCTGATGAGAGTTATATATATTTAACATAATTAAGACATATTTTTCCATTTATTGTGTGGTGTATTTTCTAGAGACAAGCATGTGGACTAATTGTACCTTTGTGTCATTCTGCTACACCTACCTGAGAGTTAAGGCTTGTCTCTGTGTACACGTTACTCACCCATAAGAGATGTTTGTCTTCCCTTTCTTGTCAGCCCCACCACCATAGTGGTATGTCTGTGGTTTTAGATCCCTCAACAGAGGGTTGTAAAAATACTGCCCTAACACCTGCACCATCCAATTATTTTCAGGTATACAGTTCTAAAAACACACTACCAGATTAGAAAACACCTAAAAGTCAGATGAAACTTACCTGAGTTAGAAACTCAACCGAGCATTCATTGAGAGCATGAAAAAATGGTAGGAGTGAAGATAAAGCTATATCAACACATTGCAAGATTGCAGGATCCGTGGGCTCAAACTTAGCAGCAAGCAAGATGGGTTCCATTATTTCCTTCACTGGAACTGCCTATGAAAAGAACAGAAAACTCCAGTTAGTTCAAACAAAGTCATCTTTCTGATGGATTAGTCCTTAATGCCACAGATTACTGATCTAAAATATGGTCTCCAGTGCCAGATGTTTTCAGAAACTTTCAGCCACCAGGAGGTGAAATCTAACACTGCGTTAGCTAGAGATTTTGGTGTGAGACCAACCATGTACACAGTGAACACTTGAGGAATTCTCTTTTAGCTTTGTGCAAATGATTCCTCTTTTAGTCATGCTCAAAGAATCTTTTATTCTGTTTCAGAAAACTTCTTTATTGTGATTTGTTGGCACGTGTTGACCATACGGGTCATTTTCAAGGCTATGAGGATATGGTAATCTCCTGTAGCTTCTCTGAAGAGGATGGGGGAGGCCCCAATTTAAAATCCTGGTGAGTAATCCACAGATGGGCTGGACTATAGCTTGTTCACAAAGTCGTGTTATATCTTAGTCACGAGTGGAATATAACCTGTTCACAACGTCAGAGTAGATCTTGGTCAGATTTTGGGAGAGATACTAAGTATTTCTCTATCCTCAAGAACCGTTGTTACATGAGAATACGAAAAAGAATAGCTAGAATACAAAGTACAGAGTACCAAATGACTGAAAAAGGCTCCATTCATTCAGGATTGTAAGAAAAAGTTCCAAAAGTCAGGCAAAACTGCTCGGGGTCTCACTAGGAGAGGGGATGAAGCATACACATGATATATCTGCCTAACAATGACTAAAAGAGGAATCATTTGCAAAAAGCTAAAAGACAATACCTCAAGTGTTCAGCGCGTACATGGTTGGCCTCACACCAAATTTTCTATCAACAAACAGCGGTATTATTTGGGCACTTCCCTAGGAGAACGGTTCCAGATGCAGCAGAACACACAGTATTTCAAATACCAAGCGCAGTGGTCCTCCAATTCTATTGCTCCCAAACTGTGTTAGCTACACTCAACACCACTGGACACCAAAGATGCTGTGTGTTAACAGTAGGGCCTCTTTACTTCGGTTCTGCATTTTTGACTAGCACTCAGTAGCTGAGAAATCACAGAAAAGCAAAGGTTCAACAAGTTATCAGCCAAGAAGGCAGTTTGGGAGGGTGTTGGGGGAATCTGTAGGAGGAAGAATTAAATCAATCAGAAATAACATTACTGAGAGTTACGTACTTTGTTTTCATAAAGTCTTCCTTCCTCCCACCCAGATTCACCATCTTAGATGGACTCCCAAAGCAGCACAGAACCGCGAAGAGAAAGCAAAATAATCCACCTACATAAAAGAACTTGGGAGCACTTCTAGAGCAAGGCAATCATTGTGACCAGACAACGAAGACCATGTAGTCCTCTGATGAAAACAGAGACACCCTCTGTAAAACAGATGTAGCTGCCATGCCTCTGGTAGATTGGTCTTGGAGCCACTCGAGCACTTAGTTCCTTGCCAGATGGCAGAACTTCTAAAATACAGAGAACAATCCACCCGTAGAGAGTCTGCTTATTAATAGCCCTGCTCAGACATACTACAGCAAAACCAACAAATAGCTGATCATTCAGCTGATCATTCAACCCAACAGACATAGTAGCCGAGAGCCCTCTTGGAGTCCAGATAGTAAACCCTTGTCTCCACCTTAGTGGATGATAGACGAGATGAAGATTAATTTTCTGTGAGATGGAAATCTAACTAGGGAAGGAATATTGGTCTCCCCCTCAGAGGGACATCTATCCTTGGAGAAAATAGGGCAAGGAAGTTCTGCAGTGAGCCTGGCTCTCACTCACCCGCATTGCTGAAGTGATTCCAAACAGGAAAAACACATTTAAGAGGAGCAGACGTAAAGAAAAGAAAAAGAAAACAAGGACTCAAACGGAGCCTCCATAAGAAAAGTTTCAATAAGATTCAAATATGAAGTAGGAAAAATAAACTGGCAAGGAGGAAACCGGTTATGTCACTTCTGGAATAACTGCATAATTGTGTGAATGGAAAAGAATGACCCCTGCTCAGTGTCGTCAAAGAAAGAAATACTGACCAGATAGCCATCCACAGTGCCAATCTGGAGGTTCGGTCGTGCCTAAGAGAGCAGAAAATCAAGACTAGATCGACAGACCATGAATGTCCAGACCGTTCTTTTGGCAGCAAGTCGAAAACCTTCTCAACGTGTAGGCATAGAGGACTTGCTGGAAGATGTCTTAGCTAGAAAGATTCCATGCATGACCTCATCAGACAGATGCCACTGCTTATACCTGCGCCACTTAGCAGACAAGCAGGAGAGTTGAGGTGGCTGAGGCTCGGGTGGAGGACCTGCCCTTTGACTGAGAAAGCAGATCCACCATCACCAGGACGTTTCACAAAGGAGACATGGCCAGAATTTCCTGGTTCCATACCCGATGTGATCAGCACGGGGCACAGTATCATGGTTGAATGTTGCAGTCTCCAGAGAATTACTGTGTTAACATTTATCTTTAAAATCAACCCTGGGGTAGATTTTGGGAGGCCAAGCTATTATGGTAAACAGGAAAGACACGGAGGTCTTGCCAAACCCAATCAAGGTAGGTAGCAGAGCGGCAATGTTTAGACTGAGAAGGGGTGTGAGAGTAGTCTAGGGCTACAATGAGACTCACACAGAGCAACCCAATAATTCCAGTTAGACAGATAAGGAACCAGTTCAGTCTCACAGAATGAAACTGTTGTACAATGCCAAACTGATCTGGAACAAGTTACTTACCTGTAACACCTGTTCAACAGCATGGGCTTTACATGGATTCAAATACTCATGGATATTCCCCATCGTCAGGCTGGGAATTCTCCATAACATTAACGCAGTTTTGCTTTAAAGCTAAAAATAGCGCGTCGCTTCTATAGCCTATTGCTGTGACTTTGGGTCATCCTGTCCCAGCCAATGATATTAGCTCCACCCCTGGTGGCCATCTTCAGATTTGGTCACACAAATAAAGTGACAGTAGGAACCAAGAAGAGCCAGTGAGGGGAAGGAGTGAGGGTTTGCATGTGAATCCATGTAAGACCCATGCTGGAGAACAGGAGTTACACGTAAGTAGTCTGTTCCTTCTCAAGCATGGGGACTTGCATGGATTTGCATTCTCATGAATACCATTACACAGCAGCACATATACACAACCACGGGAGATGGCAAGGCTTAACTGAAGCAATACACTTAACCCTGGAACAGACTCACCTCATGCAAACAGGTTGGAAAGCACTGCCTGGCCGAGCCGGGACTCCTCCATGGAATCCCTGTCAACAGAGTACAATCTTGTGAAGGTGTGGGTAGACCTTCATGTAGCAGCCCTGCAGATTGGACCAGTGGAACATCAGAAAGGAATGCTTTAGTTGATGCAATGGCTCTGGTGGAGTGGGCTTTCAGCCGGCCTGGCAGCGGTCTGTTGGACATGTGATGGCAAAGCATGATACAGCCAGAGAGCACCTGGAGATAGAAGCCTTAGACAAGGCCTTCCAATGTTCCAAAGGCCACAAATTAACAAATAGCTGAGAGGTCTTTAAAAAATCCTTGGTGTATGCGACATAGAACTTCAAAGCACGTGAAAACCCAGTGAATGCAAAGACCTTTCCGCAGCAGAAGAAGGATTTGCCAAGAAAACTGGTAATACCAAAGATTCATTTAAGTGACAGTTTGATGGGACCATTGGCATAATGGACGGATGAGTTTGTAGAACCACCTTGGATTGGTGAGATGACAAATACAGAGACTTACATGAGAGAGCCTGGACTTCCCCCCCACATGCCTGGTTGAAGTGATAGCCACCAGGAAGGCAGTCTTCCAAGAGAGAAACCTCAATGATGCTCGATGCAAAGGTTTAAACGGAGGGCACATTAGTTTTGATAGAACCACAGTCAGCTCCCAAGCCAGAGCTGGTGCCTTCACAGGAGGGAACGTTCTGAAGAGGCCCCAGCGTTTACCAGGAGCCTGAGTATACTGGGATATGGCAGCTAGGTGCACCTTGACAGATGCCTGGGCAAGGCCAGACTTAGCAAGCAAGAGCAGGTAAGGCAGAAGTTGCAGCTCAGTGATGCGCAGAGGAGAGATCTTTTGTGAATGACACCACACTGAAAAAAGCTTACACTTGTGCTTGTAGCAGGAAAGGATTGATGGAGCTCTGGCCCTGGCTTGAATATTTTTGCATTCCAAATGCAGCTTGTAGATGTTAGGCGGAAACCTGTGCAGTTCCCTCTGGGACCACTGCAAAAGATTTAGGACTACAGGTGTTTGGCAGTAAACCCACTTGGTAGCAGTCTGTACCATACAGATTCACTTGGTAGCTGTGGCTGAGCAGTCAGACTTCCCTCAAGAAGAGTTATGCAGTGTACAGAGTATTCACAATAGGTCAAAAGAACATAGTAGAACAAGTAAACACTGACCACAGCTTGGTGTAAAAGAGATATAATTATTTATTTAAAACCACATCTAGAAAAACACACAGGCACTAATACTAAGCAATTCAAAAACACGGTCACTAAAAGGTATACACCGCCTTAGAAGAATATTAGACAAGTCTTAAGTAAAGCCCCACTTATTTTCAGACAGCGGTGAGCGCTTAACGCAGATGGCACTCTAATAATTTGTTTAAAAAGGGAGAGAAAAGCAGAGAATAATATGAAACAGATCCCAACACTTTCGTAAAATCAAAGCAAGAGAGGAAGGCAAATGCAACCGTGAAGTTAGAGTTCAGTAGGCCGGATCCACTTTAAGAGGATCAGAACGAAATGTGTCCAAGGTCACACGGTTGAAGTGCACAAGAGTCTTGCAAAGGTTCAAAAAGAGTTGGACCAAAAGAAAGGGACCAGTTAGAGGGTCAAGGCGGCCAGCCCAGTCCAGAAGGTTAAGGGGTTATTATTACCTTGTAGCAATCTTTAGAAAGGGAGGCCTGGCGGACACGGTACCTTAAAGTGGTGAGAATACCCCAGCGGGGGCAGTTGTTCCTGGCAGCGGATGCAAGTCGGTGCTTCGTCCGGGGGAAGAGAGGATCTCGTCGGGGAGGAAGACAGGAGTCTGTTGCACTGCCAGGGAAGAAACCAGCCGCAGAGTTCCCAGGTAAAAGGAGCAGTCCTTTTATTCGCGGTCCAGTGGTAAGTGGCTATCCGGTTGCCGGGGTGCTTGGCACAGGCAATTCGACCACAAGACGGTCTGGGGTGCGAAGAGAAGAAGGTAAACTGGTTGTGCCCACCACTCAGGGGAAGAAGCCTCTCCAGCCGGGAGATCTTCTCTGTTGCTGGGAAGTGGTGAGTCGGTTCTGCAGGGCTCCACCGGTGGTGTCGTCGTGGTGGGTCGGCTCAGCTTCTCCCTCGTCGGATTCTCAGGTCCTGTGGCGACTTCTGAAGTTCCAGTCCCCAAAACCTTGCTTTTATGCAGAAAACCCCCATTCACTCAGCCTAGCTGTCAAACATGCTAAGTGGTGAGCCGGCCGGCACACCACTTGGGCCAATCACACAAGAGTGTGACTTGAGTTACCAAGGTAACTCAGTCCAGGGTGCCTAAACCACCTCCCACACCCCCTGTGGTACCCAGACAGAGTGGCACCACTTTTGGAGGCTTCTGTGGAGAAGCCTGTCAAAAAGTGGAACAAAGGGCTCGACTTGGGTTGGAGTCACAGAAGAGAACACAAACGCCATTTTAGAATCGAGTCCTGGCATAAAATACCAAACGGCGAATTAATATTAAATAAATAAACCGGCGGTATGTTCGAGGCTATGAGAATTAAATAATTAAAGTTGGTAGCCCCGAACAATGGGAAAATCCCATAGGGATATATTCGCGGTCGAATATAAAAAGTAGTTTCCACTGCCACCAGCCAAAACTCGATCAGGGGGGACGGAGACGTGCCCCCTCGACGAACAGACCCCGGGGCAATCAAATTGCCCCGACCAGTACGTCCACAATATGATGGTTTGTACCGGTTTCTGTTAATAATTTGGGACTAGTAAAGCCAATGCTGACTTTACATGCCCTGGGAGACAGTAGTCAGTCCCAGTGTATGGAGTCTATGGTGGGGTGTCACTATGACACCCCTGTGTTACTGCACGGAGAGTGCTGTGTAACACACATAGTAAAAACACATGAGACCCTATGGAGTAAAGGACCCCATAGCCCATAAAACACATTAACAGTCAAAGGAACACCATAAATCATGTCCAAGAGTTGGAGAAAAAGAGTCTCACTCTTGGCACGAGAAAAAAACAAACTCCAGAAATCCAGCAAAGCTGCTGGGGGACTCACTAGGTTAGGAAATTCGGCCTAAAGAGAGAATTCTCCCCAACACTCGCCCCCCCAGACTAAGGGACAGTTGTATTTAATCCACTCCTGGATGAATCTCGTACCTCTAGTCGATGACATACATCCTAGAGAGACCATCAGCATTTTGGTGGTGACACCCTGACCTGTGCTCAATGGTGAAATCAAACCCTTGCAGGCAGATTGACCATCTCAATAGTTTTGGGTTTTCCCCTTTCATTTGCATCAACCATCTCAAGGGTTGGTGGTCAGTCTGAATGACAAAAGTAGAACCATACAAGTATGGTCTAAACTTCTTCAGAGCCCACACAATAGCAAAACACTCTCATTCAATGGTTGCCCACCTTGTTTCAGGATCCTTCAGTTTTCTACTGATGAAGCAAATGGGGTGCTCCCTGCCTTTCCCATCCAGTTGACTGAGGACTCCACCTATTCCTACATTTGAAGCATCTGTTTGCACAATGAAAGTTTGGTGATAATCAGGAGCTCTGAGTACTGGGGCTTGGCAAAGAGCCTTTTTCAGGGTTTCAAAGGCCTGATTGCATTCCTCATTCCACCTAACCTTTTTAGGGAATTTAGGAGAGGAGATGACATTCAGTGGAGAAGCTATGGACCCATAGTTCTCAATTAAATTCCTGTAATACCCAGTGAGACCTAAGAAGGCTCTCACCTGGGTCTGAGTAGTAGGTGTTGTCCAATTTTGCACAGCTTCAATCTTACTGGGCAAAGGCCTTATTTCTCCACCTCCTACCTCATGTCCAAGGTAGACCACTTTACTCTGTCCAATCTGGCATTTACTTGCCTTTATGGTCAGATTGGCCTTTCCAAGAGCTAGTAAAGACAATGGTGACTTTACATGCCCTGGGAGACAGTAGTCAGTCCCAGGGTATGGAGTCTATGTTGGGGTGTCACTATGACACCCCTGTGTTACTGCACGGAGGGTGCTGTGTAACACACATAGTAAAAACACATGAGACCCTATGGAATAAAGGACCGCATAGCCCATAAAACACATTAACAGTCAAAGGAACACCATAAATCATGTCCAAGAGTGGGATAAAAAGAGTCTTGCTCTTGGCAGGAGAAAACAACAAACTCCAGAAATCCAGCAAAGCTGCTGGGTGACTCACTAGGTTAGGAAATTCAGCCCAAACAGATAATTCTCCCTAACAGTAGAGCCCAAATTCGAGGGCTGCAGGAGCCAGGCCACCAGGCTCTGAATCGTTGGGTCGTGGTGCAGGATTGACCCTCCTTCACCGGAGAGCAGGTCTGGAAGAAAACACAGTTTGATGGCCAGAATCACCGACAGACTGAGAAGGTCTGGGTACCAGATCTGCCGGGGATATGCCAGCGCAATGAGGATCATCTTGCAGCGGTATTGTCTTAGTGTATTGAGAACACGTAGCAGCAGAGGGATCAGTGGAAATTGATACAGCAACAGGCCCTCCCAAAGTAATGAGGTGTCCCCCATACTCCTGGCTTGAGGATACTTGCTGCCACACTTTACATTTGGCATTGTCTGCGATGCAAAAAGGTCGATCTGCGGGGGACCCCACTCGAAGAGACACTTGAGCTTGCTGGATTAACCACTCGTAGTAGCATCACAGCTCCCTGCTGAGAGAGTCTGTGATGGTGTTGTGAATGCCTGGCAGGTGAAACAGGGCGAGAAACATCTGTTGAGCAATGGCCCAGTGTCATGGGTTCTGCATCTCTTGAGAGAATGGGCAAGCGCATCCCACTCTGCTTCCCGACGTAAAACACGGTGGTCATGTCTGTGAAGATGCAGAACACCTTCCCTTGGAACGAAGGCTTTAAGAACTTCAGAAGGGGTCTCATCTGTAGTCTGCTGTGAGGAACCAGATGGATGCAAGTAGACATTATCCACAATAGGAACTTGATGGACCTGACTGTAGCAATTTGGAGACAGCTGTTGAACCTTCCCCAGTATGGCTTTTATCCTGTTCTCGGGTGGAGCCGCCAAACACAACACTATCTTGAGGCGGGATCATAGGAACAGTGCGTTCTGCGATGGCACCACACAGTATTTTGGGAAGTTTATAGAGAATCCCAGAGAAGTGAGAAGCATGATGGTCTCTGCAGTGTGCTGCACTGCTAGGGCGTGATAACTGGATCAGATTAGCCAATCGTCTAGGTAGGGATAGACAAGCACCCTTGCAACGAAGGTGCATTGCTACCGGAGCCAAGTACTTGATGAAAATCCTTGGGGCTGACTTTAGGCCGAATGGTCTTGAACTGGTAATGTTTTCCCTGGACGACAAAACGCAGAACCTCTGGTGTTTGCGATGAATGTGGATGTGGAAATAGGCATCCTCAAAGTCAAGGGTGGACAGGAAATCCCCTTCCTCCAGCTGGGCGAGCACGAGCTACAACATGGCCATCTGGAATGTTTGAGTTTTGAGAAACCGGTTTAGTTGACACAAGTTCAGGATAGGTCTGCAGCCTCCAGATTTCTTTCTAACCATGTAGTATCTGGAGTCCATTCTGTAGTCCCGGAGGTGCAGAGAGACCAACTCTATTGCGTCTTTTTTAAAAAATGGCTTCGACACAGGCCTCGAGGGCCGATGGTGTCGACTACTTCCTCGGAGGCGGAACGTCGAGAGAGTCCCTCGACAGAAATGGCGCCGATGGTGTCGACGTCTTCTTAGAAGACCACACAGGCTCCGACGGTCTCGAGGGCATTGAGGACCGGGACCTGGAGCGGGGATGGCTAGAGCAATCCACCTTGTCCGATCGGGACCTCGAAGGCTCCCGATGATCACGCCGACCGCCCGAGCCCGAAGCGGTGCGAGCGGTGGCCCTAGTGCATTCCCTGCCGGCTTCCCTTGAAGGCGCGGACGGAACGAAGCCCTGCGATTCGAAAATCGCCATCATCTCCTTACGAAATGCATACCATTCCGCAGGAGAGGAATGCGCGTTGGGACAAGCAACCCACCGTCTGGCGGAGTCCTCGGACGAGGACGGGGAAGGCAACCGGTGACGGCGCTTCCGCTAGTGCCTCGAAGAGACAGAGGAATGGCGGGAACCACTCTAGGACCGAGACCCCCTGGACTTACGCCGACGCAGAGAGTCGCCCCTCGAATCGTCGGTCGAAAGCCCAGCGGATTTCGACTTTCGGGGTTTGGAAACCCTACCTACAGATGGCTTCTTCCGCTCTCGCAAGGCCTTCGACGTTAAAGACTGGCAATCGTCACAGTCATCGGTGGTGTGGTCCTCGCCGAGGCACCAGAGGCAGACATTGTACGGGTCCGTAAGTGACATCTTGGAACCGCAGTCCAGACACTTCTTGAATCCTGACCGCAGGGTAGAAGACGACGAAGACATGATATCTTCATAAAACACCAAGTTCGAAGAACCGATAGAAATCAGAAGAAACGAGGCGCGCTGAGATCTCTGAAGCGAACACGTTCACGGAAAAATAGAACTGAGGCTACGGGCGTCGTGCGTCCTACTTATAACATCCGGTGACGTCGGCTTGACGGACGCCCCCCGAGGACAGCATATCGACGTCATCGACGCAGGACGCAGAAAGTTTTCCCAAGCAGCACAGCTGTGGTGATTACCGGTCATAGATGTGGAATATGTCGGAGGAACCAATCCCTTTGAATGAAAGATTGGATCACTGCAGTAGGAGGTGACACCCTGGGAGGCCCAACAGGGGACAGGGCGAGGAGCTTCTTAAACCTGATAATTTTGGGAGGAATGAGATAGCTGGGGGCATTTCTCTCTCCACACTAGACCCCCTGGGAAAGTAGGTGTTAGGGAAAATTCTCATAAATGTGCTAATTCCCTTCACCTTAGAGACCCCCAGCAACTTTGCTGGATTTTGAGGACTTGATTTGTTTACCTGGAAAGAGCCTTTTTTCCCACTCTTTCATGTATTTTTTTTAAATTTGGTTTTCTTAGTTTTAAATGAGTAACACAAAAGGAGAAAAACAAAGAAAAATGAAACAATTTCACATTATGTTGTACACCTCCATTAACATATAATAGCTTAACTATAACTGAACATATTATATAATTTCTCTTTCTTAGTTTGACAGTAGTTCCATGTCTCTGGGTGTATCACATCAACAGTTAGGCTTTACCCCAGCCACCCCCCTCCCCTTCTTCGATTAGCATACATCTCATGAACGTTCCTGTAGTGTGGGAGCTACAAAGGCACAGTGAACAAAGTTCCATTGCCTGGTGATTCTGTTACCACTTAATATGAGTCTCCTACAGTGATTTGCTGGGTTTGGCGTCTTGTGTCAGGATCCTGAGGGTCCCCCAGTTGGGTGTCGGAGGTTGTTACGAGGTATTTATTCTTAAAGTCTGCCCATAAGGCTTCGCATTGGGCCGCTTTGTCATGTAGGGAGGCAGTAATTGTTTCCATTGAATAAATGTTTGATGGCAAGTTGATCCATTCATTCTTTCCTGGGACTATTGGGGACTTCCATTTGATCACTAATAAGGCCCGAGCAGCTGAGAGTAAGTGGGAGGTTAGGGCTTTCACTCTATTACAGTCATCTCCATCTCTTTCTAGACCAAATAAGTAGGGATCGGCATCCCTTTGAATCCCTTCTAATTCCTTGATCCACCCCAGGACCTCATCCCAGAACACTGATGCGTGGGCAACCCCACCACATGTGCCAGTAGTTGGCTATTTCTCCACATTTTCTCCAGCATCTTGGGCTCATTGTTTGGGACATTTTGGAGAGTCGCAGGGGGTTGTATTGCTACCTGTGTAAGAGTTTGATGGCGTGGAGTTTGTATTGGCTGGATATGGAGGTCTTGGAAGCCGCTCTACACATTATTTCCCATTGGTCAGGATGCATCTCTTCTCCAATGTCTTTTTCCCATCTAGTTCTCAGGGGGTCCGTGGATCCCTCTCCTGCCACTATTAACTCTTGGTACATTGCGGATATGAGACCTTTCATGTCAGATTTAGAGTCCAAGAGTCTTTTTCATACGGGGGAAGGTCTCTTAAATTTGTCTCTCCATTCGGGTTTTGTTAATACACCTTTTATTTGGATAAACTGGAATGTGGATAGAGTGCCTATACCCAATGCTTCCGTCAGCTCTGGTAGAGTGATGAACAAGTTTTTTCTCTGTAGCTGCCCCACCCTTTCTAGGCCCGCCTCATACCATGATTGGAACCTCTCCACGATGGGGATGTGATTGTTTATGCCGGATGACCATAGGTGGCTGAGAAGGGACGGACAGGTAGTTATTCTGCGCATTTCCTTGCCTGTCCGCCATGTGCTCCATATGGTGCTCAATATGGGGTGATCTTTGATTTTCCTTTGCACCCTTTTGTGTGGGGTCCAAAGCCACTCCGATGCCGTAGCCAGGGCCAGGTAATGGTTGTCCATTTGTACCCATTGGCGGTTTTTACGATCCCTAAGGTGTGGAATTAGGACAGGTAACTGGGCAGCTTTGTAGTATGTTTTCAGGTCAGGGAGTGCCACTCCCACCCCTTAGCTTTGGGAAGTGTTTGTGTGTTGTATGGAATTCTCGCTTTCTTCCCCTGCCAGATGAATCGTAATGTAATCTTTTTGGCTTCCATAAAGTACTCTTTCGGTATCTCCACCGGTAACATTTGGAAGGGGTACAGGAATCGGGGGAGGCATACCATTTTGACAGCATTAATTTGCCCTAGCCAGGAATTCATGAGTTTGTTCCATTTTTTGAGATCCCCTGTGAATCGCCGGAGAGGGGGGGGGGGGGGGGGGTGCTTGACTTCATATAGGTCGTTCAGGGTTTTGGTGATCTGTATGCCCAGGTATTGTAACGCAGTGTGCTCCAATTTAAGGCCTAAAGGGAGGAACTTAACGTTGTTCTCTTCGGGAGTTCCCTGCAGGGGGAACAGTATGGACTTAGTCCTAATTACTTTGAACCCTAAGAATTGGCCATATTTGTCTATTAATTTAAGGGCGTGGGGGATAGATTTTAAAGGATTAGTTAGGTGTAGGAGAATGTCATCTGCGTACAGTGCGACTTTATATTCTGCTGTCCCTAGTCGCATTCCCTCTATATTCGGGTCAGTTCTCATTGTTTGTGCTAGAGGTTCTAAGGAGAGTGCAAATAAAATTGCAGAAATTGGGCATCCCCGTCTGGTCCCCCGTTGTAGCTCGAACCATCTCGAATATTCCCCATTTACAAATATTGATGCCTTGGGAGATGAGTATATTGCTCGTATCCCCACTCGAATTCTCGGGCCTAAACAAACTTTCTGTAGGGCTGTTCCCAGGAATCCCCACTCCACCCTGTCAAAGGCTTTCTCTGCATCGATCGACAGAAGGGCAGAATCGCTTGGAAGGTTATGAGCTGCATGGATGAGGTGTAATGTTTTGCGCATGGTATCGGCTCCCTGTCTCCCAAGAATAAAGCCGACCTAGTCAGTGTGAATTAAGTGGGGCATTAGTGTTTCCAGTCTGGAGGCCAATAATCTGGCATAGATTTTGGCAACGAGGTTAAGGCGGGAGATGGGGCTGTAAGATCCGCAGAGCCTGGTGTCTCTCCCCACTTTGGGAATCACTGTTATCAGTGCTCTCTTGAAAGAATCTGGTGCCACCCCGTCTCTATTATCTCGTTGAATAGTTCCGTTAGGAAGGGTGCGAGTTGCTTATTAAAGGTTATATAGAAGCCGGCGGTGTAACCATCCTCCCCCGGGGATTTGCACAGTGTTAGCCTTTTGATTGCATCTTGGACTTCCTGTTCAACGATTGGGGAGTCAAGGAGCTCAGCTTCTGCGTGCGTTATTGTGGGCATGGTGATTGGTGCTAAGTAGGAGGATGTGTCTAATTGGTCGGAAGTTATTTCAGAGGTGTATACATTTTCATAGAAGTTGGCAAAGCACTCTGGGATAGTGTGGGGGTGGGGGGTGTGCCAGGAGGGTGGAGTCTTCTATTATTTCCTTTACCTTGCGTTCCGCCCTTTGCTCCCCAAGTCTGGCTGCTAATGGCGCATCTGCTTTGTCTCCTTTTTTCGTAAAATTTCTGTTTGAGAAACTGCAATTTACGTATTACTTGATTGTGTTCCAACAGCCGTAGTTCCTCCCTTTTTTGTTGGGCTGCTTTCATTTTATCAGGGTCCACCTCAGATTTTTTTCTTATGTCTCCCTCTAGCAGGCGTATTTCAGCCCGTAGTCTAAGCTCAATAATTTTCCGCTCCCTTTTTTTGGAGGACCCCTCGCGTATTAAAATGCCTCTCCATGTGGCCTTCCCAGCCTCCCAGATCGTTTGTTTGGAAACTTCCCCATTGTTATTTGTTTTAAAGTATTCCTCGATTTTGGTCTCCATTTTAGTTTTAAAGACCGCATCTTTCCTGAGTGTCTCATTGCACCGCCAGGTCCCCCCTGTAACAGGTAAGTCTGCCCAGTTAATATCTGCTAGGACCATGTCGTGGTCGGACCATGTTATCGGGAAGATATTTGACTAAAGTGTAGCGCTTGTGAGATCTGTTGTGAGAAATATGTAATCTATACGGGTGAGCGTGTTATGGGGGTTCGAATAGAAGGTGTATCCGCTTTCGCTGGGGTGCAATACTCTCCACACATCTTTCATTTCATACATTTCCATAATTTCAGACCGTTCAGTGCGATCCCCTCTGTATTGGTTTCTCGTTTCAGGTTTACCTGGTTTCCAGTCTTTGGACGGATCTGCCCATTGGTTAAAGTCACCTCCCAGGATTATATGTCCAGTGGCTTCCAACATTATTTTAGGGATCGTTTTCTTAAGGAATGCTGCCTGTCCGGTATTGGGCGAGTAGACAGTGGCAATGGTTACCTGCACTTTCGCAATCTTTCCCGTTATCAGGAGGGCGCGACCCCCCACATCGGACCATGTCTTCTCCACTTCAAATTTAATTCCCTTCTTGAGTAGGATTCCGACACCCTCCCCTCTCCCCGCTTCCCCAGAACGCTCCGCTCCTCTCCCTTGGCATACTTCGTCTCCTGTAGGAGAAGGATGTCAATATTGGATCTGTGGAATTCCCTAAGCACCAGTGACCTCTTAGTTGGCGAGTTCAAGCCCTTCACATTAATGGTCCCAACTCTGAGGGAGTCCCTTTCTTTACGCTTATCAGATAATGCCATCGTTGGTTATCTTTAGGAGGTTGCTCAGTTTCAGCGGCCAGACAATCATTCACTCTCTCAGTCCCACATCATCTTTGGTATGTCGGATTAGTTCAGATGGTGCTAATACCTTTTCCAAGTTTCTATTCCCCTTCCCTCCCCCTCCCTTCCCCTCCTGGGTTGATGGTGTTCAAGTGAGCCCAGGACCCGAGGATGCCGCATTCGCGGCCTTTGACGGCGTCCGGCTCAGACTTGATGAAAGTGTTCAGTCCAGTGTCGGACCATCACTGGGGACCATTGCTTCACGGCCCCAATCAAGTATACCATCTTAACATAAGGTTGAGCCTCCTTCCCGTCCCCCCTGCCCCTTAACATCACATATTTCAACAATAACAATAATAAGCATACAAAAGGTGTAACGTTACGTGCGTTCCTTGGCCTTTTCTTCGGAAGTTCGTTTCCCCCCTTACTTCAGGGAGGAGCTCTACGGCTGGCAGCCCCCATTTCGGCTGTGTTCCTGGTTTTCAGTCTCTGTGGGGATCTGTTTCAAGTATCTCATCCGTTGATTTTGAAGCGTTGAATCGGAAGATTTGTGAGACGCGGCCTCATTTTCCGCTGTCAGGAAGTTGTTAGGGCGCCTATATTTTCTTGATCCTTTTACTCTTTTTCTCATAGGGCCCTCGAGCTCCCATTGCATTCCAGTTCGCTCAATTTCGCCTCCCTCACTGTCTCTTGGGCCTGTTCCTAGAATGTCCGCAATGCATTCCTTGATCTCCTCTTCAGATTTAAGGATCATTTTCCTGCTTCCGTGCTCAAAGGTGAGTGAGAAGGGGTATCCCCACCTATATCGCGTGCCCTATTCTTTGAGCCATTTCGTCTAGGGGCTGCAGAGACGTTTTAGCGCTAGAGTGAGTGAGTATAAGTCCTGAAATATAGTAATTTGGGCACCTCCTATTGTGAGTGGGCCTCCAGATCTCGCCTTCTTAAGGATCCTAGTCCTGTCTTGGTATCGGTGGAATTTGGCCCCCAGGTGGTCCACCCGCCCTGTGTATTCTTTCAGTTTTGGGTTCGTCAATGTCCTCGTCCGCCGTTAGAATTTTATTGATATCGTGGATCATGCATTTGAGGTCTTATTCAGTTTCACCCTTGCGTTCAGGAATCCCGAAAAAACGTAGGTTATTCCTTGTTTCTCCGTTTTCCAAATCGTCCATTTTCAGGCACATCGCCTCCTCCCTTTTTTCAATGTTTCGTATCCTTATATACATTTGGGTCTCAAGGGTATCGATTGAGGCATGATTGTTCTCGACACCCTCCAGCCTCTCCTCAAAGCTGCCCATTCTCTGGGTAATCTTGTCAATTTTACCACCCAGGTTGGCACCCATGTTTTTTATCTCGCTTACTTAATAGTGCGGCGATGTCACCCTTAGTGATGGCTGCTCCTGCGAGTTCCGTTGACATGGCGGCTGTGCGTACGAGGGTCGGTGAGGGTGGGGCGTAAGCGTATCTGGCTAGCCTGCTTTTCATGTTCATAGAATGGGTCCTGGGTGAGAGGAGGCACACGCCCCTGGATCGGGGGCCCTACCCTCTTCGGGGCTGCGTAGGTCGGTGAAAACAGGATTGACCCAAATGTTCAGATCGTCATGTGATGCAGTGAGGGGCTGATGGGAGTGTTTAACAGGTGGTCTGCAGTGCCAGTAGGCCCGTCCTACGGGGAGGGGGGGGGGAAATTAACCTGGGGTGTCTCTCGTGGGAAAAGAGGGTCAGCGGATTCTTGGTCCTGTTCACAGTCTGTTCTGAAATTGCCGTTCTCTGGCACTTGTGGGTTATCATGAGCGACCGTCGGCCGCACCATGTGTGGTGGGATTTATTTGACTGCTGAATTGGGGTGGGATACGATGCTCCAAGGTGTCTGTGGGAGGCCCTGGGCGGCCTGGTGCCGTGCCGATATGAAGTCTTTTGGGGCGCACCTCCTTCCGCCTTCCTTTCCGGGCAGTATTTACTTGGTTCACCCTAATAAGGGTGATATGGGAACCCTCACCTTCCACAAATGACGAGCTCGAGGCAACAGTCGCAGAGTCAGTGTAGTGAGCTGTGTTGCTGCAACCCCAATTCAGCCCGATTTAGTAGAGTATCAGCGGCTGCTTCGTGTGCACCGTGACGTGGCCTGTGGGCTGTCGCCATGTCCTGTCCCTTCAGGTTGGGGGTGCCGAGCCCTTTCGTGGGGGTGCTCAGGGCTTGCCTCAGATGGGGGTCCTGGGGTGCTTATGTCCTTGAGAGCCCAGCGTACGGTGGCAGGCAGGCACCCCAGATCTCCCACCCCCCCTCAGTGAGTGGTGGTTAGCGGGCTCTCGAGGTTGGTGGCAGGGTCGGCCTTATTCCTCATTTTCCTCTTCCAGTGTATATTATAGTGTTTGGGTCCTCCTGGGCCTCAGCTCCGCTCTCCTCTGGGGCTTCTCAAGTGCTACTGGGTAGTCCAGCTCAGCACTGGGGCGCCAGTGGCCAGGCACGGCCGCACCTCATTGGGCCGCCCCCCCCAAAAGTGCCTCTGCCGCGGGATGCGGACCCGCAGTGCCTCCAGGCACGGCGGTCCCGACTTCTGTCACACTCCACACGGGTGGCAGGGGGGGGGGGGGCGTAAGGCAGCCTCGTTGAAGGAAGGGCCTTCCACGATCCGCGGTGGGCAGCGGAGGGGAGAGCGCCTCTTAGGGGGCAGCAGACGAGGGCCTCCCTGCGCAAAAGCATGTTCAAAGTCACCGGGGTGAACAAGGAGGGGGGCGGGGAGGGCAGGCCGCAAGGTACCTTCAAGTAGCTGCTTATGCCCAGGGGTTTGCAGCATGGGATGCCGTGCAGGGCAGAGTGCGTTTCACTTCTATTTTTGGGCCGTGGGCGGCCCGGGACTTCTCTTGGTTGTTTCTACAGTCCCCCTGGACCGAATCTCTTCGGGTTTTCTTCTGGGTGGTGGTGGGGGGTGTTCCGATGCCACAATTCCAGTATCTCATCCATGGGTGGTTGGGGGGGGGGGGGGGGGTGAAGTGGGGGCTCAACACACTTCACGGGCCTTCAAGGACGGAGCGCACACGGGGAGAAGAGTCATCCGTGTGCCCCCTGGTGGCCAGTCTCTTTCATGTATTTTGATGTGTGTTTCACTCTTGTGTTCTTTGATTATGGAATTTTAGATAACTCCATGGGCATCATCTTTTCATGTGTGTTACACAGCTCCCTCAGTGCCGTGACACAGGGATGTCTTTTTAGACTTCCAAAAGGTTTAAATACCTTCTCTGGGATAAACTACTGTTTCCCAGAGAATTTAAGGTTACATTGACTTTACTAGTCTTTTTAAATTCCTAGACCCAGCACACACTATACCTAGTATCTCCTTTGTCTAGAAACTCATGAAGCAGTTAAATGCTACCTTTTCCTATCGAAATGGCTGGTGGCAGTGGTTTTACAACGAACTACCATGATTTTCCTGACCGAATCGCGGGATCCATGTTTTTAAAGATGGCGCCTTAAGCCCCTTTGTTTAAACAGGTCCCGGTCGTCTTTTTTCGCCGTTTCTTTTTGGAAAGGTCCTTTTAGAGTTTGTCTCTGCGTGCCAAAACCAGGTTTGGTCCCATTGTTCTTACGCCTTAGGCAGGCTTTAGGACTGAAGACCGCCTCTGGCGCCCGAGTGTCTGGGGTGGGCGTTTAGTGAGTGAGGTTCCCGAAACTCCCTGTGCTTAGTCTCTTAGGAGACCCAAATGCACTCTGGTGTGATTGGCTGGCTGACTATCCGGCAAGGACAGCCACCCTTCTGGGGGAGTGACAGCTACGCTGGAATGAAAGGGAGAAAACTGTTTAAAAGGCGAGTCTCTTGGCATGGAAGGCAGAGTCGACCACTGGAACAAAAGAACCGAAGACGAGCTGGAAAAGGAGGACAGCTGCTGCAACTCCTGGACCGGTGGTTTGCCCGGTGAAGCCCTGCTGCAGGATCGAATTGCCAAGTTCATCTCGACAGAGAAGCCCCTTCAAGGATGACTTCTACCTTTGAGTTGGTGGGACCAATCAACTCGTAAGTCACCTGGATACCATTCACTGAGCTGGTTAGGTTTAACCAGGGGGAAGGGCTGTCATGATGCCTACCCCCGGGCATCAGGACCAAGCCCATCAGCTCCGGGAGCAGGCATCCAGATTCTTATTAAAACCCCAACAGCCCCAGCTGGGGGCTGTTTTGGTTCAGTCCTGACGCCTTAGGTGCCAGACTCATCATAGAAATCAGTCCTGACGCCAGCCTCATAGACTTTACTTAACTGATGCAGACCATGCTGCAAGTGAGTCCAAGCCAACGTGAGGCCTGGGTGGGACTATTTTATTACAGGGACTATCTTTTACTCGGGCGTGGTTCTGGGGAACTTCTTACCTGGAACTACTTTAGAGGCTATTTAAACCACGCCCGAACAGCAGCACATGCTTCGCGTTATTATACATCCAGCAGCGTCACCCTCACCGTGCCTGCAGTCTGCATCCAGTCTTCTGCCACGCCCGCCTCGAATCTGGAGCTCCTAAAACAAAAAGGAAAGAAAAGGGCAAGGTTAGAAAACAAACTATTTTCGAATTCCTCACCTGATTCCGGATCCATCTCGCCTCCGGACCTGGAAAGAACATCATTTCAGTACGCGTCGCATCTCCAGCTGCAGCGCCGCGCCTTACTCACCAGTCATCGCAGCATCTTTCGATTCGGCGATGCCTCCATCATTTCTTTGCCGAACTCCGGCACCTGGGGGACAAAAGAAAACAACAAGGTGAGCCGAGAAAACCAACAAATATAACTCTTATCACCATAAACTTACCTGATTTACCACCGGAGGCATTATTCTATAAGTCTGCACATCTTCATGTGCCACACCTGCAAAGAGAGAAAACAACACGTTAAACATTTACCAGACAGCGTCGGGTAATACAGACTCTTACCTGAGCGCCACCAGCTACCACAAGAGCATGTTCTCACAAACTCAGCTGCAAGACAAGGAAGGAAGGGGGGGAACAAGAGTGAACATCGGACCTATTGAACTCTATGAACTTGATACTTATTGGTCCTCGCCAGGAACCTCAGAGTCAATACTCTCCGGAACTCTCCCACGCCTTCAAACCAGTGAAGTAACTGGCATCAACGCGCCCCTGCAATCCATGCAGGATGGAGAGCTCATCTTTCAAGAGTATAAGGTGAGATTGCTGAGAGGGCACTTCGGTGGTGATTAGTGGGGAGGACTGTGGGGGGTGGCATCACTTGAATCCACAGGTGGCTAAATCCATCTCTCCACTTGCAGGAGAATACTTCTACGGGTCAAGCAGACAAGATTAGGAGGGCCAGTCCAGTCAGTCATCTCTGCACTACGCATCACGTTGGTGGAGACTGCAGCCGCCCGAGTCCGACCGACGCCCCTGTGGGAGCCAGGTGAGCGTAACAGGACACCAGCTTGTGTGCTTCACTACAGCTACTCGAACCGAAGATCTTCCATTTGCCAGCTTGTTTGACCAGTCCCTGTGCAGTGCAGGAGTCAACCAACGCCCTCCCTCTTGTCCCCACGACTGAGGCTCGGGAACAGTCAGATCTGCAGGAACTGCCAGGAACCAACGTCTTCAGCTGCATTTTCTCTTCATATTAAGGTGCCAAGGAGAGAACTTACCTATCGAGGTGAAAGTTCGTGAAACTTTCCAACTTGCAGGCCTAATCAGCTTGTGACCCAACATATGATTCTTTTTCGTACAAGGGGGCGTGGCCTGGAGCTCATGGCGAGTGGAAGCTGAGTCACCGTGCTCCGGCCGAGACGCTGTATCTTGATCCTTTTGCCTGCCTGAAATCACACCTGAGACAGAAAGAACCGGTTCCGAGGGAAGGAGAACCGACTCCGGACACGATCCTGTGGTTTTCTCCTGGGTTCGGACCTCCAGACCCACGGATTCTCCCCAGCGGAGCCCCTCCTCCCCACTGCTGGCGGGACCCAAGATGGCGGCCATCCCTTGAAGCCGGTGCCGGAGGAAAACGCTAGCCGCCTTCGCAGCGAAGCCGATCCACAAGCTGCCGCCACGACCGAAACAAGGAGGAGGAGCCTCCCCCTCCACCCGGGTCCGACCTTCTGTTGCTGCAGCGACCGACCGGGGAGACAACCGGGCGCTCCCGTCCCGGGAGACTGGGCCCGGGCCCTGGGCTACGGCACCGTGAGTGGACACGCTGACCCCTTGGTGCGGAGAGCCCCGCCATCGACAGCAAAAGAAGGTGGAGGTGAGGAGAGCACTGGGTGAGGGCATAAACCAATCGAACATGTGCTGTTGTATGCCCCTCCGAGAGCTTGAACACTGATCCCGCGAAAAACGGGCCACCCCACCCCCGGAACCATAAGCTCCCCAGCCCGCACTCCAAAATCACCGGGCTGGTGGGGGCATTGCTGAGGAGACGACGCCCACTACCATCTACCCCCACACAACCGAGTGGCGTCTCTGAACGCCCCTCATCATGGCGGCCAGGAATAAGACGAAAACAAGCACCATGGACACGTATGTATCTGCTAAAGTGAAAACTCCTCCGCAGCCGCGCACTTCCACCCCCGAACCTCGACAAGCAAAACCGGCGGACTCCCCCGAAAACCAAGCCCAGGTACTGGAGGCAATTGCATCACTGCGCACATTTATAGATTCCAGAATCAGGGAGTTCAAATCCGAGCTACAACTTATGCGCCAGGATGCCCGCAACCTAACAAAGAGTGACCACTGCCGAAACAACCATAAAAGAGACGTCAGACGACACAGCGGAGCTGAAAGCTAAGGTGCTGGACCTGGAACGGAAGGTGTTCACACTTGAGGCCAGGGCTGAGGAGGCTGAGGGCCGGACCAGACGCGCCAACATCAGAGTACTTCGGGTCCTGGAAGGAAGCGAGGGCTCGAATCCGACAGCCTATATAGAATCCCTGATACAACAGGAGGTGGGCGCTGGAAGACTAACGCAAGGAATCTCGATCGAAAGGGCGCATAGATCACTTCAGAAGAGACCCCCGCCGGGCTCACATCCTCGCCCTATAATCGCTAAAGTACTCAACTTCCAGGATAGAGAGACCATCCTCCAGCACTCCAGAGAGGAGGGCCCCATTGAACGCGGGAGCTCCAGGATCACAATCTACCCCGATTACACCCCGAAAGTCCAACAGGAGAGGAACTCATTTGTGCCGATTAAAGCCCAGCTCAGGCAACTGAACCTGAAGTACATGCTGTTATACCCCTCCAGACTGAAAGTGATCCACAAGGGGAGGGCGATCTTCCTGGAATCCCCACCAGCTGCAAACATGTGGCTGGAAGACAACAATCTAGCCGCAGATAAGGACCCTCAACCCACGGAAAACTGAAGAATCCCCTGCGCTTGAGGCATGGACGAATCCATGACTCATAAAGCTAACTCAAACGCAAGGCAAATGACCAAACAGAAAGTAAAATCACCAACAGCACAGAGCCCTACCCCCACGAACAGTTCAGGACAGGCCAGTTGCCTGACCGACCTCCCTTGTGCCTGACACCCGGATGGGTCCTGACGGTACGAGAGCGCCTGAGCACCAGCAGGAACTTGTCGTTGCTGGGCCCCCCAGTTCCAGTTTTGTTACTCGTTTTGTTCACACCGCAGTCCTCGAAATATTAAGAGAGGGGAAGCGAGAGACCGGAGGTCCTCGGGGGCCGAGGATGAGAAAACACCAGAACCCAGGGGGAGAGCCTCACCACCTGGAGAAAGGGCCGCCCCCTGAAAACTGGGGCAACCGGAAAGATGAAACCAAGACACCAACTCAACGGCACTCCAACTTAAGGTGATGACGTGGAATGTGAGGGGTAAGGGCACGTACCCGAGAAGGAATCGGATCTACTCTTACCTGCGTAGGAAAAAGGTATCGATAGCGATGCTTAAAGAAACTCACCTCACGGAAGAATCCACGGCCAAATTATCCGAAAGATGGGGTGGGATCGGAAGAGGGGCGCCATGCTCCAAATTTGCTAGAGGAGTGTTCACATGGGTGAACCCGACTGTGCCCTTCCAGCTACTGGACTATGAAGCCGACAAAGAGGGCAGATACCTAATACTATGGGGAACTATCGAATTCTCGCCAGTCTGCCTGGTGCACTCATACTTTCCGCAACACGGAATACCCTCACACCTCGAAATGCTCAGTGCTAAAATTATTCTTCACAGAGAGAGTGCCTTCATATGGGGTGGCGACTTCAATTGCATTAGGAACGGAGCTATGGACCCTGCATCTAACGTGCTAAACACCACAATACAGCAGCTCGACCTAGTGGACATCTGGAGGGAACAACATCGCACCGAGAGGTGCTATTCTTATTACTCGGCCCCGCACAAGGTCCATACGAGGATAGACTATTTGTTCATAGACCGTGAGCTGGCTCAACAAGTAGACTCCACATTGTATCTAGGCAGAACCATATCCAATCATTCACCGCTGATTATGCAATGGGCTCCTAGAGGACCCGTACCGCCAATCCCGCTATGGAGAATGCCACCGGCAGCACTCACAGACCACGCATTTAAGGAGGAACTTGGTGCTAAACTTGAGGAATATCTAGACATTAACACAGGCTCAGTGTCAAGTTGGAGCACACTATGGGAGACCATGAAGGTTGTGACACGGGGAGAAGTCATATCCGGAGCTGGTGGCATCTGCAAGCATCTGAAGTTGGAACTGGAGAATAAGATTACACACCTGGAATCCGAAATCGACATCATACCGGACGGTGAAACAGAACTAAAGGGCACCCGGGAGGAATGCCGACTACACGACCTACATAGCCAGGGCACACAAAGAAGCAGATAAACCTGGTAGAATGTTGGCCTGGCTGTGCAGACGCAAGTTCCCAAGACACCTCCCAACTGAATAACTGACGAAAGGGAGACAACCCACAGGACGGCCTTCTACTCCAAATTGTATGCCCACGAAACCAAAATACCAGTGGAGGATATAAGGGCTACACTGGCTGAGATTGAGCTCCCAAGACTGACCCAAATCGAGCTACTGGATGCGGAAATCACTCCAGAAGACGTGACGGAGGCGATTAGATCGCTATCCACCTGCAAGACCCCCAGAAGTGACGGGCTTCCGCCAGAATTCTATAAAGCGTATGAAGCGACCCTCGCCCCAATACTCCACAACGTGTGTATGGAGGCATACGAAAATGGAATCCTACCCAACTCCATGAAAGAAACAATTATCATCCCTATACTTAAACCCAACAAACCTGTCGACAACTATGAATCATACCGCCCAATCGCCATGCTAAACTAAACTATGACTGCAAGATCCTGACCACAATTCTGGCTAAGAGGCTGGCGAGGGTGGTAGGAACCCTGATTCACGAGGACCAGAATGGTTTAGTTCCAGGACGCAATACTACCGCAAACCTGAGGAGGCTCCAACACATCATGGCAGAGACCTATGATCGAGATGAGGACCTAGCAGTGCTATCGTTAGATGCTATAAAAGCCTTCGATTCCATCTACTGGGAGTGGCTGATCGAAGTGCTAAGGGAATTTGGCTTTGGCGAGGGCTTTGTAAAATGGGTCGAGGTATTGTACAATACACCGGCAGTGAGAGTGAAGACTGGAGGGACGGTGTCCGTGGCCTGGGCGATACAGCGGGGCACAAGGCAAGGATGTCTGTTGTCCCCGATGTTATACATACTGGGCCTGGAGCCAGTAGCTGCCTATTTCAGGAAACAACACTTCGACGCGGGCATTGAGCTGGGCAGTGACCATACCATAATATCCATGTATGCAGACGACGTCCTCCTGTATTTGAATAACCCTCAGCTCAATGCACAAGTCGCGTTGGACATCCTAGACAACTATGCCCGATACTCTGGGATAACATTTAGCAAGCTAAAGTCGTGTGCGTTCCCACTGGCCAGACTCAGGGGTCTGGATAAGTCCGACCTTCCAGATTGGGATACAATGGCAATTAGAGAAGTTTAAGTACTTGGGAATCGAAGTGTGTCATACCCCTGGGCTCACGCATGAACACAACACTGAAAAAGCAGTAGGTGCCCTCTGCAAATCCATGAACTTTTGGTCAAAGCTACCACTGGCAGTAATGGGCAAAGCGGCCATAGTCAAGATGATAGTTCTCCCCCGTTTCTTATATCACTTCACGAACGTCTGATTCTACATCAGACCTCCCTTATTTAAGAAACTGGACTCTCTAATCGAGGACTTCATATGGGGGTCATCCAGACACAAGCTCTCTTTAGCTACACTTACGCTCCCGTACAAGGAAGGAGGGATACAACTACCCGATCTGCAAAGGTACTATCTAGCTGCACAGCTCAGCCACGTGACGAAATGGCTCTCTAATGACCCGTCAGCTGAAGTGGGGCTCCTGCGACCTCCAAGCTATTCCCCAAAGAAATGCTTTGGAATTCGACGAAACCAACATCCGAAGTTCCCACGATTGTCACCCTGGGCAGGCAGATATGGGCCCGAACTGGCTTCCTTCGACAATTAAAACATCCCTACAATCCCAACACCCCCATTCTGGCGGATGTATTCAAAACTCGAGCAGACTTGGCGACAGCCAGGAAATGGGAGAGAGCCGGAATCTACACATGGGATGACCTGTTTGAAGACGGCATGTGCAGAGAACTTGAATCGCTACAAGCTAATGAAGGCATCTCGAACACCCAATTCCTGTGGTACCACCGCCTCAAGCGGACAGCCAGGGCACAATGGCCTGTCTGGCCAGAGGAACCCCCACCGGACCCCCTCCTCCAGGAGATGTACGATCTAGCAGACGGTTGGAAGCCGGTCACCCGCTTATACATCAAACTGAATGATAGACCCAATCCAAAAAGCGCATCCCTGAGACAAAAATGGGAAACCGAATTAGGGACCACACTAACTGACAGTGAATGGGAGCGAATACTACTATGCCCCAAAGAGGTGTCGAGGAACATTAGATTCAAACAAGTTCAACTGAATGTGCTATACAGAACATACATGACCCCACTAAGAGTTGCTACCTTTAACAAGCAAGCATCACCGAACTGCCCCTGGTGCGGAAATGATAAAGCGGACATGATCCACATGTTCTGGACCTGCACCAAAACGGCGAAATTCTGGTCCATGGTGGAAAGCACTTGCACCAAAGCGGGACTCGCAAGATATGAGTGGAACCCAAAGGAATGCTTACTGGGAGCCCATCCCAGACTCAGCAAATACAAACACCTGGTCAAACTAATGGACCTAGCCTGCATCCTCGCAAAAAGGTCCATAGCTATGACATGGAAATCACCAGGGGGCCCGAGGCATGGACGTTGGCTTAAGGACCTGGAAAAGTGGACAGAGGCAGAGACCAGGGCCTGGCGGGATGGAATCCACTCAAACGATGATGACTCCAATTACACCCTAGAATCATGGAAGGCCCTGTTGCGCGACATCCAATACGCTTCGGATCGCAAACCTCCCTGAGCTCTCACCCCTGCCAGAGACTTGCCTGGGGTTTACCCCCAAGAATGGACAACCCGGAAATCCATCCCCCATGACCTTGGGTACACCGACTACCGGCCCCTCTCCCCCTCACCACAACTAAGAACAATATGTTGAGCTATGAAGACTGGGGTAGTTAATTAGTTGTTTGTTTGTTTGTTATGTTACCGTTTGATGGTTATTATGTACTTACATAAATGCCGATAAAATAAAAATTGATTCTTTTTCGTACAAACTACTTCTGAGAACTTTGGCAAAGACTTAACCGTTTACTACAAGAACTTCTCTTTCCTATACAAGTCACTAGCCCATTGACTTTGGCCTAGGCCTATTGAACTGAATCGAGTCCTGTAGTGAATTAAAACTATTTGCACTGCCTAAGAAAGTATTTGTGATCTATTTTATTAACTTGTGCCTTTGTACTCCTATTTAAAGTGACTGAAATGCCATTTTGCTCCTATTTCAGGGGAGCCTAATTTACTCAAACTTATTGGCTTGGTATTGAAGTGTGTTTGTGTATGATATTAAGTTACCTCCTTCTAGTGAATGTTTTCTAAATGGCTGTGTAATAAATTAATAAGTGTTTTACCAAGAAACCTTGAGTGTAAGCGTCTACTTGAACCACTCTGATTGTAAGACCTCTGTGTAACATGTTTTACTGCTCACATTCCCTCTTGAGATAAGCCTGGCTGCTCAGCTCGCTACCAAATACTGTGTAGTACAGACATATACCAAAGGTTGGTTTTGCTTACACCTAATTGTATGTGGTGGTCCCAGAGAGTAGGCAATCATCTAAGCATGTGGTGAAGTAAACGGTGCAGCCGCTGTTACATCTGGAGCCGGCGTGGCTGAAGGAAGCCTTGGAGGAAGAGCCACTATGAATGCGGCTGCGGTCACTGTGGAGATGGTGACCCTGGTCGTGGACGAGGCAGTCGATGGAACTAAAACCAGTGTAGCCGTATTCATGGATGAGGCCGTCGATGGGGTGGTCGCTGACGAGGCCTTCGACAAGGTCCTTGATGCTGAAGATATATCCTTTGTCGACGGTCTGCTTGTCGACGTGATATAGCTTGTCAATGGTGTAGGAGTAGTCGACGGAGAGGACGATGACGATCGTTTATCAGATGAAGGGACCTCCTTCGTGGCCGTCGCTGATGCGGTAGATGGAGGCGTCTCAGCTATGGTGCTCATCGATGAAGTTGGAGCATGAGACAAACACTTTATTTGGTATCTTCCCCGGGGAAGTGTTTGTTTATTTGTGCATTTATATAGCGCTACGAACCCTCGGGTATCTGAGCGCTGCTTATTTCCTACGGTGTGTGATGCTCATTTATCGACCTCGGAAGGATGAAAGTCTGAGTAAGGCCCTGCCGGGATTCGAACCTGCGTCAGCAGTCTCTGCATGGATGTCAAAGCGAGCGCTCTACTCACTGTGCTACCTGACCGGTCCTCAAAGGATCTCGATTCTTGCCAGAGGGTTATGGTCTCTGGGTCTGCCATCCCTGGAAGGAGCTTAACTGTTCACAGAAGACGAGGCAGAGGCCCAACATTTCTCATTCCATGCGACCTGTAACAATCTTTACTTTACATGTCTTTAAAGAGACGGCCTGGCAGATGGAACATCAGTCAGCATCGTGGTCTGGATGTAAGCATTACATGCATTTTTGGTGTTGATCTTCGATGAAGATGTTCTTTGGGCTGTATTTCGAGCAGGCCCTTAAGAGACGTTTACTTGTGGTGTCCGCCATGGTGCGCATTGAAGTCCCAGGTCAGAGACTGCGGCTTCACACAGTCAGGCGATCCAAATGATGGACGGGTCCCTGCCGCCAGTTGTCACAAAAGTGACTTGGATTAACTATTATCTCAAAAATAGGACAAAATATCAAGGACCGAAGCATGATGACCTCCAACACGAAAACGTGCAGTAACGATATGAAGATGACCACCAGAGGTGGAGCTAAGGAGGACTAAGATCATTGGCTGAGGCACTAGGACCCAAAGTGACAACAATAGGCTACAAAAGCGACAAGCAGTTTTTAGCTTTAAAACAAAACTGTTTTATTTTACAGAGGATTACCAGCCTGACTACGAGAAATATTTCTGAGGATGTGAATCCATGTAAGACCCAATGCTGTAGAAGGGCAAATTGCACAATTATTTAATAGGACAGTAACACACACTAGCAATGAAACCTTTAGGCAAATATTGTCACCCATTTACTATAAAATACATATAGATATTCACCTTTAGGATAAGATAGAAAGAAAATATGATCAGGGCTCACAAAATCTACTAGACCACTAGCATTGGCGATTAGTTGTTATGTAGGGCGAGTACCATTTGCATTATACTCGACCTTGCTGGCGAGCATGGGGATGTTGGAAACTTATTTTTCATTTACTGCAAACCCACTTTGCAATAAATGGCAAATACAAGTTTCACTGTGCATGCTTGACGGCATTGCACCAAATATGAAGTGTACTTATGGTGACAAGCACCATTTTACAAACAGGACTGGTAAATATGTTGTCATCAGTCACCTTGGGGCAAATGCATTTCTCTTAGGTCTAGTATGTAAACTAAGGAACTCACTGTGCAGGCCTAGTGGGATTTCTAAGAATTTGCAAGGCTTGATGATGCAAAACCAGAGTAAAACAGGTAAGCAGTCATATGCATAAAATACAGTATGAGCAATTTAGAGCAACACAGGTAATTTCCTAGCACTAACTCCAGCACCAAGATGGTTTGGGGTCTTACTTTTCAGGAAGGTTTACCATGTGATTGGATAATGCCCGTGATTTCAAATCAAATTTCCAAAAAGATAAGGAAAGTTCAGTTAAGTAGCTCTCTCAATCAAACTACACAAGGAACAAGTTACTTACCTGTAACTGTTGTTCTCCAGCATGGGTCTGGCATGGATTCACATGCTCATGAATATTCCCCGTCGTCAGGCTGGGAATCCTCGGTAAAGAAAAAACCAGTATCAGTTTCGTTTCTGATCTGTCTTTCGTAGTAATAACCAATCACTGGTCTCTGCGTCATACTGACCACAGCCAATGACTGCCCTCTACCTAAGCACCGCCTCTGGCAGCCATCTTCAGATTTGGAAGCACGTGAAGTGGCAGTATGACCAAGTGAAGAGCCGCAGAGGGGTAGGCGGGAGGGTTCGCATGTGAATCCATGCCAGACCCATGCTGGAGAACAACAGTTACAGGTAAGTAACTTGTTCCTTCTCCAGCATGGGGTCTGGCATGGATTCACATGCTCATGAATAAAGAATACATAGCAGTACACACATGCACAACCACGGGAGGTGGCAAAGGCTCAACATTAAGCATCACATCAACTCAACATTAAGCATCTTACCTCCTCACCAGGCTCACCTCAGGCGAACAGGTTGCGCAGCACTGCTTGACCGACCCTGGACTCCTCCCTGGAATCCCGGTCGACGCAGTAGAATTTCGTGAAGGTGTGCGTCGACCTCCACGTAGCAGCCCTGCATATGTCCAGCAGGGGCACACCAGATAGGAACGCCGTGGTAGCTGCGATCGCTCTGGTGGAATGGGCTCTCGGACGGCCAGGCAGCGGTCGGTTTGCCAACCGGTGACAGCACATGATACAGCCGGAGAGCCATCTGGAGATGGAAGCCTTCGAGAGAGCCTTCCCCTGATTGACAGGTCCAAAGTTCACAAAGAGTTGTGACGTCTTCCGAAAACCCTTCGTGCGGTCCACGTAGAACTTCAGCGCTCTAGCTACATCCAGCGAGTGCAAAGTCCTCTCAGCCGGCGACGAAGGCGACGGGAAGAACACAGGTAACACCAAGGGTTCGTTGAGATGGAAGTCCGACGGTACCTTGGGCATGAAGGAGGGGTGCGTCCTGAGCACTACCCTCGTGTCGTGGAAAGTCAAGTACGGGGCCTTGCAGGAAAGGGCCTGGATCTCTCCCACTCGTCGTGCGGAGGTGATGGCCACCAGAAAAGCTGTTTTCCACGATAGAAACTTCAACGGGGCCGAGTGCAGAGGCTCGAACGGAGGTCCCATGAGCTTGGTCAGCACCACGTTGAGCTCCCACGCCGGAGCCGGAGCCTTCACCGGCGGGAACGATCTGAACAGTCCCTTCATGAACTCTTTCACCAGACGATGAGACCACAAGGACGTCCGGCCCGTGGTTCTGGTGTATCGGGAGATCGCAGCAAGATGAATCTTGATGGACGCATGTGCCAGACCAGCTTTGGCCAGCGTCAGCAGGTACGGCAGTACTTGGGGAGCCGTAATCCGTAGAGGGTTAATCTTCTGTGCGTGGCACCAGACAGAGAACCTCTTCCATTTGTGTCCGTAGCATTTAAGAGTCGAGGACGCCCTGGCCTTTGCAAGAACCTCTCTGCAATCGGCCGGTATGTCGTATCCTCCAAACTCTAGCGCTGCAGGAGCCAGGCCTGCAAGTTCAGCGACTTCGGGTCGTGGTGGAGGATGGCGCCTCCTTCCCTGGAGAGTAGATCCGCGTCCGCCGGCAGCTTGATCGGCGGGGACGCTGACAAGTCCAGAAGGTCCGGGAACCATATCTGCCTCGGCCACGCAGGTGCGACGAGGAACATCCTGCACCGTGACCTCTTGAGCTGGTTGACGAGCCGGATTAGCAGAGGCAAGGGAGGGAACGCGTAGAGGAACAGGCCCTCCCAGGGGAACGAGAAAGCATCGCTCATGCTCCTCGTCTGGGGAAACCTGCTGGCGAACCTCCGGCACTTGGTGTTCGTCGCCGTCGCGAACAGGTCGATCTGGGGTGCGCCCCACCGTCGGAAGAGGCGATCCGCCAGATCCTGCCGTAGTTCCCACTCGTGGCACGAGCGCAGCTCCCTGCTGAGTGAGTCGGCGATGGTGTTTTTTATCCCTGCCAGATGAAACGGCACCAGAAAAATCCCTTGGGCGACGGCCCAATGCCACAGGTCCTGCGCCTCCTTGGACAGCGCTGGGGACCTGGTTCCGCCCTGTTTCCTGATGTAAAACATGGTGGTGGTGTTGTCGGTGAAGATCCTCACCACCTTGCCCTTGAGGGACGGAAGGAAGGACCTGAGGGCCCAAAACACTGCACGGAGCTCCAGGACGTTGATATGTAGGGACTTCTCCGTCGGGAGCCAGAGTCCCGTTGCGTGCAGATTTTCGGTGTGCGCTCCCCACCTTTCCAGGGAGGCATCCGTGGTCACAGTCTCCTGGTGGGCTGGGGTCTGGAAGTCCATGCCCGCCGTCAGATGCGCGCGGGTGCCCCACCACCGTATCGCTCGTCGGAAACTCTCGTCGAGCTTGATCCTTTCCTCGAAGCTGCCCGTCGTCTGGATCCAGCGCGCATCCAGGAATTCTTGCAACGGGCGCATCCGGAGCCTGCACATGGGAATGAGGTAGATGCAGGAAGACATCATCCCGAGGAGGGACTTGATGGACCTCACTTTGGCCGCGTCGGCCACCAACATCCGTTGCACCTTGCCCAAGATGGTCCTGGTCCTCTCCTCCGACGGGGAGGCCAGAAGGGACACTGTGTCGAGCCTCGCTCCCAGAAACAGTGCGACTTGCGCGGGCACCAGGTGGGATTTGGCGTAGTTCACGGAGAATCCCAGGTCCGTGAGGAGTTGGACGGTCCTTGCCGTGTGGACCACGGCGAGCTCCCTCGTCTTGGCGCGGATGAGCCAGTCGTCCAGGTAGGGGTAGACGTGGATCCCCTCGCGGCGCAGCTGCGCCGCCACCGGTGCAAGGCACTTGGTGAATACCCTGGGTGCCGACCGTAGTCCGAAGGGAAGGGCTTTGAACTGGTAATGACGCCCTTGGACCACGAATCTGAGGAATTTGCGGTGCCCCTTTAGGATGGGAATGTGGAAGTAGGCATCCTCCAAATCCAACGACGATAGGAAGTCTCCTTCCTCCAGCTGACCCAGGACGTGCTGGAGGGTGACCATCCGGAACTTCTGCGCCTTGATGAACTTGTTCAGACGTCGCAGCCTCTTTGGGACGAGTTCGATGGCGCCCTTTCTTAGCATCGCCTTTACCTCCAGGAGAAGTTGAGGGACGTGAAGTTCTTTCCTGGCCACGGGGGGGACGCGCGGGCACCTTCTTTGAAACTCGAGCGCGTGGCCCCGGGCCAGGGCGTCCAGCACCCAACGGTCGGTGGAGATGGACTCCCACACGCTGACGAAGCCCGCCAGCCGGCCTCCCACCGGGGTGCTTCGGTGGGGGCCCGACCCCACGGCCGGTTCAATCCTGCTTGGACGCGGCCTTGCCGCCTTGACCTCCTTGGCGACGACGGCGGGGTCCGCTAGACTTGCCTCGTCCTCTGTAGGCCTCTTGCGACGATGAGCGGGCCGCTTGACGCTAGGAAGCGAAACCGCCGCCGGAACCTTTGGAGGCGCCCTTGCCTCCGCCGCTCCGAAAGGGCGTCCGTCGTTGCAGGACTCCAAGGGCCCGGGCCGTCTCAGTATCCGCCTTGATGGCCTGAAGGGAATCGTCCACTGTCTTCCCAAACAGGTTGTTCCCGTCGAAGGGCATGTCCAGGACTCTGGTCTGGACGTCCTGCCAGAAGTCCGTAGCTTTGAGCCATCCACGACGTCGAAGGCAAACACCGTTGCCCAGCTGGCGGCACCCAGTGTCGGCGATGTCCGTCGCCACGGTGATGGCGTGGTCCGAGGCCACCTCACCTTCCTGCAGGATCTCAAGGGCCTCCGCCCTCTTGTCGTCCGGCAGAAAATCCAGCAGGGGAGCCATCTTGTACCAGAGCTCCCTGTCGTAGCGGGCCACGATAGCCAAGGCTTTGGCCGCTTTAATCGTGGTCGCTGCCGACGAGATGACTCTACGCCCCATAGTATCCAATTTCTTTCCCTCGCCGTCCGGCGGGGAAGTCGATGTGGAGGCCGCACCCCCCCCCGCTTTCTTCCTGGCTGCCGCGGAGACGACGGAGTCCGGGGTAGGCTGCGCCCGGAGGCATAGGGGGGCCGTGTCCGGGACCCGGTACTTTTTCTCTTACCGGTCTCTTCTAGCTGGCGTCGTGGAAGGGTTCTTGAGGAGGGAAAGGCCCTCATCCCAAATGTCGTCCAACAGAGGCACTGCGAGGACCGTCTTCCTCTTGGCCTCGCGCCGCTGATAAAGGAAGCCTTCCTTTTTCTTCTCCTCAGGGCAGAGTTGGAAAAGCTCGGAAGCCCTGGAGATCATGGAGTGGAAAGATCCGATCTCGTCGGGCGGAGAGGCCCTGGTGGGAGGCGACGACGGAAAATCCTCGTCGTATGCCTCGTCGTCCGTACCCGTCGCTGCCGTGTCAGTCCCCGTATCATCCCCTCGGATGGACGGGGAGGAGGGCTGGAAGGGGCGCGACGGTTGAAAAGGAGGTGGTGGATGGATCCTTCTTTTCTTGGTAGGGGGAACACCAGAAGGTCCCGGTTCTGGATCCCCCGACGGGAGAGGTTCCTCCGTCGGTAACGGTAGCCTCGTCCTTATCTCGGAGCATAAGGACTGTATGGCCAACAAAATGGCCGCCGAGTTGTCTTGCGGCGCTGGTAGAGGGGAATCCGACGGGCGAGCAGGGGCCCCGTCGATATCCTCGACGATGTCGTCGTCGTCACCTGCGTCGGGGTCCATTCCGACGGGCTGGCCTTCTTCCACGCCTAGGCCGTGGCTTAAGACCTCGATCAGCTCCTCTTCTGAGGTTGAGGCCGACTCTACGACGACGCCCTGCCCCCCCCTTCTTCTTCCCCACGGAGGGTTTCACGGGGGTCCTATCGATGGGCACAAAGGAAGACTCCCTCCGAGGAGGCAGGGAGATTCTGGGCCCTGAGGTCGCCACCACTGGTGCAGCCACCACAGGCTGAGCCAGGGCCGCCGCGACCGTTTCGATAGAGGGCTTGGTCGGATGGATCAAGGCCTTCACCACCTTAGGTGCGCTCACCGCCTTATCCTTGAGGGAGGGGGCACTGCCACGCTCCTCCTCTGCCTTAGAGCTCGACCGGGGCCTCTCCAGGAGCTTCGCCGGGTGCTCGGCCTTCCTCTTACCCGACCCAGAGCGTTGGCTCGTGGTTGATGGTGCCGGGGAGGGTGCGCCCTGCCTGGCGCCCGTAGAGCCCGACCGTTCGGCGCTCCCGGTGCCAGCGGACTCGCGGTGCTTGGCCTTATGTTGGGCCCCCGTCGCCGGGGCGCCCTCAAAGGTCTTAGAAGACCGCTCGGATTTCTTCTTCTTCTCGCCAGACGGGCTCTTACCCTCCAGCCAGTTGGCGAGACGTTGATGGCGGTCCTTCATGGTCCGTTCCGACATGTTGCCGCAAAACGCACAGTCCTTCTCCACGTGCGTCTTGTCCTCATGAAGGCAGTAAAGGCAGAAAGAGTGTTCGTCCTCCTTGAAGACGTTCTGCAGCTGGCATCCAGGGCAGACCCTGAACAGCTTTCCGGGAGTCGAGCTTCCCTTCTCCTGGGCCATCTCCGAGACAGGGCCTGAGAAGCTTCTGGAGTCCTCCGAAGTGTAGCTCGACGAAATCTTCACCCTTGAGGGGCACAGATGAATCCGACACGGGTCCCCGTTGATCGGATGTAGGATCGGTGGAGCTTGAGGCTCTTTTGACCGAAAGAATCGAAGTTTTTTGTAAAAAGCGCGAAAAAATAGCACTAACGCTCGAGAGCAATAGCACGAGGATCCCAACACATGAACGTGCGGTAAAAATCTGAAGATGGCTGCCAGAGGCGGTGCTTAGGTAGAGGGCAGTCATTGGCTGTGGTCAGTATGACGCAGAGACCAGTGATTGGTTATTACTACGAAAGACAGATCAGAAACGAAACTGATACTGGTTTTTTCTTTACCGAGGATTCCCAGCCTGACGACGGGGAATATTCATGAGCATGTGAATCCATGCCAGACCCCATGCTGGAGAATGGTAGGTTCAGGAGGGGATCCTTGACCACATCACCACCGATCTAAGTAGAGAAAGAGGTGGGAAAGGACTTTGACATGTAACTATGTAGGACAATAGGAGAATGGGCAGGTAGTTTACTTAATCCCCCCCCCCCCCCCCCCCGACTCCGATTTCTACAGAAAAAACTGTTGAGTTTACAGATTCCATTGGGGACACGTTCCTCTGTGCTTGGTCCGGTTGAGGAAGGTCCAAGGGTTGCGGGCGCAGAGGTCACATTCGGATGCAGGATTTAGTTTTGATCAGTGTTAGGCAGAAACCTGTGCAGTTCCCTCTGGGACCACTGCAAAAGATTTAGGACTACAGGTGTTTGGCAGTAAACCCACTTGGTAGCAGTCTGTACCACACAGATTCACTTGGTAGCTGTGGCTGAGCAGTCAGACTTCCCTCAAGAAGAGTTAGGCAGTATACAGAGTATTCACAATAGGTCAAAAGAACATAGTAGAACAAGTAAACGCTGACCAGAGTTTGGTGTAAAAGAGATATAATTATTTATTTAAAACCACATCTAGAAAAACACACAGGCACTAATAGTAAGCAATTCAAAAACACGGTCACTAAAAGATATACAACCCCTTAGAAGAATATTAGACAAGTCTTAAGTAAAGCCCCACTTATTTTCAGACAGCGGTGAGCGCTTAACGCAGATGGCACTCTAATAATTTGTTTAAAAAGGGAGAGAAAAGCAGAGAATAATATGAAACAGATCCCAACACTTTTGTAAGATCAAAGCAAGAGAGGAAGGAAAATGCAACCGTGAAGTTAGAGTTCAGTAGACCGGATCCACTTTAAGAGGATCAGAACGAAATGTGTCCAAGGTCACACGGTTGAAGTGCACAAGAGTCTTGCAAAGGTTCAAAAAGAGTTGGACCAAAAGAAAGGGACCAGTTAGAGGGTCAAGGCGGCCAGCCCAGTCCAGAAGGTTAAGGGGTTGTTATTAGAGAGGATCTCGTCGGGGAGGAAGACAGGAGTCCGTTGCACTGCCAGTGAAGAAACCGGCCGCGGAGTTCTCAGGTAAAAGGAGCGGTCCTTTTATTCGCGGTCCAGTGGTAAGTGGCTATCCGGTTGCCGGGGTGCTTGGCACGGGCAATTCGACCACAAAACGGTCTGGGGTGCGAAGAGAAGAAGGTAAACTGGTTGTGCCCACCAGTCAGGGGAAGAAGCCTCTCCAGCCGGGAGATCTTCTCTGTCGTCGGGAAGTGGTGAGTCGGTTCCGCAGGGCTCCACCGGTGGTGTCGTTGTGGTAGGTCGGCTCAGCTTCTCCCTCGTCGGATTCTCAGGTCCTGTGGCGACTTCTAAAGTTCCAGTCCCCAAAGCCCTGCTTTTATGCAGAAAACCCCCATTCACTCAGCCTAGATGTCACTCAAACATGCTAAGTAATGAGCCGGCCCAATCACACAAGAGTGCGACTTGAGTTACCAAGGAACTCAGTCCAGGGTGCCTAAACCCCCTCCCACACTCCCTGTGGTACCCAGACAGAGTGGCACCACTTTTGGAGGCTTCTGTGGAGAAGCCTACCAAAAAGTGGAACAAAGGGCTCGACTTGGGTCGGAGTCACAGAAGAGAACACAAACGCCATTTTAGAATCGAGTCCTGGCAAAAAATACCAACCGGCGAATTAATATTAAATAAATAAACCGGCGGTATGTTCGAGGCTATGAGAATTAAATAATTAAAGTTGGTAGCCTCAAACAATGGGAAAATCTCATAGGGATATATTCGCAGTCGAATATAAAAAGTAGTTTCCACTGCCACCAGCCAAAACTCGATCAGGGGGGACGGAGACGTGCCCCCTCGACTAACAGACCCCGGGGCAATCAAATTGCCCCGACCAGTACGTCCACAATATGATGGTTTGTACCTGTTTCTGTTAATAATTTGGGACTAGTAAAGCCAATTGTGACTTTACATGACCTGGGAGACAGTAGTCAGTCCCAGGGTATGGTGTCTATGGTGGGGTGTCACTATGACACACCCCTGTGTTACTGCACGGAGGGTGCTGTGTAACACATAGTAAAAAGACATGAGACCCTATGGAGTAAAGCACCCCATAGCCCATAAAACACATAAGCAGTCAAAGGAACACCATAAATCATGTTCGAGAGTGGGAGAAAAAGAGCCTCACACTTGGCAGGAGAAAAAAACAAACTCCAGAAATCCAGCAAAGCTGCTGGGGGACTCACTAGGTTAGGAAATTCAGCCTAAAGAGAGAATTCTCCCTAACACTCGACGCATGAAGGACCATGGTTTAAAAGGCAGAAGAGTCTCTTTCGGTGGGCCTTGGTCAAAACTGTTTGCAAGGTGAACCTGATGGGGACTGCCATTACAATGTTTTATTTGAAGGAAGCATGCAGCTTGCCATATGCAAAGGCCCGTAAGTGCAGCTCAGTGGAAGTACACAGACGATTGGCATCACACAAACATTAGAAGCCACATCAGGAAAAGCACATTCTGGGTGCGAATATTCCTCAGGGATGTCTTCTACCTCTCCTGAATTGAAGGATTCCAACCCATAAAGGTACCACCCTCAATCATCTTGACCATGTTAATAAACAAAGCTGGCCATCAGAGCCGGAGTATATTCCAGCGAGGATTTGACGCTGGCTGGTGCTAAAGCAAAAGATGCTGGTGCTATAATGCCTGAAGGGGAGCAGTCTGTTAGGGGGGTAGCAGTTTTGAGTACCAGAACAGAGCCAACAGTCATGGGATTGCAGTCAGACGAGGTGCCTCGGCTGGATTGACCAAGCACATTTGATGCTTGCTCGACCTCAGACAGGATGTCTAGCATCTGTTGTCTTAATTCTCCATACGTTGGTTTACAAAAGCATGTGGGGAACAGTATCTTCTAAAAGGAGTGATTCCTCAGAAGAAGCTTCATTATCCCTGGAACAGGAGTGTTGAGACTTGTTTCTGGAGGAAGAGTGCCATGCAGACAGTTTTCTGGGGGAGGAGGGGAGACGAGAGTTCTTGTGAGGTTGCTTCTCTTTCTGGTCACCTCCCTTCGAACAGGATTCATCCTGATGCTTGGCTTCCCCTGTGTAGAGTTCCACCATCATCTCCACTGAAGGTCAACTTCTTGGAAGAGGGCTCCAAAAAGGATATTTGGTGGGAACGTGAGGCCCTGCAGTTGGTAGGAAAGATTTTCTTTATGCTACTTTTCTCCTATTGATTCATTTCCATGGGACACCCTTTATTTCTGCTTTGCTGTGACACCTGACACTTTGGAGGCAAGTAAAGTCTTCTGCTTTACTTCCCTTGATTTGTGCTCATTTTTATGGGGGGTGAGGGGGGGGGCGGATCAGTCCATAAGCCAATCAGTGTTTAGAGACTAGGTCGATCTTTATGGATTTTTTTTTAACAACTGAACACATCACCCTAAAGCATACATAGCAACCCTGCCAATTTAGGCAGGACACTCCTGATGTTGCTTTTTGTTTTTTACTTTCTCCCTCCTAAAATAATTATAACCCCTATGCAATCCAATGACAAACTGAGGCATTAATTTGCAGTTGACAAGCATTGCATCCAGCCAAGTCCCCCATGAAGCCCTGCTCCTATGTTCTGATCTCAAGAAGGCCATCATCAGGGCTTCGACACCTGGACCGGTGGCACCTAGTCTTGAGGATCTGAGCCTTCTGAGCCTTAGGCAGTGTCCCTGAACCAACCGATGTACTGACCAGCTCTCCTGTGAGGTTCCTCCCTGCAGCCATCATGGTTCCAAATGCATCCTTGCAACTTGGAGGATCTTCAAATCAGTGTTGGGGAGAATTCTCAGAAATATGCCAATTCCTCTCTACCTTAGAGACCCCTAGGACTTTTGCTGGACTCTAGGACTTTTACTTTTTAACTTGGAGAGAGTGAGACCTTTTTTCCACTCTCTCGTGTATTTTTCTGTGATTTGAACTCTGTTTCTTTTGGTTGTTGGAGTCTGACAAACTCCATATGCATCTTGTTACATTGGGACACACAGCACCTTCAGTGCAGTGGCACAGGGAAGTCTTTCAGTTTTCCTAAAGGTTTAAATACCTTCTCTTGGATAAACTACTGTTTCCAAGGGCAGTGAAGTGAAACTGACTTTACTTACATGTGTAACTTTCTAGACCCAGCACACACCATCTTGCACTAGGGTGCTGGAGGGGTTACTTAGTATTCCCTTTGTCTAGTTTCTCATGTAACATTTTTATGTTACCCTTTCTACAATTAATGGCTGGTGGCAGTGGGTTACTTTTAACTACTGTACTGTGTTTTTACTGCGGGCTGCGTTTGCAGCTGCTGTAAAGCACCCTTGGGTGCTATTTATGTCAAAATGGCCCAGTCTTCTTTTATCGCCATTTATTAGTGGAAAGGTCCTTCTTGAGATTTACTCTGCGTGCCAAACCAGGTTTCGTCCCTTTGTTTGTTTTGCCTTTGGCCGGATTCACGAGTGTAGCCCGCCTCTGACTCCAGTATGTCTGGCTGGGGCAGGAAGGGAGGGAGGTGCCCGAAACTCCCTGTGCTTAATCCCCTTGGTTACAGGAATGCACCCAAAGGTGATTGGCCGACTGGCTGTCTGGCAAGGACAGCCACCCTGCTGTTTGACTGACAGCTAGGCTGGAATGAATGGGAGAAACATGCATAAAAGGCAAGGGTTTTTGGATAGGAAGGCAGAGTCGACCACTGGACGAAGGAATCCGAAGAAGAACTTGGAAGAGACGCCTGCTGCAACTCCTGGACCGTTGGTTTGCCCGGTGAAGTCCTGCTGCAGTGTTGAAGCTCCAAATTCGCCTCGACTAGAGAAGCCCTGCAAGGACGACTTCTCCCCTTGGGTTGATGGGACCAATCAACTCCAAAGTGAACTCATCTGGACATCCTCTCCGAGATGGCTGTACTTCCTTCCTGCTTCAGGAACCGAAGTGCCAGGGAGAGGAACACCAGATTAGGAGTGCATCACTTAAGTTGGCCAAGAGCTCCAGGAAGATCCTCCGGACTCCCAGGATGCAGGACTGATCGAGGCTGAGCCACTTCAACAGAGTGCTGGACCCGAGATGCAAGGAAAACCCATCTCGACAGCCAGAAACCGTGCTGGTGCTATTTGCTATAGATGCGAGAAGCTGAAACCGCATAGTGCCACTGATTTGAAGATTGCTGGTTGTCATCACTGACCGTCCCATTGCAGTGCAGGAGTCCCCAGAAGTCCTCCCTTTTGTCCCCACGAGTGAGACCCGGGAACAACAGGATCTGCAGAGCTGCACAGGAACAGAAGCCAGCTGGAACCATTTCTTCAAACTAAAAGGTACTGTATAGTCTAGGAGAACTTACCTCTTGTTGTGTAGCCTTGCTTGTTCTCAGTTGAGAATTGTCTTGGTTGCTCTGTAGAGTTGCTTGCATCTTCTACTCTCACAAGCCTAACAGCTTGTGGCCCTTCATTGATCATTCTTTTTCTATAAATACTTTTAAAACGTTGTGCAATACTTTTACATACCTGCAAGAAGTGCTTCAGCTCACCTAGACTTTTGCTAACTTGACATTGGCTGGCCTGGCTCCCTGAATGACATCTCTCCTCTGACATTGTGTTGCACCTATCCTTTGAGGAAGGGGTTAACTTACTTTGCATTGGGTGTTCAAAAGCACTTACCAGCTTGAGAATATTTGTGATCTCTTGTTTATTCTAATAACTCTTTTGACACTCATCTCAGTATTGCTCTAAATGCCACAGTAATATATGTATGTCCACAGGTTCCTAGCTATTTAAGTCACCTGAGGGTGTAGGAAGTGTGTGTGCCAGCCCCAATGGGTATTTGCTGATTTAGAGAAACTAAGAGTGTGTATTTTGAAGTGTATTTGTGTGTTGCTATTATATTGCTCCCTTCTGAGGAAGGCTTATTCAAACTGACTTAAATAAATTAATAATTGTTTAATCAAGAAACCTTGAGTATGTTTATTTGGATACTGGTCACTGTGAATCTCTGTAACTACCCAACTGCTCAAATTGACCCCTCTTGAGATAAGGCTGGCTGCTCAACCACACTACCAACCTGTGTAGTACAGACTTATACCAAAGGTCGGGTTCCTAGGGACAGGAGGTTAAGGTTGTTGTAGTGCACCCTAAGGGTACTGCTCCAACTCTTGCCTAACAAAGACATTGTGTACTCCTAAACTGCAGTCTAAAGAAAATCAGGGTAGATGATATATGCCTCTTCAAATAGCCAATTTTTAAATCGCTCCCATGTACTGGAACTATTTAACCAAATTCCAGATCTGAAAGCTATAAAATCTCAAGATCTCACTATAGTCGAGATTCCAAAGCCAGAATACATTTTAAATTGTGCTATAGTCCACCTGGTTTCACTTATCACAGAATGTATCTTATCCGATTCAGCCCATTTCTATGAACTGGGCTATAAAGTTAAGTAGAATTGAAGAACGTGTCCCAAGGAAGTAACAGAAAACAAATACCACCAAAGAGAACTCTAAAGTTAATTTGAATATTGACAGAGAAGCTGGTTCACCAAATTTTGGATGGAGTAAAAGGATATTTTTTGAAAATCAGATCCAAGGAATGATGTCCCTTCAAGGGGCGATGTCTGTGATGAGATCGGCTGACAAACTGTACAAGATAGGGAGGGCTTATGAGTCATATCATGGAATTCAAGAGGGTACCATTCATTTGTGTCTAACGTGATAGGGATGTCCTTCCTATTAGAAGCGGATATTTTCGCCCTTCAGGAAACTTGCATGATGAAGGACTTAAAGCTGGATGGCTATGATACTGTTCAACGAAATACTATATACAATAAAGAAGGAAGACCCTCTGGTGGTCTTATTTTTGGGGCTAGATCTCATCTCTCCTTGTCAGAATATGCTTCCCTCTCAAATTAACCATGTATCTTGGGGGCTATTTTGGTAGTTAAGCTGAAGGAGGTTGATAAAGAAATTCTGATCCTAAAGGTTTATAATCCCCCATACAAAATATTTTCTGCTAAGTTTTTGTTTACTGTGCATTTTTGCTGACATTGCGACTTTACACAGTAAAAGAAAATAAAGCATGAAATGCAATACAAGACAATATAAAACAATTACTTATTTACAGAAGCTGGCAAAATAAAACTAAACAATACAACAATTAACATAAAGGAAGTTTATCAAATGAAAATCAGAACAGGCCATACACTGGACAAGCGTACTTCTAATGAGTCTTGATGTCATCATTAAAATCAATCACAAAACATACATTAGAACAATGCAATCACAATCTAGTCACTGGTGAAATTCACTTAGTTAATGAGACAAAGATAATCTATTTCTACTCAAGAGCCTTTAGTATTTTTACTACCTCAATCGATAATACCCTTTCATGACCAGATATTAAATATTCGCAGAACAACCAATAACTACGATCCACAAAACATCTTAGAAGCGTTTAACAGAATTCTCTTGTGACTTTACATATCATAAGGATATGATATAAGCATTGATTACTCACAACACCACATAGATCACATTTGTTTGGGCCCTGAGGATGCATACGAACAGATGTAATTTCTGCTACATTAACAAGGCGAGACGAGTTCTTAAAAAATCCATTTAGGGTCTGGGAACCATGTAAGGTATTTAGGTAAAAAATGTTTTGGTTTATAGAATTTAGAGAGGGATTTGAAAACTTTGTAATTTCTCATCTGGGCTATGGTTATCCAATCTGTGTGAGATAAAGCATGTTTAACACCTGTAGGATTATCTCGTAGATCTATTAAGGTCCGATCACAACTTTCCAAAAGGCGTTGAGCATACTTTTTTAGATCATTCAAGAGCACATTTCGTTAACTATTTAATTCTTGTAGCACATCACCATACAGAGTTTCTTGAGTGGAAGTTATGTTCCGGAAATGATTTAGGATTTTCCAGTTAAGTGACATTTTTAAAGATGCTAGGCCCAGTTCATATCTTAGACTGCCAATCCAGTAGCTCATGGGGAGATGTAGAACCCTTTTCAACAATTTACCTTCTATTTGTTCCCAGTTGAGTGATTGCGAGTTAGGAATGGCGTAATACCCATAGGAGTAGGGAAGGAAATACTTTAGCTTTAGAAAACCTTAACAATGGATTTAAGGAGAACTTGCAGTATGTTGAGCATATCTGTTTCATTTGTGTCCCAAATGTAATAACTTTGACGTTCAGATCTAATTCTTGAGCACCTTTTGACTGAGTGGATTGTACCTTGATACCTAGGTAGATGAGGTCTTTTACTATCGGGATTGGCTGATTATGTAATAGCTATTTATAGTTTGCCTTTTTGACACCATTGTTCTTAAATATCAGGATTTGGGATTTGTTGGGATTCACTTGCAGGTTGTTTAATTCAGCATAAGACCCGAAAGCGTTCAGAAGGCGTTGCAGACCCTTTGGAATGAAATCCAGAAGGACAAAATCATCTGCATATGCGATACACTGTAATGATTGGGGCCCGGTCTTGGGGCTTGCTAATGAGTGTGGAGGAAAGGCTACAGTAAGATCTGCTAGATAGAGATTAAAAAGACACTCAGCTAAGATACACCTTGCCTAACTCCTAGTTCAGTTGGTATTTCCTCGGTTAAGTTAACCCGGCTGTCCCTAGCTGAGGAGTTTCCATAAAGGGGCATTATGATAGCTAGCAGGCCCCTGGGAATACCACATGATTCAAGCTTATTCCAGAGCCTTTTTTCTGTTGATGGTGTCAAATGCACAAGATAAATCTAACCAGGCCCCACATAGGGGGCAACCTCTTTTTCCATAAGATTGTTGAGAAATGAGATATAATGAACCTATTTAAAGAGGTTGATAGCCCTTTGCGAAATCCCATGATCCAGTTGTTCGATATCCACTCTTCAAGATCTCCTAAGACCACTGAAGTAAATATCTTTCCATCTACATCTAGCAGGGTGATCGGGCGGTAAGTTGAAGGAACCTCCTCATCTCCCAGCTTGTATATGGACTTTATTATCACGCTTTTCCATGAGCATGAATTTTCTGGCATTTAAAACATTCCCTGAAGACAGACGTCAAGATGCGGGCACATAGATCAATATCAGATTTTAAGATCGCATTGGTAAGTGTCATGACCGCAGCCTCCAAGGAGTCAGGTTTAGCCCAACTGCCTGGGAAGCTGGGTCACAACTTCATTTCCAGGCACCCATCGGCTCCCATAGGGGCCTTATGGACCTTGTCCTGGCGCCAGTGGCGCCAGGCTCATAAGGGGACCCAGTCCCGGCACAGGACGTGCCGGGCTCATGATGTAAGGAATGGTGCTTGGGTGGACCTACCTGCTGCAGACCATGCTGCTCACTCACCTGCAGGATGAGATCCTCATCCATCCATGGCTGGAACTACTTTACCTTCTGGGTGTGGCCAGCACCACTCCCTGGGACTGGATACTGGAACTATTCTGGAAGCTGGGACTTCTTACCTGGGCGAGGCTGCTGTGGAAGGAGACACCTAAGCACTCCAGTAAGCTATTTAAACCACGCCCGATCAGAGCAACGTGCTTCGCGTTATTCTGCAATAGCAGCAGGATGCTCACCGTGTCAGCTCCAGAGAATCTTCAACTTCTGCATCTGGGGAAGAGAAATCCGCAATCTTACCTTCTGAAATACCATCTTCATCTTCAGCAGCATCTGAAAAGGGAAAAGAACACCAGGTTAGCACGAGATAAAAACCAGCGCAGCACTTACCCAGTCCATCGGTGCATCTCAAGCCACGGGCTGCAGCTTTCCATTTTTCCGGCACCCTGTGGAAGCAAAGACATTGGTTAGTAAACCTCCGTGAAACTTTCCTTACCTGCGCTGCATTCTTCTCGCCTCCGCCGACGCTGCTACTCGCATCTGCAAAACAAAAGGACATCATTAAGAAATACAAAACTCCATCTATACGCACGTGTTTTGGGCAGCGCTCATCTTTCTCACTCCTCGGCGCATTCCTCGACATCCATTTTTCTACCCAGCTGCTTCTGTGACCTGAAAAAGGAAAAGAGACATTAAGAAGTGCTTTTAACTTCGAATTGACATTTTCTACTTACTTGCCTGCAATACCTTCGCCATTCCATCGCTCTCCGGACCTCCATATTCAAGCAACCGCCGTTTCGTGCTGCTAACAACGGCCTAGCTCCAAATCTTCATCCTCTGCAACCAAGAGGCTGGACAATTAACCAGTGAAGTAACTGGCTTCGGCGCCCCTGCACAGACGCAGGATGGAGAGCTCCGCTTTCACCTACATAAGGTGAGCACATTTAGCCTACGAACTACTTGGGAGTACCAGGAAGGGGAGGCAGCTTACCCAGTCAGGCTTATATATCCATATTAACCCCTTGCTCTCATAATTGCAGACACCTCACCCTTCAGATCAAGATCTCAGTGAGGAAAGGGCCTTTCCAGGGTGGCATTCGAGGCCTGCGCGTGACCCTAGTAGACTCCGAGAACCCCCAGCCCAGACCTGCGCCTCCGAGGGATTCAGGTGAGCGTTACAGTAAGCCCATTGGGACCAGCTGCTCTAGAAGCGGATTACTTTTTAATCAGATCTTTCACCAGTTGTTCATCTAGGTTCAAATGCCATATAGCCATTGCATGCTCAGGATCAGCACTGGACTTTTGGATCTCGAAGATCTCTTTAAGATGAGTAAACCACCCTTTTTTCGGGAATGGCATTGCATTGCTTTGCAAGTCATTTTGGGGGCAATTCATGTTGTTCATAAATTACAATTTTTCAGTAGAAGAGTATTCAGCATCAATTCCCCATCTCTTTGCACACGCAAATGTCTGTGAGCCCTTGATCAGTTCTTTTAGCTATTTTTAGGATCGTTGCTCTCTTGTAAGTGTTCTACTAGTGAGTGACTAGAATGTTTGTTTATTAATGTTTTTTCTCAACTCTTTCTTCCTAACCCAGGTTTGTTCATCAAACCTATGAGAGTGTTTCACTGGTTTTCATAATTGAGTTGGGATTGGAGTTTGTGTCCCAGAGGAAGTTTCTAAAGATTTCAGGTCTGCACATTTTGTTTATTGTCTCAACATCGTTCTGTGTTACAATTTTGCGCAGTTTATTGTTCAAGAACTTGCCATTTTGTTTACATTTATGAGCTCTATTTTGCCATTATTTATTTGTAGGTGTTCTGCATAAGTCTATCTTATTTGGGGATGTTTTATTTTTTATAACCACTAACAGTCCGTTACGATCACTCGTGGCCTGATGTAAAATAGAGAGAGACTCAGAGCAGTGAAACAGAGCATCGGACAAGATTAGTTAATCTAAGATAGAAGCACGTTTGCCTCTGGACAATGTTGCAGTTTGGGGAGGGGGGGTGGTGGTGGGGGAGACCGCCTTTCTCATTCCCGTGAGCAATTTAAAATTCCATTCTTCCAAGGATTGGGTTCATTTATGACCGTTATGAGTTATACCTTTGAGTTTTAACCCTGTGGTCTTCTTGCAAGCAAAGAGGTATGCATTGAGCATTAAGATCTCCCAATATTTGGATGTCCACGTTACCATACAGATCGTCTATCTTAAGGAGTCCATCCGCAAGGTGTTGTAAGACTTCTACTAGGGTTGAAGACGCAGGGTTCTGGTATAGATTAATGATTATCATGATGACAGGGATGTCATTTGGGGGTCTACCTTGCAACCCCTCAAAGGCTTTTTTGGAAAAGTTTATTATTGTGGCCAGTGCCCTGTGGCTCTTCGTTTCTGGAGTGGCTGGCTTTCTTGTTCAGGCCTCTTAAAAAAAATAAAAAAATAAAAAATAAACAGGGGGTTACCCAAGTGTAACACTGAGCAATGACCCTAAATAAGAAAGAGTAGGAATAACTAGTCTTTCTGGAATTCTATACAATTGCTAGATTAAGTGAAGGTTTATTTTAGGCACACTTCAGGGGGCGAGTCACTGATTTAGTGTGTTCTTAAACACCTCAAATGCACAATGCAGACAAAAACTATATGTATGTTGCTTTTCGTAAGTTGCAGTTGTAGCATGTTTCTTTTGAGTAGTTATATTTCTTATTGTGGAGTTGAGCGGATGAGAGGTATTTTGCATGGTTGAATCTTTCGGCTTTTACTTTCTCCCTTAGACTGGCTTGTCGGCTGGACGGTTTCTGGGAGCCTAATAGAGTTCTTTATTTCCTGGCTTTTACATTTTTTTGACTTGGCGTCTGTCACAACTGCCTTTATTTCTGGCCCTTTCTTCGATTTAATTGTTTTAGAGATTGTGCACTGATCTGATGGTATTATCAGAGATGACTTGGAGATCTCACAAGAAGTGAAACCGTTGGCAATGCCTCAGTCTTCCTTATAAAACCTTGAAGTTAGTAAGCCTCATGAATTCTTCTATTACATACTCAGAGAGGTGCGTGTCATCAATAGAGATCTCCCTTGTCTCTGCAGGCAGCTCCTTTTCTAGGATTATGACCTGGCACTTCTCTTTGTTACTGTTTATATTCTTATTATATTTGCCTTCTATAAGGTGTTCTGGTCTCAAGAGTATTATAATATCTTGCAGTTTGTCTATTTATTTGGTCTCGACTCAAAATCACATTTTCTGTCGTTCCCATTTCTGTTATTAGTCGAGGATTAAGTGGCTTTTACACACACCACTTCTGATTCACAATTTCCCATTTCTTTTGTGAGTTATAATAGAGTACTGGAGTGGGACTGCACTTCTGTTTTCAGAAGTTTGAAGACTTTGACAAGCAAGGTCAATCCAAAGTTTAATGCTGTAAGAGTAGCATCTGATTGATTATTTAATTGAGTATGAACTGCATCAGAGGCGACCAGACAATGATTTATGGGTGTTGATAAGGTTTTCAATCAGGCACACACCCAGGTCTCACCTAGCACGTAGTGTGCAATGAAGCCCTTATTTATTTTGTGTCTACAAATTCAATATTCTGAATGATATACCACTCATATCACACCTGTCTCAAAATACCCCCAGGTCACACTGAACCAGTAATCAGGCTAGTTTGTAAAGCTAAATATTTATTTTATATATTTAATATTCAAATCACACATACTATATATATATAGCAATTATCTAACTGTGCCAATAAGATTCAGAAAATAAGCAAAGCAATTGAATTCACTTATAGTGATGCAGAATAGAACACAGGAAAAAGAACAGTTTTGGTTTGTGAACAGATAGCGTTTAGGTTGATAGTTCCCCCGGCAAAACAAATGAGCAATCCTACACAAATTTAAGTAATCAGCAGGTATTCAGGAATGAGAGACAGTGTCTAGAGCTTAATTGCGATATTCCCTCCCCAATCAAGAGAGGAAACCGTTTGGAAATGGACACTTTTAACTGACAGGTGAAATGGCTTGGTGAAATGATGCAAAATGGTGCAAAAATGCTTAAATGGATAAAAATTCTGTGGAAAGCAACACTAAACAGGTCCTAACACACATGAGCTATTATATACACAATAATACACACTTTAGATCAGGATGGAATTGAAGAAGCACTTTGAAATGGGAAAATTATTTTCCATCTATAAAACTGAACAAGTTATGGAGGTTTTAGTGAGCGTTTTTGCAAAATAGGCGCGAAAATGAAAACAGAAATTAGATTTTAAAAATGACAGATAGGTTTTCTTATTCTATATTAATGACTATGAAAAAGAGAATGCCACACATGAATCAGTTACTCACGGCCGCTCATAAATCAAGTGTGATACTCTAGTTTCTGTTCTGTTTGGGAATTACTTTAATTAATCAAAATCACTAAGGGGTTATGGTTTTGTAACACAGATGAGAAAAATCAGTGCAAGAATGGTTCTAACAATACTAGGGTTCTGAATTTAAAGATGGGATGGGTTGAGATTGGGACAAAACAATGCAGAGATACTATGGGTCACTGTTTTTCCTATTAATACTTACAGTCCTTTGTAATTAAATTGGACCGTCAGCACTGGTCATTGGATCGGGTCAAGTCTACCGGCAGCAGGGCACCTCTGGGGGGATTGGATCAGCGCCGCGGTTCTGGTCAATTTTAGACTGCACCTCAGACTGGATTTGGATGGGCCCTTCTGGTCACGGTAAATAGCAGGATGCACGTTTCAGCGGGCAAGCCTGAATAGTAGAGAGCCAAGCTGAATCAGAATTATTCTTTTAAGTTTTGGGTGTTTGAAATTGGGTCTAGCTAGCAAGAGTTCAGCAATGCTAAAGTCTGGATTCTGCAAATAAATCTGGATCTTCAGAGAAGTCTGGAGTCAGCTACAAGATGAGTTCTGGAACAAGGTGCTGCGCAGACATCTGGATGGGTTCTGAAAGCAGTGTGTCTATGTGTAGTGCAACTCCTATATTTATCCATTACAAAGTTTATGGCGTGGGCAGAACTTCAAAACCCACCCCCATGCCTGTGAGTGGCTGCAGGCACATGCTTTGTTTTGGTTGGCAGTCAGAACAGAGCTGTCATCTTTACGATGGGATTTAGGAGCTCCCACATGGATTTTTACTAAAACATAACTTTTGCACAAATGTACATTTCTAACATTATGTACCCTAATAAAATTGGACACATACATTTCATATTTGATTGTTTATATTCACATTCACTCCCCATCTTTGTACGAGCTGTCTTCTTCATTCTACAGATTTTTATCAATTTTAACCATAACAGTTTGGATTAATCATTTCTAATTCGGTAAATCTCTGGGCACATATCAGTGGATCATATACATACAATCTAAGGTTTGCAATATTAATCGTTCTGCTACAAAGAGAATCTTTTCATAACTTTGGTTCCTTAAATGGTACAGGTTTCATCAATGTCTTCAAATCAAAAGCCTGAAATTAGGTTAATGTCTACCCATTTTCAGATGTATCCCTCTTTAGCTTAAAGAGTTTCAACTTTAATCACAAATAAGGATTTAACATCAAAGTTCTCTTTTGTAACCTCCCCTTCCCAGGCGGCAACTGTCCAGTCTTGTGATCAGGGAAGTGTGTCCCCTTCCTGGAGGGGGAAGCTCCTGCCCCTCCCAGCAGAGGTCAATGCTCAGCCTGTCCTTTGTTCTTGGCTCAGCCACAGACGAATGTCTAATGCGGCCTCATTGTGCTGCTTGTTGCCATTATGCGGGAACCATTAGGCTTCCTGTTTTCAAGGGAGTGTCAAGCTGAAATGTCGACTTTACCAGGCCAGGCACTGCCCAATCAGGATTAAGCAGTTATTTCCACTGGGTTACTGTTTAGATGACAAGGCAAGATTCACAATAAAGTATTTTCTTCAACACACATAAAAATAAGTACAGTTTATAAGGGATATGGATATTTAAAAGGATTAAGCCCTTCACAACCATGCTTTAAATAGGTGCATTTTGCACTTTCTTCCAGAAAAAGATCACCTTTAAACTGGGTTTGACAGCTAATTTCCTTAAGCAGCAGTCAGGCAGGGAGGCCTGGAATCCTCTGCCTGGAGAATCTCTAATTTCAGCACACTTTCCTTTCAATAATTCACTGGGAAAATGACTGGATTTTTTAGGGCCAAGACAGCACTTTGGAGGTTGCCACTGACTAGAAAGTTGTATTTAAGGGCATTTTTTCGGATTGTATCCCTTCTGTGGCTTTGCTTCAGGCGACAGGTGACAGTTGACCGGTGACAGCAGTGATTCCTGTTTTTACACCAACGTTGACTGTGTGTGTCAGGGTGTGCAGCTCTTTTGTGGTTTATGAACCATGCGCAGTTTTGCATATTTGGCGCGCACAGGGGTGATCGCCTCCATTTTTGGCAGTATTCTTTCCCCATTGGCAAAGGGGTGCAGTGTGGCGCATCGGTATGGATAAAAATATTCCACAGTGTTACATGCGTTGTTTGATGAAAAACTGGCAAAGGGGGAGTGACAAGTCTTTCGTCTTCGAATGACAACATATTTATGTGGGCCGAGCTGCACCTTGTTGCTTGAATAAATTCAGTTTCTAGCGTTAATTGTCTGGCGATTGGAGATGTAATTGCATCCACAAGTTGAACTGAGTCAGCATCGCCGGAATGCCAACATTTTTTTGAAAGCATTAGTTTATTTTTCGCTTAATGTTTTTAGTTGTGACCATGTACTTCAGACCTTTGGCCCAAAATGTTTGCAGTGGTCCAGTATAAGCCAGCAGGTCAGTTTGAGGACTCTATTCTTGAGATGTGCGGGTTAAAGAAACAGTTGAGGCCGCCGGGGACCGGAGATTGGCCTGGTTGTAAGTGTCAGTGTGGCATAGCTGTTAGACTTTTGTCTTTTTTTGTGCTGGCATTGTCAGTGTCAAAAGGGATGAATAATTTGCAGGAGGTGCAAAACAGGAGGGCAACCTAAGTGCAACTGTTCAATTTAAACAGTGTGAACAAAGGCACAGAAATCACTTGCTTCTATCCACGACACCTCTAACCCAAACGGCTAAACAAACCACTCACTGGGCTCGACACTTGACACTTACCCAGCCCTGTGTCTTTCTTCTATTGGAGTTATTGAGTGAATTATCTAATTCATGTGTGCTGCAGCACTTTGTACAGTCTATATGAGTGGCAGTCCGCTGTTCAAAACCCCTGAGATGAAATGATGTTTGCCTATAGTCACTCAGGTGAAAATTCATATATTAGAAATTAAAACAGAAATAATGTGAGGCGATATCGTTGACACAGCATTTTGAATAACGAGGTTCTGTTAAGACGCCATCCAAGCTCAAAGGCATTAAGCCCGCAGTCGCTCGGGAAAGACACCAGATGGAAATTCAAATGGTAGTTCAAGTGTAATCAAGTCTGCTTATCTACTTATCTTCATTTAAAAAAATAAAATAATAATTTCAACAAATTTCACCCATCCGAGCTCAAAGGCATGAAGCCCGCAGTCAATCAAATATATAACTAGAAAGGAGTGCAGTTAGGCGTTTGGACAGTTTTTATGATGTACGCAATTCGTCAACCACGACAAGTTCCAGACGCTGTTTAAGTGCAGTGAATAATAAATGTGACGTACTTGTTTTTGTGGTGGCTGAAGTGTCTTCTTGAATATTCCTGAGTCAGCTTTAGATCTGGAAAATTGAGCTCAGGCGTGGCCGCCCAACCAACACCCAACACTCGTTGCACTCTGCACACTCCGCTGGGTGGAGCAGTATTTATGATGAAGTATGGAAAGTGTAAAAATACTTTCCGTGCAGGTTTTCCTCGTAGCGAGTGCCTTCTCCAGGTAACAAACATAACAAGTGATCGAACAAGTGCTTGCTCCTAACACTCCGCTTATTATTGAATTGGATAGGATTTTGGAGGAATGGTATGAAGAAAATACAAGTGCACTATTTATAATCTTGTGAGACCTCAATTATGCAAGATTTCCCCTATCGAAGTACATCAGAGAAATTTGTAAAGAGCATAAACTGTCATGGTGCCCCGTTTTTATCAGAAGGTGAAGAGTCTATATGTGGAAAGAATCCCTGGGATAGGTGTATAAACTCAGATGTCTAATGCAATTATATCTAGACCAACGAGAATGCATTAAGCAACCGTATACTTGGTGTGCGAGAAATTGTTACTCATGGATCGACTATATATTGTTGCCCTATCCAATGATGCAGCATTTGGGTGAACTTTGAACCATTTCTACAACTACAAATGATCATGTGGTTCAAAAGTTAACTATTTGCTCCGTAGAACCTCTAAAGAGTAAGATTATTGGTGATGTCTGTCAAAATCCGCCTTCAAATGGAATCCAGTGGTCTATTGATCACATTGAACAATATACAAATCATATTGAGACTTTGTCATCAACATGTAATGTGCGGGGAGGTTTCTGTGGTTATGTTTCAGATTCTAACAGAGAATGCCAAGCAATATATTGGCACTTTAGGTAAAAAGAATCACAAATAGGCAGGTTCTGCTCTTAGTTCAGGAGGGAATTCCAGTGTTTATCTGCGACTGACGGGAAGCTAGATCCTGCTCCTCTTGAACTTTTTGTTTTGGGCATCTTTAGCCGGTTGGCATAAATTGACCTTACTCGTCTAGTAGAGGTGGTTCTTTCAATGTTCTATCATAAGTATTGTGGAGCTGTGTTGGGATAGGCATTTGTGGGTGATGGAAAGGGTCCGATGATCCGTTCCCTGATTGGTAGCCAGTGGACTTTTTTTCTGGTGTCAGTGATGCTGTCTCTTCTGGAGATGTTCAGGGCTGCTCGTAGCACATTATTTTAGATGACCTGAAGTTTGTCCAAGTTATGTTGTGACGTGCCAGCGATGAGGCCATAACAGTATTCTAGTCTTGCTCCAATGATGGCTCCAGCGATAGTTAGGCAGCTTGCTGGTGAGAGGAAGTGTCTGGCTGCGTTAATACGGTTTGTGGTGTAGGCAGCCGGGGAGGCGATAGCATTTACTTGCTTTGTGAAGGAAAGGGTAGCATCTAGATGAACCCCAAGTGTTTTTACTGAAGTGGGTACAGGTATCTGGATGCCATCAATGAAAAAGGAGGTGAAGTCCCCTGCAGGTTTGTTGAGCAGCGTGGATGAGCCCACAAGCAGGATCTCCGTATTCTTGTTGCTAAGGCAGAGGTGATTGGTTGCCATCCACGTTTGGATAGTGGAGTAGATTTTGTTGATGGTCAGGGAGTTCTCTGGGTGGAAGCTGGTTTGGGGTAGGAGGATTTGGGTGTGATCAGCTTAGTTCGTGTATGAGACACCCAGAGAGTCAAGGAGGTCGAACATGGGCTTTGTGAAAATATTGTAGAGGGAGGGGGACACACAGGACCCTTGAGGGACCCCACAAGGGATAGCGGTGTGTTGTCCGTATCGAAGAAGACTCATGGATCTGTTGGAGAGGAAGGATCGGATTCACGACGGTGCTTCTAATGAGAAGTTGGCAGAGGACGTGAGGTGGTTACAGAGTGTTGTGGTCAACCAGATCAAAGGCAGCTGAGAGGTCCAAGAGGAGGATGATGGCTGGTTTGCCTTCATCTTATAGGGAGTCAAGTTGCATTTTTAAGTCCAGAAGGGAAGATTCGGTACCATTCCCAGGTCGGAAGCCCGATTGGCGTGATCCTAAGATATGGTGTGCTTCGAGGTACGCTTGAATTAGTATATATGCTGCCCTATCCAGGATCTCGAGCAGAAAAGGTACTGTAGTTATGTTATGTTATGTTATGTTACTTTGCATTTATATAGCGCCTTATGTACCACTGGTATGGTCTGAAGGCGCTGGTAGGTTGAACGCCCTTGGGAACCGGAGTTCAAGTCAGTAGAGAGAGTTAAAGGTGCGTGTGACCACCGGATATGTGTGCAGCTGGTGTGGCATTCGTGTAATAGCTGCTTCTTAGCGGTAGGTGTGGTGGTTGAGAGATCAAGAGTATGTGTTAGTTCTGGCAGGATTTATCCAGACCGGAAATGGCTGCGTTAGGCCTGAGGAGACCACCTGGCTGGGGGGGTGTAACCAGCAGTATTTACTTAGAGTGATGGGGAGTATGCAGCAGATATGAGAACAGTTATACCGAATGGTGTCATAGTATCCTTGTGTTCTAGTTGAATGGTGGTGTAAAGAAGAGAGTAAGCATGGTGATGTGATATGATGGGTTACCTGCTCTTTCAAACATTCCATGCACTCCAAACCATTCTATGTAGGTCACGCAATTCTACTCGCTCCAATCCGTTCCACGCGCTCCAATCCGTTCCACGCGCTCCAATCCGCTCCACGCGCTGGAATCCGTTCCACACACTCGAATCCGTTCTCTTTACTCCGATTTGTTCCGTGTATTCCAAGTTGTTTTATGCACTTCATCCACATGTTTCATCCGTACCATCCACAGACGTCGCCCGTTCCATCCACAGACGTCATCCATCCACGCACGTCACCGGTTTCATCCATACATCACCCGTTCCGTCCTTATACGTCATCCGTTCGAATCACATACATCACTCGTTCTATCTATATACGTCACCCATTCCATACACATACTTCACCCGTTCCGTCCGCTCTACGCATTCAGCGGCTCTACGTACTCATCCGCTCCAGGCCACCCATCCGCTCCAGGCCACTCATCCGCTCCAGGCCACTCATCCGCTCCAGGCCCTCGCACGATCTATGCACTCACCCGCTCTGCGCGCTCATCTGCTCCATTCACTTGTCGGCTCTACCTACTAGTCTGTTCGGAGCACTCTGCTCGCCCACTTGCTCCACGCACTCATCCGCTCCACGCACTCGTTCTTTCCACGCATTTGACTGCTATATGCATTCATCAGGTCTACAAAGTTGTTTGCTCATACGCAGTCATCCGCTCTATTCACTCATCCGCTCTATACCCTCATACAGACGGCACATTCATCTGCTCCAGCGTTCTACACACTCTTCCGCACTTCCGTACTCATCCGCACTACACCCTTGTCCGCTCTACACACTCATCCGTTCTACACGCTCCTCTGCACTTACGCACACAACCACTCTACACACTCGTCCGCTCTACACATCCAACCGCTTTACACGCTCATCCGGTCAATATACTCATCCGTTCTAAACATTCATCCAATCTACACACTCATCTGCTCAACGCATTCATCCGCTTAGCGCATTCATCCGTTCCACACGCTTCGTCCATTTTAACGATTTCATCCACTCCATTCACTTTGTTCATTCATCATGCATTACATCCATTTCATTAATTTAAATCTCATTACTGTTTTCGTACGATTATTCCTTATTATCCACTTTACTGCTTTGATCTACTTTACTCGTTCTATTCTGTTTGTCCTTTTAGTTTATATTGTCGGTTTTTAGATGTTGATATCTCGCATCTAGCAGTTGGTTGGATTGGTGTCATTGAGATGCTGTTATTCTGTTTGGGTTAGTTTGCATACAGGTTGGTTTTAGGGGGAAGAGCCAGGTTTTCAGTAGTTTGCAGAAAGACATTAGATGTTCAGTAAGGCGGGTGTGGCGTGGCAGTGTGTTCCACAGCGTGAGGGCCAAGGCTGAGAATGATGAACCGGCTAACCTGACTGAGTTTGTTTTAGGTATGACTAGGAGGCCGGCTGAGCTTGATCTTAGAGTGCGTGGAGGGTGATAGGGTTTTACCTTGTCTTGAAGATATTGAGGTCCGGTTTTATTCGGGCCACTAGAAGCCAGTGCAGAGTCTTGAGGGCTGGGGAGATGTGGTCTCTTGGGCCGAGTGCAAGTAGCAGTTTGGCTGCAGCATGTTGTGCCCTTTGAAGTTTATTCAGTTGGTAAGTGTGGATTCCGAGGTAGAGGGGGTTTGCGTAGTCCAGTCTTGATATAACAATTGATTGGACTGCAGAGAGTCTGTTGGAAAGGAGAGATATGGAAAGATGCGCCTAAGGGTTTTAAGGTGGTAGTGGCAGGACTTTGAGACGTTGTTGACTTGGCGCGAGAGTGTTAGATCAGAGTCAAGGGTGCATCCAAGGTTTTTCACTGAGTTAGAGGGGGTTGGTGAGTTGCCCATGGCGGATGGCAGGGGTAGTGGGTGTGGAAAAAGTTTGGAGTTGCCACATACCATGATTTCAGTTTTGGAGGAGTTTAACAAGCGGTGGCTTTGGGTCATCCAGAGCTCTATGTCGAGGAGGCAGGAGGCAAGGTCAGGTCGGCAGTTGGGTTTTGAGTTCAGGAGTTTTAGAATTAGTTGAGGGTCATCAGCGTAGTTGTAACACAGGATGTTGTGTGAACGAATTATTGGTGATCAAGTAGAGATTGAACAGGAGGGCAGATAGGCATGCTCCTTGTGGGACTCCTGTGTCGACTGGTCGGGCTTGGGAGGAATAGGTGGAGAGTATCGTTATTTGGTACCTATCTTTGAGGAATGAAGCTATCCATTGAAGAGCGGTTCCACAAATTCCTAGGGAGTGGAGGCGGTCAAGGAGGATTGAGTGATTGATTGTGTCGAAGGCGGCGGATAGGTCAAGAAGGATTAATGCGGCGCATCCCGCGGAGTCTGCCGTCATTTTAAGGTCATCCCAGATTGAGGTTAGGGTGTTTTCAGTTCCGTGACGGGCTCTGAAACCTGATTGTGCGGGGTCTAGGAGATTGTTGGCTTCGACAAAGGCATTTAGTTGGGAGTAGCCGGTTCGGTCAATGAGTTTGGCAAGGAACCTGGTGTTTCAGATGGGGCGGTAGTTTTTGGGCTCGAGAGGGTCGAGTGAAGGCTTTTTTATTAGAGGTTTGACATGAACCGTTTTGAATGCGTCGGGAAAGATACGCGAGGAAAGGGAGTCATTTATGATTGATCTTGCATGTTCTCCTGCGCAGGTGGAAGCGAAAATCTCTTTGAGGGTTGTGGCCTGGCAAGGGTCGAGCAGAGAGACGGATGGTTTGCGGGCAGATAGAAGTTTGAGAAATTGGTCTGGTGATATTGGACTAAAGGATTCGAACGTTGGTTGCGTAGTGGTCACAGGTGGTGGGTTGGCTGGTATGGGGGGAGGGTTGCCTGGTGGATGTAAGAGAGCCAGTTTGGTGGTTAGAGCATCTATTCTTTCGAGAGTCGCACAGTGATTGTGAGGGAGGTCGGGACGGTCGTAGTGCATGCCGGTTTGGTGAATTCGGAGATGATTTTGTGAAGTTCTTTGCTGGGATTTTTGCAGTTTTGGATACAGGAGTTGTAGTGGGCTTTTTTTGCTTTCTGGATTTAGGCTTTGTACTGATGAAGGTGTTGGGCCAAGGTGGCTTTGCTCTCCTCGGTTTTGTCTTTCTGCCAATTGCGTTCTAGGTATTTATACAGTTGTTTAGTGGTCTTCAACTCAGGTGTGAACCATCTAGGGCTGATGGTTTGCAAGAAGGTATGAGCCGCATTAGTAAGGTGTTGAGCCATGAGTCAAAGGCGTCTGGGGTTAGTTTATTGAGTTGGCAGGTAGGTGGTGGAGACTGTAGTCGGCTTTGTCAGGAGCGATTATTAGTTTTTTCCAGCATTTGCGTAGATTTGGAAGTTCAGATTCGAGTACGGGAAAGGGGGGAGGGGTCGGGTGAGCGAATGGCGAAAGAAACAATGAAGTGTTCGGACCAGATGATAGGGGTGGTGGGGTTTAGATCCGGTTGTGGGAGCTAAAGATGGCATCAAGCGTGTGTCCTTTATAGTGAGTCGGGCCGTCTATGTGGGGTTGGAGGTTAATTGCGTCTAGACCGTCAACCAGAGTGTGTCATAGGGTTGGTGGGGATGTCGAGCCATATGTTGAAGTCTCCAAGAAGGGTGAGGTTGGGATGGTTTAGTTGAAGGGTGGCAATAGAGTCGCAGAGGTTGTTTGAGAATTGTCTATTGTAGCCAGGGGGACTGTAGATTATTAGGAAGCTGTGCGAGAACGACGGGGAGAGGGATAGTTTAACGAGGAGTGATTCGCAGGAAGGAATGGATGGTTGGTTGTCGATGATTGAGGCGTGGAAGTGAGACTAGAAGACGAATGCTATTCCCCCACCTCTAGAGGGACGGTTCAGTGGGATGAGGGAGTAGTCAGGGGGGAAGGCTTCATTGGCGATTGGGGCGAAGTCGTCAGAGAACCAAGTTTTGGTGATGAAAACCAGGTCTGGTTTGTCAGAGGCAAGGAGGTCAAAGATGCAGTGTCTGTTTTTTGCTACCGATCAGGTATTGAATAGGATGCAGTTCACTTCGGTAGGTGAGGTTGGTGTCGGGGCTGGAGCAGAAGGGGGTGGGGGGGAGCGAGTGGAAACCGGAGAGGGAGAGGGGTAGGGTGTTTGATGATCGATGGGAATAGTGGGCGAGCAGAAAAGTTGGCGGGTTTCGGGTGGGAGCGGGTGGATGCCTGTGTTAGGAGGATTGGGTTTGGCCCGGGGGATTTGAAGGTGGGGTGTGGGCGGTTAGGAGTTTCAGTTGCAGTTGGTGAAGGATTGGGCGATAGTTATTCGAGGAGAGTGGGTCGAGTGACGGTTTCTTTAGAAGTGGGAGTACCCACGCTTCTTTGAGACTGTTTGGTACTAGGCTAAAAGAGAAGAATGCGTTGATGAATCTTGTTAAGAAAGGGACTAAGGTGTCGGAGCAATCTTTGATGATCTTACTCGGCAAATAGCCCCTTTGCACCTAGATGTTTTGAGGGTTTTGAGCATCTTTGCTGTTTCTTCAGTAGTCACATTTCTGAATTGAAAAGTTGGGATGGAGTGATCGGGCTTGGTGAGGGCATGTGGGTGATTGAAGGAGGTGGCTCCTTGTTTCTTTGCAAATTTGAGTTGAAGTTATGTTATTTTGGTGCGCATTGTATCTTGAATACTGCTGCACCAGGCTTCATCCTTGATGAGAGTATTGGGTGGGACGGACAAAGTTTCTAGTTCCCCGAGTATTTTAATTAGCTCTTGTGAGTTTGAGTTGGCATTAGCTATCCTTGCGTTAAAGGCTGATTCTTTAGCCTGGATGATGGCCTCCTTGTATTCATTTTGTAAGCTAATGTAGGTGGATTTGGTGGTGGTGTTTGTTTTGTCCAGGTGCTTTCGGCTGACCTTTTTTTCGAACGTAGTGTTGAGGTCGGTGGAGAACCAGGAATTTAGGTGTGTGATGGGTTTAGCTTTCCTTGGGAGGAGGGGGGCAACCACATTGACTGCGTTGGTGACGGTTTTAGTGTATAGGTTGGCCAGGATTTCTGGATCTGCTGCGTCTGAGTGGTCTGTAGTGAGAGGTGGGAGGAAGGGTGCGATGTGTCTTTGGTAATGTTTCTGGAGTTATGTGCTAGAATGGGTGGTAGATTCTTGGAGATAGGGGGTGAGGATTTCAGTAGCGGAAGGGTGAAGCCTAACATGATGTGGTCTGACCAGAGGTATGGGGAGTTGGATGCGATAGATATATGGCAGTTGATGTCAGAGATCCAGTCCAGGGATCTCCCTTGGATGTGAGTGAGTTCACAGATTTGGTGAGTGAAGCCTAGGTCAGTTAGATCTTTTGCTAGGGTGGCTGCAGTTTGGTTAAAAGGGTCAAGGCGGTTTAGGTTGAGGTCTCCTAGGAGTATGATTCTGGAGATAAGTTTAATGTTAGTTCTAATGGAATGTAGGAGTTCTGCTTCAAAGGATATGCCAGGTGGTCGGTATAAGATGTTGACAGTGATCGCAGCCCTAGATTCTGTCCTGTTTGAGTATGGTGAATCCTTCCGAAAGCGCCAGGAAGAGTGCCAGGCCGGATGCAGGATGAAGCCAGCTTTCGGATATGGCAAGGTGGTCTAAATTCTGGGAGGTGATGAGTTTATGTCCAAGGCGTGTGTCTAGAGCAAATTCGCATTAATGAGGGCAGCGTGGAGGAGGTGAGGTTTGGGGGTGGCTATTTGTTGGATGTTGCTGGCTCTTGTCAGTGTGGGGAGCAGGTGCTTTCTTGATATTATGTTGTGATCGGTTAGGGGTGTGAGTGATGGCACGTGGAATTTCTACAATGGCTGCTTCCCTTTGGTTTTGACGACCTGGTGGGTTGGATGGGAGGTCTGGGAGAATTGAGTGGCTAGGGGTCCTGACCATAAGCGAGGGATTAGTTAGGGAATGCGCTACCTGGGAGCGTTAACAGCAGGCTGCTAGGACTTTATGCAAAAGGAGCAGAGGGGCTTTGGTAAGGGTCCTAGCTCTGAGGTGGGAGAGACGGGTACTGGCGGTGGTGGGCAGGCAGTGCTGGGAGGCCACTGCTGTCCTTCGGCGTAGCAGGGTGTTTCTGACAGCTGTGGCTGCTGCAGTGGGAAGGGAAGTATGTTGGAGACACGAGGGTCTGTGCATTTGGTTGTGGCTGGAGCTCTGTGGTGCTGGATTTTATGCAAGGTAGTGTTGAGGTGGGCGAGTCCAGGTTTTTGTGGCTCTGTAAAAGGCGGGCGGAAAGAGCCTTGTGTGGGGGCTGATTTGGGCATCGGTAGGCTTGTGGCGGTGACACATATGCTGAACACAATCGCGGGTGTAGTGTGCCGGCACTGGTATGATGCTGTTAAGTAGTATTGTGGGAGTAGGCTCCGCTGCCTGTAAAGGTGAAGGATTAGAGATGTCGGGCTTGAAGAGGAACGCTGGGGTGGAAGGTAGGAATGGAGTTGGGCAGGGCAAGGGGGAGTGCTATGGCATAGCATCATTGCGAGATCATTGGGCATCGGAAAATATACGCTTTTGGAGCAGAACCAAGTATTAGGCTTACCTAGTGGTTGACTTGGAGGCGGTTTGAGAGGGCGTCTCACAGGTCAAGCATCGAAGAGCTGCAGAGAAGATAGAAGGCCTTTGCTTTGGGCCTTCGCTCGCCGGCCACATGACTATACATGATATGGGGAATTCTATTGAAGCATTGGTGAAATTATACAAAACATCCATTATTCCTTGTCTGGCCAATGGCCTTGAAATCTTTACAAATAAAGAAAAAGCGTGGGATAGTAAGTTGGAGAACCGTTTATGGAGAAGAGCACTGGGGTTCCCGAGAAATACACTGAGGGAATCAATTAAGAATGAGGCCTCATATCACTAAATACCCATCTAAAGAGAACAATGGGCATATTTTATGTGTAAATGTTGGATAAGAAAGATGATAGGGATTCTTTTCTGATTTTGGCAATATTTTTATGAGGCCCATGAGAAAAGATTATTTGATGAAATGTGCTTTAATATTGTGGTACAAGTGTGGTGTGGTGATGGAAAAAAGAAAAATAATTTAGCGGCCAAATGGGATCGAAATGAAAATATATCATATTTAGCCAAATTTTAAAAATAGGACTTATGCGAGGCAGAGTTTTCTGGTGGATACCCTCTGTTCCTATCTCTATAAGTTATATGATAACAAGGTTAGGAGGTTCTTAATGTTAAGACTAGATATGTTACCTACTTTATCTGGAAAGGGGGCTTGGATAGGGCTCCTGTATTCCCAAAGAATATGTAGACTTTGCCATAAAGTGATCGAAACGCCCAGACATTTGCTAACAAGCTGCCTTAGTCCGAGGGATGTGCGAATGAAAGCTTTTATGGGAATCCAATATGAAATTGTAAATTTTACCTCCGACCAAATAATTAAAAGTTACTCACCGTAGTGACTAACGTACTCTGACTCCATAGTCCCCTTTTCTCCATAATGTATGGGCGTCCTTCGCTAGGGACAGGAGACGGAACCTTTTTCACCAGAAAAAACCCTCTTCCACTTTAAATTTAGAGGCGCGGCCCTCGGGGCATGCGCTTGCCTGACTCCGCCCACCGGTGCCACTCCTCAGTCTCTATTGACGCGTCGACAATATTTAACATTGCCTAATGACACCAGAATTATTAGGGGGGAGGATGGTGGGACGTATGGAGGAAATGGGGCTATGGACTAAGAGTATGTTTGTCACTACAGTGAGTAACTATTAATTACTCTTACGTCCCGTCCCGTCCCCTCCATACTGTATGGGCGATTACAACTGAATGTAGCCCTAGGGTGGAGAAGAGACCCTCCTTAAAAAAACAGATTCCTTAGAACTGCCTGCATCTGACTTGGAGGCGGAGTCCAAACAGTAGTGCTTACAGAAAGCCGAAGGGGAGGCCCAGGTGGCCGTCCTGCTGATGACTTGCCACGGGACATGCCGCTGGAATGCAATGGCCTTGGCTCTAACTGCGTGGGCATGCATGTTAGCTGGCAATGGCTTGTGCTGCCCCTCATAGGCCTCCTTGATGGCCGAAACCATCCACCTTGCTATAAAGGCCTTGGAAGCCTGATACCCGGGCCTAGACACCCTGAAGGTGATAAACAGGGCATCTGACTTGCGGAAGTCCTTGGTCCTGTCCAGACAGAATTTCAGAGCACGTTCGACATACAGACAGTGCAAGACCCTCTGAGGCTCATCCTTAGGGTCGGCGAAAAACGTGGGTAAGACTATCTCCTCGCTTAGATGAAAAGAGGTGGCTACCTTGGGGAGGAACGCGCGGTGCGTTCATAGGACCTCCTTATCCTTGTGAAAGGTAGTATAGTGTTCCGATGCCACTAGTGCCTGGATCTCGCTGACTATGTGAGCAGAGGTGAGGCCCACCAAGAGTGCGGTCTTAATGGTGACTAGCCTGATGTCCGCAGACGCCATTGGCTCGAATGGTTTGTGCGCCATGGCACCCAACACTACATTGAGGTCCCACACAAGGTGTGGTTTCTTGATGGGTGGGTAGAGCCTGAAGAGAGTTGCCAAAGGTCGCTTGACCACCGGGTTCGAAGAGAAGACCCCCCTCTTCCGAATTTCTGTACGCCCCTATGGCTGCCAAATAGGTGCAGCATGTGTCCACCTGCACGCATAAGTGAGCAAGGTGTGCAGAAAAGAGGAGCCCATCATCCAAAGTGCATATAAGAGGGTCGATTTCTTTAGAGTCCGCCCAATGACAGACCCTAGACCATTTACTCTTGTCCTGGCTCCCAGTAGCCTTGCTCCTGGCGCCCTGAATGATTTCTAGGTTAGCCTGCGAGAGGCTCAGGTATTTCAGCATGCCCTGCTCAGGAACCACGCTGAGAGGGCTAACTAGTGAGAGTGGGGTGGATGACTCTGCCCCCTGCTGTGCCAGGAGATGAGCTGGGCCCAGCGGTAGGTGAATGGGTGGCCTGTCTAATAGGTTGAAAAGCTCTGAGAACCATGGTCTTGCGGGCCACCATGGAGCCATCAGAATGATGCTGTGGTGACCAGATTCCTTTATCTTGCAGATCACCCTGTGGACCAGGGGTGTGGCCGGGAAGGCATACGCTAACATGCCGTTCCACTGTATCTGGAATGCGTCGCCCAGGGAGCCCGAGCCCTGCCCCTGCCAGGACGTGAACTGATGACATTTCCTGTTGTCCCAGGTGGCAAAAAGATCCACTTGAGGATGCCCCATCTGAGGAAGATCTCCTTCAGCACCAGGTCGTTCAATCGCCACTCATAATTGTCCGCTACAAGTCTGCTGAGCTTGTCCGCCTCCAGGTTGGACTCCCCTGGAAGGTGGACGGCCGTGAGGTAGATGTTCTGCAGGGTCCGTTCCCACATACTGATCGCTAGGCTGTACAGTGGAGTGGACCTGGTAACCCCCCTGCTTGTTGACATAGTACATGCTGGTGGAGTTGTCGGTCTGGATAAATACCATCTTGCCCCCAATGAGCGGAAGGCAAGCTTTGAGAGCTAGCCAGATGGCCTTGAGCTCCAGCCAGTTGATATGAGACGCCTGCTCCTGACTAGTCCATATTCCATGGACGCTGTGGCTGTCAAGAGTGGCTCCTGGCCTTCCAGGGAGGAGTCAGTAGTAATGGTGACCTGGGGGGGGTCAGCTGCCGGAAGGGCTTGCCCTTCCGCAGGTTGCAGTCCGTGGACCACCATGTGAGGTCGGAGTGGACAAAAGGAGGATTGCTGACTGACTCCGCTTGGGAGCCCTTCTGATTCCATGAGGCTGCGAAGTGCAGATGTAATCTCCTCATCTTGAGTCTCGTGTGGGGTACGGCCAGTAGGACCGCTGTCATGATACCCAATAATTGTTGGTACCACCAGGCCGAGGTCACTGCCCCGGTAAGTGAGTAATGGCTCTCTTGATGGCCGTGATCTTGTCTTCTGAGGGAAAGACTCTCTCAGAGCTCATGTCCCAGATGAGAGCCAGAAAGGTCAAGCTCTGCGTGGGTTGCAGCTGAGACTTCTTAGGTTGATGGTAAACCCCAGGTTGTGGAGTGTGTATATAAGAGCAGAGGAAGTATAGTGAACCGCCTCCGGAGATGTCACCCTGACGAGCCAGTCATCCAGGTACGGGTAGACCTGGTGGCCCTGAGGAGGGCTGCCACTGCATTCATCAGCATGGTAAATACCCTAGGGGCTGAGTTTAGGTCAAAAGGTAGCACCTTGTACTGGAAATGGCAGCCCATGATCCTGAAGCGCAGGAAGGAGCGATGCGGCTGCCAAATCGGGACGTGTAGATAAGCGTCCTCCAGATCCAGGGAGCACATCCAGTCTCCCCTGTCTAGTGTCTCTGCAATAAGAGCTGGCGTCACTATCTTCCATTTTTGAAGAGGGAGGGAGAGGTTGTGGGTGGAGAGATCCAGCACAACTCTCAGGTCAGACTGGTTCTTTTGTATGGCGAAAATCCTGGAATCGAAGCCCAATCCTCTCTGGGAGGCTGCAACTTCTTCCACTTCCTGACTCTCAATGAGCGACCGAATTTATGCCAACAGAGTTGCTGTCCCAATCTGTGGGAGTGGAGGGGAGTAGAGGAGAGGAAGGGACCAGTAGGTGGCACCCCGTGGATACTACAGAGAGGATCCAGGGGTCCAAAAAGTTCTGGCGCCAATATTGCACGTGACAAGCAAGCCTGCCCCCCACCGGAGACATGTCATGCCTTCTTTCCCCTGAGGCTGTTATTGGGAGGGGGACTGGAAAAAGCCTTTACCCCCCACCTTAGGTTGTTTGCAACGTTGCTAACTCAGAGAACGGTCAGGATGGCTCGACCTCCATTCTTGGGAGCCCCGGAACCCGCCAAACGCCCGCCCCTTGTCGGAGTGATGATGTGACTGGGTGTACGCCTTGGGCGTGGCCTTCGTAGAATAAATCAAAAAATGTGTCAAGGGTGCACCTCTATGAGAACAAACATGCAAAAATGGCCTGTTCTATGGGATGGTTACCCACACTAGAGTCCACAGCCACATTTTAGCTTGTTCCTTTCACAGATGGTACCTGATTGACAAAAGGAAGACAAAAAGATAGAAGAAGTATCTGGGGAAGAGCGCGTGGTATTACATGGCTGAAGCCAAACCCAGGAGCGCTGGTGAAATCGGCACGTTCCTGTCGATGCTGAAAAGGGGACTGAGGAGTGGGTCCGGTGGGCGGAGTCAGGTGAGCCCATGCTCATAGGGCCACGCCCCTGCGCACCTCTAAATTTAACAGGGAAGGAGGATTTTTCTGGTGAAAAAGGTTCTGTCTCCCGTCCCTAGCGAGGGACGCCCATTCAGTATGGAGAAAAGGGGACGGGATGTAAGAGTATGGTCTTTTATATTTTCGGGAACTTCAACGCTAAACTTTGCAATCTACCACATGTGGATAAAAATGCAGGAATTTATATAAAATATTTGAATATCAAGTATTTAATTATGTGTCATGGAGACTGTCAAATTGTAAGCTTTATGTTTTTTTGAATTTTTCCTTTCTGTTTTCCATTTTACCTAGGTTTCTACTTATGCTAAGATGTGAATATAATATGAATTATTTTATAATGTGCATTATCTTGTTTGTAAAATGCATTTATTATGTTTAACTTATTCTAATTGCCATTTCTTTTTCACATAAAACTCCACCCTCACCTCCTCCCCCTGCCTCCTTCCCAACCCTCCCGACACTCCATATCCGCTGTCAATACATAGAACTTGGCGAATACAGAGTTAGTACATAATAAGTGTGACTCCAAATACAAACGTTTGGCACCTATTCAAGCAATTCCCAATATACGCAATTTTTTGGGACAATAGAGAACATTACAGTCTTTTTGTAGAAAGCCCAACACCATCTTCCAGTCTTTAGCGAATATCGATTGGTTTCACTGTATGGCATATGTTACCCATTCTAATGCCACAAAGTTCCTAACTTTGGAGAACCAATGTGTAAGAAGAGGTGGGTCCGTTGTTTTACACTTTTGAGCTATCACCAGCAAGGCTGCAAGTTGCAAAATAACATACGCTTTCAAAACAGGCTTTGGGTTTTGTCAAAAATTTGCATCAAACAGCGCCAGCAAACATGATCGCATAGAGCGCGGTTCTTGCAAGGCAAACATTTCTACCATACATTTATTTGCTTCCTCCCAATACTGCACCAGCCCCAGGCAAGTCCACCATATACGTTTCCAATCTCCCATCTATCCATACTCGCTCCAGCATTTACCTGAGTTAGAGGGTTAATTTTCTTTAATCTAGCAGGGGTATAGTGCCATTGCACCATAAATTTGTACCAACAATCTATTATCTGGATGACCTTCATAGTTTAGGTATTACTTTCCATAACGCTTCCCATTAAGTGTCTAATATCTCTTCCCCCAATGTTAATTGCCATTGAATCTTATATTTCACGGGACCCTTTGAGTTTTTATCGCTTATCTGCTTGCATGGATTAGAAATTAGAGCTTTATTCCCCGGGTGAGATGTAACATTTCTCAAGCAAGGTTAGCTCCCTTAACGCGGCTGCCTTTACTGGCAGGGCAACAATCCAGTGCCTCACTTGAAATTATTGAAATCTGCTGGACTCCTGCAATCCCATCTCCTGTTAACATTGAGTAAATGATTTGGGGGATTCAACCTGAAATATATCCCTCAATTTCTCACAACCCGCCTGTTTCCATTCCTTAAATGCTTTGAGATCTAATCCCGGGGTAAATTGCGGATTGTGAAACAAGGGTGTTAGGGGAGTTGGGAAGGATTGCCAGTCGGTGTTTTTTTACCACTGTTCCTCCAAACTTCCTCCACTGTATTAGTAATTGCACTCACTTGTATGTTGGCGGGTAGACCTGTTTTTGGCAGCCACAAAACATCCCTAAGGTGAGAGCCCCCCACCACTTGTTCCATCTGTAGCCATCGTTTCCCCCTGCCCCTAAAGACCAATCTTTGATAACCCTTATCTGATTTGCCTGCAATGGAAAAATATTGGGGCGGCCTAACCCACCCATCTCAGCTGGGACCATAAACGTATGAAAAGCTAACCTTGGGGTTTCATTTTTCCATATAAATGCAGATATTGCTCTCTGTAACTTCCTGAAAACTGTTCTCGGTACCTGTATAGGTAATGCCTGAAACAAGTTTTGGGGAGCGTGAGGCCCCATTTCAATATTTGTCTTTCGATTTCTTTTAATAAGGAGGGATAATTTGATGCATACAACCCTTTAAATGTGGGAGTAATATTCAACCCCAGCAATTTAATCCCCTCGCCTGCCCAGCTAAATTGTACGTGTGACTTTAAGGACTGACTTTTGGCAGGAGATGAGGACAAATTCCGGATTTCAGACTTCATTTCATTTATTTTTATGACAAATTCCAGAGTTAGCGCGTATAAAGTGTTAATGGGATCTGTTACCATAATGAGCATATCATCGGCATATGCCATAATTCTATGCGGAATACCCCCAAATTCAATACCCTTTGTTTCCTATGTTCGTCTAACCCTCGCTAACAGAGGTTCTAGGTGTAGTGCATATAGTAGAGGTGTGAAGGTACACCCTTGCTTTGTCCCACAATGTACGGGGAGATAGTTGGGCGTTGATTAATATTATTGCGCTTGTTTTTTTGTAATTTGCTTTAACCATGTGAATACATTTTGGACCAACCCCCAATTGTGCCATAACTATGAAAAGAAACAACCATTCAACCAGGTCAAATGTTTTCTCCGCATCTATAGAGATAACTGCCGGCGTCTGCTTCTTCTCTACCTTCTCGAAGATGTGGCACACCCTGCGGATATCATCATGTGTTTGCCTGTGCTTTATAAATCCTCTTTGATATGGGTGTATCAATAAGGGTAACAAATGTTCTAACCTATTGGCCAACACCTTGGTGTAGATCTTGACATTTATATTAATTAGGGCAATAGATAGGGCGATACAAACCATAGTTAGTTGAATCTTTTCCTGATTTTGGGCAGATCTCTATTTTTGCTTCTTCCATTGTGGGGGAGATGGTGCCTGAGCCTGCGATTGAGTTGTAGAGTCTGGTTAATAGTTGCACTATAAGTTTTATAAAAACTTTCGCTGGGTATCCGTCGGGACCGGGTGCTTTATTTATTGGGATTTCTCGAATTACCCAGAGTACCTCTTCCTGCGTAATCCCCATATCAAACCCTTGCCTTTCAGCTTTATGTAAGGCTAGGAAGGAAGGGTAACCGTCTGTAGATATTTCTGTTGGGAACATACTTCTGGTTTTGAGATTTATACAGTACTGAGTAAAACAAATGAAATTGTGCGATAAGGTCAGTGGTTTCTGAAACTATTTCCCGAGGGAGTCCTAATCTGTAGTATTACCCTAGATGCCACCTTCTGGAGGAGCTGGGAAGCCAGAAGGTGATCAGTTATTTGCTTCCATATAGTATTTTTGCTTAAGAGAAGAGAAGAGAAGAGATTTCTCTGCCCTTTTAGTTTGATAAGAGATTAAGCCTACCTTCTGCAGACCTACACACCTTCTGCATCTGCAGACCCATGTTCGTTTCCATTTTTCCCAATATCCTAGTGAGATCCTCATCTAATTCTACATCTAAAGCCAATTTCGGTTTGCGTCTGTTCACTGCTGCCGCTATGAGGAAGCCCCTCATTGTTCCTTAAATGCATCCCATGTAACATTCATCTGGGTTTCGCCCACAGGATTAAATTCAAAGTATTCCTTAATTTGTTCAGCAATATTCCCACTTTCAATCTGATCGTGCAACAATTCCGCCGGAAATGACCAGGTCTGCAATCGTTGCTTCTCATAAGGAATTTTCATGTCCAACGTGATTGGAGCATGCTCAGATAAAGTAATGTTTGCAATGACTGCTTGGCTACTTCCTTCGCATCCACCACCAGCTGTAAAAATCTGTCCCCTCAGGGGCATATTCAGTAGCATGCTCCAAAGCTTTCTACAAGGCAAAGGAATATTTAGCGAATCCACAGGCTATGTTGGTGGCTTTGAGCGCCATGCTGCCAGAAGTGAACACTTTTCTGGCCAATGCGTCCGACTTCTTTCCCTCCCTATCCGGAGGCAGATTGGAAGGGAATGCAGCAGGTCTGGTGGAAATAGTGGCAGCTTGAACAACCAGCCCTTCCGGGGAAGGATGTGTAGCGAGGAAAGAAGGGTCTCCTCTTGCCATCCTATACTTCCCTGTAAAATTGGCCTTTTCCAGGGGTTGTTGGGGGGGGGGGAGGGGGGTACCCAAGGTATCCAAAATGTCTTTGAGCTCATTTCCCTGAAGAGGTGTGGCAGATGACTTTAGACCAAGGGTGTCCACAAGTAGGTCAACCAGAGCCCTGAACTACGCATTAGCACGAGTGTAGCGCTGGCTCTGTTGTAATTCAAGGTCTGGGGAAGTATCCAGGCACCTAGCGTCCTATAGACCTTGAGCTAGGGCCAGCAAATCAGCCTGATCATCAAAATGGTCGACACCGCTGGTTCCCGTATAAACAGGGTCGACATCCTCCTGATAATCAGGGTCATCGACGCAGAAGATGGAATGGGTGGAGTCAAAGAACCCTTACCTTGACAGTGGTACAAACGAACCATCGCTGACTGTCTGCACCGAGGGCTTGACCGCCGACGGAACCGGCTTCGAAGCCAAAGCAGCCTTCGATGACAATGTTTTTTCGGTGCCAAGGGGCATTCGGACAGACAGTGAGCACCGAGAGCCTCGGCCTTGCAGCCTTTTGACGATTTTTGCCTTTTTGGTGTGACGCCCGAAGGCGATTTCGAAGCCGACTGAGTGGTCAGCTTGGGGTCAGGTACACCGAGCGCCACTTCTGCTGCCAAGGCTTGCTAGTTGGGGGTCAGAACCACACCTACAGCAGCTTACTGTTTGAACATTTCTAGCATGGAAGTTTTAAAACTTTCCTGAGTGGTCGGCCCCGCCGAGGGCTTACCTCGTTGCGACAATGAGCTGGACTTGCGTCGATAGCGCTGCTGCTTCTTCTGCTACTAGAATGGGGCTATTTCTTGGTCTTCTTGCGCTGTCGTTCCTGACCCTTGTTAGGGGTGGGCTCCTCAGCCTCTGAAGACCGGATGAGACCGCGCTGGAGATTTGACAGATGGTTGGGCCAAAGCCAGTTTCCCGGCCCTCTCATGTAGGGACTTCGGCTGCATCTTTGCGCACGATGCGCAGGCCTCTGTGTCGTGACCAACTCCAAGGCACCACAGACAAATATCGTGGGGGTCGGTCACTGACATTTTGGCCTCACAATCGGTGAAACGACATTGTGGTTTTCCGAGGGAAACCATACAATTTGGCACCAAAAAAGTTGAGAAAATGTGAGTCGTGTTCCCGGTGCAGCATGCAAGTGCACGGAAAAAAGTAATTGAAGCATGGGGCGTAGTGACATGGTATTTATACGACGCCTGACGTCACTCCCGGAGGCGATGAACGAGCACTGAGCAAAACGGATCGACGGCTGAGTGGAGGTCCGCTACGCCTCCTGTCAAAATGTTTGAGCAGCAGAGGAAGGAATCTGCGGGAGAAAGGCAATCCATTGAGTTACGATTACGGTAGGTACTGTATGCCTTCTGAGGCTTGTGGATCTGCTTAGAAGCACATGCATTGGAGAGACTAGCAAGCAGTACCTGGAGAAGGTGGTGGGATGTTTGAAGGTACAGCAGCAAATAGATGTTTTAAGCCTGCTCGTACCACCTGTGAATCTTGTTTGCAATATGTATCCGGACAGTAATGTTGTGTAAATGTATGTACAGAACTCCACGTACCTGCCTTGCAAATGGCATTTAAAGGAACATTTGCTATAAAAGATAAAATAGCTCCTGTGACACGTGTATAGTGTGCTCTAAATGTAAAAGGCAAAGTGTATGTTAGAAAGAGAGTAGCAAATTTGAATGCATTTGACTATCCACTTTAAGAGTGCTGATTTAGAGACAGGATCCCCTTCTCTTCCAGTACCTATGGAAACAAACAATTGATCAGTCTTTTTGATAGGCTTTGTTTTGTTAAGGTAATACAGAACAGCCCTCCTAGAATCTAATGTATGGAGGCATTTTTCTGCAGAATTGCTACGGTTTTTGAAAGAAAGCTGGAAGTTCTATGGACTGGTTGAGATGGAACTTTGAAATACATTTTGGTGAAAAAAATGGGTGTGTTCTTAGCACCACTTTGTCTTTGCGAATGACAACAAAGGGATCTTGGATTCAGAGTGCCTGTAGTTCACTGACCCTTCTAATGGATGTAATGGCAATGAGAAAAGCAGTCTTGCACGTGAGGTGCTTAAGATTGATCTTGTGCATTGGCTCAAAAGGGCGACCCATGAGCTTTTTAAGAACAATATTTCATTCCCATCTGGGAGTAGGGTTTGAAACAGGCGGATGTAATCATTTAGCCCCCTCCATGAATGTTTTAACCATTGGCACCTTCCACCAAGACACTTTAGTTTGAAAGGTGGTGTATGCAGATAGTGCGGCTAGATGGACTTTAAGAGAGTTGACGACTAAACCTGAATCCAACAGGAAAAGCAAATAGAGAACAATGTGTGAAGGAGAGCAATCAATTGGACTGATGTCTCGAGCTTTGCAACAATTAACTGTTAGCATTTAGTGTAGTAGCAATGTCTGTCTGGTATAAGGTCTGTGTGCTTCTTTAAAGGATGTCCCTACAAACTCTGACTTTAGGTGCCATGCTGTCAAGTTCAGTGTTTGAGGGCACGGGTGATAAAGGGTTCCCTAGTGTTGGGAAAGAATGTTGTATGGGCATGGAAGTTTCACTGGTGTGCAAAGGGGCATTGTGAGCAGGTGTGAGAACAATGGCTGACATGCCCACATTGGAGCTATCAGAATTAGTTTCACTGGTTCTTGGTGAATTTAGTGGATGATCTTGTTGAGAAGAGGTGTTTTGGGAAAGTGTGAGCAAATCTCCCTGACCAATTCATCCAGAGAGCGTTGCACTTGGACCTTGTTTGGGGGAACCTGGACATGTAATTTGGGCATTGTGCGTTATTGTGGGTTGCAAATAGATCTAGGTCTGGTTGTCCCCAGTTTGAGAAGATATCTTCTATAATATCTTTATCTGACTGCCATTCGTGTTCTGATGGAAGATATACGTCTCTGCTTAGTACATCTGCTAGGCAGTTGTGTTCCGCTGGAACGTGTTGGGACAGAAGCAACATGTGTTTTAATGCCCATTTACATATGTTCTGTGCTAGTTTGGACAGACCTGGAGAATGTGTTCCCCCCTGCTTGTTTATGTAAATATGGCTGTTGTCTGACCGTTGGGATTAAGGCTCTTTTTCCCGAACACTGCTAACAATTCTAGAAGTTTGATGTGCTTCTTTGTTAGTTATAGTAACAAGTTGCTGTGTGCAGTGTGATTGAGGAGATGTGCGCCCCTCCCTGACAGCGATACGTCTGTGGTAAGTGTGATGAATCAAATAGAGTCGTCACAGATTCTCCAGTGGTGGTGGCCAGGGAACGGCGGCCTCTACCTGACCCTGGGGGCGGCTTTATGAGGGAGGATCACATGGGAGGAGACAACTACCAGGGAGGTTTAATGACTTAATGGCCTACTGTCAGTTGTGTGAACCTCATTGTAGAAGAAGTAGAAAAACATATTCATATTTCTATGGTAAAAACACCCACCTATGACCTAAATACACAAAGCTCCAAAGCGGCACCTTTGGTTAGAACCACTGAGAAGAAATATCTAAACACTATATGTTGTGAGGAATCCAATAGTCATCACGGATTCCCAACAGTATCCTATTCCCATAAGGAGAAAGGGCCTGCAGCTGCTACCTGATCCTGACCCTGGGGGTGGCATTATAAGGGAGGATCACATGAGAGGGGACTACCAGGGAGATGCCATGACTTAAATGGAGGCAACCCATTGCTCTCCCCTTTCTCATGAGGAAGCCCCTTTGATATCCAGGTTCTTCATGGCCTGTTGCATTGTTAGTCAGGTTTCCATCTTCCATCCAAACTACTACAACTCACACATGACATCTCTTGATCATGAAGTGCCTTTTTGTGAACTCAGTAAGAAGAAAAATCCAGGAGTTAAAAGCCCAAAGGAAGTTATGGTCTTCAACTCCCATAACTACTCAGGTACTGGGACGAGGAAGAGGCCGACAGCAGTGCAGAAGCTCTTGGAGGCCAGGTTGCTCGAACAGTAGTCTACGCTCGTGGCCAAGTCAGAAGCTGGCAAGTAACCGCAGAGCTGCGCTGGATGCAGGAGAGGTGTCCGCATACCCCGAACAGGAAGGCAGAAGAAGAGGTCATAACGAGAAGGCACAAGCATTGTCGGAGACGCTGAGAACTACCAGTGAGTCCACTCAAAGCCACTGGGGACCCCGGGGCGTCCCGACATCAGATGCAAAGAGTCATTGAATGGCACATGAGTACTAATGCAGAAAGATACAAAGGCAAAGTTTGTTTAAATTCAACTTAAGAAAAGTACAAATTTAACACCCAATAAGAAGAATGTTTGATGCAGAAAATACACAGAGATAACATTTTTTTTTAATGCAGCCAAGGCAAAGTTTAAAGGCAAGATACACTTTAAAAGAATGTTTGAATGCTGACAAGACAAAGATTGAAGGTGAATCTTAAATCAAGTACAGATGCAAGAAATGCCAAAGTGAAGAGGAAGATTGAGCAAATATTAAAAGTCCTGAAAGGCGAGTATATTGAACAGAACCTTTTAGTTAAACAAGAACTTTGGGAGTCTAAGAAAGACACCAATGAACTGTTAGCTAAAGAGACATTTGGCACGAAGGACCGGCAAAGGCAGTCTACGGCAGATCGACAGTGTGGAGAGAAGAAGAGCTGCGTTTCCTTTTTTTCTACTGAATGCAAGTCACAAGCACGCTCCTGTGCCTTTAACATACAGAGTAGGCGTGTATACAGAAGTTGCTGGTGGCGCTGAGCGCCGGCAAAGAACAGTCTACGGCAGTCCGGGGCACGAAGCTGGCGTGGGTGCTGCTCCCTTGCTGCACCGCTTTCTTGCTCCCCGCATGAGATCTGATGTATCCTGCCTGAGCCCGGACATGTTGGGAAAGTAGATCTGCGCTCCATATTTGGAGATGTTACAATCGCTGTGAGGAGCAGAAACTAGACCTATGGTGCTGCCTCCTGAAAAGAAGGTCTGTAAACTTTGATTACTCTTTTCCCGAAAACTGCTGGAGACTGCCTTTTGGAAAATACGTGTGTGATCAACTGCCGAAATGACTCTAAAATTAAGGAGGGGCAGGCTGACAATAACGGAAAAGGGAAGGGCTGCCTTGAAAGCCCATGAGGAGGGATGAGGGAGGACGTTTTTGAGTCCCCTAACCACACTGTCCATGCGGACTCTTCAGTAAACAGGACTTCTAGAGTAAACCAAAACTCTCCAGACTCCAGCCAGAGTCAACATGCATACGAACAGTCACTTGGAAACAATATTGAAACAAGGGGAAACCCGCAAACCGAGAGACTGATGCTTCCTGCAAGCACTCCACTATTATACTCAGCGGCAGTGCGTAACTCCCACATCCAGCAAACAAGGGACATGTCAGTCTTGTCAAAGCAGGTAAAGCTCATGTAACCTTCCTAAACCCACAACTAACAATGGATATCCACAGAAGGCGGTCTGGGCTTCATTGCACAGATATGGTGGAAGATTCCAGTGAGACAGGGTGGGTTGCAGAACCAAATTTAAAAGATTTTCAACGGGAAAATAATGTGAATAACCAAAGCGTGCTGTATCAGTCTGTTGAAAAACTGTGCAGCGACCTGGAGGGGATCATGCAATGACCCTATTGTGCATTAAACAAAGGAACACACTCCTACACATACCCCAAAGACCCCTGAGTGAGCACGAGCTGCAATTAAGCCCTCTAAATATCTCAATCCAAGAGCAGGACATGGCTTGTGCAACTCAACTTGAGAGACAAAGACAAACAATAAATGACAACTACTTCACACCTAAAAACATCGCCATGAGAAGGGAATCTAATATTATGCAGCAAATGGATACACTGGGTCCAGCTTCTATTTCAGCGCTGCGTTTGGTGTTAGAATCATTACAGCGCCTATACGCTATCATCAAAAAGGTTGTTCAGGGAAACGTGCTCAAACTTGACACCACAGAGCAGGGCCTGAACAAGCTGTTGACACAGAAGATGGACTTGACATTAAAAAAGGTACTGTCCTGTAAAAAGGGGGAAAAGGATCCAAAGAGGTGGGAAGAAGACCAGGCAAACTTTCTGGGACCAGAAACATCCCACATGCACCCAAGTCTATGGGTGGAGACAAGCACCGGATGGTGTGAACCAGATGTGAAGGGGCGAGACCCCACTGAAGTGTCGGGAGGCGCCAGACTCGCCTTCGCCTCTCTGTGATCAGTTAAACATAACTAGGACGGGAGAAATTGAACACCACACCTGCCATTGGATACCCCAACTCATAATCTGGAACAAGAAGCGTGGGTGAAAGTCAGCAGACTAAAGAGGAAAGATAAAATTCAAAAGAGGAAAAAAAAAAAAAGAAAAAAAAACGTACCCGCTCCAAATATGAATAAACAAAATAACTGAAGACAGTTCCTAGACACCCTCACCTTGGGGAAGTGAAACAGGTAACCCTCCTAAAAAAGTGGAGGAAAACCAGCATTGGTGCCCAAAGAAATGAATTGAAAGGACAACCTAAGAAAAAGCTATCGAAAATGACCAGTTATCTGGGAAACCAAGTAACTCCTACAGGGGAGGCACACCCTATGGGAAATGTGGTAAATGAGTCATCGATGGAGGGGATACCTTTAGAAGAAACCCTTCAAGTGGAATAAGGGGATATGGAAGCTTCTGAACATCAATTACCACTAGTTTCGCATTTGGAGAAAAGTAGTAACAACGCCCTTGAATGATCATCACCCACATTAAATAGGGGAAGATATGCTAAGCTTTCACAAGACTTGGAAAAGACTAAACTCCTTAACAAAACGGACAAAAACATCTTCCAAGGAACGGAAATGGGCTGGAAAGCGGAAACAATGGAAAATATGAATAGCGGGAACGTAATCAGAGGCTTTCAGGCTGCTCCCCAGCTTAGAGCGTAACGCTCAGATGGCATTTTAAGAGTGGCCTTCCCGAAGAAGGGTGCGGAAAGGTCAGTCTGTTTTTTTGCTTCAAACTTGATTGCCAAAATGGTTTAGATTAATCAAGAGGCCCTAAAGACCTTGGGTTTTCTCCTGGAGGAACTATCATCCCATGAAGTGAAGAAATTGAGACATTTCTAAATCCCATATAACCAATGGAAGTAACACCACAACGAGTACCGGAAATGGCAGGAGGAAAAAGGAATGGAAATAGTACTGACGATGAATGGGCCTGGCTAGAAGGAGCCGTTGAAATATTCAAAAGAATGAAGTCTAGCCAGCAGCATCTTTGAGAGAACGGACATAAAAAAACGTCATGGAACATGTGTGGTTTTCATAAACTAACAGGAAACACCATGGAGTCTCTTAGACTAGCAAACGCGATTGCATTACAGGCAACCACGGCCGTTGGCAAATTCGATCTGGTAGGGTTTACAACCTACTGCAAATCAGCAACTCGTGGGGATAAGGGTCGACCAAAAGGAGGGTTGGAAGTAGCAATAGATTTAAGTTGGGAATGTATACATCTTAAGGTAGAAGTGGCCTCACCCAATCTGATGGCTATGAATATCTTAATCCCCGTTAGGGAGAATTCGCAGAAATGTGCTAATTCCTCTCTACCTTAGAGACCCCCAGCCCTTTCGCTGGACTCTAGGCCTTTTTCATTTTTACCTGGAGAGAGTGAGACCCTTTTTCCCTCACTCTCTCATGTATTTTTTCTGTGATTTGAACTCTGTGTTTCTTTTGGTTGTGGAGTCTGACAAACTCCATAGGCATCATCTTTTACATTGTGTCACACAGCACCTTCAGGGCAGTGGCACAGGGAAGTCTTTCAGATTTCCCAAAGGTGTAAATACCTTTCTCTAAGATAACTACTGTTTCCAAGAGTAGTAAAGTGAAATTGACTTTACTTTCCTTTGTACATTTCTAGACCCAGCACACACTATCTTACAATAGGGTGCTGGAGAGGTTACAGAGTATCCCCTTTGTCTAGTTTCTCATGTAACATTTTTATATCACCCTTTACACGATGAATGGCCGGAGGCAGTGGTTTACATTTTACTACCATGGTGCTTCTTTACCGCGGGCTGCGTTCGCAACTGCAGTAACGCACCCAGGGGTGCCCTTTTTGTCAAAATGGCCCCGGTCTTCTTTTTTCACCATTTCTTCATGCAAAGGTCCTTCTTGAGATTTATTCTGTGCGCCAAACCAGGTTTATTCCCTTTGTTAATTTTGTCTTTGGCGGGATTCAAGAGTGAAGCCCGCCTCTGGCTCCAGTATGTCTGGCAGGGGCAGGAAGTGAGGCAGGGGCCCGAAACTCCCTGTCCTTAGTCGGAAAGAACAGCCACTCTGCTGTTTGACTGACAGCTAGGCTGGAAGGAATGAGAGGAACCTGCCTAAAAAGCGAGGTCTTTGGCTTGGGAGGCAGAGTCGACCACTGGACGAAGGAAGCCAAAGAAGAACTTGCTGCTGCAGGAACCAAAGTGCCAGGGAGAGGAACATGACAACCCTGACCTCCTGGCAATAGGAACCCAACCTTTGGTATAAGTCTGTACTAAACAGGTTGCTAGCGTGATAGAGCAGCCAGACTTATCTCAAGAGGGGTCAATGTGAGCAGTAGGGGAGTTACACAGAGATTCACAGTGATGAGTATCCAAATAAACACTTAAACTCAAGGTTTCTTGATCAAACAATTTATTTACCAGTCAGTTTGAATACGCCTTCCTCAGAAGGGAGCAATATAAAAGCAACACACATACACCTTCAAAATACACACTCTTAGTTTCTCCAAGTTCAGCAAACACCCATTTGGGATGACACACAGACACTTCCTAAACCCTCAGGTGACTTAAATAGTTAGGACATTGGACAGTAATGTATCATTGTTACACTTACAGCAATACTGAGATGAGTGTCAAAGAAAAGAGTTATCAGAATAAAACAAGAGATCACACAAATATTCTGAAGCAGGAAAGTACTTTTGGTAACCTCCCAATGCAAAGTAAGTTAACCCCTTCCTGGAAGGAAGACCAAACACAAAGTCAGAGGGAAAAAGAGTCATTCACGGAGCCAGGCCAAGCCAATGTTGATTGGGCAAAACTCTAGCTGGACTGAAGCACTTCTCTGAGGCAGATAAAGTCTTGCACAATGTTTTAGAAGTCTTTGTAGAAAAGAAGAAATCAAAGTAGGGCAACAAGCTGTTAGGCTTGTGAGGTAAAGAAGCTGTTAGCAACTCTACAAAAGCAACCAAGACAGGCCTCAACTGAGATCAAGTAAGGCTACCCAAGAGGTAAGTTCTCTTAGCCTGTACAGTACCTTTGGTATGAAGAAAAGTGTGGCAGGTGGCTTCTGTTCCTGTGCAGCTCTGCAGATCCTGGTGTTCCTGGGCCTCAGTTTTGGGGACAAGAGGGAGGACTTCTGGGGACTCCTGCACTGCAATGGGACGGTAATCGACAGCATCCGGCAATCTTCAAACAAGTGGCACTTCAGTGTTTCAGCTCCTCGCGTCTAACGCAAATAGCACCACCGCGGTTTCTGGCTGTCAAGATGGGCTTTCCTTGCATCTGGGGTCCAGCACTCTGTTGACGTAGCTCAGGCTCGGTCAGTTCTGCTTCCTGTCAGTCCGGAGGATCTTCCTGGAGTTCTTGGCCCACTTAAAAGCAACACCACAATCTGGTGTTCCTCTTCCTGGCTATTCGGTTCCAGCAGCAACTGCAGTGGAAGTTCAACCAGCTCCAAGAGGATATCCAGGTGGCTTACTTTGGAGTTGATTGGTCCCACCAACTCAAGGGGAGAAGTCGTCCTTGCAGGGCTTCTCTAATCGAGGTGAATTCGGAGCTTCAGCACAGCAGCAGGGCTTCACCAGGCAAAGCAACGGTCCGTGAGTTGCGGCAGGCGTCTCTTTCAAGTTCTTCTTCGGATTCCTACGTCCAGTGGTCGTCTCTCCTTCCAAGCCAAAAAACCTCGCTTTTTTTGCAGGTTTCTCCCATTCATTCCAGCCAAGCTGTCAGTCACCCAGCAGGGTGGCTGTCCTTGCCGGACAGTCAGCCGGCCTTGCCGGACAGCCAGCCGGCCAATCACCTAAGAGTGCATTTGCATCTCCTAGGAGATTAAGCACAGGAAATCTTCGGGCACCTCCCTCACTTCCTGCCCCCACCAGACACCCTGGAGCCAGAGGCGGGCTTCACTCGTGAATCCCGCCAAAGACAAAATGAAGAAAGGGACCAAACCTGGTTTGGCGCACAGAGTAAATCTCAAGAAGGACCTTTCTGTGAAGAAATGGTGAAAAAAGAAGACCGAGGCCATTTAGACAAACATGTCACCCTTGGGTGCTTTACTGCAGCTGCGGTAAAGACACTACAGTAGTAAAAGGTAAACCACTGCCACCAGCCATTCATCGAGGAAAGGGTAACCTAAAAATGTCACACGAGAAACTAGACAAAGGGGATACGTAGTAACCCCTCCAGCACCCTATTGTAAGATAGTGTCTGCTGGGTCTAGAAAGTTTACAATGTAAGTAAAGTCAATTTTACTTCACTGTTCTTGGAAACAGTAGTTATCCAAGAGAAAGGTATTTTAAACCTTTGGGAAATCCGAAAGACTGCCCTGTGCCACTGTCGGACTCCATAACCAAAAGAAACAGCTCAAATCACAAAAACATACAGGCGAGAGTGCGAAAAAAGGGTCTCATTCTCTTCAGGTAAAAATTAAAAAGTCTTAAGAGTCCAGCAAAAGTGTTAGGGGTCTGTAAGGTAGAGAGGAATTAGCACATTTCTGAGAATTCTCAGTAACAATCCCGAAACTCCCTGTGCTTAATCTCCTTGGTTACAGGAACACCCAAAGGTGATTGGCCGGCTGTCTGTCCTTGTAGGACAGCCACCCTGCTGTGAGAGTGACCGCTAAGCTGCGAATGAATGTTAGAAACCTAAGGTGAGGCTTCTTGCAAGGAAGGCAGAGTGGACCACTGGACGAAGGAATCCAAAGAAGAACTTGGAAGAGACACTTGCTGCAACTCCTGTACCGTTGGTTTGCCCGGTGAAGCTCTGCTGCAGTGGTGAAGCTCAGAATTGGACTAGAGAAATCCTGCAAAGGTCGACTTCTCCCTTTGGGTTGGTGGGACCAATCGACTCCACGACTAACACATTTGGAAATCCTCTCAGAGCTGACTGTAATTCCATTTGATGGTGCAGGAACCGATTGCCAGGGAGAGGAACACCAGAATTGAGTGCATCGTTTTTAAGTTGGACCCGAGCTCCAGGAAGATCTTCAGTCTCCCTCGAAGCAGGACTGACCAAGCCTGAGCCACCTCAACAGAGTGCTGTTCCCCAGAAGCAAGGAAAGCCCAGAAGGTATCCAAGAACCACGGTGGTGCTATTGGCGAGTAGCTGATACCGCAAAGTGCTGCTGATCTGAACTTTGCTCATTGCTGCCGCCAACGTCCGAATCATAGAGCAGGAGTCCCCAGACGTCCTTCCCTCTTGTCCCCACGACTGAGACCCAGGAACAAAGGACCTGTAGGACCTACAACAGGCACAGAAGCCAGCTGGAACACATTTCTTCAGACCTAAGATACTGTAAACTGAGAGGTACTTACCACTTGCGGTGTAGCTTGCTTGCTCTCAGTTGAGACGTGCATTGGCTGCCCTTTGCAGAGTTGCTTGCAGCTTTGCCCATAACAAGCCTCCCAGTTTGTGGCCCAACAGTGATTTATTTTTCTACAAACTCTCTATACCATTGTGCAAGACTTTTTACTTACCTTCAAGAAGTGCCTCAGCTCTCCTAGATTTTGTTCAATTGACATTGCCTTTCCTGGCTCCCTGAAGACTCTTCTATCCTTTGACTTTATAGTTTAATCTGTCCCTCCAAAAAGTCATACATTCTCTACTTGTGTAGCTGGGAAAGGGTTAATCTACATTGCATTGGGGGGTTTAAAAGTACTTACCGGTTTGAGAAACTTGTCAACCATTGTTTCCTTCCCTAACCTTTTCCTTTTGACACCAAACTCAGCATTGCTCTAAATTTACCAGTGATACATCAATGTCCACAGTGTCCTAGCTATTGAAGTCACCTTAGGGTGCAGGAAGTGTCTGTGTGCCATCCCGAATAGGTACCTAGTGATTAACTGAGAGTGTGTATTTTTGAAGTATATGTAAGTGTTACATATTTGCTCCCTTCTAAAGAAGGCTTATTCAAACTGACTGTTAAATAATTGTTTAATCAAGAAACCTAGAGTATAAGTGTTATTTGGATACTTGTCACTGTGAAATTATGTTACAACCCTACAGCTCACATTGACCCCTCTAAGGATAAGCCTGGCTGCTCAGCCATACTACCAACCTGTGTAGTACAGACTTATAACTAAGGTTGGGTTACCTACTGCCAGGAGGACAGGTTGGTGTCTCCCACAGGGTGCTGCCTACAATCTTGCCTAACAAGCGTGTTAAGGGGGGCGGGGAGGAGCATGGAGATTACATTATTGTGCAGCTCTAGCTGAGCTGTAGACCTGTGCAATGGAAGATGTGAAATGTATGGATTTCGAGAACAGCACAGAGGACCGTCTTACACACTGCTATCCAGCACACATTTGATTTAATTTCCTACGCTTACTAGTGGACTCCATCTAGAGTTACGAAAGCTGAATTACCAATTATGGTAAATCCAACTGACTGAAGAGGACTACCAACAAAGCCAAGTGGTTGGGTTTGCATGGCTTCAAAAGAATAACTAGTTTCGATATCACACAAAACAAAAGAGGTACATTGTTGTAGAAAATGATAACATTGTACTTCCACCATGTAAAGAGTGCACACACTGACCTCTGCGGAGACTCACACAGGAACATGAAATGGGTAAAAAACAAAACTTTTTTTTTAAATGAAAGAGCCTGTCCTGACAACAGTAAGAGCTACCATGACAGCAGCATTTATAAAATGAGTCAAAGTGATAAGTGAGGTTTAAAAATAACCTAATTTACACAAAAAAGAATTCCATATAAATTGTAGGAAATTCTGCAGAAAACACTGGGTTCCCACGAAGTGTGTCCAAAAACAGCAAAAAGGGACATTTTTCTCCAGCAGTCTACCGTTTAAGGGTGTAGGAGCAGATTTGTTTTCGAATTAAGTTTTAATCATTATCACATGCTTGTTTTTGCTAAGAACATCCATACACATTTTAGCTTATATATTTTCATCATACACCTTTCCCTTTAGCTAATGTGTATTAAATGAATGAGTGATTTCTTGGCCATTCAATTTTCATTTTTTTAAACTTTCTTTTTTAACACACTTGGCAGTGTACACTACAGAGTAATATCACAAGACACATGTGGGGCGGGGATCCCACGCTATACAAACAAAGAGCAGAATGAGATGGGGCATAAAGGACCTCAGCGTGGTAACAGCTAAGGGTCAACCCAGTAACCAGTGCATTAGGAGTCTGAATGTAGGTCAGCAGTGGATACGTAGAGGTATCTTGTGGAGGTGATGTGAGCAGACGATATGCTTTGAACAATCCCCATATGTCCTTTGGCCGGGATGTAACGGGTTGCATGAGGGCCCATTGTTCCTCCATATCATTGGCCGAGACAACAGCCCGCAGCCATTGGTCCCTTGTTGGGGGCCCCTCGCCTCTATCCGTCGCATCAGAATGAAGTGCTTGGCCAGTAGAAGGCACATGGCAACAGGTTTAAGCATATGACATAAACAGAGTTAAAAAAATATGAAATAGAGATTACATTGGAGATGGGACCAAGTCTGTGCCTGTTATCTTACACAATACCATGCATACATCATTTCGGCCATTCATTTTTTTTTCGTACTGCATTATCTGAACAGGAAAGCAGCGAGTAACGCTTTGAGTATGGGTTCCCGCTTAAATTACTTGAAGTGCACTGGCAAAAACTGGACTGGAGAATGGAGTCATAGAAGGTTACCAGCACGTGTAATGAGCAGGATGGCCACCCTGGGTCCTGGGCTCCATTCAGCAGGAGCTTTCAAGAGCATCTTGACCAGGTGATGAGCAAGTGAGAGACGTCTGCACGGAGGACAGTCTTCTCTGCTCCTCTTAATGGACTGTACAGTGGAGTGAGGTTACCTCCCTAATTGTAAGTTCTGTTTCTGGAAGAATCTTGGATAGTTTTGGTTGCATCATGAGGGCATGACCTATAAAGTTGGATATTTGTTGGGTGGGTAAGGTTGTTGCGGGATTGTTCCGGTAGAATAAACATGTAGCTCTGTTGATTGTCTTGCAAGACAAGAAGGTTGTCTCTGCTATTATTCGAGAATGTTTTTGTGAGCTCCAAATCTCTAAAATTGACTAGAATTAGCAAAAGGAGTGTCACAAGAGGCTGTATGACCTAACACTGGGAAATCAGTGTTAGCTAGCAACCAGCTAGCGATTCCAACATACAAAAGAGTCAAAGCAGGTGGCTCCAGCTTTGCTGTCCTAGCCCCCAAGAATTGGAATGCAATCCCACATGCTCTCAGGAGAGAGCCCTACATCACTCTTATCCGCAAGGCTCTCAAAACACAACTCTTCAGCTAGACAAGCACCTGCCTCATGATGACTCATTGGTACCGCTTCTTCGGCTTGTCAGCCGAAACTCGTCTTTGTATCCTCCTCACTGAAAATTGGCTGCCTCACTTTGTAAAATGTTTGTTTCACCATATAAAACTGTTGTTCGTCCAAGTTAAGCATCCTGTAATAGCGCCACAATCCCCCTGGGCCGCTGGCGCTTTATAAATCCAAATAAATAAATAAAATAAATCACCCTCCATCTTAAATGCACATTAAAGGTTTGTCTTGGTATGGGAAAGTAGCTAAATTTTGGTCCGCTGTGCATGACTCAGTTCATAACTAAAGTTTGCTGCACATATAATATATATAATATAGTAATGCACTATTCCGCAATTTGTTTTTTTTCTCATGTTTGACAATATGTCTGGCATTGCTTATTATAAGAACTGTGACAAGAGGCATGAGAGGTAATTCCCAGATTATTTTCCCAGCAAATCCACTTACTCCAAGTCCTACTCTCCCTCATCATAGTTATTATTCCCACCCACCCCCTGTGAAAGAGGCACCAGTGAATTAGACGGCATTGCTTGACGGACGGGTATATTTCTTGGCGGTAAAGTTATGAGGCCGGCGCCACACGTCTCAGGGATGCTTAAACCACATACATTAATGACTAATAAGGAAGAGTAGGACATTCTCACTCCGTTCTCAAAAAACACGGCAGACTTTCCTTCTTCTCTACTCTAAATTAAATGTATTATAGCCTATAAATTTGCTAAATGTTTTACTCTAAATAATCATGTTGTGTTCAATTAATCACATCCCCTAAAGCAGGAATAAGAAATTACATTTAAATCAGGTATTCTTGCCTAAGAAATCAAAAACATACCTCTTTGCTAAGAGGTTCAAAAACCTCACCCATGACGATTTCAATAAAGAAAGCCTTTGCTTGCCACTGCTCCAAGGAAGTCGACAAGGCAGAGTTATAAAACTTTAATTCCGTAGCTGAGGGAAAATAAAATATGTTAGGAGAGCTGGAGCAGCAAGATGGCAGCAGACACTGATTATATGTTATATATGCACTTTCTCTGTCTCTGCACATTACACACACAGGGTGTCCAAATATAATTTGAAATGTTAAAGCTAATTATACAACTGTAGTTAAATCAGATGCTTTGTTGTAGTTTATTTTGTTTTTCATAAAAGATTTCACAAACATGCGTACATATGCTTTCAATGAGACCAGCACACCTTATTTCCAGATACCTTTCGAGGCATCACTAAATCTGAGAAGGAACACAAGGAACAAGTTACTTACATGTAACTGTTGTTCTCCAGCATGGGTCTGGCATGGATTCACATGCTCATGAATATTCCCCGTCAGGCTGGGAATCCTCAGTAAAGAAAAAATCAGTATCAGTTTCGTTTCTGATCTGTCTTTCTTAGTAGTAACCAATCACTGATCTCTGGGTCATACTGCCCCCAGCCAATGACTGCCCTCTCCCTAGGCCCCTCCCCTGGCAGCCATCCTCAGATTTGGTAGCACGTAAAGTGGCAGTATGACCAAGTGAAGAGCCGCAGAGGGGTAGGAGGGAGGGTTTGCATGTGAATCCATGCCAAACCCATGCTGGAGAACAACAGTTACAGGTAAGTAACTTGTTCCTTCTCCAGAATGGGGTCTGGCATGGATTCACATGCTCATGAATATAAGAACACATAGCAGTACACACATGCACAACCAAGGGAGGTGGCAAGGCTCAACATTAAGCATCTCCTACCTCCTCACCAGGCTCACCTTAAGCGAACAGATTGCGCAGCACTGCCTGGCCGACTCTGGACTCCTCCCTGGAATCCCAGTCGACGCAGTAGAATCTTGTGAAGGTGTGCGTCGACCTCCACGTAGCAGCCCTGCAGATGTCCAGCAGGGGTACACCAGACAAGAACGCCGTGGTGGCAGCGATCGCTCTAGTCGAATGGGCTCTCGGGCAGCCGGGCAACGGTCGGGTTGCCAACCGGTGACAGTTCATGATGCAGCCGGAGAGCCATCTGGAAAGGGAAGGCTTTGAGAGCGGCATGAAGGAGGGGTGCGTCCTCAGCACCACCCTCGTATTGTGGAAAGTCAAGTATGGAGGCTTGCAGGATAGGGCCTGAATCTCTCCCACACGACGTGCAGAGGTGATGGCCACAAGGAACGCTGTCTTCGACGACAGGAACTTCAACGGCGCCGAATGAAAAGGCTCGAATGGCGGCCCCGTGAGCCTGATCAGCACTAAGTTGAGCTCCCACGCCGGGGTGGGAGCCTTCACCGGCGGGAACGATCGGAACAGTCCCTTCATAAATTCCTTCACCAGCCGATGAGACCACAAGAATGGCCGTCCCGTAGTTCTGGTGTATCAGGAGATCGCTGCCAGATGTATCTTAATGGAAGCGTGAGCTAGACCAGCTTTGGCCAGTGACAGTAGGTATGGTAGCACTTGAGGGGCCGTAATCCGTAGAGGGTTAATCTTTTGTGCATGGCACCAGACAGAGAACCTCTTCCACTTATGTCCGTAGCACTTGAGAGTTGAGGACACCCTGGCCTTTGCAAGAACCTCTCTGCAGTCAGCTGGGATATCGTACCCTCCAAACTCTAGTGTGACTGGTGGGGACGCTGATAAAGCCAGAAGGTCCGGGAACCACATCTGTCTCGGCCACGCCGGTGCGACGAGGATCATCTTGCACTGGGACCTCTTGAGCTGGCTGATGAGTCGAAGCAGCAACGGCAACGGAGGGAACGCATACAAACAGGCCGTCCGAGGGGAACGAGAAAGCATCGCCTATGCTCCTCGGCTGGGGGAACCTACTGGCGAACCTCTGGCACTTGGGAGTTCGACGTTGTCGCGAATAGGTCGATCTGGGGTTTGCCCCATCGTTGGAAGAGCTGATCCACTTGATCCTGGCGTAGTTCCCACTCGTGGCACCAGCGCAGCTCCCTGCTGAGTGAGTCGGCGATGGTATTTTTTATTCCTGCTAGATGGAAGGGAACCAGGAACATCCCATAGGCGACGGCCCAGTGCCACAGATCCTCGGCCTCGTTGGATAGGGCTGGGGATCTGGTGCCTCCCTGCTTCCGGATGTAGAACATCGTGGTGGTTTTGTCAGTGAAGATCCTCACGACCTTGCCCTTGAGGGACGGGAGGAACGACTTGAGCGCCCAGAACACGGCTCGGAGCTCCAGAATGTTGATGTGGAGAGACCTCTCCTCCAGGAGCCAAAGGCCTCTTGCGTGGAGACCTCTGGTGTGCGCACCCCATCCCTCCAGGGAGGCATCCATCGTCACCGTCTCCTGGTGTGCCGGGGTCTGAAAGTCCGTGCCCACCGTGAGGTGCGCACGGGTGCCCCACCACTGAATCGCCCGACGGAAAACCTTGTTAAGTGGGATCTTGTCTTCGAAGCTGCCCGCCGCTTGCATCCAGCGGGCGTCGAGGAACTCTTGTAGAGGATGCATCCGTAGTCTGCACAGGCACACTAGGTAGATGCATGAGGACATCATTCCGAGGAGGGACTTGATGGATCTCACCCTGGCCACGTCCGTGGCTAGCAAGCGCTGCACCTTGCTCAAGATGGCTTTCGTCCTTTCCTCCGACGGAGACGCCAATCGCTCCGCTGTATCGAGCTTCGCTCCCAGAGACAGTGCCACCTGCGACGGGACCGAATGGGATTTCGGGTAGTTGATGGAGAATCCCAGCTCCGTGAGCAGGCGGACGGTCCTCGCTGTGTGCTAGACGGCGAGTTCTCTTGTCCTTGCACGGATGAGCCAGTCGTCCAGGTAGGGGTAGAGGTGGATCCCCTGCAGGCGCAGCCTCGCCGCCACTGGTGCTAGGCACTTGGTGAACACCCTGGGTGCCGACTTCAATCCGAATGGCAGAGCTCTGAATTGGTAGTGACGTCCTTGGACTACGAATCTGAGGAACTTTCGGTGTCCTTTCTGAATGGGGATGTGGAAGTAAGCATCCTCCAAATCCAATGACAATAGGAAGTCGCCCTCCTCCAGCTGTCCCAGCACGTGCCGGAGGGTGACCATCCTGAACTTCTGTGCCTTGATGTATTTGTTTAACCGGCGTGGGTCCAAAATGGGGTGCCAACCGCCTGTCTTCTTTTTGACGAGGAAGTATCTTGAGTATACTCCGGAGCCCCGGAGCCTCTTGGGGACGAGCTCGATGGCACCTTTCTTGAGCATCGCCTTTACCTCCAACAGCAGTTGAGGGACGTGATTTTCCTTCGTGGCCACGGGAGGAATGCGGGCACACTTCTTTTGGAATTCGAGTGTGTGCCCGGGGGCCAGTGCATCCATCATCCAGCACCCAACCGTCGGTGGAGATGGACTCCCACACGCTGATGAACTTCGTCAGCAGGCCTCCCACCGGGGTGCTTCGGTAGGGGCCCAACGCTACGGCCGGTTCAGTCCTGCTTGGAAGAGGCCTTGCTGCCTTGGCCTCCTTGACGACGGCGACGAGACCCTCCTTGCTTGCCGCGACCTCTGTAGGCCTCCTGGAACGAGAAGCAGGTCGCCTGGCGGTAAGTAGAGGAGCCACCGCCGGATCCCGTGGAGGTCCCCTGTCTGCCTCCAGCACTCCGAAAGGGCCATCTTTGCTGAAGGACTCCCAGGGCTCGGGCCGTCTGTGTCGGCCTTGATGGCCTGCAGCGACTCATCCACCGTTTTCCCCAAACGGGTTGTTGCCGTCGAACGGCATGTCCAACACCCTGAGCCAGCCTCGTCGTCGAAGGCAAACACTGTTGCCTAACTGGCAAAATCCGGTGTCTGCAATGTCCGTTGCCACCGTTATGGCGTGGTCCGACGCCACCTCACCTTCCTGCAGAATCTCCAGGGCCTATCTTGTACCATAGCTCCCTGTTGTAACTGGCCACGATCGCTAAGGCGTTGGCCGCCTTAATTGTCGTTGCCGCCGATGAGATGACCCGTCGCCCCATGGCATCCAATTTCCTTCCCTCGCCGTCCGGTGGGGAAGTAGAGGTTGAAGCTGTCGCCCCCGCCGCTTTCTTCTTGGCCGCTGCTGAGACGACCAAATCCGGTGTCTGCTGGGCCCTGAGGCACAAGGGGGTGGCGTCGGGGGCCCGGTACTTCTTCTCGTACTGGTCCCTCTTGGCAGTCGTCGTGGACGGGTTCTTCAGGATCGCAAGTCCCTCGTCCAAGATATCTTCGAGTAACGGTACCACGAGGACTGTCTTTCTCTTGGCCTCCCGCCGTTGATAGAGGAAACCTTCCTTCTTCTGTTCCTCGGGGGAGAGCTGGAAGAGCTCGGATGCCCTGCCGATCATGGCATGGAAAGAACCAATTTTGTCGGGCGGGGAGGCCCAAGGGGGTGGTGATGGAAGGTCCATCCCATCGTCATCCATCGCCGTGTCATCTCTGGGCTCCGGCGAGGGTGATGAAGGCTCCATGGGCCGTGAGAGCATGAAGGGCGGGGGTGGATGAACTCTCCTCCGTTTGCTCGAAGGGCTTCCCGACAGGCCCGGTTCTGGATCGTCTGCCGGGGCTCCTGGTAATATCGTGCTTATTTCCGTGCATAAGGATTGGATTGCCATGAAAATGGCCGTCGAGCTGTCCTAAGGCTCGGGCAATGGCTGCGACGGGCGGGCTGGCTGCTCCTCCACTGGGGCCTCGTCGGCGCCACCGTCGCTTTCGTCTACTACCTCTTCGGGGTATCCCCTGTGGGATACCTTCTCGAACCTCTCGTTGAGGCTCTTCACGGCTGCCACCGCCCCTCCCCCCTTCTTTTTCCACAGGGGTATTGTCGATGGTCTGGAAAGATGATTCCCTCCAAGGTGGCAAGGAAACTTTGGGCCCCGAGGTCGCCTCCACTGGTGTAGCCTCTACAGGCTTCGCCAAGGCCGCTGCGATTCCCCCGATAAAGGCCTTCGTCGGGTGAATCAGGGCCCTCACCACCTTAGGGGCGCGTGAGGCCTTCACCTTGGGGGAGGGTCACCGCCTCGATCCCCCTCAGCTGATCCTTTCGAGATCGACCGGGGCCTCTACAGAAGCTTACTCGGGTTCTCGGATTTCCTCTTCCCCGAACCAGAGCGCTGGCTCGTGGTTGATGGTGCCGGGGAAGGTGCGCCCTGCCTGGCAGCCGAAGAGCCCGACCTTTCGGCACTCCCAGTGCCCATGGACTCGCGGTGCTTAGCCTTCTGTTGGGCCCCCGTCGCCGGTGCGCCCTCACAGGACTTAGAAGATCGCTCTGACCTTTTCTTCTTCTCACCTGCTAGGCCCTTCTCCAGCCAGGTGGGGAGGCGGGAACGACGATCCTTCGTGGTCCGTTCTGAAAGGTTCTTGCAGAACGCACATTCCTTCTCTACGTGCGTCTTGTCCTCATGAAGGCAGCAGAGGCACCTAGAAGAACAAGTTACTTTCTATCCTGGTAACGTTCTTTCGACGGGATGGTCCGACGACGTATTCCATATCTATGAAAGGTAATGTCGGCAGCACAGTCATAGCGGACATTACCTGTCATAGATATGGAATACGTCGGAGGACCCAATCCCCACGAATGCTCGTCCTCCTTGAAAACATTCTGCAATCCGCATCCCGAGAAGTTCCTGAACAGCTTGGATCCGGGTGTCGAGCTTCTCTTGTCCTGGGCCATGTCCATGGTAGGCCTCAGATCTTCTGGAATCCTCCAAGAAGCGTAACTCGACGAAAACTTCACCCTTGAGAGGGGTAGAAAAATGTGAAATGGGTCCCCGCTGATCGGAAGTAGAAACAGTGGAGCTTGGGGCTCCATTTAACCGAAAAATGAGAACATCTCTATGAAAAAGCGTGAAAACGCAGTAAAAGCTCGAGAGCTATAGCACGAGGACTCCCAACACTTGAACGTGCGGTAAAAATCGGAGGATGGCTGCCAGGGTTCGGGGCTTAGGGAGAGGGCAGTCATTGGCTGGGGGCAGTATGACCCAGAGACCAGTGATTGGTTACTACTAAGAAAGACAGATCAGAAACGAAACTGATACTGATTTTTTCTTTACCGAGGATTCCCGGCCTGACGGGGAATATTCATGAGCATGTGAATCCATGCCAGACCCAATGCTGGAGAAGGAACAAGTTACTTACCTGTAACTGTTGTGCTCCAGCATGGGTCTGGCATGGATTCACATGCAAACCCTCCCGCCTACCCCTCTGCGGCTCTTCACTTGGTCATACTGCCACTTTACGTGCTACCACATCTGAGGATGGCTGCCAGGGGAGGGGCTTAGGGAGAGGGCAGTCATTGGCTGGGGGCAGTATGACCGAGAGACCAGTGATTGGTTACTACTAAGAAAGACAGATCAGAAACGAAACTGATACTGATTTTTTCTTTACCGAGGATTCCCAGCCTGACGACGGGGAATATTCATGAGCATGTGAATCCATGGCAGACCCCATGCTGGAGAAACATGGTGATTAAGTGGTAATGAGCATTAGGTCATTGCATAATCAAATGTGACAACCACAGTGCTGGAAAAACAGGAAAGAAGCAACATTACCTATCCACTTTAACCCCCCCACCACCCCCATGGTGGCTTCCAAGGAATGTGTGAAATGTTCATCTGTTTTAAGTTCCCCTTTTTATATACGCCATACCCACACCCGGAAGAAAATGAGGCAAAAATGTTGCTAAATATCTGAAAGTCAAATTAGGGGAAAATAATACAGAGAAACGGATGGCTCCCATAAAATCAGTCTGTATGATTCAAAACGATCTGATACCCAAAAAGGGGCATTTAGTGATGTACAAATGACACACTTTGACTAAACCAGCTGCAGCATTTTCATGTCTAGCATATAGCTGCCCCTACAGCAGAAGTATACTGACACACAATTGGGTAGCCATACAACACACATTTTCTCATGTGCAAATAGACACTTCATTAGATGGCACACTTTACTAAAGATGCACTACTTGAGAGTTTGGACAAAACAGGGCAGGTGGGGGAGAAAAGGCCTGGTACAGTGGCAGAGTGTCCCATCTTCACAAAGCAATGATCGGTTATTATGTAGCTCTAGGACATCATTCTCTATGCCATCACACACCTTAGGAAACCAGTGAACTGGATGTTCAGCACTATGCTCAAGTGTAGCTACACTCAGACTTACCTCAGGTGTGGCTGCACAACAGTTTTTGTGCCACTTGTTCAGGGCGATTACATGTTCTCAAATTCTGAGAACTCCTACAGATGTTGAAATCCTGAGAACCACACATTTGAAGCCATGTGTTGCAGCCACTATTACCACAAGGACGTAGTTGCTGTACGGGGGACAGAGGGTGGAATAATTTGCAGCAGTTTGTAGCTCATCTGGCTGCAGACATGCACAAGGTAGACCAGAAATCATGCAATTTCTCTTTATGATTGTTTAAAAGATTTGAAAACCACAATTTCTATCAAGTGTTAAAAAGATTTATCATTTTTATGCTTCATCCCCTCTCCTAGTGAGACCCCCATCACCTTTTGCTGGACTTCTGGACCTTTTTCTTTCAATCCTAAATGAATGGGGCCTTTTTCCACTCATTAATACTTGTGGGCTCTGTCGTTTGGAACTCGTTTCTTTGTATTTTACCTGTACTATGGAGTCTGTCTGCTCCAAAACTCTTAAAAGGCATCTGTGTTTTACTGCTGCAGCACAAAGCTCCTTATGGGCAGTGTTGCTGGGCAACCTTAGGGTCCTCCTTTAAGATAATTGTTGAATATACACAAGTAACTACAGTTCTCAGAGACCCAAACCTTTGACAGAGATTGGCACACACCTTCAGGTGAGTGCCAAAGGGATACCTAGTATCCCCCTTATCTCTGCTCCTGTGGCTTTTCAGTCACTTAGACAATCACCTAGTTGTGGCTGGTGACAGTGGATGTGTTCTACCAACTATTGTGTATTTGTTTGGTACCGCAGGCTATGGCCATAGCCTCGACAGTACACAATAAGGGCATCCAAGTAGCAACTTGGGGCCCTCCATTTTTCACCATTACTAGCGTGGTTGTTTTTGGCAGCACCACTTCTACCATTCTGGAAGGGGGAGGCCTGTGTGTGTGTTTTTCCTTTGGCGGGAACCCTTAGGTATCCCCACCTAGGCTCCAGAGTGTCTGGGCAGGCAGGAAGTGGGGGAGGAGTCTTCCACCCCCCTGTCCTTTGTCTGCCAGAATGCCTGAATAGATCCAGCTCCCACAGGGGGTACAGTTGTCCTGATTGGACAGCCAAACGCCCCTTCCTGTAAAATGCTGAGAGATTGCAGAGGAGTGTCTACTGGAATTGTATAAATGGTGAGGCTTCTGGAGTGAAAAGCAAGTCGACCACTGGAAACTAAATTAACCGATGTAGAAGATGACCAGAGACGCCTGCACACCCTTTGCAACAATGAAGCGACCACTGCTCGCCTGAAACCGTTTTCTGTGCGACAGTGAAGCTCCGAAGAGGACAACTCCTTCCCTTTGGCTGATGGGAACAACCAGCCCCAAGACGAACTTCGAACTTTGAAACAAGAACAAGCCATCACGCAAGGTCATAGGAGTTTCCAAACCTGTGGAACCACAATACCAGGAGACATGCTGCCCATTTCAAGTGTATCATCGTGGAAAGGCTGAATCCGTCAAAATGTTTGCTGAACCCGTAAGGAAACTCCAGAGATCTGACCCAACTCTCCCAGACCCCATAAGAGCATGGGACTGCAGGAAGCGAAGAAGACCGGATGATCAGTGTCCTTTGTCGGTGCTGCTGAAAAGGCGCTGAATACCGCAGAGTGAACCCAGAAGTTGCTGAAATTCGTGCTACAGGTCCTCTCGAGAGACTGCTGCTAAGGGATCCCATCCATCCGTCCTGCCTTCAGTCATCAGACCAAGGAAAACAGAGCTCGGATCCCACAAACATTTTCTTCTAACCTAAGGTACTGTGGGAAAAAAGTTATTGCTTACCTGATTCCAAGAAGTCGCTCCAAAGCGTTGGAGTGCACACAGAGGTGTCCAGGGCAACCCACTCTTACCTCAGACCCAAGCCGCTGCTTGTGTCCCTTTCTCAAGTCCGTTTTAAGGTCTCACTTGTTAGTTGTTAATTTGCTGCTTCACTAGACACTGGAATAAATCCACAGGAGCTCTTCATTATTCGCTGCTTTTCAAGACTCCAAGCCCCTCCGATCTGCCTTTAGCTACTGTTGTGTTTTAGGACTTAAAGGACTTACTACGCGAAGATATCGCTTCTAGAACCATGGACTAAGCTCATGTTACACTAACTAACCATTTTCCTCTCTTTAAGTGACTTTAATATATGTGTTTGCAGAGTAAAGGCATTACCGTATAAACTGTTGAAAACCGCAGGCGTTCGCAATAACCGATAATACGATAACATTGTCTTTTCCCTTTCTAACGTTGCTACAACTGTAACCGCAAACAAACACAAAAGTAAATAGCCCTTTGAAGTGCATTATTAAGTATTCCGAAGTGTTCTAGCATAAATGTCTGAAGTATTTAAAGTGATTCTGATGTAAATATAAAAAATGAACAAGTTACTTACCCCAGGTAACGTTCTTTCGATTGGATGTTCCCCCCACGTATTCCTCATCTGTTGATAAATATGCTTCCAGCTTCAGCTGCTTCGGCAAGAAATGTTCTGAACAAAGGGCGCTGTGCGGTAGCGTCAATGACAATTACTTTTTAGAATCACCTTATCCTTATAAAAGACTGTGTATGGAGGTTTCCAAGACAGTGCTTGCAATTCGCTCACCCTGCTGGCTGATGTGATTGCGACTAGCAAAATAGTTTTTAGTGTTAATAGTCTTAATGGACATGAATGCATGGTTTCAAAAGGGATGCATGTTAAGAATTTTAATACAAGATTTAAATCACAAACAGGGACCTGAAAGGGAGTAGGAGGAAACACATTAGTGAGCCCTTTAAGAAACTGAATTATTGAAGGGATTTTAAAGTATGAGGTTTCTTCTGATGAGCGCTTGAAAATCGAAAGCACTGCCAGATAACCCTTTATTGTTGTGATATGGAGCCCAGGATTTGCTAAGTGAAGCAGAAAAGATTACACTGTAGGTGTATCACACTGAATTGGTTCCATATTCTTATCCCTACACCAGCTGCTGAACTTGTTCCAACGACAGCAGTTTAAGATTTAGTTGCTGGCCTTCTGGCTGAAAGCAAAATTTCCATTACGTCGTCCAGAGAGTCCCAATCCTTATATTTCAGCCTATCAGAAACCATGGGTGAAGGCAGAGTGCTTTGACCTCTGGATGGCGAACCTGACCCTACTCTGTCTCTCTCAAGAAGGTCCTCTCTTTGTGGAAGACGTATTGGAGAGCAGATGGACATGTCTAGAAGGTGTGGGTACCACGTCCTCCTTGCCCAGTCTGGAGCAATTAGGATCATGGATTTCCAGAACTTCCTCAACCTCATGATCACGTGAGGAATGATGGGGACTGGAGGAAACGCATACAGTAGTAGAAAATCCCAGTCCACTACAAACGCATCTCCTACAGCTCCTCTCTTGGGGGAAATTCCCTAGAGCAGAACACTGAGCACCGGTTGACACTGGTCGCGGACAGATCCACTTGAGTGGTTCCCCAAAGGGTGAAGATCTCTTGAAGGACTTCCTGAGCTAGTTCCCACTCGTGGGAGACTGTGCTCTGCCTGCTCAGAGCAAACGCTGCTGTGTTCTTCTCTCCGGCTAGATGAACTGCTGACAGAGAGATTCCTTCTTGAATTGCTCAGAGCCAGGAGCTGCATTGCCTCTCTGCACAGTGGTAGTGACCCTACTCCTCCTCTCTTGTTGGGGTAGTGCATAGCCACTGCATTGTAGGTTGCAGCCCCTCAGCTTCTAGCCGAGGCTACAACCAAAAGACCCAAGGCTATAGCCCCCTCAGCCCTCTGCTAGAAGTTACTGGGCACTCTGAAATTTGGTGACCATCTGCAGAATGTGAGGAGCCCTCACCTCGGGTGGCGAGGCCTTTCCTGAGGAGGCATCCAGGACCGCTCTGATAAATTGGAGTTTGTTTTTAGATGTTATCATGTTTGACTTCTTGTAATTGAGGGAGAAGCCCAGTTTGTGGAGACAGTGGCAAGTCACACAGATGTTCCAGGGTCTGTTCAGGAGGACGAGTCCTGATCAGCCAATCATCCAGGTAGGGGTAGATGTGAATCCACCCCTCTCCTTAGACTCGCTGCCACAACCGCCATTAACTTGGTGAAAACCCTGTGGGCGTAGGTTAACCCGAATGGCAGAACTAGAAATTGATAATGAGAACCGCCAATTGCGGTGGATTGGCACATGAAAGTAAGCATCCAGAAGGTCCAATGACACCATCCAGTCTTGGAGTTGGAGAGCCTGAAGATCTGAGAAAGGGTTACCATCTTGAATTTGTCCTTCCTGAAGAACTTGCTCAAGTTTCTTAAGTCCAAGATCAATCCTCCGTCCTTATTGAGGATTAGCAAATATGGTGAGTACCAACCCTTGTCCCTCTCTGCCGCAGGTACCGATTCTATTGCATCTTTCTCTAGCAGGGTCAACATTTCCTACATAAGGAGCAGATCTGGAATTTACAATGAGATGTTCCCCGGTGGATGGTCCTGAGGCCTTTTTAGAAAAGGAAGGCAGCAATGTCTCGCCATTTTTTCAGATGCTGCGAGAGCCTGCCTCCCACTGGGGTCTTGTGGATTAAGGCCTCAGAGAGGTTTTGTGCGTGGCTGAAGCAGCGTCTGAGGGCAAAGCTGCCGCTGCTTGGGCTGATTTAGTAACTCTCCCTCGTCCATCATGGGGAAATCTTCTTTGTCCTCTAGGACTGGCTTGTCCTCTACCTCATCCAACTGAGAAGTGGAAACGAAAGGACTTACCCCTCCAAGATGATGCATCGGAGTAGGAATGCAGAGGCTGTCTAATGGCGGCACTAAGATATTTTGCTGCCGCCTTTGAGGTATGCAGCTTTTCCAGACTCATCAGCCTTGCTACTAAACAGCCCTGAGCCATCAAAAGGCATATTGAGTAATCTAGATTGCACGTCCGGTGAAAATCCAGACTTCCTCAACCACGCAAATCTGCATAGCACAGCACTAGCGCCATGGATCTACTAATACTATCTGCAGTATCCAGACATGACTGGAGGCACTCCTTGATAGCTAGAAAGCCATCTTTCGCTCTTCCCCTTCGGGGATGTGGTCAGCCGCCATTGCTGCGCAATCCCACAGGATGAACGAAAATGTAGACAAGGCACACGTAGCATTTGCTGATTTTAAAGCCATGCTACCAGCAGTAAATACTTTCCACGCGTCCACCAGTTTATCCTACCTGTCTGTAGGAGTGGTAGAGTAAGCAGACTGTTTCGTGGATGTGGCTGCCTGGATTACCAAACTTTCCTGACTCAGATGCTTGGTTAAATAATCTGTGTCACTGCTGGATGGCCTATTTTTTTGGGGAAAGGTCTTATTAACTGTAGAATTAGAATCTGGGGTTTCCCCAATTTGTTGCAACCCTTTTTTGTAAAGCAATATGGAAGGACAAAATGGAATCCTTCTGTGGACCTTGGTCTAATATGTCAGTTAAGTCATCTTGTTGAAAAGGAGGAGCAGGTCTACTCCATCCCAAAAATTCCACTTCTCTGCTCATCAATTGTCTGTATGAGCTATCAGCGTGATCTGCAGGATCTAGCTTCCCAAATTCCAGCTCAGTGGATGTATCTACAACACTGGCTGACTGCAGATTTTCATACAAGTCTTTAAGCCTAGATTCCTCTGAAATAAATTCATCTGGAACATTTGGGGAGCCATATTGGAGGCCAAAAGGCGCTGGATCATCGTCGGATGGTTCATGTTCTTTGAAGAAATCTTTTTGTGGCAGAGGTTTATAAGATTTCTCTTGTGTTGTCTTCAATGGCTCTGAAAAGGTCTTCGAAGTAGGTTTCGAGGACAATGGCGTTGAAGTCTTCGACTTAGGTGTCAAAGTTTTCGATGGGTGCCAAAGGTTCAGACGTCAAAGGTGTTGATGGAACCGATTTTGTTGTCGTCAAAGTTGTCTACGACAAAGCCCTCGAAGGGCTGGACTCTCGACTTGTCGAGGTCCTCGACACTTTCATTCTTTCGAGGCCTCAAAGGCTCTCGATCGTCTGGCTTGCGTCCCGAACTCAAGGGTGTTCAGGGTTTTGCCTTAGACTTCCCTTTGTTTTCTTTTTGCAGAGTGACTGGGACATGGTCCGCCTTCCATTCTTTCGAGGTAGAAGGGGCTTCTCTCTCTCTAAGATTTCCCTCTGAAGCTCTTCCCATTTAGCTGGGGAGTCGTACTTTGTTGGACATGTGATTCTCTCGGATGAGGAGTAACTCGAGGTAGAAGGAGACTTATGACATCTTTTCTTCGACTTCTTGGAAGAAGATGAATGACGCGAATTACTTCTCAATCGAGATTTCTTCACTCTTTTACGACGAGGAGTGCGTTTCTTTGGAAGAAAAGTTGATTTAGGAATTCTACCCAACACCAATTTACCTCTACACTCACTCAGAGCCTTGTCAGTCATCGCCTTATAGGAATTACACTCCTTCGTACAATGCTCTGCGCGGAGACACCACAGGCAAACGCGGTGGGGGTCGGTGATGGACATGTTCGACCAACAATCCTGACATTTCTTAAAACCAGTCTTTGGTGTCGATGATGAAGACAAGATGATGTCTTAAAAGAACCGAAGTGCGCCGTAATTTCTCAAAGTTAAGGCTGCGTCTGAAAAACTGAACTAAGCCAACAGGCTACATATACTGTGGATGATGTAGACGGTCAGAGTCAGTCATCGATGCTACCGCACAGCGCCCTCTGTCGAGAATTATATTTTTCCTGAGGCAGCTGAAGCTGGAAGGATATTTAGCAAAAGATGAGGAATACGTGGAAGGACACAATCCATTTGAAATATACTTTTATATAATTTATAAGTGTAAGTGCTTCTTTGCTGTTCCTGTCTAACTAGATTTAGTGTACTTACCTACAGCTCACATCTTCTTCTTAAGAGAAGCTCAATTGCTTTGCCACTCTACCAAGGTCCTGAGTTAGTACAGACAGATACTAAGAGTTGGGGATCTACAAACCACTGGGATAGCTTACTAAAGTCTCCAGACTCCCCTAACAGTCAGACCGATGTGGGAGGCACCATATGTTATTGGAAAACTTAAAACTACGTAAGTACGGTTTAATTATAAGAAGACTTAAGGTGCCTGGAGGGCCCTGTTCCAAAAACCCACTGAGCAATATTAACGATCAGTTTAATCATCATACTATTATAATTTATTGGAAAATAATGGCATATACTACTAATGCAAACTGACCGAAATGTATTATGAATTGTTGCATCATTCAATTATATGAGGTTTAGTGAAGTTATTCAAAAGGTTGGGATTAGTATTTGAAGATAAAAAAAGGAATATTGTTAATTTCAATGATTACTATTACTAAATAAACATGGAAATGGGAGAACTCAAGACGGGGTGAGGAGTCGCAGCTAAACCGCGCTCCGCCCGGGCCGCCAAAAAATAAGCACGACCGAAGCCATGACGGACCGTCTCTCTACCCCTCCCCACGCCCCAGTTCCCACCCTGCATCCCCCCACCCTGAGAGGAAAGCGGCGCCGCTAAAAAGCATACTATGGACGAGAAGCGAGGAGAAAGGAGGACCTGCCCCTCCCCCATCGGGGCCGAACAAGACTCTCCCACGCCTAAGAGGAGCACACAACGCGGCACAAGAAGACACAGAGGCGGAGGCCAGCGTGGGAGCTGGACCGGAGGCTCTGCAGAACACCGAGGTGAAGGACCGACCCAAGGGAGAAGAGCGGCGCCGTGAGAAGGTGGTGAGTTCAGGGCGGACTGCTGGAGAGGTGACGCAGGGGCCGCCCTGAAGCAAAGTGCTTGAAGTGGAAAAGGTGAGCCAACCCAGGGGGGGGGGGGAGTAAATTAAGCACCTGCCAGCGCACATAAGGACAGATAATATATAACCGGGGGGGGGGGGGGCCTAAAAGGACACGGTCAAGACAAAGACAAAAACTATCATAACAAAATCCCCGCAAGGCGCAAATACTCCGGCATCAACTTGATCGGGGATCCCCCCCAGTCCCAAAGGATACACTACACAAGACCCTCCCCACGTAGGCCCGACCCAAGGAGAGGCCACTTCCCCCACGGGCCAGAGGGTGAAGAGCGGAGGGAAAAACAAAGGAGAAACGAAACTGCCATTAACATTTAGGCACTACGAGACGACGGGGGAGGGAGCGGAATCGTGGGCAACTCGCCCAGCTAAAGCAAGAACGTCCGCTCGCAAGCACATAACTGAGGAACGGAACTGGTGAAGGACCTACCGGAGGGCTACACGAGGGTGCAGAAGCCCCATAGACACACTAACGAGACACTCTACCATGTCAAGAGCAAAAGGGAAGGGGAACCCCATCCAACAGACACCTCAATCTGCGAAACAAGGCGCAGACATATTACAAATGTGGTCAACAGAGGGGACATCACAATCAAGAGGGAGAACCCAGGGAGAGCCCATGGGAGAGGCAGAATCACTATCCCAGCAACAACAACCATTGACTAGGGAAGACATGCAAACCTGGTTCATAGACTTGCAAGAAAAATTAATGTCCACAGTTCAAGAACAATTTGCAACCATGAATGAAACAAGCGGTACAAGACATGAGAATCGATTTAAACAATCTAGAAGAGAGAATTGACATAGTGGAAAAATCTGTGCAAAGCCTTGAAGAAGACACGAGACAAAGCAAGCGAAACGCAAGAACATTTGGTGACACTCACACACAACTTGGAAATACAATGTGAGGACTTGGAGAACCGCTCTAGACGCTCCAACATTCGAATCAAGAACATGGCGGAATCAGTGCTAGACAAAGATCTGAAAGAGACGGTAAAGGAGGTGTTCAGAGACATAATGGGGACACAAGACACTGATGATATCGGAGTTGACAGAGTCCACAGGGTAGGACCAAAAAGATCTGGGGCCCCAGGGGAGAGACCACGCGATGTCCTAGTGGCTCTCCCCTCCTACCCGCAGAAAGAACAGATCCTCAGAAGAGCCAGGGAAATGGAGCATATTAAAATGAATGGGCAAGACATCCAATTGTATCAGGACCTAGCTCTAGTAACCCTCCAAAAAAGAAGAGCAATGGCCCCACAGGTGAAAGTGTTAATAGAAAAACAAATCCGCTACAAATGGACCTTCCCATTTGGACTGCTACTTACATGGGAAGGAAAACAGAGAAGAGTGACCACGGAGGAAGAAGGCCTCAGCACTATGGGACTTCAAGATGAAGAGATGGAACAGGGGGAGACCTCAAACAGGAGAGACCGAACGAGAAGACCAATGGGCTGGGAAACAAACACGCAAAAGAAGGCAAACGCAGGGAGGGAAACCCGGAGAAAAGTACCATGAAGAATTCAGGGAATCCACAGCTTGGGGAACTGACATGGAACGGCTGATTTTGAAACCCAGTCGGGAAGAGAGCGGAGCTGAACGGACAACACACAGTTGGCGGTCGGGTTAAGAACCAACGGTTTGGGACTCAGCAAAGACCAATGGGTCAATGGGGTTTAGGATTCCCCATAACATACCCCCCCGATGGTATGGAGGGCAAGGAGCGAAGGGTGCAACACCCTAGCGTCAATAGGAACCCTCGCTCTACTCGGGGGGACAGTTTGGTTTGTTTAAAGTTCAAAGTTGGGAGGGGGGGGGGGGAGTTCAAGGGAGGGGACAGGATCGGAAGAATCTAAGAAATGAAACAAGTACAGAAGGGGACCCGATGCAACGGCATACGAACTTAACAGAATGGGGATGATACGCATATTGACCTACAATATTAGGGGCATGAATCACCCAACAAAAAGAACGAAAGTGGAGAAACAGTTCAAAAGGGGGAAGGCAGATATACTACTTCTCCAGGAAACCCATATTAGAGCAAGGGATAAGCAGAAAATACAGATAAAAGGATACAAAATATGGGCACTGGCAACGGCAACTGAAAAAAAAGCTGGGGTGCCGATAGTGGTGAAAGAAGGAAAGGACACTAAACTCCTGGATAAAACCATAGATAAAGAAGGGAGATATGCCTTCGCCAATGTGGAAATTGAGGGATATCGCATAACACTCGCCTCAATATATGCACCCAATCAGGGACAGGATGGCTTTCTCAGAGACGTTTTATCGAAGTTGGAAGACTATGCTAAAGGGGAAGTGAATATTGGGGGGGGGTCTTAATATGGCGTGGAACCCGCATCTAGATAGGAGTACGGGGAACACACATGGCCAGGTGGCACCATCAAAGCATCTGAGACAACAAATGGACCATATGGCCCTGAATGATGTTTGGAGGGAACTGAAGGGTGAGCAGAGGGGGTACACATATTTCTCACATGTTCACAACTCTATGTCTAGAATAGACTATCTCTGGGTGTCGGTGGGACTACTGGGAAAGATTCAAGGGCTAGATAAGGGCGCAATAGCCCTCTCGGACCATGCCACACTATGGTTAGACATGACTCTTACAGGGAGGAAGAATGGGCTCTGGAGGTAGAAGCTACCGCAGGAGTTAATCCAGGACCCAGTTACAGGGGAATCCATAAGGGAAATGATAGAGGAATACTTCATACAAAATGACACCGGGGAGGTCGCAATGAGCGCAATCTGGGATGCGTTTAAAGCAGTTCTGAGGGGAAAGATGATAGCTTTGAAAATCACGAGAGATAAACAAAGGTTTTTGTGGGAAAAAGAACTGGAAAAAACAATCGAAGATATCCAAGAGATAATGCTGACACACCCCACTAAGACATTAAAAAAATCACTGAAACACACAGGGCCAACTAGAGATGCTACGCACAAAGGGCGCAGAAAGGAACCTACTATATCTGTAACAGAGATATTATATAAGAGCAACAAAGCAGACAGACTCCTGGCGAGACAACTTAGGGCAAAACAGAAAGAAACAACGATTAAGACAAAATGCGATGCGAAGGGTGACATCCAAACACGCACACACGACATGGAGGAAGCACTGAGGCAATACCATCAAACTCTCTACTCCACAGAATTCCCCAATACAAACGCCCAAGTTTCATACTTAGAGGCCCTAAAGATACCGAAAATATCAGAAGAGGACAAACAGTCACTAGAGACCCCTATCAGTGAAGAGGAAGTCAGTAAAGCCATAAAAGGACTCCCAAATAACAAAGCTCCAGGCCCAAATGAGTTCACAGCCCCATTTTATAAAAAAATATGCAGACATATTGACCCCGATCCTAACAAGGCTCTTGAACTCATTTAAGGATAGCGGTAACATGACCCCCACGATGAATGAAGCGCAGGTGCTGGTGTTTCACAAACCGGGTAAAGATCCAATAAACCCTGCATCATATAGACCAATCTCCCTAATTAATCTAGATGCAAATATATACATGAAGATTTTGGCAACAAGGCTGTCCCCGCTTCTCCCTAAACTGATTAGTGAAGGTCAATCAGGCTTTATTCCCGGCAGGCAAACCCACGACAACACAAGGAGGCTCGCCCATCTAGTGGAAAAAATAGGTATAACCCACACCCCAGCGATACTACTGTCGATAGACGCCGAGAAGGCTTTTGATCGGGTGGAGTGGTCAATATTATTTAAAGTTATGGAGTGCATGGGGTTTGGGGAACAGTATATTGCGAGCATTAGAGCGAACTATAATTCCCCATCCAGTAGAATAGTCATTAATGGCGAGGTGACGGATAAGGTAATAATTTCGAGAGGAACGAAACAGGGATGGCCCCTTTCACCTTTGCTGTACGCTCTGTTCTTAGAACCCCTCCTAATAAAAATACGGGAATCATTACACATTAAAGGGATAGGAATGGCAGGTCAGCAACATAAAGTGATCGCATATGCGGATGATATGTCAATAACCCTAGAAGACCCCGAATCTACACTGACAACGGCGGTGAGAGAATTAGAAAACTATGGGGCCATCTCAGGCCTAAAGATTAATAGGAAAAAATCAGAGATCCTAATTCTGGCAGGGGACAGAGCAAACATAGAAAGGGAAGCAAAACTACTGGACCTTAAGATCGTAGAGAACGGTATAAAATATCTGGGAATAATTGTACCTCCAAAAATTGAACTATTCTATGGGGAAAACTACCCGCCGCTAATTGCAAACATCCGTAGGGAAATAGGCAGATGGAACCCACTACAGATATCCTGGTGGGGTAGAATTCAATCAGTCAAGATGACCATCCTTCCAAGGATACTATATTATTTTCAGGCTCTCCCGGTGGGTGTCCCAGACACGTTCTTCAAAACCTTAACAAAATTGGTATCGTCCTCCGTATGGAAGGGAAAACCCCTAGAATAGCGAGGATGGTCCTCACAGCCCCAACCAGAGAAGGGGGGATGGCGCTCCCCCATTTAAAAAAATTCTATCAGGCAGCACAGCTTAAAGTCCTGAGGGAGTGGGTGGGGGAGAATCCGCAGCAAATATGGGCCAAACAAGACAGAGCTGTAGCGAGGACCCCACTGGTAGAACTTCTCTGGAAACAGAGGCAGCACAGACATGAAAACTTAGGGATAAGCGTAATAATGAAGACCACGTTGGAAGCACGGGATGCCAAACACGAAAAGGTATAATGACCACGGCAATGGGACCCTTTACACCCATCTGCAGAAATCCACAATTTCCACCGGGGATGGAACAAGGGGCGTACGACAGCTGGGAGAAGGCGGGCATTACTAAAATAGGCGAGATGTTCGCAGACAAGGAAATAATATCACTAGAATCCTGCTTTGTAGGCAAGCATATCTCCAAAAGTGATAGATACAGATACGAACAGCTAAAACATTGGCTAAACTCCCCGACAATCACTGAGGCAGCAACCAGGGACCTTACAGGGTTCGAGACATACATCATCTCCAACACGGGGGGAAAAAGTGGGTTTCAACTCTGTACAAATACATAAACACACAAGGGGAAGAGGGCAGAACGTTGGGGGAGGAACCAACGGATAGACAGTGGGAAGATATATGGAAGCAGATCCCCAGGATGACCCGCTCGGCACAAACTAGGGAGATGTGGGTCAAAATTATGACACAGTGGCATTATACTCCAGAGAGGATCCATTCGATGTATCCAAACACGCCAAACCACTGCTGGAGAGGGTGTGACGAAGTGGGAACATGGAGACACATATGGTGGGACTGTAAAGGCATTCAACCCTTTTGGGAAGAAGTTAAAAGTGAAATGGGCAAAATATTCCCGGATGTGGGGTTGATCGGGGAGGAGGTGTGGCTTTGCGGACTTAGAGATGATACAGCAAGGCAATACAGTAAATCGCAATGGAGAAGCTTTATGGGACTACTCATAGCGGCGTGGACCACCATAGCACAACATTGGAAGAACAAGAATACCCCACTGATCTATACTTGGCTACAGAAAGTATGGGCCCATATAACAATGGAGAAAATCACCCACAAAATTCAAGGAACTGGAGACAAATTCGTAAAAGAATGGGAAGGGACCTTGCAATACCGGCAGTCAGACTTTATGGAACAATGGTGCCCCCATAATATCAAAGTTTCAGACATTTTCCACGCATAATAGGAACCCGGGACAATATGATTCTATTCGATCCGAGAGGAGGGAGGGTGAGGGGAATATCATAAGATTCAATGTTATTTCTCTTATTTTATTTATGTAAAACTAATAAATACAAGTTTTAAAAAAAAAATAAACATGGAAATATCAATACACATCTGTAGCCTTACAGGATGATACCCTTCACGCAGGTGTGCGTGTATATAGTGTCTCTACATAACTACACTGCAACCTTCACTTTCATGGACATTCTATGGTAATCCTTTGGACTGATCCTGAACACTGAGCGATAGATAAATGGCAGGACAGAGCAAGATAAAGCTGGAGGACGAGAGGAATCTGAAGAAGAAGGTGAATGCAGAAAAAGGTCTCCAAAGGCAGCTGGCATTCCGGATCTGCTACTGGATATGAATGAACCCCAATAAGAGCACGCAGGGCTGCAGTGTCACTAGAATGCAGCACTACAACTGGTAAGAAACTTGTAGTGTTCATAAAGTGTGCTTGAGAGGGACATCTAAGCAGAGGCGAGGTGGGTACATTTCGGTGCTCTATGTTCAACACGCAGTCATTCGGAAGGCATTCCCACTATGGAACACATACGTATACAGATTTATGCACTCTTCTGTGCTGTTCTGTACAAAAACGAAACTCACCTCTTGATGTTTTAAGTGCAGGTGACAGCTGATACTTCAGACACAAGCAGGCCATTTGGAAATAAATCACTGGTCCCATCTTGCAAATAACCTTGATAATCTCCCTCTCCTCTTCATTAATAGCTGATGGAACAAAAAAAATTGTTGGAAACACGGACAACACGGTCATTAAACATTACAACTTAAAGCGGGATCACAGGTCCATTTTGCAAGTCCAATTATATTGATCTTGATAATGCACTGATCAGACGATCTTGACCACATGGAAAGAAAAGCTATAGCGTGTGCAGCCCTTTCACAAATACCCACACTCCGTGCCTGATCACCAGATCAGACACAGGTTAGAGGAATAAATTACTTACATTACCAATGTTCTTTCCGATGGATTAGCACTTCCTCCCACAGATTCCCACAGCTCAGAAACATCCTATAGATGCAAGTTTGGCAACCTTAATTAGTCTAAAGAAGTCATTTATTTTGCATATTTGCAAGCTTTCATGGACACTTCCATATAAAATAAACAAAAAAACAGCCCACTCTGTTAGAGGGCTCTCGGGAAGGCATGAGGTGATGGTTAGGTATCAGTCATTGTGTGTATACTCCAGTTGAAGCTTGGTATGTCGTTTTACAGGGGACAGGAGGCCTGACAAGTCTCTGGGAAGCTTTTCAGGTGAGGTATTTTGAGGGCAGATGGAGCTGGGTCTGAGTTAGTCTGGCAACAACTAAATGCCTTAGAGAGGTTGGTGGGGGTAGTGCAGAGTCAATTGAATGTCTAAATACATAGCTTTGGACAGAAATGTGTCATGTCTGGATGTTGAGATCCCTGTAACTCTAAGTGGAAAAAGTGCAAGTCTGTTTGTTGGAATAGTGACTCATGAAACCGCAATGTCTGTTCAAGCACCCATCCAATGCATCGAAAATGTGCATGCATTTGAATTCATAGGACTTTCTGGGTTTGTCAGTCATGAAATTACCCCGGAGTATAGCAATCTTGAGATCATCAAGGGAATAGTTAGAGCTGTTTCAGTAAAAGCAGATTTTAACGCTTTTAGCGACCATGCCATCTTATCATTAGAAGTCAGGATGGGTGATGAATAGGACATAAGGCACAAAAGAACTGGTGCATTCGAAATGAACAATGGGAAGAATCGCATGGGGGCAGACCACAATTTAACAGCAATGTCATACTTTATGTTAAAATATTATAACTATAATTCTTACCTACAATCGTGCAACCAGGAAGAAATCATTTCATGGGTGGAACAGCTAATGGCTGGTTTCTCCATTATGGGAACTGTTAAATCTGTAAACCTGACTCGGCTACTCCTAGGCGGTACGACAAGGACATTTTAAGGAGGATGTTTAAGATAAACTATAAGAAGAATTAGGCAGCAGGAAGGAAGTATGGTTGAAAGGTTGTTAATCACGAGAAAGGTGAAGAATGCCTATAGAACTGGGTTAAATTACATCAGGCAGCATCAAAAAATATAGGATTGGCAAAACATGTACAACATTCTGAATAGTGGCAACCAAAAAAGTTAAGGCACACTTTCAGAGGGTTAGAAGGGAAGTATAAAGCTGAGTTAGTGAATATCATAGAAGAGGAGTGGTGCAGATACATCACCTCCACATTTGGCAGAGAGAATAAATCTATATTGTTGGAAAAGTGTGTTGAAGTACACTTTCACTCTAACAGTATACTAGAAGTTATTAGTGGATTGAAAAACTCTAGAGCCCCCAGTCCAGACGTTATGTCAAACATTGTTTTGAAAGCAGAACCGGAGAGGTGGGCACATATACTAATTTTATTTGGTGGGCACATCTACTAATTTTATTTAAACAGGTAGTTGTACATCGGGATATACTAGAGTCTTGGAAGATCTCACACTTGACCCCAACATACATGAAGGGAAATAGAAAGGACCACAGTAATTCACGGTTAATCTCTATGCCTTCCTCGATCCACACCACTAACCTGTTACACTCACCTGGTATCCACGGGGACACCACCCAGCCCTGGTTGGATGATGTGCACTCTCGAACCCTCTCCCGGTCCCTTGGTAAGGCCTCTGGTTAAAGATGGGTCTGCAATATAGGAGAGCTGGATTCAATACCAGATTGTCTTTATGTTTTCCCACCTTCCTTGGCCTCAACTTCTTCCGCCCCCTTGGGCCTTCTCCTCACCTTAATATTGTAAAAGGTGGATTCTCCGTCCTGCTCCTCGTGGCAGGGGCGCGTAGATGTGGGGGCAAGCAGCAACCAAGTTACTTCACTGGTGCAAGCCCCCTGTGGAAATCCAGACATGCTGCGACTCCGTAAATTTGCTGCTTTACAGTCTTTATATGCAGTTCTTATGTTCCTCTTAGTTCGAATAATAATGTCTTGCTTCTTTCCTTTTAGGTATGGAAAGGTATTTTGGTGTTGTCATGCAGTTTGAAGATGAGCATGGGCCGGTAGGTGAAAGCGCGTTGTGCGCGATGCTGTCCGGTGAGTAATGCGCGATGCGCAGCGCTGTTTTGCCTTTTATATTTCTAACCTGTGTCTTTTCTCTCTTTGCAGGTCGCAATGTTCCCCGCCGAGCGCTGTGATGTTCCAGCGATGATTCGGACCAGGAGATGACTACCCAGGTAAGAATTGTGTGGCTTTCTTTGTTCGGGAGGAAACGTGAGTAAACACTTACTAATGCTGTCTTTCTTGCTTCTCTTTCCAGGTTATGGTATTCCACGATGCATGCAGTGCCGGATGATGGAGTTCGTACCTTCAGGTGAGTGGAACTGAAGTCGGCGATGGATTGAAGACAGGATACTATTCCAGGTAAGTTTTGTAGTGTTCTTTCTCTCTCTGCAGGTCCTTGGTTTCAGGTAAACTGGCAAAAAAGAACTGGACACGGTGAGCGTTACGCTGCCCACAGCAGAATAACGCGAAGCATGTTCTGCTGTTTGGGTGTGGTTTAAATAGTCTCAGGTAAAGTAGTCCAGTTAAAGTAGTCCCAGGCCTGCCACACCCAAAAGACTATACCGCATAGCTCAGTTCATTGTAACTGAGCTATGTGTGTGCCTCCATGTTGGCTGAACCCCCCCCCCCTTTCCCCCACCCCCAAGTTAAATAGTCCCAAGTAAATTGTCCCATTCTAATGTTGGTCTTCATGATGGTTATGAGCCTGGCGCCAAAGTCGCCAGGACTGACTCCAAGAGAGTCTTGGATGAGGTTTTAAGGCCTTTGACCTGGCCCCAACTAGAAGACTGACTTGCCAGTGAGGGCCAGGGGTAAGGGTCATGACATAACCTCCTATGGTATATTGAACATCTGTCCGCATCGTGGTCAGGATGTAGGCAGTAGATGCACCGGAGGTGCCATCTTGGATGTAGATATTCTTCAGGCTGCAGTTCTCAGGCCCTGAAGAGACCTTTCTTCATGGAGTCGTACATGGTGTTGAAGCAAAGGCCCAAGCCTGGCCCTGTGGCGACCACAAGTTTTAGATCCGACAATGGACTAAGGATCTCGTCCGGCAACGGGTTCCTGCCCCTGGTAGTCACGTCACATAAGTATTCTTGCAAAAAACTGCAAAAAAGTAGTTGGATTTTGAGGAGCGAAACACAAGGACTCCCAACACAAGAAACGTGCGATGGAAATCTTAAGATGACCACCAGGGGTGGAGCAATGGGCTTAATTTTGGTGGGGGGGACAGGGGTGTTTGTCCCCCCCAACTTTTAAGGCACATGATTTTGTCCCCATTCATTTGAATGGGGCATTTTTTTTTCAGATGACATGTCCCCCCCAACATTTTCAGCAATGTTACTCCACTGGGTGGAGTTTAGGAGGACGAGTGTCATTGGCTGGGGCAGTATGACTCAAAGTAACACCAATAGGCTTTAGAAGCAATGAGCAGCTTTCGGATTAAAGCTAAACTGCTTTAATTTTAACAGAGGATTCCCAGCCCGATGACGGGGAATATTCATGAGCATGTGAATCCATGCAAGACACCATGCTGGAGAAAGGAACTTCATGCATGCACACGCAAGCATCCCTTTACATTACAACAAAAAAACTGTTGCCGCTTGAGCGGAGTGCAGCTGGGATAACGGTACACCCTGCAAGAGGGTTGACAGGTGCTCCACTCACCGCCCATTCACTGCCGCTGCCTGGGGTCTCGAGGTTGGCATACTCCTGACAAGCAGGGAAGTGCTTGAAAACATCACTGCCGCCCCCTAGATGGCTCATAAAGCATCGCTGCTGGTTCCCTGGGCACTGCCGATTGCTGACGCTGCCCACAGTGGCGGGAAACTGCAGTCTGACCCGGATGTACCACAGATATTTGCAAGGGTTTTCTGCTCATAGACTATGGTCACTTGTGTGCCGATATTCAGAAGCGTTGGTGCCCGTCATCCAGCGTTTCAATCGTCACAGTGGCTGATGGTCCTACAAGCCCATCAGGTATTGCCCAAGATGTTCATGTGTTGAGCTTGCTGGTAGACTGACTACAGGTGATTTTAATCTCAGATGGACCAGCCGATCTGGGAGGATGCTGGTTCCCAGATGACTTGAGAACCGGTGGGTGTCACTGCAGCCTTTGGCCTGTCTGGTGATGCAGACTTGTTGTTTGTCTCTACCCGGTCGGCGCATACGAGTATTGAGGATTCAGATGCTCCGCTTCCTGGTCCTCGCTGACGTCTCAGTGTTCCAGGTCTGAACCTTGCTGCAGCTTGGACATAATCTGGTGGGTTTGTGCACGTTCGGAAGGTGTGGCCCAGTTGTCCACAGCTGTGGCAGAACTGCAAGGACAGTAGAGGAGCAGTACGCTGTTGGGTTTGTGAGGAGCCAGGAATGAGACTCTGACACAAGGGATTCATGGTTTTGGTCAAAGATTTGTTTAAAATAAAAGGGGATGGGGAAATTATATATTAAGTCATTTATCATGCACCTGTGTTTCTAGGCACAAGGGAGGGAAGACATATGGAGGACAAGAAGTGATCTTAGTAGGCCTTGTGTGATTCAGATCGTACAAGTGTGACGACGCCAAGTTCAGGCGGAAGGTGAAGTGTCAGGGACAGGTGAGGAGTAAGTGCAATCAGGGCAGCACGGCTCTGGTTAAGTGAAAGGAGGCAGGGGACTGTAGAGGCTACAGTTAACGCCCGTAAGTTCGTGGTAGGCCCAGAGGCAGTGCAGGGGAGACTGATCATGCAGGAGCCTGGTACCCAGTGAGCCTCTGAGGGTAGCCAAGAAACCAAGCCGCTCTGGGTACAGTGGGCAGGCAGGCGAGGTAAAGAGAGAAAGCAGAGGAGAAAAGGAAAGTCTTGAGCTGCTTCCGGAACTTCAGGTGGTCCAGCTCAAGTTTTAGAGGGGCAGGGAGGAACCTGCAGAGGAGAGAGATCTACCCCCCACCACCTCTGCCTGGAGAACCTTCTGACCGTCAGCGAGTTGGCGGTAACTGAGCTAAGGGCTCGAGAAGGAATGTATTTTGGAAGAGAGTTGGATGTAGTACAGGCGCCGGCCCCAGAAAGTCTTGTGGATGATGCAGAGGCTCTTGAACTTGATCCTTACAGCCACCTGGAGCCAGTGGAGAGATTTTAGGGCTTGGGAAAACCGGTCCCTGGGCTTGAGGCCAAGGATAAGTCTCACAGTGGTGTTCTGAATTAGTTGTAGAGGAAGGAAGATTGAGAAAGAGGCTGTTGCAGTAGTCCAGACTAGGGAGAAACATGGCTCGAGAGACTGAGCTTCTGGGGGAAGGTGAGAAAAGGAAGAATACCTCTGAAGAGATGCAGCTGGTAGTGGGCCTTCTTGGCAAGGTCTGTGATGTGCGGGGAGAGGGTGGGGTCGAACATGATATGTTTTTTGCCTCAGGGGATGTGAAGGAAGTGGACGGACAGAGAGAAAGGGGAAAGTGGGAGCAGTCTTGCTGGCATTTGGGTAGAGGTCGTTGGAGGCACACCAATCGTGAATCGCAGATAGCAATCCAGAATAAGCAAGAATACCTCTCTGCCCCTGCTCCAAGAGGCGCTTCCCTACCTAAAACGAAAACTAAGAGTCTGTCAATGTGAAAATGTCCAAAGCAAAACCGTCCTGTGTCCAAAGTACTATTCTGGTCCTCACATTCTAACAAAATAAACTCTAAGTTTAAAAGGGCAATGTCTTTGGCCTTGAGGGATTTTTTTCCGAATTTTATTTTTTTGATGATGTGATTTTATTTACTAAACCTATCATCAATTTTGAAATGTTATTTTTATTCCGTTCTGGTAATGCACTCCCAGAATTTCACAAGTGTAAAGATTTCTTTTATTTTGTCGCCTAGTAGGACATTCGCCAATCTGTCTTCAGGTGATAACTCTGCCGAGGGTTTCATGTATAAACTTCCAAAGTTTGTTCTTTTCTCGCTTAGCGCTAGACATCTCATAATAACATGTTCCAAAGTTTCTACCAAATTTTATTTCTTTGCCGTAGCGGCAGTAGTTGAGCTCTTTAGTGATTAATTTTCTCTTTGCCAAGATTTCATTGGTTGGGAGTAAATTTAATCGAAATCTTAAGTAAGTGTCCCTTATGTGTCTATCAGGAAATGCTTGCAGATATTTCGACATACAATGAATCGGTCTATTGTCAAGTTTACAATGCAAGTCAAGTTGGTATTTCGACTTTTGTTCAAGTGTTTCAATCCAATTGTTTGTGATCATTTTCTTTTTAGCTTTTTGAGGTCTTAATAATAGCATTTCCGTCGAGATGTTTGCTTCTGCTTGGAGTATTTCCATGTGCCTTTTCCATGTTTGTAGCACAGTTGCATGGGGGGTCTGCTTGTTTGTGGAAAATATGCGCAGTGCTGGAATTTGTTCTGTAGTTTTCATAAACAGGTCTAATTTCTTCCATGTTATCAATGAAGATAATGATTGTAATGCCAGCTCATATCTTAGTCTCGCCATTTGGGTAGATTGTAGGAGGGATAGGACCTTTCTCCAAAAGATCCCTTCTAACTTTTGCCCTATATTTGGGTCCAAGTTGATCAACGTCTCTCCTCCATATGTTAATATTGCCATTACTTGTTGTCGATAGAAAGTTATAATCGGACGCATTGAATATTTTCCATGTTTAAAGTGGAGCATTCGTCCTTGACTGGCCAAAGAATGAGCTTCGAAAGTTAGGAAGAGTGACCAATCATTTTCTGTTGGGGACTGGCTCACCCAGATTCCCAGATATTTAGTCGTCTTTACTTGGTTGAGCTTTTCTTTATACAGGAAGAGTGCTTTATTGCTTTTCTTTGTTGGTGGTTTCTGTGTCAAATTCATTAATTTGTTTTTTGAATGTTGATCTTTAAGTGGTTCTTTTCAATATATGTTTCCATATTGGGCAAAGCCAACTGTAGGCCTCTGCGGTTTTGGGAGAATAAAATGAAGTCATCTGCATATGTTATGCATGGTAGAAATGTGGCGTTTAGTTTGGGAGAATTCGTCTCTGGCGTGTAAATACTTTTTTCAAAATCTGTTGTGAATAGATTAAAAAGCATTGCTGCTAAAGGGCATCCTTGTTTGAGGCCGTTCCATGTAGCGATTGACTCGGTTAGTATACCTGATCTGGACATCCTAACCCTTATGGATGTGTTGGTATAAAGTTGTTTAATCGGTTCCAGTATATTAAGAGAGCATCCCCAAGCAACCAGCTTTTTCCAAAGTAAGTCTCTATTCACAAGATCAAACGCCTGTTGTAGGTCAACGAAAACGGCAAGCAATGTGGTTTGAGTCCTAATCGCTCCCCGTTTTGCCAGGTTCAGCAGAAACAAATTGATGTTGCACCAATATTTCACAAAACCAGTTTGTCTCGTCGCGCAGATGTTTACTTCTTTTGCCCACGTTTGGAGTTGTTCTAAGAGAATTGTTGCAAATATCTTTCCAAGCGGATCTAGGAGGGCAACTGGTCTGCAATTGCGGGGTTCTTTAGAGTCTCCCTGTTTATATATTGGAATTAATACAGCCAATTGCCAGGAGCGTGGGATCATGTTAGTTCTTGAGATTATAGTAAACAATTTTTCACAAAGTTCCTTCCAGATCTTCGGATCATTTTTAATTATCTGGTTGGAAAGACTGTCCGGGCTGGGGGCTCTGGAGGTATTGAGTTTCTTGATGGCATCTTCAATGTCCGTCGGATCCCATTCAAGCTGCCAATTTACTGAGGTAATTCCTGTCCCAACATTAACTTGGATTGAGGTGTTTTTATATAAGTCAGTTACATAGTTTGTCCATGACAGTTCTGGGACATCTGGTATCATATTCTGGAGTCTCATTTTTGGAGGATTCAGGCGATTCCATAGGGTTCTAGTATTGGTCTTCTTTAGAGCAAATAACAGTTTCTGCATCGTTTTGATCTTGCATCGCTCTGTTTTTCCTCCAATTTCTGTAAGTTTGAGTTTTTTTTATAGAGTCATGATCGATGGGAACTTTTGAGGTTTATTTCTTTCTCCTGCTATGAGTGAGACTCTTTTACTCCCACTCTTAGGCATGATTTGAGGTGTTCCTTTGTCTTTCCATTGTTTGATATGTCTTCGCAACTCATCTTTTTCATTTTTATTACCTCATTGTAGGAATGGCAATGTGTCAGTATTTTTTTGTGCTGGCGGTTCGATTTAGCGAATCTGTGATGATGTAAAAGCCATGTGTAGTTAAGTTTTTCATTGTCCTTGATGTTTTGAGATTCAAAACGTACTCAGTTTTAGTAATGCATGAGTAGGAATTTTCAATCTGTTCAACCCGGTGTTAACCAATAATTCCAGCAGAGATATTGCTTGCTCCAATTAATCCCCAAGATGCTGTGGTCACTTTTTGTGGTTTTAATTTTTCTTGATTTAATTAATTTTGTATGAAGTTCGGCTGACATGTAAATATAGTCGATTGTAACCGTTGAGTTGCCCCGTCTCCATGTATAGCTGGTGAAGTCAGAGTTCTTGTCCTGTATGGTCACTATTCAGGGATCTCAGTTCCATTTCTTTTTGCCATTGTCGGTCTCTCGTGCTAGAATGTGATGTTCTAGTAGTAATCCCTTTTTATTATACATATATATTTTAAGATCGCTGCATAAAATAATCTCTATACCCAAGTATGAAGATCAAACTGTGTCGATCGCTGAGCATTCTAGATCTATGTATATTTGGTCCGAGATGGCGGCAGGATTCCAGTACAAATTGATTACTGCAAGGCGTATTCTGGTAAAGCGAGTTTTAATAGCGGATATGTTTCTCGCGTATGATCCAATTTGTCTGAGTATGGTAATTTGAATCCCTTCTTGAACGTTAGTCGACTCTATAATTTCCAAATTAATGCCTGTTTTCACTTGTGTAAAACCACCTGCAGACAGACGGCCTCTTACTTTTCTCAAGGCTGGATTCATGAGGGTCGTGTAACCATCCCATATTGGTTGCTCAGTGATCCATAATTCTTGGAGGCATATGATATCAAAGTGGGCCAAATCATGATTAGGTTTATTGAATAGATGAGCATTTCCACAGGTGTTCCATGTGCATAGAGAAAGTGATTGTTTTACAGTTGCTTTTAATGGTTACTGATCTTGCGACCAGTTTAGATCCCTCCAGATGAAATGCTTTGTATAATCAGTTTGTGAGCTATATTTAGTTTGCTTATGTTGTTATGGTCTGAGGATCTTGAGTTATCCTGTGTGTACTTGTTTACTGTTCAACCTTTTTGGTATCAGTTTATTTTGTTTTACCACTGTTCTGACTAATGTTTGTCTGGAGGTTTTTAAGATCTTCACTATTCTGTTTTGTCTTTTTAGAATTCAATACTGTGAATCCTAAGGAGAGAAGATGTTTCTTGCTGCTAAGGATAAGTGGTTGGGTGTCGAAAGCTTTTAGAGTTATTCAGATTTTATCAAGTCTAGAGAGCTCCGTAAATTCAATGGTCTGTATATCTTGCATCTTCGGCAACATTAGAATGACTTTGAATAATCGAAGTAGATTTGTCCTGTTTAGTATTCGTTGATCATTGGACTTTAATATCCGAGGGAGCAATAGGCTGAAGGTTTCAGTCTGATTTGAGCTGCGAGGATTGACAAATCCTGGGGCACTTAGAGAGCGGGTTGGAGTAGAGGAGGCAGAGATAAGTCTTGAAAGTGGATTCACTGATGTAAGATAAATTGTGAATGTTTTTGTCGTTCTGCGAAATAAACATGGAGCTTGAAATCTCTTCACAGGTCAGCGTCATCTATGAAGCGTGGGAAGGCTGAGAGTCTTCATATTGATCGAGTACTAGGAGCGAGGAGTCACTTGGCTGGACTTGCGCTTCTTCAGATGGTTCTGGTAAGTCTTCCAGGTGTTGAGACAATTCTAGGAGCACCTGCATATTTGCCTCTTCGTCGCTCATGGCTATCGTGCAATCCCTGGAACAATTCGCAATTTTCACAGTTTTTCCTCTTTTAGTAACAGCCATCTGTTGAACTGTCCGTTTGAGGCTCGGATGAATTGGAGGAGCTTTTGGGATGGTAAGGTGTCGTAAAAAAGCTTGGGATCCATTTGGTCTTCTTTTGGGTTTTTTTAGTTGCGTCCTTCTTTGGATTAATAATTACATCTTTGGTTGATTGATTGAAAATATGATCATTCTCCTGTGTAGTTGAATTGTTTGTCACTGGTCCGCTTCCATCAATTCTAGCCATGGAGTTGGTGCTTGACCTACTAATTGCTGTGGATTGTTGTATAAGGTTTGGGCCTGGATCTAATTCAATAAGGTTACCAACTGCGGGCTGAAGTGGTGGGATGGTCATAATCATCAGCTGGTGGTTGTGCATTGATGGGTGAACTGATCAGAGCTTCCATGTTGGTTTGTTTCTCATCTTTCGCTCCATTCAGAGTTGCCTTCAAGGTAAAGAGCGCTTGTGTAAGTTCTTTTTTTTCCATACTGTCACTCCCGGCAATCTCAGCAAGTCTATCTTTCCATTTTCTTGAGTTTTCCACTTCACTATTAAGTCTTTCTTGTAACTTCTCGATGAAGACCTCCATCTGTATTTGCTTATTGAGTATTGTAGATAACAGCGATGCTTGTTCTTTATTGCATCGGCAGTGGTTTCTTGAAGTTTGATAAATGGGATCATGGAGTGTGAGGTGATGGCAACTAACATGTTTTGCAAATCCAGCATGGTGGTCGGGATTGCCTCTGGTGTTGGTGGCTCATTCTCTATATAGGTACATTTCAAATTTTGTTGATCGTTAGATGCTGATCTCTCTTTACATGTGCTTCTCTTTTCTTGATTGATCACTCGGGGATGTCCTGCTGCTATTTGGGGCCAGTTGTAAGTTGTAGAGTATGAAGTTTTCCCTCGGTGGTGCAAAGTAGGTAGAGCGGGTAATATTGGATCAAGGCTTTGGGAGAAAATGGATATAGTTTTCTTTATATTTGGAATCATATATGAAAGTGTATCCTTTTCATTTTCATTTGTTGGTAATCCAAAGACCACCCTTCTCCTACCCTGGTTCTGCATAAGTGCCTCAATCTCCAATATGTCTAGTGATAGACGCGCCATTCGTGGAGTTTGCTGGCTAACCGCCGACAGAATCATGTCCTCTGTTGGTCTTCGCCGTTCATATAATGATTGCCATCTTCTTTTTCCAAGTATAGCTTAGTCTTTCTGGGAAATGCTAAACGGTGGAGTCTGTTGAGATTGTAACAACTTTGGAAGCGCAGAATCACTTTCTATGAATGTTGAATCCATCCACCTGTTTGTTGAACTTGCAACATTATCCTGTAACGTATTTAAGGATATATTTTGAATTTCTTGTGTTGTCTTCTTGCTCTCTAATTGATCCTTCATAGGTGTTGTATATGGAGAAGCAGTATCATTATCCTGGCAGAGTAGTAGTTCTTTCTCTCGGCCAACGTTTGATAGATCATCTTGGTGGGTAGAGGGCATAGTAATGGAGGGGTCAAGTGGCTGTTCAATAATGTTTTCTATAGTTGAGTCCAAATGTTCGTTTTGATTTAGGGCAGCGGCTCTTGGTAGGGAATTCAGAGTTTTCGGCTCACTAGGGGGGAATCTCTTTAGTGAGTGTTAGGGAGAATTCTCTGTAAAGGCTAATTTCCCAAACCTAGTGAGTCCCCCAGCAGCTTTGCTGGATTTCTGAGGTTTATTTTCTTCTCCTGCCAAGAGTGAGACTCTTTTACTCCCACTCTTAGGCATGATTTGAGGTGTTCCTTTGTCTTTCCATGTGTTTTATGGGCTGTGGGGTCTTTTACTCCATAGGGTCTCATGTCTTTTTTTTATTGGGGTTACACAACACCCTCTGTGCCGTAACCCAGGGGGTGTCGTAGCGACCCCCCAACATAGACTCCATACCCTGGGACTGACTACTGTCTCTGAGGGCATGTTAAGTCACCAGTGGCTTTGCTAGTCCCAAATTATGAACAGAAACCAGTACAAACCATATTGTGGACGTACTGGTCAGGGCAAATGGATTGCCCCAGGGTCTGTTGTTCGAGGGGGCACCTCTCCGTCCCCCCTGATCGAGTTTTGGCTGGTGGCAGTGGATACTACTACGGCCGGCTCACCACTTGGGCCAATCACACGAGAGTGCGACTTGAGTTACCAAGGAACTCAGTCCAGGGTGCCTAAACCCCCTCCCACACTCCCTGTGGTACCCAGACAGAGTGGCATCACTTTTGGAGGCTTCTGTGGAGAAGCCTGCCAAAAAGTGGAACAAAGGGCTCGACTTGGGTTGGAGTCACAGAAGAGAACACAAACGCCTTTTTAGAATAGAGTCCTGGCAAAAAATACCAACCGGCGAGTTAATATTAATTAAATAAACCGGCGGTATGTTCGAGGCTATGAGAATTAAATAATTAAAGTTGGTAGCCTCGAACAATGAGAAAATCCCATAGGGAAATATTTGCGGTAGAATATAAAAAGTAGTTTCCACTGCCACCAGCCAAAACTCGATCAGGGGGGACGGAGACGTGACCCCTCAACTAACAGACCCCTGGGCAATCAAATTGCCCTGACCAGTACGTCCACAATATGATGGTTTGTACTGGTTTCTGTTCATAAATTGGGACTAGTAAAGCCAATGGTGACTTTACATGCCCTGGGAGACAATAGTCAGTCCCAGGGTATGGAGTCTATGGTGGGGGGTCACTATGACACCCCTGTGTTACTGCAAGGAGGGTGCTGTGTAACACATAGTAAAAACACATGAGACCCTATGGAGTAAAGGACCCCATAGCCCATAAAACACATTACCAGTCAAAGGAATACCATAAATCATGTCCAAGAGTGGGAGAAAGAGAGTCTCACTCTTGGCAGGAGAAAAAAAACTCCAGAAATCCATCAAAGCTGCTGAGAGACTCACTAGGTTAGGAAATTCAGCCTAAAGAGAGAATTCTCCCTAACAGAACTTTCATAATGAAGTGCAGCCCACAACAAGCCATGTAAAAACAAAGCGGCCCGCACTTCATTACGAAAGTCTTTCTTGCCCGAGACACTGCTGACAAAAGCGTCCCTAGAGGGCTCCAATTGCCCCCCTAATTGAGGGCCTGCGCCCCCACCCCCCTCCAACCCCCCTCTGCGGCAAATAACTCTTTCCAGGAGCATCAAAGGTGCTCCTTTGTCCAGCTGTAATTCACGCGCACGTCGGGTCGGCCTGTATTTTTTTTGTGTGCATGTTGAGATGCAAGGGGGGGGGTGTGTCTGGTTTGCCTGCATATATGTTACTTTGTGTATGTTGAGATGCGGGTGTGGGGGGATGACGGGTCTGTATGTATGTTTGTTTTTGTATGTACGGGCAGTGTATGTTGAGATGCAGGGGTGGGGGGGTGTATGGTCTGTCTGTATGTTTGTTTTTGTGTGCATGGCCAGTGTATGCTGAGATGGGGGTGGGGGGTTTGTGTCTGTATGTATGCATGGTGCATGCTTGTTAGTCTGTATGGTGAGGTGGGGGGTTTCAGGTCTGTAGGGGGTAGAGGGCCAGATTGTGCATTCGGGATCCAGAGGCGAAGGGGTCTAGGTGTGTGCCGCCCAGTGGAGTACAAATGTCAGACCTGCTGGTGAGGTACCGGGAGGCAGCACAGAGGTGATCGTGGATTCAAGCCCACATTCCTGGCCTCCTGATTTGTCAGTGCCTCTCTCCCCTGGGTACCAATACATCACTTACCCATGGCAGCAATGACTTAATCTGGTGCAAAACCTAGTGATGTAGTTTTTTAACAACCCAGTTTCTCAATAAAATGAACAACTCTATAAATGGCCCACACATCCTACCTGAGAAACCTTTCTCATCTCAGACGAAACAGCAGACAGAGAAGTCCCGATGGCCGCTCCAAGCTCCCTTGCAAGCAGCTATGGGAAAATGCCTCTCGAAATAGAGGGGCATACATTTCCTTTTCATTTCTTTCTCCATGCCGTCCCACCAGTGCAAACTAATGAATGCCGTGTATCTATTTGGCACTGCATGGACTTTCTTTCCTTAATGTTCTGCTTAATGATAAACAGTATCTATTGGCAATGATTCACTGTGCCCTGGCCGGGCTCTCCCCAAACACAAAACATCTATTGCTGGTCATCCACCACACCCTGACCAGGCTCTCCAAGTCACCAAACAGAAAACATCCATTGCTGCCACAGTGTTTGGTTGGGGGCCATAGGGCATAGTGTTTGGTTGGGGGGCAGCGGCCATGGGGAATAGTGTTTGGTTGGGGGCCATGGCGCATAGTGTTTGGTTAGGGGTGGGGGCCATTAGGCATAGCGTTTGGTTGAGGGTGGGGGCCATGGGGCATAGTGTTTGGTTGGGGGGTGGGGGCCATGGGGCATAGTATTTGGTTGGGGGGGTTCCATGGGGCATAGTGTTTGGTTGGGGGGTGGGGTTCCATGGGGCATAGTGTTTGGTTGAGGGTGGGGGCCATGGGTCATAGTGTTTGGTTGGGGGCCATGGGGCATAGTGTTTGGTTGGGGGCCATGGGGCATAGTGTTTGGTTGGGCGGTGGGGGCCATGGGGCATAGGGTTTGGCTGGTGTGTGGGGGGCCATAGGGCATAGTGTTTGGTTGAGGGGTGGCGGCCATGGGGCATAGTGTTTGGTTGGGGGCCATGGGGTATAGTGTTTGGTTGGGGGTGTGGGCCATGAGGGATAGCGTTTGGTTGGGGGCCATGGGGCATAGTGTTTGGTTGGGGGTGGGGGGCCATGGGGCATAGTGTTTTGAGGGTGGGGACCATGGGGCATAGTGTTTGGTTGGGGGTGGGGGGCCATGGGGCATAGTGTTTGGTTGGGGTCATGGGGCATAGTGTTTGGTTGGGGGTCATGGGGCATAGTGTTTGGTTGGGGGTCATGGGGCATAGTGTTTGGCTGGGGGTGGGGGCCTTGAGGCATAGTGTTTGGTTGGGGGCCAATGGGCATAGTGCTTGGTTGGGGGTGGGGGCCATGGGGCATAGGGTTTGGTTGGGGGTGGGGCCCATTGGGCATAGTGGTTTGTGGCGGCCATGGGGCATAGTGTTTGGTTGGGGCCTGGGGGCCATGCGGCATAGTGTTTTGTTGGGGGTGGGGGCCATTAGGCATAGTGTTTGGTTGGGGCCTGGGGGCCATGGGGCAAAGTGTCGCACTCCAAGAGTGAACCCAATAATAAAGCTAAAACAGGCACCAGTAGAAGATGTACTTCCTTTGCTTTTTGTGGAAACCTGACTCAACGAAGGCCATACTCCTCTTGGCCAACCCAAACAGCAAAGTATAGCAGTCCAAAATGACGGAATGTCGAATCAGTGGTAAATAAAATATATATACTTTAAACAGACAATATGCAATAACTAAATAGAAATAAATTATAAAAATGTAAAGTGTGTAGTACAAAATATAAGTTTGAAATAAAAATAAACATTGTTACACCTCAAAAGCGTATTCTTTTTCCATGTGTTTAATGAAAAGGGTGGGTTGAAAAGGCCTCCTGCCACGCCATGCCCCTCCTATCGCCCCACCAACATTTACTTTTTCGGCCCAATTTAGGCATCATGGTACTTTCGGCCCTCTGTCAAAAATCAGTTGTGCACCCCTGGTCTAGAGGGACCTCATCATAAGTGAGGTCATAAACGTCCTCATCTTGAGGGGCATCAAAGGTCTTCTGAAATGTGGCCATAGGCGTATAAGGGCTCTCCTCACGAGGCCTCTAAGGAGCAAACCTTACTGAGAGTTCAACAAACCTTTCCAGTCTGTTCATGCACCCCTTAAACTTCTCTCTGGTCCATGATGAGGAACCAGAGGAGTCCAGGGGAGGAAAGGCCTCTTCCTGATGATCCTCCTCCCCAGAACATCGAGATGTCTCCCTTAAAGTGGTAGATAAAGACACTGGGCTGTCAGAGTAATCTTTTTGAGGCTCTGACCGCTGCGACGTGTCTTTAGACATGTCCTTAGGCCTTTCTTTGTGTTTCGACGTGTCTGTCGACTGTTCCTTTTGTCTCACCGCCGAAACGATCTTCGCAATACTATCGCTAATGCTCGGGGTCACAGGGAGGTGTTTAGGCTGGGCCGGTGGCTGCACGGTGGAATTCAGCGCAACCGGGCCCTTGAGGGGCATCGGCGCTTTCTTCTGAGGTGTCTCGACGGTTGCGTGAATTTTGGTGGTTAGCGCCCTTAGACTGCCCCAACGCATGCCGCTGCTGCAGGTAGAGCTGCCGATCATGAGAATCGGCGGGCACTACCGAACTATCAGACGTGCCCGTTGGCGTTTTGGAGCGCTTAGACTGCACCGTCGAAGCAGAACCTTGGGTTGTGTGCTTTGCGTGGGAATAGTGTGCGTCCTTGTCGCCGGGATGTTCAGTCCCCATAGCTGGACTCTCGTCGTGCATTTCGGGGCCGGGGCCGAGCGACACGGAGCGACAATCCGCTGTGAGGTCAATGGCCTCCGAATTGGAGCCTTGGTCGTCACTAATCCCTTAGTCACCCTTGGCGGCTGTGGCGGCAGGGGAATTACTCTCGACCTGCGACATCTTGTAGGCCGCCCACCGCTTCACACGGGGGCTCCTTTATAGTCTTGGGGCGTAGGAGCTTACAGGCCGCACAGGACGCCTCGTTGTGGTCGAGGGGAAGACACCTATTGCACTGACGGTGCTAGACTTTCCATGGGAATTTTGCCTTGCAGGAAGGACAAAATCTAAAAAGGAGTCCTGTCCATAGCGCAGGAATGTGATAACGACGACAAAACCAAGGGAACTAAGAGAGGGGAAAAGGAAAGCATTCTTAAAAAGAAAGCTTTCACCCCGACCCCTCTCCCTGCTGCACAGGCCAGCCAGAAGGCCCGGCTAGCCAGACGGCACGGCCACGAGGTCAGCAGCGCCGACCGGATCAACAGCCGTTGAAGCGCCGTAGTCAGCAGTCTTCGGCGGTGGCACAGGAATTAACCGTCGAGAGGAGTGACGGCAAGAACAAACGACCAAAGGTCGAGAAATATAACAATAACGCAATGTTTTCTGAAGAGCGCCGCATAAAGGCGACCTGTTAGCTGGGCGGAAAAAAACAATCTGAGGGACCTCGATGCGTGAGGGATTTTGGGTACACTACACGTCACGTTAGGGATAGTGTTACAGGCAAGCCCATGTCAACGTCCCCTTGCGATTCCCGAAAGACAAGATGCAATACTCTGCGGTTACCACTGGATGTCGGACTAAATGCACAGCATGCGATTCTAAACAGATTAACAAGCATCAAAAATATGGAATATAAGGTATTTAATTGCATTACTTAACTGTGGTCTAGGACTACAATTAGTCTACATAGAATAACACCAGAAATCCAAGTAAGTTATGAAATATATGAAAATACAATGATTTATTAGACCTCTCTGAACACAAAGGTGTTTCCAGGCGCCATAAGACAAAAGCAGAGGGCGGGGCAGGGAGGGAACACACATGGGAAATCAAAGAGAATACAACAACAAAGAAACTGTTATATTGGTCGTGTGACAATCCTACAGTGCAATTGCATGAACAAGGAGATAAGTGCAAGGTTGAGGGGGTAGAGGGAGTGCATTAGGGGGGGCAGGCAACTGCTGGTTGGGCCGAGGTGGCAAGTGCCAGGCGAAAGAGGGGAGGGAGTGGGAGGAGTGCAGTGAACAGGAGGACTTAGTTGGGATAATCCAGGAAAGTGAGCCCAAGGGCAAGTGCTGGCAGAAGATGCTGGGGGGGCTGGTCTGGCCCTTGTATGACTCTGAAGGGAGCAGGTCCCAGTCCAGCAGAAGATGTAGTTAGCACAGGAGGGGGAGAGGGAAGGAAGAGGAGAAAAGAAAGGTTTTGAGAGGTTTCTGAAACTTAAGATCTGGTTCAAGTCTGAGGTGGGGAGGGAGGCTGTTCCAGAGGGAAGCGCCAGCCGAATAGAGGGATCTACCTCCTACTCTCTGCTTGGAGAAATATTTGACCTGCAAAGAGTTGATGCCAGAAGACTGGAGGGCTCTGGCTGGGAGGTTTCTCGGGAGAGAAAGCTGGCTGTAGAGAGGACACATGCCCCTGACAGCCTTGTGGATGATGCAGAGGGTCTTGAATTTGATCCTTGCAGTCCCCGGGAGCCAGTGGAGAGACTTTAGGGCTTGAGGCCAATGATACATCTCTGGATTAGTTGGAGGGGGCCAAGGGAGGAAAGAGGGAGAGGCTATTGCAGAGTCAAGCCTAGAGAGAACCAGGGTTCTGAAGACATTGAGCTTCTGGGGGAAGGTGAAGAAAGGAAGAATGCCCCCAAGGAGACCAAGCTGAAAATTGGACTTCTTGTCAAGGTCCGTGATGTGTGGAGAGAAGGAGAGAGAGGAATCAAATATGATCCCAAGGTGTTTTACCTCACAAGTGGGTAAGGGGAGGGAACCCAAGGAGTCTGGCAAGAGAGTGAGGGGGGAAGCTAGGAGCAGGTGTCCCAATGAGGAGAATCTCTGTCTGGCTGGCATTGAGGCAGAGATCATTGGCAGAGCACCATGCATGAACAGCAGTCAGGCAGTCCGGTATGAGGGAGGAAGAGGTAGGGGATGGCATCCAGAAAGAGAACAGAGTCTGCATAGCATTGAAGGTGAGGGGGGTAGGTGGAGCTCAGAGAGGCCAGGTAGATGTTGAAGAGCCATGGCGATAGGATAGAGCCCTGAGGGACGCCACAGGCAGAAAGTGAGGTGGAGGAGAGAAAAGGACCCATTTGCACTTGGGAGGGTCTGTTAGAGAGGAAAGAGGTAAGCCACGCCAGTGCCCTGTCCGTGATGTCTATGGTATCATGGAGACGGTTTATGAGGATGGAGAGGTTGACAGTGTCAAAAGCAGAGGAAAGATCGAGGAGAATCAGAACACAAGGAGTGTTTGAGTCCAGAGTAGGTCTTCTCTGGCATTCAGGAGAGCAATTTCAGTACCTCTGGATGTCCAGAAACCAGCCTGTTGGTCATGGAGGCAGCCAGCCAATTCAGTGTGGAGGGTCAGTTGGGGGATGACCAGCTACTCCATGAGTTTGCACAAGAAGGGGGCGATAGAGATAGGTCAATAGTTAGCCGGGCAAGAGGGGTGAGGAGACGGCCTTTTAGGAGTGGGAGCACACGCGAGTGCTTGAGGGGTTGAGGGAAAGAGCCTGTGACAAAAGAGTGGTTGCAGAGGTCAGCCAAGGCAGGGGCAAGAGTGCCGATGTTGTCCTTGATAGTTCTGTAGGAGCAGGGTAGCACCTGTTTAGAGGAGACTTTCATAGAGCGAACAACTCTAGAGATCTCATTTGGTGTAATGGGAGAGAGGGAGGAGAGTATGGGGGGGGTTGCCAAAAGAGGAGAGAGAATGTCTGAGGTGGGGGAGTTTTGGAGGAAAGGTGGGAGGCCAGTGCTGAGCATAAGCCCTGGGAAAGGAGAGGAGAAGAGGAGAGGAGACTGCGGTAGGATTGGCAAGTTCCTTGCAGATTTTGAGCCTGGTTATTGGTGGCTCCAGAGATGCGAGTTTGGACACAAGCTCTTTTCTTGGAGCAGATGGAGAGACGGTATTGCCTTTGGAGTAGACGGCAGGCCTGTTTGTCAGAGGATGAGCTAGATTAGTTTTGTTTGTATTTATATAGCGCTTTAATCCAAATCGCTTAGCATCGCAAAAAGTGTAAAAACGGTGCAATAGTGAACAAATGAAGATTGACATTGGGAGCCTGGAATCAGCCCTGCTCGATCAGATGAGGTTTCAGCGATTTGCAAAAAAAGGAATAGGAGGTGATAGAATGTAGAGAAAGGGGAAGAAGATTCCAATGCAGGGGGGCAATGTGAGCAAGTGTGCGAAAGCGTGATTGGGCACAGGAAGGGGCTGGAACTACAAGTCGAAACTGGGAATTAGAGTGAAGGGAGCGAGAAGGAGAGTAGAATGAGACCAGTGAGGAAACGTAATCAGGAGAAAGGCCATATAGTGATTTAAATACCAAGCAAAGAAAATTTAATATAAGCTGTGCATAGAAAGGAAGCCAGCCCAGAGTGATTAGAGCAGATGATATTGATTCACGCGAGGTCCAACAAAAGAGTACCTGAATAGCAGCATTGAAAACAGATTTTAGAGGCGCAAATCGAGAAGTGGAAAGACCAAAGAGTGCAGTGGAACAATAGAAGAGACGTGAAAAAATTAGAGAGGCTATGAGTAGTTTAGTTGCGCCAAAAGTTAAGAAAGAGCAAACTTTTGTAATATTAAATAGATGATAGCGGAAGGCTCGAGAAGAGATAGAAATTTGATGTTGAAATGACAGAGCGGAATCCAAGTACAGTCCCAGATTACGAGCAGTGGATACAAAGAAAACTTGAGAAGGAGGGAAATGAAACAAATAGAGAAGCAATAGGAGAGGGAATAGCAGTAGAATGGGAAAAACAACCAAAAAAAAAAGTACTTCTGTTTTTGTAGTATTAAGTGTGAGGTAGTGAGAGGACATGCATGATTTGATGGCCATTAGACATGAAGATAGCTATCTTCGGTATGAATATCGGAAGAGAAGGAGTAGAAAGACAGAAAGAGCTGGGTGTCATCAGCGTGGAAATGGACCATAAGAAAAAATAACTTTAGCAGGGGGAGAAAAAAGAATAGCCCCTAAAACCGACCATTGTGGGACACCATGAGCAAGAGGATGGGAGTTAGAGTGTGTCCCATCCCAAGAGACAGAAAATGTCCATTGGGATAGGTAAGATTTAACCCAGCAAAGGACAGGACCAGAGAAACCAAAGGAAGGCAGAGAGGCTAGCAGAAGTGAATGATCAACAGTATCAAAAGCGTCAAAAAGATCTAATAAAATGAGAATAGAAGAATGTTTAGATTAGCGGTTCGTAAGGGCAGTTTCAGTTGAGTGCATAGGTCGGAAACCAGATTGAAAACGAGGAAGAATAGAGTTATTAGAGACAAATGAGGAGACTTGGACATTCAAGTAACTTAGATAGATACGGAAGAAGAGAAATAGGATGAAAGTTAGAAACAAGAGAAGGATCGGCAGAGGCTTTCTTCAAAATAGGAATGATGGAAGCGTGTTTGAAGGAAGAGGGGAAGGTTGAAGTTAAAAGACCAATATTAAACAAAGATGAGAGAGAGGATTGGAGAGAGGGATAGACCTTAGAGATAAGGACATATGGAATGGGATCAGTGGGTGCAGCAGTAGAATGGGCACGAGTCATCAGAAGAGAAATGTCTTCATTTGCGATGGTAGAAAAATGAGAGATAGAAGCAACCGGAGAAGTCGATGAAAAGGATGATGTTGAAGGAGAAGATCGAGAATCGATTGCAATGCGGAGAGAGGTCACCTTGGAGGAGAAAAAAGAAGCAATTATCAGAAGGAGATGGAGAAGAGTTAAGCGAGCAATCCAGGGTTGGAGGAGAAAGAAGATGAAAGTTTGAAAAAGACATTGTGGATGAGCTGACTGGGCATGAAGGATATATGAGCAATAAGATTGCTTAGCTGGGGGGGGCGTGGCCAGCAGGCGCAGGATGCGGACGTGATCCCTCGCTGCTCCCGGCCGCCAGCCCAATCCTACATCCATCCTGTCGTTAGAAATCGAGATTAAAAGCTTTAAAATACCACACCGACGTTGGAACTATTGCTGCCTCGAGTCGGAACGTCGCAGACCCGAATCGGTACGGGCTTTACGAGATACAGCCCTCAGCGCACACAAGCTGCGGGCCGCGACCAGAAACCAAGATGGCCGCCTGAGGACAGGGGAGACAGAGGCCGAGGATCCCTGAAACTGCAGCCACCTCGAGGAAACTGCGAGGTGTGCACGGTCACCCACCCGCTGGCTGTGAGGAAAGAAGCGACTGTCCGGAGCCAATCGCACACTCGCCTCCCCGGCTGCAGGGCCACGCCGAGTGAAAGACGAGGCGTCCGCTGCTCCCGCGCGCGCGTTTTTGCAGCGAGACCCAGCCGCTGCACTCGGACACCAACAGATCCGGTCGGCTGTCAGCGAGTTCCGCTGACCGGAGCGCAGAGGGGAGCCTGTGGAGAGCCGCACCGCCACCTCACTTGTACGGTGAGAGTCAACGAGGACTCGCCTTCCCCCTCCCGCCGGTAATTCCCACAACACGAGGGCGTCCTTCCCAGCTGCAACACCGGGGTAAGGAGTGAAGGAAGGGGAGAGGTGACCGGCGATTCCCACCTCCTGGCCTGAAACACGTGCACGGCCCAAAACGGGCCCTACCAATCCATGAAGAAGGCTGCCTGTGCATTCCGCTGGTTTGCACCACGAGTGGAGTATAATACGGACACGGTGGCCGACACGATACCACGAGTGCCCTGACAGCGGCTCCTGATTATCTCCCCGGTCGCTCGCTGGCGACCCAGATAGCGGTAAGGAGAGGGGGAGACGGGGGATTGGACCCTGACATCCTGTGTGACATTCCCTGGACATACATGGGTACACACCATGCGCTGGGCGACATAACCGCATAAACCCAGCTCCCAGCATATGTGTGGCACCCACTAAGCGAAGCTTCCAACCCCGGAGGAACACCCCTGCGATACGGAGAGAGACTTTAGGCCCCCCTGGCTATACAAACCACGCTGCGCCTGCCGGACTACGTATGCCCACCACCCTTGAGCCCCTGGGCTTGAACAGAACTGCTTTCGTCCACCCGCCGAGCTCGCCCGTGGAACCAGCCGGTGTCACACTCCCTCCGCGCATCTGAAGCGCGCACACACACACTATCACGAGCGTTACTTTGCGGGGCACCCACACAGCCGCGGTGCACAGAACTCCGGTCCCACAGCCGAACCCATCCGTGGAGCCTCCCCCAACACGCAGCCAGATGCAAACGCATGGAACATAGATACTCCTCCTGCAAACTCTTGTAGCCACGAAGCGGCCATACCCGAATCTCCCCAACAATAACACTCGCCTCCATGGCCTCCAAGGGGCCCCACCCGCCAGATCAACCCCTACCGCCACCTCATCACCATTCCTGCAATGGGGAAAGACAAGCCCAGGAAGACCTCTACACAAAGCAGGATTGAACAATACGCAACCACACCACTTTCTCGCTCCCCGGAAAGGCCAACACAACAGGAGCTGGACTGCATGGAAGATAATATTTCCCTCAGAGACATCATGGGTGCAATTGCCAGTTCCAGAACTTCCATGGAGAAAAAGATGGACAGCATAGGTGCGGACGTATCCTTGTTGAGACATGATCTCCAGAAGCTGACCTCGCGCACCGGGGAAGCGGAGATGCGGATCTCCGAAACCGAGGACAACCTTCGTGGTGTGAACCAACAGATGTCTGGCATGGTGGCACGCATAAAACTCCTGGAAGCAAGAGCAGACGAAAGTGAGGGCAGATCAAGACGGAACAATGTCCGCATACTGGGTCTTCCAGAAAAAGCTGAAGGAGATTGCATGGAACTATTCCTCGAGGGGTGGCTCGCGGATATATATGACGTACAGTCCTTCTCCAAATTCTTCTCCATCGAGCGAGCCCACCGTATTCCCACCGGTAAGGTCATGCCAGGAGCACCTCCACGCACAGTCATCGCACGGTTCCTAAACTATAGAGATAGAGACACAATACTGCAACTGGCGAGGTCTAAAGGAACTATTACGTATAATGGGTCAAAAATTGCGTTTTTCCCTGACTTCACTAGAGAAGTACAGAAAGCGCGCCAATCATTTGATCCCCTTAAAAAACGACTGCAATCAATGGGAGTTAAATATGGGCTCATATTTCCCGCCCAGCTTAAAATATTTCATAGGAACACAACAGTCCACTTCACTGATCCTAAAGAGGCGTGGAGTTGGGCTGAAAGGCACATAGATGGCGACTGGAGCGCTGATGGAAGACGAAGAGGAGAACGGAATAGACCTCGCCCTGACCGACCACCTGATCAGGAACCGCAACAACAACAGCAAAACGGAATCCTGCAACATGCGGAGGATTAGAAGGCATTACCAATATCTTGAATATCCAGATTACTACTAACATACCGCAAAGGTGCTGTACTGTACACCGCAAACGCGACGATGACGGCAATTCCGGCTGGCGGCCGTCTAAACAGCGCCCCCCCCCCATCCCGCCCCCGGACACTAAGTGAAACCGGAACACCGGATAGCGGAGTTCCAACACCCTGCCTTGTGTTTCCCCCTGAGACGCAACATCTAGTACATCCGCACTCTGAAAATGGATTGCCACGGGGCAGGCAGATGTAGATGACAGTTAAATCATTCAGAAGTTTACATTGGGTCGACAGATGCTTCAGTTGTGGGTGGAGTATAGGGTGGGGGGAGTTGGGGTTGTTACATATGTTCAATGTTCATCATACAGAGGCACGACGAGCATGAAATGCGAACCTAATATCACAGAACTGTTACATATGCATCCACGGAAATACAACTGTGTAAACAGATCCCGCACTGACAATGGCAGTTGAGTACACTTCAACCCAAAGCAAGCTTAAACTCCTGGCATGGAACGTGAACGGATTGGGTGCCAGCATCAAAAGACGGCTAGTTCTGCAGCATCTAAACAGACATTCCCCAGACATAGCTATGCTTACTGAAACACATCTAGCCGGAAACATATGCAAATTTTTCCAAAGATCAAACTACCGCACTGCGGTTCACGCAGGCTTCTCTATGGGAGCGGGAGGAGTCCTCATACTAATCCACAAGAGACTTCCGCTGGTGATTACGAGCGTTCTTCAGGACAGAGGAGGCCGGTATGCATACATCCAAGCAACACTATGGAACCAAACACTGGCACTCATGGCAGTGTACTCCCCACCAGCTCTCCTCAACGACCTGCTAAACGAAATTACCCCCATCCTGGCATCGGGGCATGCAGACACGATGGTGATAGGAGGAGACTTTAACGAGGTCATGGACTATACGCTTGATCGCACGCACCTGAGAACCAGAAACCCCGACACTACGACCAAACTGGCCTCCTTTGTGTCAGCGATGGGCCTCTGTGATGCGTGGAGAGTTCTTCACGCTCAGACCCGACAATATTCCTTCCACTCGGGGGCTCACGCCTCGATGTCTAGGATAGATTATTTCTTCCTCCCACACCAAAACAGTCACCAAATAAGCAATGCATCCTTCCTTCCCCGAGGAATCTCTGACCATTCTCCACTGCTACTAGAACTGGAAACAGCTAGGCCACGACCGCCGCCCTCATGGCGTTTAAACACTTACTACTTGGGATTCCTTGAATTTCAGGAAATGATAGAGACCGCCACCTCCGATTACTTTGAAATGAATACAGATTCGACTGACAACCCCAATACACTGTGGGAGGCGTACAAGCCAGTTCTGCGCGGAGTAATTATATCATGGACGTCCCATAAGAAGAGGATGCATCGCGAAAAAATCATGGAAGCTGAAACTGAAGTCTTGTCCAAGGAACTGGAACACATTGCTAGTGACACCCCGGAGTCGAATAGAGCCTTACTAATGGCACAGAAGAAACTGCACAACCTATCCTTGGACTGTGCCAGGAAAGCACACGCTGCAATGAAAGCACGTGTATATGAAATGGGAGACAAAGCAGGTAAACTGCTTGCGTGGCTGGAAAAACGAGACGAGGGTCAATCGAAAGTGAAATGCATCAGAACCCTAAACGCGAACCTAGTCCACACCGATGCGGACATCGCTGAACGTTTTGCTGAGTTCTATGAGAACCTCTACGAACCCCCCACCAATGCTATAGACAGTACCATACTAACTGATGATATTGTCCTCCCAACACTCACTACAGACCAGATCACCGCTCTAGACAGCAAAATCACTACCACTGAGATATCAACTGCCATCGGACAGCTCCAGGCTGGTAAGACCCCAGGCTTCTGGAAAAAACTACACCATCTGGACATACCTGTACACTTACTCAATGTGTTCGAGCACTCCCTAAATCAAGGCGAGCTCCCACCTGATCTCCGCAAAGCCACCATTATAGTAATTCCCAAAAAGGGTAAACCCCCTGAAGACTGCACATCCTATCGACCCATATCCCTCATTAATAGCGAAGCCAAAATACTGGCCAAGGTTCTCGCCAATAGGTTACAACTAGTCATCACATCCCTGATCCACCCGGACCAATGTGGCTTTATGCCCCAGAGGTCGACCAGAATGAATATTCGCAGATTACATCTGGCACTGGAGAGGGCCCCGGCCTTGCAGCAATCACTAGCTCTGTTGGCCATAGACTTCGAGAAAGCATTTGACTCTGTTCATTGGGAGGCGCTATGGGCCATAATGCGCAGGATGCACTTCGGAGAACCGTTTATAAAATGGGTACAACTACTATACAATAACCCAGTAGCCGAGATTAAAGTAAATGGGTGGCCGTCGCGTACCATCCGACTAGGGAAGGGAACCAGGCAAGGTTGCCCACTTTCGGCAATGGTGTTTGCACTGATAATGGAGCCACTGGCAGTCCTCCTGAGGGACACTACCACATGGACTGGCTTTAGATGGGGTCCGAACTGCGAAGATAGAGTATCCCTCTATGCAGATGATCTCCTAGTGTACCTGGGCGACCCAGCATCCTCATGCCCCGTAGTCACACAAATCCTAATAGAGTACGGATCCTTTAGCGGACTCAAAGTAAATTGGTCCAAATCTGTGCTGTTCCCAGTTAAAGGGATAGACTGCGTCCCAGCATCGGGTTCCCCATACAAAGTTGTAACCAGTCAATTCCGATACCTAGGTATTCTAATCGCCAACCAGCTAAATAGCTACGTAAAACAAAATCTGCACCCACTCATTAAAAGATATGACCAAGACGTAGCCCACTGGCAAGCACTACCACTGACACTGTTAGGCAGGGCAGCACTCTTTAAGATGCTAACCTTACCCCGTCTTCTATACATTCTCCAGAATGCCCCCTCCACATCCCCGCTGTAGAATTCCACAGTATAAATAGCACAACACGCACACTCCTATGGGGTGGGAAACGCCCGAGAATTGCCCCCCAAACTCTCCAACGCTCAGTCTGGGAAGGGGGAATAGGACTCCCAAACATCCAGATCTATTACTGGGCAGCTCAAATGGCAACAGTCAATGATATCCTGCACGGAGACCCGAGCATCCCTCACATAAGAGCCGAATTAGCGGCAAGACATGGTATGTCCCTACTCGAAAGCCTCTACTGTAAGCAGACTTGCCCGCCTGAACGCACGATAGCAGTACACACAGCCTTAGTGTGGAAAGAAATACATAAACACATAGGTTGGGATAACAAAATCACCCCAGTCCAACCCATCTGGAACAATGCTCATCTCCCGAGTCTTGCCAACCTCCCGAAATGGCCAACCTGGGCTGCAGCTAACATACAGACGATCCAGCAGATAGTAGTAAACAACCAACTAATGCAGTTCCCTGAGCTTGCTGCAACACATGGCTTGCTAGAGACTGAACAGTATCACCACGGGCAACTACAGCATGCATTTATCACACATAGGGCCCAACTCGTGGACATGCCGGAATGTACACCTATAGAAAGGAACATAGTAATGGATAAGGTAAACAACAAAGTCACATCTACCATGTACAATGCTATCTCCTCACTTGGCACGAAAGAGCTGCTGTCCATGTAGACGAAATGGGAAAATGATATTGGCCCCATATTACCTGAAGACTGGATTGAAATCCTGATGTATCCTAGGGAATGTGCAATTTCGGCACGAATTCAGCTGGTGCAATTTAAGATATTACATAGGATATACTATCCCCGAATAACCCTGTACAATTGGGGCAAATCGACCGACCCCAAATGCCTACGCTGCAAACAAGAAGGAGGATCCTTTTACCACATCCTCTGGCAGTGTACACGCATACAACGCTTCTGGCATAAATGCAGCGCGAGGCTCTCCAGGGTCATATGCCGCCCAGTTCCGACGGATCCTAAACTCCTGCTTTTGGGCATTGCAGACACTCTAGAACTGTCACGATTCGAAAAGCTACTGGTTTCAACTTCCACAGGAATTGCGAAGAGGAACATTGCACAACTGTGGGGCTCAGAAAACACCCCGAGATACGATCAGTGGACGTCGGATGTGGATGCAATCATTTTAATAGAACGCCGAGTCTACCAAGCTAGAGGCTGCCCAGGCAAGGCAGATAAGATTTGGGGAAGATGGGAACAGACAATATAAATCTAATGCAATGTTGGCAGTTTGCACTGGCACGCAACCCTACCGAGACTATATTGGCTAACACCACTCTTTGGGATGCTTGCACATCATAATCACTCATAAACTGCTTGCTGCCTTAACTGCTCATATACTTCACATCATGTGCGTCGCTGCGATTGCATATATGTTAAGTATACTCATCCGTGCTACTCTGCCAACTGTATGTAAAGTTTTATGGTTTTGTTGGTAACTTGTTGTTTATCGCATAAAATGTAATAAAATTTGTTATTAAAAAAAAAAAGATTGCTTAGCTGCTAGAAAACATTCATGTAAGATATGATGGAATTAAAGTTGTCGTCATGTTTGTAGTGAAGCCATCGCCTTTCCGCCGCATTGACTGCATGTCAGTGGAAAGCCATGGTTGAGAAGGTCTACAAGATGGATTAAAAGGAGAGGCAGGATAAAGAGTATCGAGGGAAGAAGAAAGTGAAGAAAAAAGAGCAGAGGCTGCATCATCGGCTGACAGAGCCAGGAAAGTAGAATAAGATGGTAGGACAGCTGTACAGGTAGAGACAAATAATGGGGTATTGAGGCTACACAAATCATGCTGAGAAAGTGTGCGAAGTGAAGTAGAAACCGGTAATGTAGGAGATATTGGAAGGATGGAGGTAAGAAGAAGATAGAGATCGGAGAGATAAACAGGAAGAGATGACGCACCAGAGATGGACACAGAGGGAGAAGCAAAAATCAAGTCAAGATGAGGCCCGGAGATATGCGACAAGGGGGTGGAAACAGGGGAGAGGAAATAAGAGTCCAGAATAGCAAGAAATGGGAGTTAAGAGTGAGTAGTAGCAAGATGAAGATTAAAGTCACCTAGGAGTAAAAGAGGAGCGGTCAAAGGAAGAATGGTAAAAAGAAGGTTATCGAAATCGTCGCGAAATTAATATTAAAAGTAAATATCACGTGTGGGGCAATAGATAAGAAAGAATGAAACAGGATAGGGTTTAGAAAAGGTACTAAACTAATATAGTTGATGAAGGTGAGACAGTTAACTAATTTGCACGAAATAATATTCCTATTCCTCCGCCACAACCAGAGGTTTACAGAGTTAGACAAAAGGAGGTATCTGCGGTGGTTAAGGAAGCAGTTAATGTGGTGTTAAAAGAAGGAATCCATGTCTCAGTAATACAAAGAAAATGCAGGTTGAATCTCAGGAAAAGATCCAGTACTGATGAGGATTTGTTACAGAGCGATCTAGCGTTCCATAGACCCAAGTCAACTTGAAGTGGATTTGCAGTGCAAGGAGGGTAGATAAGGTTAGAATAGTTCCGAAAAATAAAAGATCGTGAGGTATCCAGGCAAACTGTTGGCAGCATCAACATTATTGTACATGCAAATATTACCAGCATGAGATGTAGGCAGCCAGAAGATCCAGACAGGTACGCTGGTCGAGCTGGTGATGTTAAAGCAGAAGAGACGGACATGGGCTGCATCAGGAAGATGTCTGTCATTTCCGCTCTGCACAGTCGTTTCATGAAGTTTTGTTTGTGAGGGACAGGTTAGGAGTTGGGCACAAGATGGTGAACTTTACTTTGGACATCCTGACACAGTTTCATGAGCTAGTTTTGTTGAGGCAGGGAACCCCCTCTCAGATATAGGGTTAGCTAGGATTTCCTCCAACTTCCGCCTCCCCTTTGTGTTGTTAATAAAAGTCTTTGCCAATCAACATGCCACCTTTCTGTCCGTCTCTTACTCCTAGACCCTCACTTTACATACCCAGACCACCAAAAAAGGCCCTCAGACAGAACTCTAGTATCGGACATTGAAAAGAGTGTGAAAGAACACTGCTCAAACTTGTTTTCCAGAGCCATAAGAGATCACACTAGCCCCCCTGACAATATGAACTCTTCTGGATTTCACCAGAGCTGTATCGATTGGAGGAAAACCAGGCAATATATTGTTGGATTGGATCAGGCAATATGATGCTGTATTGAATTAGATCCTGCCCAATAATGTAGCATTGTATGTTCATTGCATGCTCATTGTACACTTGTATGTTGTCAAATGGGAACACACATTACGTGCATTATGCTTTGACTGTTTGAATGTACTACCTTGCCACACACTTTTCCACACTTTGCTTATGTAAATGATTTGCTCTGCGCTTTGAAAAAGCAGCACATTAGAAAGCCTCAATAAAATAAATGACCCATACTTGGAGTAGAACAATCTATGGCAATTAGTATTCATTTATTAAAAATTCTAATAACATCGCGCCACATGCCCATCGGCTCAGGGCGCGCACACAAACAACAAGACAGGCAAGAAGCACAAAGCACAAGAAGCATTAAAATGATGCGAGAAGGAAGAAACAGGGTCAAAACACAGAGTCCAAATGGGAGAGAAACTGAAACCTCTGTACGAGGCCTAGTCAGGCGGCAGATTGAAAAATAACGTTGTGAGCTCTTTCTTAAACTTAGCTGATGTTTCGGCAGCTCGAAGATTGAGAGGCAATAGATTTCAGAGATAGGGCCTTGCACATTGAAACTTCACGCACCGGCCTTCACTAATCTAAATCTTAGTTTAACCAGTTTAAGAAGGAGTTGAGATCTAAAAGAGCGAGAAGGATCATGTGGTTGGAGGTGCGCTGTAAGATACTGGGGTGCTGTGTTCAACACACATTTGTGTGTTAGAGTTAGGATTTTGTGCCCAATTCTCAGTTCGACGGGCAACCAATGTAAACCCTGACAAGCCGCAGTAACATGGGATCGTCTGGCCAGACCCGAGACTGCGCGCACTGCACCATTCTGCGTAACCTGAAGGGCCGCTATGATGGAATGCGTACAGCCACTGAGCAGACTGTTACAAGAGTCCAGTTGTGTATTAATAAGGACTGAAGCCAGAGTGGCTAAATTCTCATGAGTGAGAAAGGGGCGAATGTTGCACAGGAGTTTATTGGTCAATCCACTGGAAGATCTAATAAAGGGCACATGATGAATCATGGACAGTTCAGCATCCAGGACCACCCCTAAGGTTTTAACCTTCTTGGCCACTGGGCTCGACGTGCCAAAAAGTGAACAATTTTTATACTCTGTGGAGAGCGACCTCAACTTGCAGCGAGAAGCTACATTTAGAAGCTCTGTTTTACTAGTGTTTAAGGCCAAAGAATTGGCTGCCATCGACGCATGGATTGACTTATAGATAAAATTAAGCGTCGCTGCGTGGCACCATTTTCTGTATCATCAAACACGGCTTCTTTATGGTTTGTTCCACAACATGGCCTACTGTGACTTGTGCTCTACTTTATTAAGTCTTCTCTCACCTCTGTAAAGAGTTATATACTTTGTATATATTTGCTGGATGAAGAAGCAGCGGTTGGTCACTGTCACGGCAGGCTTGGTAATGGGGTTCCTTAGAGTCTGTGGGGTTACTGCTAGTATGAGTGCTTCGTAGAGCCTTCTGACGCGAGGCAGATGGGCTAATGCTACAAGGGGAAGAGTGTGGAGCATTCCGAGGGCTGTCCTGGTCTGTAGGAAGGATTTCCCCTACTCTCTCGCCCTGTTTAATGAGTTGATTTGCTTGTTCTTGACGTTAATTATGCAATTTCTAACCTGTTACTGTCAAAGATATTTCATGCATTCACTATCAGTGCAACAAAATGTCCTGGCCGTCTCTGTATGCCATAATGACAATAATTGAATGTGACTACATCTCATTCATTGTGTATGTACACTGCATGTAGAACAGCGCCCCACAACATACAGCCGAGTGCAATCAAAAAGTCGATCTAGCTGTTCACAATATCCCTACTACTAATTACTATATGCATGTACACAGCATGTGTGGTTAAAGCAGAGCGCTCAACAGTTGACAGCTGTCATAGGGGTTTGTGCTTCTTTTACTCTTCAATACTCCATAGAGTGCAGCGCCAAACAGCTAAATCCCATAGTCTCAATTCGGTCCAGCTGTCACATAGGCTCCTCCATATTTAATAGTCTACTGGCCTCTTCTCTATCTACTATTCAACGTCCAACATCTCCAGACTAAATTTATCTGCTAAAGACTGAACATTGGGACACAATGTTAGAAATTATTTGCACGCAACCATTACTGCTCTCTGATCTTGTTTTCTACAAGCATTGCATAACAAACCCTGCAACAGTAATGAGTTAGTCCTGAGACTGACCAGCGATTCAAACAAACTCATTCCGCCCAGTGCTGCGCCCCATACAATACGGCTGAGTACCATGAACTCAGTCCAGCTGCCCCATAGTCATTGAAATCCTCCTCCTTAATCCTAAACTCACCACGCCTCTGTTTATTTTATGCCATAGCACTAATTCATGTCTGCTATTAACCGTATTGCTGCATATGTTATATCACCCACTTGCATGCAATTCGATTCGGAAATGTTTCACATGTGTTCAGACCACGTCTGACCAAGGGCCACTGAAAGGACAGCACTTTCGAAGCCATAACACATAGCAGGAGGTGCTATACAAATACCATATAAGATAACATATTTGCAAATTTTAATAGCAGGGTCAGACGCCAACTGCAAATGCATTTTTTAATCGGGGAGGGGTGTCCTATATCTGAAGCACGTTACGCAACCGACATCAATCGGCGACCCTCTTACTTAGAGTAAATCATATTCATCACTATTAACAATGAGAATTTATGTTTTGTTGTCTGGAGCTGAACATATTTTTGAAATCTTTTCATAAGGATATGATGCAGCTCTTATCTGTCAAAAATATTTTTTTGTTAGATATACAAAAACCCAAACTCCTCCACCCCATGCTGGTTATTAGGCATTTTTCCAAAATGCAAGAAAATAAGCCAATAAATATTAATAATTTAATAATTAAGTCTCTGAAAAGATCATACTTCATATGCATAACTCCTTATCCATATGTATAGTATTGCGTTATTAAAAATGTGTTCTGTGAACCCGCACATGGGTGGAGGTAGTGAACGTTACAAATAAGGACGATCCCATGATGAACACCACAATGCAAGTGTACAAGCAATACATATCTTTTCAATTCAATTCATATATTTCTTTTTTACCCTATTCTGGTAGGACTCTCACTGGTGCGTTAGGTCTTGGATGCTCCTGTATGTATTTGTCCTGCCCTGTTTGAATGCTTTGCTTTTGACAGCGCCCTTAAGCCTTAGGGTACCTGGTGTGCTATATAAATGTAAACAAACAAACACAAACATATATTGACCAGAAGAAATGATCAGTCAGTGTAGCAGGTTCACTAACTTTTGAAGATGGTCCTGAAATCCTTATCTGTGGACAAGCCATCGCATGCACTTTGGTCACTGGAATCTTTCGAGTGAAAGCCCACCTAGGGGAAAGAAGAAATGTAAGACGTGAAAGAGGCTGTGTATTATCAGTATGTACAAAGTATTTCCGCCAATGGGACTGAAAAAACGTCAACACTGCATTTTACATGCTACCCCTAAGGTACATCTATGACCATTCTGACAGTTTGGTGTGAAGTAAAGTTTTGTGTGAAGTAATTCTTTTGTTGTTTCATTCCAAACAATAAACCACATACCATAAATTCGTAATCATACACAAATCATTTTTTTAAATGTTACACAATTTTAAGAATAAGCCAAATGACAACTCGATTGTAAACAGTCGTATACAGATACTGTCAATGTCCAATGAGAAATCCGTTCTCAAACATACATGAGCAATCATAAATTGCTATCTGGGAGAGTGAGCGTGTTCATCCTGTGGAGCTCCTCACACTTACATCTGCGGATTACAAATTTCCATGTCGAACAGTTCCTTAGACAATAAATGACAAATGCACCTCAGGTAAATGCTAATAGTAGCTCCCTCCCTCCCACTGAAGTCTGCCCATGCGTGTCCCTATAAAATGACTCCTTGAAGGGTATTCCTTTCCTTGCCCCCTTGATCTTCTCCCAAAATCCACATTACCATATCACAGTAAAGGTACTGGGTCACCATGAGCAGGTCTTTGTTGCTGTAAGGTGAACAAATCTGCTCAGACATTACTATTTTATTTACAATTATTTTGGGTATGTATTGAGCGCAGAACTAGCTTTGAGAAACAGTGTAGTGCCTTACAACAATCGAATTCCAAGATTACAGGTTAGGGGGCATGGATTTGGTAGGACAGTTTTTCTAAAGTCCAACTAAGAGCTGCATAAAACAATACATCTGAGACAGTACATATGCTCCACCCATAGTATGAGGCTGTACCACTTGAGAATGCTGGTAGCATGGACAGAGCAGCCAGGCTCATCTTAGGGAGAGAGGGCTGTAGCTTGATACAAAGAAATTGAAGCATACAAATGGTCCAACAAAACACTGAACAAAACACTGAACAAGTAGAGCTAGATAATTCTTGGGTAAGTACTACAACATCATATAAACACAATCACAAAAACCAACTCTAATTCTACGGTATGCAAACCAAGGTATAATCTTATTTAGAGAAGCAAGAAGCAAGTCAAGGTGAGTCAAACCTAAGGTTTTACATTCAGGATAGCAATGTACTATTCTTGGGAAATAAAACCAGGTTAGATATACGTTTAGAATACAATCAGTATTTCAGGGGTAGTTGACCCCATCAGTCATGCAGTGACACTCCGTTATAAAATCACATAATAAACCAACCCTGTTAGAAGTATACTCCTTGCAGCCTTACTTTTTAGAACTCAGTTCAAAGCTAGTAAATCAACTCACATACTTTCTGGAGTGGCCTTAAGCTACTCAATGATAAGTATGAACACCGAATAACGCAAATCAGGAAAAGCAAAACCCTATTACACTTTAAGAAAGACACAATGTATATCAATGTAAGTAATTGACCTATTGGTACATAGGTATTTGCTATATAATAGCTAGTTACACCCAGTATACTTTTAAGAAGTGTATAACACAGTTTCTAAGGTAAGAACGTTATGAAAATATTTTAGAATAGCACCAAAGCAATTCAGGGAAGCACAATCCAGGGTTACAAGTTTAAAAGAGAAGCAGCTAATCAAGGCGCGACCTGGATACTTTTTAAAGGAGCATTCAACTACTTAAAGGTATGTATAAACGCTAAGACTGTTTTAGATCTGTATGAAGCAGACCAGGCAAAGCAAAACCCAATGTTACACTTTAAGACAATGTATTTCAAGACAGGTAATCCCTAATGGTAAGCTTTTACACTCATTCAGTTAAGCAATGATAAAACAGTACCAACACGTATTACTTTTTAGAAGGGGAAACACCATTCAAAGTTATACACTTTTTAGAGGGACATAATGCAACTCCTAGGTATAAGACAACTGGTGCAGCCTATAAACAACTGACAAGTCTGCTTGATGGCTTGATTATGAATTTGTTTAGGGGCTGCACTAGTTGGATGCTCTATTATTGAGGCTGCCCAATAAAAACGCTAAATAAGAAAATGTAGAGTATCCTAAGTCGTGCGCCCCAATCAATTTTGTTTATTCATACAATTTCCAATTAAACAAGTGTTGTAGTTCTCTTTCTTGAAACATCAGTTTACTTCAATCTCTGGTTAAGTACATGTTCAAATGTTTATCAATGTTGGTTCAATTCAATGATAGATTCAGTATACAATTAATTTAATTAATGGATTTGGTTGTGGCTTTGAATATATTCCCTCTTCAAAAATTGTAATTCATTTCAGTGGTAAGTTCAGTGTACAATTAATTTCATTGATGGGTTTGATTGTGCCTTTAAATGTGTTCCCTCGACACGTGTTTCTCCATTAATTATATTGGTTCATAAGGAGGAATTTCAAATTTGGAATTTAACATATAAATGAAAATAAACAGTAAACCGATTGTATTCCATTAGTTTGACAATAACTATTCATGCTGGTTTGTGCAAATGTTGTTCTTATTAAGTGACTGTATGCAAAATGTAAACGGCAAATCTAAAGAGACTTACTTATCGCTCTTTAGACACGGTGAGATGAAATGAAAGCCTTCATATACGGCTTATGGAGGTAATTCTAAACCTTTTGTTTCTGGGGTGGTACCTAGTGTACACACAGTTCGGAGTTCCTATTTTCCGCTTACCTGTCACTGGTTAAAGTCTATTTCTCAATACTATCGGTTTCAATCGTTTTATTATGCCGGCATGATAACCGATTTGTAAATAAAGATGGATGCCATTTATTTATTTTTTATTCTTGTTTCAATTGAATTTTAAACAATTTTGACTAGGGTTTGTCACTTGTGTGTCCTTCCAGTACTTTATAGATCCATATAGGTTCTATATGGATCGCTATTTATACATGACGTGCAGATGCATTCCCTATCACGTACTCGCGTCATCACATCGATCGCCATCTTGGAACGGTACTGCATTCTACGAGGACAATGTGCTCTCTTGTACATTGTGCTTTCATTTAATTCTTTAAGCATTCTTCAACTCTGCCTTATAATTATTTATTTTTTAGCCTGACTCTCACCCATTTTTACAGTTGCACAAATCAATTATAGAGTCTAATGATGATTTTTATCATTTGCGGCTGTAATGATAATAGGTTTAATGACGTTTGTTGAGAATCACCTGAACATTCAAAATGTAACAGAACATGTTATTGCAAAAAATATATTGTGACGCTGGAAATGCATCGGAGGGACAGGGCCACCGTAACCTTGTCCTTTATTCCTTTTCATCATGTTTGTTCTGTCTTATTTTCCAAACAGGAGTTCATGTGGGACTCCTGGCGGTGAAGCGCTCTCTTTTTGGTTGTGGTGAACAGACCCGTGGAATACCCTTATGGCACCCATGGGTGGGAGTACAACCCTGTACTCCTAGTATATGTTTTTGGGCACCTGTGTGTGGGCCACAGAGCAGGGTACGAGCTGGTACCCAGGTCCTGTCATTGGAATCCATTGATTCCTGATGGGGACAAGATGGCTCCCGTGGCCTCTTGCTTTCCATCGCCTGTTACCTTGTTTCCCGAAGTCCTGGGAAGCCCCGACTCTGTCCCTTGCCCCTGACTGGTGTTGGGTGGAAGTGCCATATATGATAGTGTGGAGGGAAGTCCAGGCCAGACTGGCTGGAGCCTTCCCAATGACCGTATGCTGTGGGTACGCCCGTGGGGTGGGACCTGGGTGAATGGAGTGTGTGACGAATACGCATTTCCTGTTATGGCTGTCTAGTATCTGGTGTGTGACACAATGAATGAGACAGCCCTTCCCAAAACTGGTATAAATGCAGTGTGGAGTGTTGAATGACTTGGTACTTGTCCCAATACACATTACTTGTTGTGAGTGTCTGGAGAGAAGTGAATGGCATGAATGCACTGTGAGCCTGATTGGCTGCCTGCCTACCTGAATGCCCTTCTGAGTAATTGGTTGCCTGAGTGTGACCCAGCAGAGTGCATGAGAGACCAAATAGTATATCTGGGGACCTCTCACTGCTAGAAATCATTCAGAAGCTGAAGTCGAAACGGATGCTTAACTTTGCGGCCCGCTGGAAGAAGAATTGCTGTTGCTGTCCTTCGTCGATCTGAAAGCTGCGTGACCGTCAAGGAACTGATCCAAGAGAGGACCTGGTAAGGAGACATCTTCCCGAGCTACGAGGGACCATCGTGCACTGCTAACCTTTGCCAAAGCTCCCTGGAAGCCAGCCTACGAAACACTGTCAGTCGGAGGCGGGGACCGCCAAGGAGAAATGATAAGTTACTCACCCTAGTGACTAACATACTCTTAGTCCATAGTCCCCTTTCCTCCATACTGCATTGGTGTCCCTTGCCAGGGACGGGAGACGGAACCTTTTTCACCAGAAAAACCCTCTTCCCCTTTAAATTTAGAGGCGCGCGGCCCTGCGAGCATGCACTGCCCTGACTCCGCCGCCACACCTCAATCCCCATTGACGCGTTGACAATAGATTTAACATTGCCTAATGATACCAGTATTATTAGCGGGGAGGATGGTAGGACGTATGGAGGAAAGAGGAGTATGGATTAAGACGTTAGTCACTACGGTGAGTAACTTATAATTACTCTTACGTCCCATACCCTATCCTCCATACTGCATGAGCGATTACAAATGAATGTAGCCCCAGGGTGGAGAGGAGACCCTCCTTAAGCAAATAGGTTCCAGAGAACAGCCTGTCCGAAAGCCACATAAGACCTGGAGACGGCATCCAAACAGTAATGCTTGCAGAAAGCCGAGGGAGTGGCCCAAGTGGCCGCCCTGTTTATGACTTGCCAATGGGCATGGCGCTGGAATGCGATGGCCGTTGCCTTGGCTCCGACAGCGTGGGCGTGCATTTTAGCCGGGAGCGGCTTGTGCGGGCCCTCGTATGATTCGTTGATCGCCGAGACCATCCAGCGGGATATGGAGGCTTGATAGCCAGGTCTTGCACCTCCAAAAGTGAGAAACAGGGCTTCAGACTTGCAGAAGCCATTAGTCCTGTTCAGGTAGAATTTTGGGGCACGCCTGACATCCAGGCAGTGCAAAACTCTCTGTGCCTCGTCCTTAGGGTCGGTGAAAAAAGTAGGAAAGGACCATTTCCTCGTTCAAGTGGAAAGCCGACGGCACCTTAGGCCGAAATGCTGGGTGTATTTGCAGGACTACCTTGTCCTTGTGAAAGGTAGTATATGGTTCCGAAGCGACCAGCGCCTGGATCTCGCTGAATCTGCGAGCTGAGGTGAGGCCGACTAGTAAGGCCGTCTTACGGTGACCACCCTGATGTCCGCGGACGCCATTGGCTGAAATGGCGTGTGCACCAGGGCACCCAAGACTATGTTAAGGTCCCACACAGGGTGCAGCCTCTTGGTCAGGTAGAGCCTTGCTAGCCGCGTCAAAGGTTTCTTGACAATCGGATTGGAGGAGGATAAGACTCCCTCCTCCGAGTTCCTGTAAGCCCCGATGGCTGCAAGGTAAGTGCGGCAGGTGTCCACCTGCAAGCCTGAGTGGGCGAGGTGCGCCGAGAAGGAGAGCACGTCGTCCAAAAGTACATGCCAGGGGGTCGATATCCTTGGAGTCTGCCCAGTGACAGAACCTGGTCCATTTACTTTTATACTGGGCCCTGGTAGCCTCGCTCCTTGCGCCCTGTATAATCTCCAGATGTGCATGGAAGAGGCTGAGGTGTCTTAGTGTTACCTGCTCAGGAACCACGCTGTGAGGGCTAGTTTCTGTGGCGAGGGTGGATGACCCTGCCCTGCTGCTGCGCCAGCAGATGTGCTGGGCCCGTCAGACGGTGAATGGGAGGCATCACCGAGAGGCTGATCAGCTCCGAGAACCATGGCCTGGTCGGACACCATCGAGCTATTAGAATGATGTTGAGCCAGCGAGACTCCTTGATCTTGCAGATCACTCTGTGAATCAGCGGAGTGGGTGGGAAGGCGTATGCTGTCATGCCGTTCCACTGAATCCGGAATGCGTCGGCCAGGGAGCCAGGGCCCTAACCCTGCCAGGAGGCGAACTGAGGGCAATTCTTGTTGTGGCAGGTGGCAAAGAGATCCACCTGGGGAAGACCCCATCTGTTGAAGATCTCCTGAATAACGAGGTTTAGCTGCCAATCGTAGTTGTCTGCTGCCAACCTGCTGAGCCTCAGGATGGATTACCCCGGAAGGTTGGACGCTGTAAGGTAGATCTCTTTTTCCAGGGCCCATTCCCACATGCCGATTGCCAATCGGCACAGTGTAGGGGAGCTGGTGCCTCGCTGCTTGTTGACATAGAACATGCTGGTCGAGTTATCTGTCTGAATGAGGACAACCTTGCCCCTGAGCAGTGGAAGGAATGCTCTGAGCGCTAGCCAGATGGCGTTCAACTCCAGCCAATTGATGTGGTACTCCTGCTCCTGTCGGGTCCAGGTGCTGTGGACCGAGCGATCGTCCAGGGTGGCTCCCCAGCCTTTCAGCAAAGACTCCGTGGTGATGGTGACCTGCGGGGTGGGAGGCCGGAAGAGCTTGCCCGTCCGCAGGTTGCAGCCCCTGAACCACCATGTGAGGTCCGGGTGGAGAGATGGAGGAACATGATCATCTCTATGAGCCCCGCTCTTGGTTCCATGATGCCACGAAGGGCAGCTGTATCCTCCTCATTCTGAGTCTCGTGTGGGGGACGGCTAGTAGGACCGCTGCCAAGAGACCCAGGAGATGTTGGTACCACCTATCCGAGGTTATTTCTCTGCTGAGGAAGTGAGAAGTGGCCCTCTTGATGGATCTTGTCCTCCGACGGAAACACCTTCTCGGAGCACGAGGCCCAAGAAGGTCAGATACTGCTTGGGCTGCAACTGCGACTTCTTGAGATTGAGCAAGAAGCCCAGATCGTGCAGTGTGTTCATAAGAGCCTGGGAAGAGTGGTGAACCGTTTCCGGAGATGTAGCCTTGACTAGCCAGTCGTTGAGATATGGGTAGATGTGGAAGCCCTGAGATGGAGGAGGGCCACCACCGTATTCATGAGCCTGGTAAAGACCCTGGGGCGCGAGTTGAGGCCAAAAGGAAGGACCTTGTACTGGAAATGGTAGCCCATGATCCTGAACCAGCGGAAAGAATGATGGGGCCTGCCAAATCGGGACGTGTAGATACGCGTCCTTCAGATCCAGGGAGCACATCCAGTCTCCCTTGCACAGTGTCCCTGCAATAAAAGCTGGCTTAACCATCTTGAATTTTTGTAGAGGTAAGGAGAGGTTGAGGGTGGAAAGGTCCAGCACAACTCTCAGGCCAGCCTGGTTCTTTTTCTGAATGGCAAAAATCCTGGAGTAAAAGCACAAGCCTCGCTGGGAGGCTGGGACTTTCTCCACGGCCTGACTCTGTACGAGCGACCAAATCTCTGCCAGAAGAGTTGCTGTCCCAACTTGAAGGAGGAGGGAGGAGAGGCAGGGATGGGTTGACGGTACCCCGTGGATACTACAGAGAGGATCCAGGGGTCTGCGAACTTCTGGTGACAAAAATGAGCGTGGAGAGCAAGCCTGCCCCCCCACCAGAGATACGTGGACCCAGAGGGGCGTGTCATGTCTTCTTTCCCTCTGAGGCTGTTGCGGAGGAGGGGAACTGGAAAAAGCCCTTACTTCCCCCCCCCCCTTTTTGTTGCTTGCGCCGATGCGGAGTCAGCGAGTGGTCAGGCTGCCTGGACCTCCGTTCTTGGAAGCCGCAGAACGCTCCATATGTACGACCCTTGTCGGAGTGCTGTTGTGACTGGGTGTACGACTTGGGCGTGGTCTTTGTCAGATGGATAAAGACTTGGCCGTTTGTGAGCTGTTTTTCTTCTTGTCCAGTGCTTTGTCCGTGGTGGAGTGGAAGAAGTCCCCCCCTTCGAACGGTAGATCTAGTATACGTTGCTGGACATCCAGGTTGAATTTAGTAGCACGGAGCCAGGCTGATCTTCTCATGTCCGTGGTGATGCTAGTGGCCCGACCAGAGGTATCAATGTGGGCCATGGTGGACTCCATGATGTCTTGTGCCAGCATCTTGGCCTCTGCTAATCCTGCCTTGAAACGTGATTGGCTCTGCACTGGAAGTTCCAGGAGGAAGTCGGCACTTTCGCACCAAAGCCTCTGGTTGGCGGCTGCCAGCATGGCATCAGCATTGGCTTGACGAAGATGTAAGGATGCGTTGGAATACACCTTCCCGTAGGCCTCCAAGATCTTCTCCTTGCCTAGCAGCGCTGTCGAGTAGGAAGCTGAGGACGACTGCAGTTTGAAGTATAGTGATGCCGCTGCAATCACCGAGGGGTGTGGCTGAGGGTGGGCAGATAGCAAGAATGTATACCCATCCATCTGCCTTTACTTGGTGTCCAGGCGTCGACTGACCAGCTGGTCCGAGTGGGGCTTGAACCAACCCTTCGTGGCCAAAGCGACTACATCCGTTTGCATAGAGATTCCCGTTTTGGCAGAGGGGCGTCGCGCGAAGACGTCTGCAAGGACCCCCTCTGCCGGTTGCTCGACCTCCGGCTGAGGAAGGGTCAAGTACTCTGCCAGTCCGGCAAGACGTTCATGGAAGGCCTTGGCTGATGAGGGCTTGTCAGGGTCCGCCTCATCGTCGGTGTCCGCCTGCGGGTCCGGAGGATCCTGTACTGGAAGAGGAGTGTTGGGAGCCAGAGTCTGGGTTATGGGGACCAGAGCCATAGGGTGCGGTGGAGGCTGGTGTGGAACCGGTGCAGACGGCAGAGGCTGCGCATGGGCTAGAGGCGTTGGTGTAGGCATTTGTGGTGCCGCTACCATAGTCAGGAGGATTTCCCCGACGGCATCCCTGAGGATCCCCTCCATCTGAGGAGATTTCATGAACCCGAGGAATTTCTCAAAGAAACTGTCCTCATAGGCTGAAGAGGTGGTAGGCGATATATAAGGAGCAGCGGGAGGCTGCTGGAGCTGCTGCGTACCCTGCCCATATGGACGCACGGGGAATGGACCCTGCGCCAATGAAGGATAGGCCGTAAGCCACGTACCTGGTTGATGCCAGTCCCACCTTGACACTCACTCTTCGCTGAAATCCTGTGTCTGGTGCGGCGTTGGGCGGGTGGTGAAGTCCGGCACAGCGGCCATCTTGTCGAGCTGCCTTCCACGTGCCTGCGTCGTGTCGCTCGGCTCGTTGGGCCCAGCCTCCTCCAGGACTCTTGGGTGTGGATCATGAGGCCTACCCTGCTCCTCAGGCCGAGGCCCAGTAGGCGTTACGCTCTCGGCCCGTGGGTCGGTAGAGCTGCGTGTAAGCACCCCCTCGGCCATCTTGCCAGAATAAGGGCGTGGCCCCACGGGTGAGAACCCAGTAAAAGAATCTTCTGGTCCCTCAACACTTTCACCGGGAGGATCCATGGATCCCTCGGCCTTGAGGCCGGTAGCCGAGGTAGCCTCAGTGCACGTGTCGGTACAAGAACCTGAGCGGTCCCTCCTGCGTGGGCAAGTCCCTGGGAAGGAGTTGCCCTTGCAGGGTGCAACTGAGAATAGAGGCCCTACCTTGGGCCTGGATCGATGGTAAAGAAAGTCCTTCAAGTCCTCTGGAGGCGACTTCTGGAAGAGCTCCCTCCACCTGGCTAGTCTGTTCTTCAGAGGCCTGAAGGACAGTGCGTTGCACGCTTTACAAGCTTGCCAACCGTCGCCTGGGCCAAGGCAACGTAGGCAGAGAGCGTGGGGGGCTCAAGTTGGAAAAAGCCCATCACAGGCTGGACACCTGCCGTTGACATGCGCCAGGGAGGAGCGGGACGCCTGATGACCGAGTATCTGTAATCAGAAAGACAGAAGAAGAAGAAGAGATTGCTGCGCGTGGAATTACATGGCCGAAGCCAAATCCAGGAGCGTTGGTGAATTCGGCTCGTTCCCATCGACGCGGAAAAGGGGACTAAGGTGTGGCGCCGGAGGGCGGTGTCAGGGCAGCGCATGCTCCCAGGGCCGCACCTCCGCACGCCTCTAAATTTAAAGGGGTAGAAGGTTTTTCTGGTGAAAAAGGTTCCGTCTCCCGTCCCTTGCAAGGGACGCCCATGCAGTATGGAGGAAAGGGGACAGGGCGTAAGAGTACGAAGAGAAGCGCCGGACATTCGTCCACTATCGATAGAGGTACCGCTGTTATCTCGTCGACCGGATCCGCCGTGCTCGATTGCCTAAGAACACTTTGAATCAAGGACTCCATTGCTCATCACCGTCGATCGCTTACCTCCTGCCGGAGAAAGTCAAGGTCGGCGACGACCGAGGAGAATCCGCTGGTGGATTTCCCGCCACTCAAAGACCTCAAAGACGCCAGAGAAGATCCAGAAGCCACCCGTGGTCACGTCCCGATCGCAGACGACCCGACGCCCTTGCTGGGCCAAAGTTCTTGACTCTTTGTGGCAACGAACCGTCATCATCGAGGTGCACCGCACGCCTCCATTGTTACAGGACATTTTCGACCTATCGTCATCGAGCACCGCAAGGACCGAAGCTGCTGCCTCAACGACAACGTTCACCTTTTCTTCATCCAGTAATCTCGACAACCCGTGGCTCCTGCCTTAAAGGGAGTTCACTCAAGAAGGGCCCGTCGAAGAACTCTACGACACCATGTACATTGGGGTTGCAGAACTATTAGAAAAACCTGAGACTATATTAAGCATATCTGGACTGGGCTTGTCAATATGCTTTATTAACAGGTTGCCCAGGTTGGGGGGTGGGGGAGGGGAGACCTCGCACAAAACGGTCTCATGGTAGTGGTATAGACTGTTCTGCCATTGCTCGATTTAACTTGCGTTCTTCCTGTGTATATCGCCGATTCATCTTGCCATCTGATACTTATGTCATTTGAACTGTTAGCAATTGATGCATTTCAAGGGAATCGATAGTTAAGAGTGGTATATATTTGCCATTATATTATTACCAGCGTACAAAGTGTGTTATTGTGATTCTGTACATAACGTGAACCTTATTTATATAAAAAGCTGTGTTTTCACTAACAGTGTGTGGACATTCCTTTGTGGGTGCTTGGGGACTACACTATACTTAAGAACCAGCCCGCATCACCTCCTGAGAGCTGAAGCCTTCGATTGCTCGACTACGTTACCATATAGAGAATCCTGGCTGGGGTCCTCTGTGCTTCTCCTCTGCCATATAGAGAGCCGGAGTACAGATACCCCCATCCGGTGCCTTACATACATGTTATACATCTTTCAAGTTACAAGAAATGACACATTTCTTTGTCAAAGTTTAGCTCTGTCATACAACTGTCCATTGTATATATCCAAAAAGCTTCTCGTCTCAGGAGACGCTCTGTTTCCTCCTCTTGGAGGAATATTGATTTGTTCCAATCCAAAATATTGAATTCCTTCTATCTTGTCTTGTACATGTTCTGATGGAAATGATACCCCAATGGGTATCTTGAATCTTTATTTCTGATGGTCCTGATGTTCTGCAATCCTCAAATGACAGATTGTGCTACCAATGTAGATGTTTGAGCATAGACATTTTATGCCGTAAATTACAAATTTTGTATTGCAATTTATAAAGTCTATGATCTGGTGTTCTTTACTGTTCGGCATCAAAATAGTTGTTTTACCATTGTCTGAAAATGGCATAATGAACACTTCCGAAATTTGTATTTGCCCGTGGAATTAGTTTGTTGCCACATCTGGGCTTTACCCCTCATTCTCCTTTTTTTCCAAAGTGGGAAGGGCACAAACATTTCTTGAGGTTTTTGGCTTTACGGAAAGTTATACACAGAGTTTCATCCAAGTATGGTGCGAGATCTATATCCAATCTTAGGATGGACCAATATCTTGTTAGAATTTTTCTGGCAATAGCACTTTACACGCCAGGAGAAACCATCCCCATCATGTCACTAAAAATATACCGTACAGTGAATTTCTAAAGATCAAGCGCAACTGCACACAGAATCAAGAACTGGAGAAGCATGCAACAACATCAATACACAAATTCAAAGAAAGAGGATATGAAACCCGACAACTCATTGAAGCACACAATCAAACAAATTTCCGGACAAAGACAGAATTACTACAAAACAAATCAAAACAAAAATCTAGTATTGAAAATCAAAAAATCAGATTTATAACAACCTACAATTCAGAATCAAGCACGGTAAGAAAAATTCTAACAAGACATTGGTCCATCTAGGGATAGTATTACTGGCACACCCTGTCAACGTCCTTTTTCGAGTTTCCACAAGCATCAGAAATAAAGATATCGTCTTCCCGCTTCGCTAGAGAGACCAACGAAACCACACCCACGAAATTGGCACTTGATGACAGACCTGTAAGACATAAAATAAAGTGCAACAAAACCCAAGACGGGATTGGACAGGACTAAATCAGGGGGTGGCCAGGAGAAGCACTTGCCAGCTTTTGAAATATAAACTTTTTTGGGCCAGGTTTAGAGATTGTCCTTCACAAGTCATTGTTTTGTCTTTAAACCTCAGCATGTTAATAAACCAAATTGCTGCAGCCTGTTAATCTTGGTCTCCTTTTTCTGGTATCAAGCATGAGGGTGATCATCGTAAACGTGCTGGGAAGAGATATAACCCCAAATGATCAGAGGGATAGCCACTATGGGGCCAGCCAACCTGGGTTTGGACGTTGTGTAATGCATGAGGACCACTGACCCCTTCTGAGTCGAAGTGACAGGGTCACTGGGTGGGCCAAAAACTTAGCCTCACAACTTAGTAAAGCACTGGGCGCTGCCATACAGGAATGGAAAGAGTCAACTTGGAGTCATGAATTGGGGAAACAGTACCTGCAATGGTGAGAAAGCTCCAGCGGTGGCAGTTGTTCCTGGCAGTGGGTGCAAGTCGTGGCTCCGACAAGAGGAAGAGATGATAATAATAATAATAATAATCTCGACGAGGAAGAAAGCTTGAGGTTGTTGCACTGCCAGGGAAGAAACCAGCCACGAAGTTCCCGATTAAAAGGTATGACCCTTTTATTCGCGGTAGTGGTGAAGCGTGGCTATCCGGCTGCCGGGGTGCTTGGCACAGGCGATTCGACCACGAGACGTCCGGGAAGGCGAGAAAGGTGAACTGGTTGGTCCCACCAGCTCAAAGGGAAGAAGACTCTCCTGGAAGAAGATCTCCTCTGTCGTCGGGGTAGTGGTGAGTTCGTACAGGAGGGCTCCACCGGTGGTGGCGTTGTAGATGGGTCAGCTTCTCCCCTCTTCGGATTCTTTAGGTCCTGTGGCGACCTCTGAAGTTCCAGTCCCCAAAGCCCTGCTTTTATGCAGAAAAACCCCCATTCAACAGCCTAGCTGTCACTCAAACATGCTAAGTGGTGAGCCGGGCGGCTCACCACTGGGCCAATCACACAAGAGTGCGACTTGAGTTGCCAAGGCAAACCCCCTCCCACACATCCTGTAGACCCCAGACAGAGTGGCACCATTTGGAGGGCTTCTGTGCAGAAGCCCGCCAAAAAGTGGAACAAAGGGCTCGACTTGGGTTAGAGTTTCAGAAGCGAACATAAACGCCATTTTCAAACCGAGTCCTGGCAAAATGACCCAACCGGGGAATTAATATTAAATAAATAACCCGGCGGTATCTTTAACATTGCACCAAAAAGTGGTGTGTTTAAAATCAATGGGAAAATCCCATAAGAAATATTCCGGTGGAATATTTTGCGTGGTATCCACTGCCACCAGCCAGAAACTTGACAAGGCGGGACTGGACAGTGCCCCCTTGGAAAACAGACCCAGGGGCAATCGAATTACCCCTACCAGTACTTCCACAATATGATGGTTTGTACTGGTTCTGTTCACAATTTGAGACTAGTAAAGCCAATGGTGACTTTACATGCCGTGGGAGACAGTAGTCAGTCCCAGGGTATGGAGTCTATGTTTGGGGGTCACTATGACACCCCTGTGTTACTGCACTGAGGGTGCTGTGTAACACACATACCAAAAACACATGAAGCCCTATGGAGTGAGAGACCCCATAGCCCATAAAACACATTACGTAGTCAAAGGACATTCTCAAATCAGGGCTTAGAGTGGGAGAAAGAGAGTCTCGCTCTTAGCAGGAGAAAAGAATAAACCCCAAAAATCCAGCAAAGCTGCTGGGGGACTCACTAGGTTTGGGAAATTAGCCTTAACAGAGACTTCTCCCTAACAGTGGCCTGCAAGGCAAAAGATTGCAGGTTAGTCATTTGCAAGGACGCTCTCAGCGCCGCTTGGCGTTTCACCTTACCTGCTCGAACCTGTCTCCGGCCTTCGTCGCAACTTCCATCACCTGCAACAAGATGATAAAGACATTGTTCTCGTCTATAAAGACATTGCTTTCATCTACAAAGACATTGCTCTCATCTATAAAGACTTACCTGAAGGAGTTGCAGCCGGTCTGAACTCCGGCCCTCGCCAGTGAAGCAACTCGGCGGTACGGAGCCATAATCAACGCAACCCTGCCCAGTCCGGCAGGACGGAGAGCGCACCGTTATTTTCAATAAGGTGAGAGTCGTTCCTGGGGGATTTGCAAGGGAACACGGGCGGTGGATGTAGAAGAAGGAATCGCAACTAAGCTGCCCCTCCTGTCTTCTAGTGCGGAATCCCGCTTACCCAGACTCTGGAACTGACGAGGGGTACCGAAGAGCCCTCCGGTGTGTCGGGAGACGTCCCTGTGGGAAAGCAAGGTGAGCGTTACACCAACACCTAAAACTAAGATCTTAAGCCTTTCTAGGCTAGTAGACAAATGCAATAGGCTCTCCCAGGCCCCACTTGACTCCATAAGGAAAGCCTGAGTCAACATATGCATAGAAAGTATGAAATCCCCACAGATTGTGTTGCAGATGGTGATTTTGTGCACATGTTGAAGCAGTGCTTTCTTTCATCCCTTAGTGCAGTAGCTGCACTAACATTCTCCAGAATCCCTAAATGTGAACATAGAGCAGCCCAATGTTTACTGAGGGCTGATGCCCCTTTTCACTTAGTTGCACTGTGTTGCACCAAACTGCCATACTGGATAGATAAAGGGCTAATGTGGGTTCAAACGCAGGGTGAAAGATAGCCGTTTACAGCCTTCCCATTAATATACAGGATCTTTTCATGAACATCTTTTTCCTAATTCTGGATGTGAGATGCTGATCAGGTAGGTGCCCCCTGACCGCGCCATCTTGTGGCCTACAAAATCGTTTTTTGCACCTGTGCTTAAAAGCACGGTGAGTGCATTCGGCGCGTGGTCCCTCTCCCCTTCCCAACCCGCTTCCTGAACCTCCCTCTACACGCCTCCCTCAATGCCCCCTGCCCTGATTGGCGCACCACGCCCTCATCAAGCACACCGCAGAGCAGCCCCCTGCCCGTGCAGCCCCTTCGGCTAAGGGCCACAAGGCCAAGGGCGGCTCCTACAATGGCTGCTCCAAGACATGTCTGCAGGTGTCAGCAGGGGAAGCCAATGAAGCCAGCAGTCAACAGACACCAACTAAAACTGTAATTGTGGCTTGGGTACGGTGTAGAGCAATTACTCTACTCCAGAAAGCCCCCGCCACTCTACCTTACCTCTCCCTAAAGTACACTGCCATATGCTTACACCATGCACATTTGGAGAGATGTATAAACTCTAACCTGAATCTGCGCATGACTGGACTGTAAATGTTGTTTTGTATTACTTACGACCATAATTCCCAATGTTAGCATTTACCACACTTAGATGGAATTCTTAACCTCAGCCTGCATCACATAGAGATAGAAAAAGTGAATGTTAGCATGTGCACACCTTGATGCAACTTGAATGTTACCATGTGCCACACTTAGAATGGAGATCATCCTGCCCTACATCGAGATAACTATTGGGAAGATTAGCAAGTGCCACACTTGGACAGAATATGTAGATTAGCAAGTACTACACTTAGACAGAACTGTGAATGTTAGCATGTTAAATTTCATATAACCCATTAACCAATATAAACTCAAATTCTCTGCATACGTATCTTTCTAAAAAAAACTCACACAACCATCTCTCGCACAAGCCGCACACACTTCACCACACTGCAACAACACATAAGCCGCACCTACAGCACACACGGACTGACTGATACTCGCACCAAAGCTCAGCACTCGGTGTGTACCGAGCTGAAGCTGCGAACAGTACACCACTCCTCTCACTATCCTACTCCCTCTTCACCTTACTAACACATCCCACCTTCTCGTTTGCAGATCTGCCAGAGCGCCTCGGGACCAATGCCGCTGGTGACGGTGTGCTATATAAGTACCTTTAACATAAAGTTCGTATCACACAGTAGTGCCCTTTTAAAGTCACTGGGGGTCTTAAATGGCTATGATGTTAGTATAAGTGTAAATGACATAGTTTCACTTCTAAAAGCCATCGGCGATGGCCAGTTTATTATTTTATGTGAGTCTGCCAGCCCCCCTCAGAGGAAACAGTTATGTAGCATTGCTCATGAAGAGAGCCTATAATTATGTGCACGGGGAGCGGAAAGTTAAACATCACCTTGCTTACCCTCACTGGGAAGTAGAACTCTCGACGTGAGAACATATTGATTGTTTATTTGTATAGCGCCTATACACAATGTGTTTCAAAGCACCTCAAGGAGGGTGAGAACATGGGAGAATACAATTACATTCAAACAGGTCCTTGAAACAGGTCAGAATGTGAAAAATAACGATCAAATTATAACAGATAGTACAAGTGCATGGAACAATAAGAGGGGGGGGGGGGAGAAGGAGACAAAACTAGCAGTAACATTACTATGCCCGACGACATTTGTTGCAGTAAAAGAGTGACAAGAGGTGGGGGGAAGGGGAGGTAAGGGGGGGAAATGGAAAGCGGTTAGGAGAGGAACAAAACAAGTGACTATCTACAAGATAGTGCAGGGGAGGGAGTGGGAGGAGAAGACAAGAAGGGAAAAAGGGGGGGACGAACAAGCTGTTATCAGTGATCCAGGGAACGATGATAATAGTAAGTGCAAAGATAAATAGGATTGGAGACACTGGCGGGGGCCGGGGGGACAGGGAGACACTGGCGGGGGGCTAGGGGAGACAGGAAGACACTGGTGGTGGCAGTAGGTCAAGGCGACACTGGCGGGGGGGAGGGGGACAAGGAGACACTGGCGGGGGCAGGGAGACACTGGCAGGGGGCAGGAAGACACTGGCGGGGGGCAGGAAGACACTGGCGGGGGGCAGGCGGAACAGGAAGACACTGGTGGGGGCAGGGGGACAGGAAGACACTGGCAGGGGGGGCAAGGTGACACTGGCGGGGGCAGGGGGGACAGGAAGACACTGGCACTGGCAGGGGGACAAGAAGACACTGGCGTGGGCAGGGGGGACAAGGCGACACTGGCAGGAGCACAGGGGACAAGGCGACACTGGCGGGAGCACAGGGGACAAGGCGACACTGGCGGGAGCACAGGGGACAAGGCGACACTGGCGGGGGCGCAGGGGACAGGAAGACACTGGCGGGGGCACAGGGGACAGGAAGACACTGGCGGGGGCACAGGGGACAGGAAGACACTGGCGGGGGCACAGGGGACAGGAAGACACTGGCGGGGGCACAGGGGACAGGAAGACACTGGCGGGGGCACAGGGGACAGGAAGACACTGGCGGGGGCACAGGGGACAGGAAGACACTGGCGGGGGCACAGGGGACAGGAAGACACTGGCGGGGAGCAGGGTGGACAATGCAGACACTGGCGGGGGGCAGAGGGGACAATGCAGACACTGGCGGGGGCAGGAGGGACAATGCAGACACTGGCGTTGGGACAAGGAGACACTGGCGGGGGAAGGCAGGACAGGGAGACACTGGCGGGGGCAGGGGGACAAGGCGACACTGGCGGGGGGCAGAGGGGACAAGGCGACACTGGCGTGGCACGAAGACACTGGAGGGGGGACAAGGAGACACTGGTGGGGGCAGGGGGGACAAGGCGACACTGGCGAGGGCACAGGGGACAAGGCGACACTGGCGAGGGCACAGGGGACAAGGCGACACTGGCGGGGGGACAAGGCGACACTGGCGGGGGACATGGGGACAAGGCGACACTGGCGGGGAACAGGGGGGACAAGGCGACATTGGCGGGGGGACAAGGCGACACTGGCGGGGGGACAAGGAGACACTGGCGGGGGCACAGGGGACAAGGCGACACTGGCGGGGGGACAAGGGGACACTGGCGAGGCACGAAGACACTGGCGGGGGGACAATGAGACACTGGTGGGGGCACAGGGGACAAGGCAACACTGGCAGGGGGACAAGGCAACACTGGCGGGGGGACAGGGGGACAAGGCAACACTGGCGGGGGCAGGGGAACAGGAAGACACTGGCGGGGGCAGGGTGGACAAGGAGACACTGGCGGGGGGCAGATGGGACAAGGAGACACTGGCGGGGCACGGGTGTTAGGGAGAATTCTCTGTTTAGGCTGAATTTCCTAACCTTGCGAGTCCCCCAGCAGCTTTGCTGGATTTCTGGAGTTTGTTTTTTTCTCCTGCCAAGAGTGAGTTTCTTTTCCTCACACTCTTGGACATGATTTGAGGGGTTCCTTTGACTGTTAATGTGTTTTATGGGCTATGGGGTCTTTTACTCTATAGGGTCTCATGTGTTTTTACTATGTGTGTTACACAGCACCCTCCGTGTAGTGACACAGGGGTGTCATAGTGACACCCCACCATAGACTCCATACCCTGGGACTGACTACTGACTCCCAGGGCATGTAAAGTCACCATTGGCTTTACTAGTCCCAAATTATGAACAGAAACCGGTACAATCCATCATATTGTGGACGTACTGGTCAGGGCAATTCGATTGCCCCGGGGTCTGTTAGTCGAGGGGGCACGTCTCCGTCCCCCCTCTTCGAGTTTTGGCTGGTGGCAGTGGATACTACTTTTTATATTCGACCGCGAATATATCTCTATGGGATTTTCCCATTGTTCGAGGCTACCAACTTTAACTATTTAATTCTTATAGCCTCGAACATACCGCCGGTTTATATATTTAATATTAATTCGCTGGTTGGTATTTTTTGCCAGAACTCAATTCTAAAATGGCTTTGTGTTCTCTTCTGTGACTCCAACCCAAGTTGAGCCCTTTGTTCCACTTTTTGGCGGGCTTCTCCACAGAAGCCTCCAAAAGTGGTGCCACTCTGTCTGGGTACCACAGGGGGTGTGGGAGGGGGTTTAGGCACCCTGGACTGAGTTACCTTGGTAACTCAAGTCGCACTCTGTGTGATTGGCCCAAGTGGTGAGCCGGCCGGCTCACCACTTACCATGTTTGTTCGACAGCTAGGCTGAGTGAATGGGGGTGTGCTGCATACAAGCAGGGATTTGGGGACTGGAACTTCAGAAGTCGCCACAGATCTCCCGGCTGGAGAGTCTTCTTCCCCTGACTGGTGGGCACAACCAGTTTACCTTCTTTTCCTCGCATCCCAGGACGTCTTGTGGTCGAATTGCCCGTGCCAAGCACCCTGGCAACCGGATAGCCACTTAACACTGGACCGCGAATAAAAGGACCGCTCCTTTTAACTGAGAACTCCACGGCTGGTTTCTTCCCTGGCAGTGCAACGGACTCCTGTCTTCCTCTCCGACGAGATCCTCTCTTCCCCCGGAAGAAGCACCGACTTGCATCCGCTGCCAGGAACAACTACCCCTGCTGGAGTATTCTCACCACTTTAAGGTACCGTGTCCGCCAGGCCTCCCTTTCTAAAGATTGCTACAAGGTAATAATAATCCCTTAACCTTCTGGACTGGGCTGGCCGCCTTGACCATCTAACTGGTCGTTTTCTTTTGGTCCAACTCTTTCTGAACTGATTGCAAGACTTTTGGGCACTTTGAACCGTGTGACCTTGGACACATTTCGACCGGAGCCTCTTAAAGTGGGTCCGGCCTTGTTAACTTTGACTTTACGGTTTTAACCTGCCTTCCTCTCCTACTGTGTTCTTCTGAAAGTGTTGGGATCTGTTTCTATCTTTGCTCTGCCTTTCTCTCCCTTTTAAACCGATTGATTAGAGTGCCATCTTCGTTAAGCGCTCACCGCTGTCTGAAATTAAGTGTTGCTTTACTTAAGACTTGTCTAACTAATCGTTGAAGGGAGTGTATATCTTTTAGCGACCGTGTTTTTGAACTGCTTGATATTAGTGCCTGTGTGTTTTATTAGATGTGGTTTTAAATAAATAATTATATCTCTTTTACACCAAGCTCTGGTCAGTGTTTGCTTGTTCTACTGTGTTCTTTTGACCTATTGTGAATACTCTGTATACAGCCTAACTCTTCTTGAGGGAAGTCTGACAGCTACCAAGTGAATCTGTGTGGTACAGACTGCTACCAAGTGGATTTACTGCCAAACACCTGTAGTCTTAAATCTTTTGCAGTGGTCCCAGAGGGAACTGCACAGGTTTCTGCCTAACAGAGATCTCCTCTGTCGTTGGGAAAAGTGGTGAGATGGTTCAGCAGGGCTCCACCGGTGGTGTCGTCATTGCAGGCCGGCTCAGCTTCTCCCTCCTCGGATTCTTAGGTCCTGTGGTGACTTCTGAAGTTCCAGTCCCCAAAGCCCTGCTTTTATGCAGCACACCCCATTCACTCAGCTTAGCTGTCAATCAAACATGCTAAGTGGTGAGCCGGCCGGCTCACCACTTGGGCCAATCACACAAGAATGCGACTTGAGTTACCAGGGTAACTCAGTCCAGGGTGCCTAAACCCCCTCCCACACCCCCTGTGGTAACCAGACAGAGTGGCACCACTTTTGGAGGCTTCTGTGAAGAAGTCCGCCAAAAAGTGGAACAAAGGGCTCGACTTGGGTTGGAGTCACAGAAGAGAACACAAACGCCATTTTAGAATCGAGTTCTGGCAAAAAATACCAACCGGCGAATTAATATTAAATAAATAAACCGGTGGTATGTTCGAGGCTATAAGAATTAAATAATTAAAGTTGGTAGCCTCGAACAATGGGAAAATCCCATAGAGATACATTCGCGGTCGAATATAAAAAGTAGTATCCACTGCCACCAGCCAAAACTCGATCAGGGGGGACGGAGACTTGCCCCCTCGAACAACAGACCCCGGGGCAATCGAATTGCCCAGACCAGTACATCCACAATATGATGGTTTGTACTGGTTTCTGTTCATAATTTGGGACTAGCAAAGCCAATGGTGACTTTACATGCCCTGGGAGACAGTAGTCAGTCCCAGGGTATGGAGTCTATGTGGGGGGGTCGCTACGACACCCCTGGGTTACGGCACGGAGGGTGCTGTGTAACCCACATAAAAAAAAAAAAACACATGAGACCCTATGGAGTAAAAGACCCCATAGCCCATAAAACACATGGAAAGTTAAAGGAACACCTCAAATCATTACTAAGAGTGGCAGCAAAAAGAATCTCACTCTTGGCAGGAGAGAAAAAAATAAACCCCAAAAATCCAGCAAAGCTGCTGGGGGACTCACTAGGTTTGGGAAATTAGCCTTACAGAGAATTCTCCCTAAGAACTGACCTGGAACATCAGCGGGATGGGGACCTACATGTGCAGGAACAGAATAAAACCCTTCCTAAAGCGGTAGCACGTCTCCATCGCAATGCTTCAAGAAAAGTATCTTACCGCTGAAACTGACTCTCGCATCCCCGACTGGTGGGGTGGCCAGGGCATTGGCGGAACATACTCTAAATACGCCAGAGTCGTCCAGACATGGATTAGCGGTCATGTCCCTTTTAGACTCTGGTCCAAAGAGGCAGATCCGGAGGGCAGGTACCTCATACTCTATGGAAGCATTGAACAGACAGAGGTGTGCTTGGTTAATACATACCTCCCCAACTGTGGCACCGCAGCATACCTCACCAAGCTCCAATCGAAATTAGCCCCCTACAGAGATTGCTTCTTCATATGGGGACGCGACTTCAACTATGTCTGCAACCCCGCTCTTGACAGATCTGATCCTCCGACGAAACCTACCAGCCAATGCCCCTCTGCCCTACAGAAAACCATACAAACACTGGACCTTTTGGAGGTATGGCGGACCTGCATCCTGAAGGTAGGGAATTCTCATACTACTCGTCCCCACACAGGGTATACACCCGTATAGACTACCTACTAATAGACAAAACACACCTCCCGCAGGTAAAATCTGCCTCGTACTTAGGTAGAACTATATCCGACCACTCCCCGCTCCTCTTAGTATGGAACCCAAAGGGCCCTAGGCCGCCTATACCGATGTGGCAGATGCCAGCGAACGCCTTAACGGGCGAGGCATTTAAGGAGGGCCTTCGTGATAAAATAGTCGAATGTACGGACAATAACGTGGAAAATATGGAGCACCATCTGGGAGACCCTGAAGGTAGTGGTAAGAGGGGAGATCATAGCCAGTGCCGGTGGGATCCGGAAGACACTTAGAGATGAACTGGAGGATGGTGAGGAGAAGATCAAACGTCTGGAGGCCGCACCCAGCAAGTCACTGGAACTTGAGGAAGAATTAAGGAACTGCCACGAAGCCTGGTCCAGACTAGCCAAATTTGACTATGTGGCGAAAACCACTAGGGCCCACTCGGAGGGAAACAAGCCAGGCAGATTACTTTTGTGGCTGTGCAAAAAAGAAAATCCGAAAAACCCAATCCTTGAGATCCAAGATCAATCTGGATCCACACAAACAACGCAAACAGTGATTAATGGGGCATACAAAAGCTTCTACTCACAACTATATAGCCACGACTCTGTCGTTCCCCAATGTGAGATCCAAGACACGCCAGACGAAATAGGCCTCCCACCCTAGAGGAGGCCCAAAGAGAAGCACTGAACAGAGAGTTCACCATTGATGATATACAGGAGGCTATTAGAGCACTATCCACTTGTAAGACCCCTGGGAGCAACGGGCTACCCCCGGAGTCCTATAAAACATTTGCAGCGGAACCGACTCCAATCCTACACGAGGTCTACGCAGAAGCCTTCGAAATCGGGAGGCTACCTGATAACACGAACGAAACCCTAGCGATCTCTATAACCAAACCCGGGAAGCCAACTGCCGAGTGTGGATCTTATAGACTCATAGCCATTCTTAATTACGATATAAAGATCCTCACCACTATACTTGCCAATAGATTATCTAAAGTTATTGGGACCCTAATACAACGGGTATGTCCCCGGCCGTAGTACAACAGCAAACCTACGCAGACTGCAACATATCATAGCGCAAACAGCAGACTCGCAGGAACCCTATGCAGTGGTCTCCCTAGATGCCATCAAAACATTCGACTCCATATATTGGGAGTGGCTCCTAGCTACCCTGCAAAAATTCAGCCTGGGTGGCCACTTCCTCCGTTAGGTCGAGATCCTGTACAAAGCACCAAGAGCAAGGGTAAAAACCGGCAGAACGGTGTCTGCACCTTGGAACATACAGAAGGGCATCAGGCAGGGATGCCCCCTTTCTCCTATGTTGTACATACTTGGGCTAGAACCGCTGGTGATATTTATCAGGAAACAATTTTATGACGCTGGCATAAACATCGGGGGCCGATACCACGTGATCTTGCTATATGCAGATGACGTCTTACTTTATTTAAGGGACCCACAACTTAACCTACCTACAATCATGGCAGTACTGGGGAATTTTGCAAAAGTATCAGGAATATAATCTAAACCAGAAAATCTTACATTTTCCCATTGGCGGGAATGGTAGGGGCTCAAATATCTGCTCTCCCGGAGGTCGAGGTAGGTTGGGAACCAAATACATTCCGATACTTGGTTGTCAATATTTTGCATACCCCCGAGCAAACACATGGGGGCAATACCCTGATAGCAGTACAAAGACTCAAAAAGTCGAGGTTCTGGACCAGGCTTCCGCTTTCAATGATGGGCCGAGTAGCCATCGCTAAAATGATAGTGTTACCACGCTTCCTGTACTTCTTCCAAAACGTCCATTACTACATACCCGCAGCTTTCTTCCGACTGCTGGGCGTACTATTTAAGGACTTGGTGTGGGGGAGCTCCAGACATAAGCTTGCCCTAAGTACGTTAATGCTTCCATATAAAGCAGGCGGAGTCCAACTCCCCGACTTAGAGTGCTATTTCCGAGCTGCCCAACACGCTTTCGTGGCTAAATGGCTCGCAGATCACCCCACCTCCGACACGGACCTCCTACCCCACCTAATTGCTCCGGTGCGACTTAAAGAAATCCTCTGGATCCGATGGAAGCTGGCTATGAGAGATCCACTGCTCATCCAACTGGGCCGTAAAGTCTGGGACAGAGCTCTGAAGCTACAGAAGTTGTTAAATCCATAGTCCCCAGAGATGCCACTCACTGCAGACACCTGCTCCAGCAGAGAGGAATTGGCGCCGACAAGACTGTGGGAAAGGCACGGCCTCTACACCTGGAGGGACATGTATGAGGAGGGCTCCTTTCGTGAGCTGGACTCCCTGATAACGAATGACGGACTTCCCAAAGGCCAGCACCTCCGCTACCGGAAAGTCAGGGAGGCAGCGAAACGAAATTGGAGCAAATGGCCGGAGGAACAGAACCGGACCCGACTCTGACCCTGCTGCGCAAACTGGGAGATGGCTGGAAACCAACCTCCAGGATATATGCCCAGCTAGCAGACAAACCTAACCCAAGAGTGAAGCTCTGAAGACCGCGTGGGAAACGGATTTGGGAACCAGTATCACGGAACAAGAATGGGGAAGAATTCAACAATATCCCAGAGAAGTGTTGAGAAACACTAGATTCAGACTGGTTCAATTGAATGTCCCTTCACAGAACTTACATGACCCCCAGCAGGATTGCGAAATTCAGTAGACCTCCGATCCCGCTATGGGATCAGGTTCCTGCTCACCCTGCCACCCTACCGCACAGCCTCCGGGCCACCCCTTGCACTGGGGTTTGTATCTGTACCCGTACAACACTCCCCTTTTTTCCCCTCCTGCACTTATCATACCCACCTGATCTGCTGCCTCAAACCTAGCACTTGCCACTTGGCTGCACTACCACTTTGTGCTGATTTTATTATTTATTTTATTATTATTTATCCTGTTTCTCCTTTGCTCTGCACTTTCCACTTTTTCCTTCCCTTCCATGCACTTTTCCCCTCCCCCTTCTCCCATGCACTTGCACGTTCTCAATGTCACTGGGCCTAGTAAGATCGTTGTTTTGTTCTCCCCTGTTCCCCTCCTTTACCTTGTCGCTCTCTGAAACACCTGTGTATGAGCGCGATATAAATAGAATATCATATATCATAGTGTATCATAGCTTGTAGATAGTGGGTTTGTGACCCCTCGTCCGTGGGGTGCCAGGACATCAAGCTTCTGTGATGCTTGGCCATGATGGTCAGATTTTCAACTTCCGTGCCGCAGGGCTTGCCATCTCGGTCCTGAGGAACTAGGAGGTTGTTTCTAGTATGTAACATCTTAAATTTTGTGCAGTAGCAGTTGATTGGCCTTGTTGCTATTGAGGTAATAATACTGCTTCGTGTATGCTAAGGTGCGGGCCTTTCCGTCCGCCAGGTGCATCTCGAGGGCAGCTTTTGCTCTTCTGAGATCTTTCTGCGCACTCACCGATTGGCACCCTTTATAGCTCACCTCTTTATCTGCCACCTCTGCCTCTATTTCAGGGAGTCTGAGTTGGTGTCTGTGTTTGTACCCCGCTTTGCAGTCGATGGCTATTCCACGGATCACTGGTTTAATAGCGTCTAACACCATAGCCTCCGAGGACCCCTTTCCTGCATTCTCCGCAAAGCAATTGACGAGTGCCTTTGACAGTTCCCGGCCAGCTGCCGCGTCTGGGAGGATATAGTCTTGTAGTTTCCAGGACCTCTGCGGGGGCGACGGCAGACCTTCTGTTCGTAGTCGAGCTATCACTGGTGCGTGGTCAGCGATCACTCTTAGGCCGATGCAGATGTCTTCGATGCAAGGGAACAGAGCGCTGGATACCACCAGAAGATCTATCCTCGAGAACCCTCCATGGACGTGCGAGAGGAAAGTATAATCCCAAACGTTATCATTCGCCAGCCTCCATGCGTCGGTTGTTTCGGTCTCCCTCAGGAACTCTGCAAACCCCAGGGTCTCAGAGAAGTCGGACCTGGTGGGCAGTAAAGTCTTGTCAACGCTGGGGTCAGGAGTGAGGTTGAAGTCCCCTCTGATCAGAAGCTTGCCTTAGGCGAAGGAGGTTATTGTCGGGAGGATCTTGCGCAGAAAGCAGCCCTGGGCGTTGTTTGGGCAGTATATTGCTGCGATAGTGATTGGGAGCTCGACCAAGAGACCTTTGAGCAGCAGGTACCTGCCCCCTGGGTCACGCTTGACTGTGACATTCGATAGGGCTGCTGTTTGACTGAGTAAAATGGTGACCCTGCCCTTCTTCTGGCCAGAGGAGGTGAAGTACCTTTTAGGGTAGCGTCGGTAGCTGATTCGTTGCTCTTCTGGATAAAGTAGATGGGTTTCTTGTAGACGCACGATGTCCGCAGTGAGTTGGGCTAGGCAGTGTTCCACTGATTTGCATTTTCTGATTGAGTTCAAGCCTTGGACGTTACATGTGACCATGGTGAGATCCTTAGTGTGGGTTGTCATCCGTGTAAGTTGTGTTTGCGGATTACAGAGGTTGCTCTCCCCACCTTCATGCCGTAAAGCCAAAGTATGTGTTGAGAGATTTGTTCCCTTCGATGATGGCTCAAGTCCCTCCCCGCCGCTCCCCCTCATAGAAAACAAAACATGGTCATCCGGACCAGCCTTCGACCAACGGGGCCTCCAGCTGGGCCAACGCAGGCAACTTGCGTGGAGGCAGTTGAGCCTCCGCTGTTAAGCAGTGAAATCTCAGTGTGCGATGGGCGGCAGGCGCCTCCTTAGGGAACTTTGTCCGTAACAGAGGTTTGTGGCAATGGACCCCAGTCAAGGGTTTCGGATCCTGAAAGCCAGGCGTCCAAGAGTGACCCTGCGCTATCCATGGTTACTAGGCCACTTTCCCTTGAGTAGGGGGCTCTCTCATACTGCGACGTCTCTTCTCCACTTGGGACAAGGACTGTTTAGAGTTTTGTGGTTCTTCTTGTCTGGAAGGTGAGTTTCAGTCAGGGGCTCCGTCCCCCTCCCGGTGTGCAGCAGTTTCTCAGCTTTGTGTACATTGCGTATATGGCGAATGTTGCCATCCCAGGTAAAGGTCAGGGAAGTGGACTAGCCCCATCGATAAGAGATTCCTTTTTCCCTCAGCCACTCTGACCAGTCTCAAAGCCTTCCTTTTCTTTAGTGTAAATGCTGCGAGGTCCTGACATAAGGAAATGAAGGCGTCTCTGAAAAGTATGCGGGGGGGGGGAGCTTCTTGCATTATTTCTTTTTTTAACTGTAAAGTAATGCAGTCTCATTAGGACGTCCTGTGGGGCTGGGGGGTTGTGCTCGGTCTCGTTCTATGGACCCTGTCGAGCACCAGGGTGGTGGGGGGGGAGGGGAGTCGTCCGGCAACGTTCGAATGAAGTGAAAGAGGTCACAAACGTAACGATCCAGGTCAGCATCTGGAATGGTGGTTGTGATCCCCCTCAAGCGTATGTTGTTGCGGCGGGAGCAATTCTCAGCGCCGTCCGACTTGAGCTCAAGGGCTTCACACCTGGCCTCCAGTGCGGCTAGTCTGTGCACATCCCTCTTGATCTCGTAGCTGTGCTCAGAGAGGGTGGTTTCCGCCTCCGCAGTTCTCGTCTCCAGTTGCCCTACTCGTTTGTACAGGACCGTGATTTTGCTCATGACCTCTTTCGTGCCCTTTCGGTACTCTTTCGTAAGGGCCGACAGGAGTTCCTGGACATCAGATTTTGTGACCACCTGTGTCGAGCCTCCCGGGGTTGGTTCCATGCGGGCGTCCTCAATATTCACTTCAGTCACTTCTGGCCGGTCCCTCTATTCTGGGCCTTTACGCTGCAGGGGTCCGCAGTAGCACCGCAATGTATGTCTGTTTGGACAACTTCAAATTCTTGGCCATTATAAGCGAAGTGCCTGCTCCCAGATCCCACGGATCAGGGTTCCTCTGTGCTGTTGGGGGCCGAAATGACTAGGCGAGGCTGACGGGCCCTGGGTTGGGGGGGCCCCCCTGGTGTCTGTGTGTTTCCTTGCCTTGTTGTGTAGCCTTTATCGAGAAGACCTCTGTGAGGCATGCATAACTGCTGTGGGGGTGAACCACCTCAGATGGGGTGCAGAGTCCGGTTTTATATGACTGGTGCCCCCGGCAGGCTGGGTCTTAGGCTGTGGTTAGATGATGCCTTGTGTGGGTGAGGGATCAGAGATATGGCCGGTGCTGTGGAGGCAGGGGCTAGGCCAGAGGACCCGATCAAAGGGCTGGGCCCCAACTGAAGAAGTAGGTGCATCTGAGTGAACAAGTGGTGTTGGCTGCGGGCTTGGAGGCTTACTGACTGACTGATTTGCAGGCCTGTGATCGGATGCAGGCATGCTCACTGTCGGTTCTTTGAGGGGGAGCTGCTGGTTCCAGTGCCCAGGGCACCCTGCTGCAGGGGATGGGGTGCTCAGCGCCGGGTCACCAGATGTGGGCCGTAGCTGTTGACAGTGAAAGCCTAGAGAAGCCAGGGATTTCCCAGCATTAAGGGCCAATTGATCCAATCTGCTTTTAGATCCTCAGGTTCCACGGGAGCCTTCTCAGATGATGGGTGCTTTAAGCGCTGTGTAGCGGTGGAGGGAATGGCGGGTGGACGAGGGCCCAGGAGGCAGGCCACCTACTGATATAGGGCATCCCTGCTGAGCCCCCGGGGAGGCACCTTACAAGCCGGTGGGGAGGAAGTCCAGAGGAGCGCTGGGGCAAGTGGCAGGTGCCGCCTTACCTCCGCCGGTCAGAGCACCCACCAGGGGGACCGGCATCAGGGACAGTCGCAGAGGCTGCAGCCCGCAGCACATACTCTGAGGGCGGGTCTTGCTGCCTCCTCCCATCGATGATGTGGGCACCGGAGCAGGAGTGGCGATGGCCGCCTGGCCGAATAATGGGTGCTCCTTTTGCTGGGAGCGGAGCGTCTTTCCAACCCCAAAGGACTAAAGTTGCAGGGGGTCGTGGTAGCCAGTCTGGGTAAACCGCAGTGACGCGCCCCCAAGGTCCGTCGTTCCAGGGCTCTCCTGGTGTGCAGGCGGGTTGATTCTGGCACGGGCAGCCTGGGTGCCTCACTGCACCGGGGGGGCCGGGTCACCCCAGGCAGAGGTGGAGATTGCGGGAGGACACTGCCACTCCATCAACTTGAGGTACCACTCGATCCAGGACCTCAGGACGCCCCACATCAGGCCATATGAGCCACAAAACTTTGTATCACCGGAGCATTTTAGCTGGATGCGTGGCACCAGTCGGGAGCTCTCACCGAGCCAGACCGACCGCCATGGCTCCAAGCCACACCCCCCCATCTCCAGATTTTTACCACACATTCAAGTGTTGGGAGTCCTTGTGTTTCGCTCGTAGTGCCTTCTGCTTTTTTTGTGCTTTTCAACTCGCAAAACTCTATTTTTGTTCAATCGAGCCCGTGTGCTCCATTTCTTCATCCGATTAACGGGGATCTGTTTTTCGGCTCTCCCCTTCGGACTGAAGTTGACGACCAGAGTCTTGGGGAAGTGTCTGGCTCGGGTGGCAGCCCATCTGTGACTACAGGGAATTCATGTATACCCATGCAACCACTTGAGGAAATACTGGACTCCCGTTGGATCCAGGTGTCGGAAGCTTCAAGGACAGGATCGTGGTCGATGAGGAGTTCCGTGTAGCGAGATGGTGGGGGGCTCGTGCACGCCAACATCGCCAGGGGCACAGACTTCAGAGCCCGCCGTACCAGGAGACGGTCACGTCGGATGCTTCCCTGGAAGGCTGGGGAAACCACAACAGACGTCTCCACGCCAGAGGCCTGTGGCTACTGGAGAAGACACTACACATCAACGTCCTGGAACTACGGGCAATATTTTGGGTTCTCAAGTCATTTCTTCTGTCCCTCAAGGGCAAGTGGTGAGGGTCTTCACAGACAATACCACCACAATGATTTGCATCCAGAGGCAGGGGGGCACAAGATCCCCGGCGCTCTCCAGAGAGGCGCAGGAATTGTGTCACTGTGCCGTCACCCAGGGGAAGTTTCTCATTCTCCAGCATTGGGTCTGGCATGGATTCACATGCTCATGAATATTCCCCGTCGTCAGGCACTGGGTTCTCTCCATCAGCGACGGCAGTCCTTTCGGACCTCCGGAGGCAAGTCTCGAGGTGCCTCCAAAGGATTCGGCGGCAGTGCCTCGTCGTACCGTCGACTGGCGGCCCATCCTAGACCTGCGCCACCTCAACAAAAACATCAAGTCCCAGAAGTTCCGGATTGTCACCCTTCAGCAGGTGCTGGGACAATTGGAGGTAGGCGACTTCCTGTCGTCGCTGGACTTGGAGGATGGTTACTTCCACATCCCCATACGAAAAGGACATCGAATGTTCGTCACTACCAGTTCAAGGCCCTGCCCTTCGGGTTGAAGTCGGCGCAATGCGTCTTCACTAAGTGCCTGTCACCGGTGGCGGCGTGGCTGCAGGGGATCCATGTATAGCCCTATCTGGACGATTGGCTCATCCGAGCAAAGTCAAGAGAACTCGATCACACAGGGATGACCGTCCGCCTACTGACAGAACTGGGATTCTCGATCAACTATGCCAAGTCCCACTTGGTACCGTCGCAAGACACCCTGTTCCTGGGAGCCAGACTCGACATAGTGGCACGGTTGGCTTCACCAACAGAGGAGAGGACGAAAGCCATCATGGGCTGAGTACAACGACTGTTGACCATGGAAGTGGCCAGGGTGAGGTCCATCAAGTCCCTGCTCGCCATGATGTCGTTGTGCATCTACCTCGTGCGTCTGTGCAGGTTGCGGGTGCAGCCACTGCACGAGTTCCTCGATGCCCGTTGGAAGCAAGCGGCGGGCAGCTTCGAAGACAGGATCTCCCTCAATGAGACTTTCTGGCAAGCGATCCGGTGGTGGGGCAACCGCGCGCATCTAGCAGTGGGTATGAACTTCCGGACGCCGGCACATCAGGAAACTGTGACGACGGACACCTCCCTATAAGGATGGGGAGCGCCACCAAAGATGCCTTTGGCTCCTGCAGGAGAGGTCACTACATATCAACATCCTGGAGCTCCGAACCGTGTTCTGGGCCCTCAGGTCGTTCCTTCCATTCCCCAAGGGCAAAGTGGTAAGGGTCTTCACCGACAACACCACCACAATGTTCTACATCAGGAAGCAGGGGAGCACCACATCCCCGGCCCTATCCAAGGAAGCGCAGGATCTGTGGCACTGGGCCGTTGTCCATGGGATGTTCCTGGTACCCTTCCATCTGGCAGGAATAAAGAACACCATCGCTGACTCACTCAGCAGGGAGCTGCGCTCGTGCCACGGGTGGGAGCTTCGGCAGGATCAAGTGGATCTCCTATTCCGACGATGGGGCAATCCCCAGATCGATCTATTCGCGACGGCGATGAACACCAAGTGCCGGAGGTTCGCCAGCAGGTTTCCCCGGCCGGGGAGCATGGGCGATGCCTTTTCATTCCCCTGGGATGGCCTGTTCCTGTATGCGTTCCCACCGTTGCCGTTGCTGCTGCGATTCATCAGTTAACTCAAACGGTCCTGGTACAGGATGATCCTTGTCGCACCGGCGTGGCCGAGGCAGATTTGGTTCCCGGACATTCTGGACATGTCAGCGTCCCCCCTAGTCAAACTGCTGAGGGACGCGTATCTTCTCGCCAGGGAAGGATGCGACATTTGACATCACGACCCAGGATCGCTGAACCTGCAGGCCTGGCTCCTGCAGCACTAGAGTTCGGAGGGTAGGATATCCCGGCGAACTGCAAGGAGGCGCTTGCAAAGGCCAGGGTGTCCTCGACTCGTACGTGCTATGGAATGGAAGAGGTTCTCTGTCTGGTGCCGTGCACAGAAGATCAACCCTCTGCGGATTACGGCCCCTCAAGTGCTGCCGTACTTGCTGTCGCTGGCCAAGGCAGGGCTAGCTCATGCCGCCATCAAAATCCATCTAGCGGCGATCTCCCGCTACACCAGAACTCTGGAGTGGTCGTCGCTGTGGTCTCATCACCTGGTGAAGGAGTTCATGAAAGGACTGTTCCACTCGTTCCCACCGGTGAAGGCTCTGGCCCCGGCGTGGGAGCTCAACGTGGTGCTGACCAGGCTCATGGGTCCGCCATTTCGAGTGTTTGCATTCGGCACTGTTGAAGTTCCTATCGTGGAAAACAGCGTTTCTTGTGGCCATCACCTCCGTACGACAAGTGAGATCCAGGCCCTCTCCTGTAAACCTCCATATCTGACATTCCACGAGACAAGGGTAGTGCTGAGGACGCACCTCTCCTTCATGCCCAAGGTGCCGTCGGACTTCCATCTCAACGAGCCCTTGGTGTTACCCGTTTTCTTCCCGTCGCTGGCTGAGAGGACTTTGCACTCGCTGGATGTGGCTAGAGCGCTGAAGTTATACGTGGACCGCACGAATAGTCTTCGGAAGACGTCACAGCTGTTTGTGAACTTTGGCTCTGTGAACCAAGGGAAGGCCCTCTCGAAGGCTTCCATTCCCAGATGGCTCTCCGGCTGCATCATGCACTGTCACAAGTTGGCAAACCGACCGTTGCGCAGCCGTCCGAGAGCCCATTCAACTAGAGCGATCGCTGCTACCACGGCGTTCCTGTCTGGTGTGCCCCTGCTGGACATCTGCAGGGCTGCTACGTGGAGGTCGACGCACACCTTCACGAGATTCTACTGCGTCGACCGGGCTTGCGCAACCCATTTGCTTGAAGGTGAGCCTGGTGAAGAGGTAAGAGATGCTTAATGTTGAGTTGTTGAAATGCTTAATGTTGAGCCTTGCCACCTCCCATGGTTGTGCATGTGTGTACTGCTATGTATTCTTGTATTCATGAGCATGTGAATCATGGCAGACCACATGCTGGAGAAGGAACAAGTTACTTACCTGTAACTGTTATTCTCAAGCATGGCTCTGGCATGGTTTCACATGCAAACCCTCCCTCCAACCCCTCTTCTCTTGGTCCTACTTCCACTTTACGTGCTACCAAATCTGAACATGGCTGCTAGAGGAGGGGCTTTGGTAGAGGGCAGTCATTGGCTGGGGGCAGTATGACCCAGAGACCAGTGATTGGTTATTAGTAGAAAGACAGTTCAGAAACGAAACTGAAACTGATTTTTTTCTTTACCGAGGATTCCCAGCCTGACGACGGGGAATATTCATCTGCATGTGAATCCATGCCAGACCCATACTGGAGAACAGTTACAGGTAAGTAACTTGTTCCTTCCTTTTCACCTGGCGGGAGTCAAAAACATTGACGGCTCTCTCAGCAGGGAGCTGTGCTCTTGCCATGAGTGGGAGCTTCTGCAGGGTGAAGTGGACAACTTCTTCCTAAGGTGGGGCAGTCCCCACATCAATCTTTTGCGATGGCGATGAACACCGAGTGCCGGAGGTTCACCATCAGCTTCCCCCAGCCGGGGAGCATGGGGAAGGCATTCACCTTCCCTTTGGGAAGGCCTGTTCCTGTATGCGTTGCCTCCGTTGCTGCAGCTGCTATTACAAGTCATCAGTCAACTCAAACAGTGCTGGTTCAGGATGATCCTCGTCGCACCAGTGTGGCCGAAGCAAATCTGGTACCCGGACCTTCTCAGCATGTCAGCGTCCCCTCCAGTGAAGCTACCAGTGGTCGTGGATCTTCTCGCCAGGGTAGGAGGCGCAATACTGCACCACGACCCATGATCGCTGAACCTGAAGCCCTGGCTTCTGCAGCATTCGAGTTCCGTGGTTAGGAGCTGCCTGCGGACTGCAGGGAGGTCCTCACCAAGGCCAGGGCGTCGTGGACTCTGAAGTGTTACAGACACAAATGGAAGCGTTTTGCGACTTGGTGCAGATTACAGAAGATTAACCCTCTGAGGGTCACAGCCCACAAGTCCTTCCAACTTGTCGTTGGCTACGTCAGGGCTGGCGCACGTCGCCATCCTGGTGCATCTGGAGGCTATCTCCCGCTACACCAGGGCTCCAGGACAGTCTTTGCTTTGGTCGCACCATCTAGTCATGGAGATCATTAGGTAACTGTTCCGATCGTTCCCGCCGGTGAAGGCGCTGCCCCGGTGTGGGAACACAACGTGGTGCAGACTAGGCTCACGGGGCCCCTTTCTAGCCTATGCATAAAGCTAAGCTCAAGTTCCTGTCTTGGAAGACAGGTTTCCTCGTGGCCATTACCTCTGCCAGGAGAGTAGGTGAGATCCATGCCCCGTCCTGCAAGCAGCCCTTTTTCACTTTTCACGAGACGAGGGTGGTGCTGTGGATGCACCCCTCCTTCATGGCCAAGTTTCCATCCAAATTTCATGTCAACGAACCCTTGGTGTTGCCTGTGTTTTTTCTGATGCCTTTGTCGCCGGCTTAAAAGACTTTGCACTCACTGGATGTGGCTCGAGGGCTGAAGTTTTATGTGGCCCACACGCAGTGTTTCCGGAAGGCATCTCGGCTTTTTGTAAACTTTGGTCCTGTGAACCATGGGAAGGCCTTGTCCAAGGCTTCCATCTCCCATTGTCACTAGTTGGCAAACCAACTACTGGCAGGCCGTCCGAGAGCCCACTCCACCAGAGCGATCGCTGTGACGACGGCGTTCCTGTCTGTTGTGCCCCTGCTAGACATCTGCAGGGCTGCTACATGGAGGTCTACCCACACCTTCACAAAATTCTACTGCATTGACAGGGATTTCAGAGAGGAGTCCAGAGTCGGCCAAGCAGTGCTACGCAACCTGGTTGCTTGAAGGTGAGGAGGTAAGAGTAATTCCTTCTGTTGGGCCTTGCCACCTCCCGTGGGCGTGTATGTATGTACTGCTATGTATTCTTTATTCATGTGCATGTGAATGCATGCTAGACCCCATGTTGGAGAAGGAACGAGTTACTTACCTGTAACTGTTCTCCAGCATGGGTCTGGCATGGAATCACATGTGAACCCTGCTGCCCCTCTGGGGCTCTTCTTGGTCATACTGCCACTTTACGTTCTACCAAATCTGAGGATGGCTGCCAGAGGAGGGGCTTAGGGAGAGGGCAGTCATTGGCTGGTGGCAGTATGACCCATAGCTCAGACATTGGTTTATAGGAGAAAGAGTTTATAAACAAAAGTGAAACTGTTTTTTCTTATACCGAGGATTCCCAGCCCGACGACAGGGAATATTCACGAGCATGTGATTCCGTGCCAGACCCATGCTAGAGAACAACAGTTACAGGTAAGTAACTTGTTCTTACCCTACCTTCCCCCTTGCTTTCCACACCCTCTACCTAACTCTCTTTCGGTTACCCTACCTCCCCCTGTGCCTATCCAATCCAACAGACCCGAACCCTCTATCCCTGAGGGGTTACAGTGTCCCGTGTACTACTATAGTGCAGGTGCCATAACCCTATGGGGATGCACAAGTTTGTGCTGCCCCTTCGTAACAAACAGAGGACCTGTGACACCTGGAGACACGGCTTTGTAATGCTAGTGTGTAAAATGTGAGCCAGAATAACATGACATTGATGCGCAGCCATTTTGAACACTCATCTACCATTACTGCCTACATTGCCCACAGTGGTGGCAAGGATCAAGTTCAAGACCCTCTGCATTGTCCACAAGTCTTTATGGGGCCTGGGACCGCACTACCTACAACTCTCTCTTCCTAAACATGTCCCTTCTCGAGCTCTCTGCTCATCCACCTCCAACTCTCGAGGGTCAGTCGCTTTTCAAAGCAGAAAGTTGGGGGCAGATCTCCTCCTTCGGCTGGGGCCTCCCTCTGGAACAGCCTCCCTGCCTCTCTCAAACTTGAGCAGAACCACCTCTGGTCCCGGAAGCAACTCAAGACCTTCCTCTTTGCTTCTGCTTTCTCTCTTCCTCTCCCCTACTGATGACCCGTCTGGTCCATGCACTGGTCACCCTCTGAAGTTGGGCCCAGGTCCCTGCCTGTCCAGTTGCACCTTGCACTGCCTTTTGGCTGCCCCAGCACTTGGGGTCTGTATCTGTAACCCTACATCCCCATCGCTCTGCACTTATGAGCTACCCGTTGGCTGTACTTTTGATTACCTGCACTGAGCCACCTGCTGGCTGCACCTTTGGTTACATGCACTTCTCCATCCCCCCTTGCACTTCTCCCCTTCCCTGCACTTGCGTGATCTAAATGACAAGGCCTAGTAAGATTGTTGTTTCATCCTCCCTCTGTTTCCCCAACCTTGTCTTGTCTGGCCTAGAAACACTTGTGTATAGGTGCGTTATAAATTCCATATCATGTCATATAATATCATACATTAAAATACAAGCCTACCTGAATACAAGCCTACCTGAAACAACACAACATCCTCAGCCCTCACCAGTCAGGCTTCAGACCTGTCCATGGCACAGAATCCTCCCTCCTTGACCTGAAAAACCAACTCAACGATATCCACGACACTGGCAACCTAGCCCTCCTCCTTCTTCTCGACCTATCGGCAGCGTTTGACCTGGTCAACCGCCAAACACTCTGCCACCACCTCACTTTAGATGCCAACATTTCACCCAAGTCCACCAAATGGATTGCCTAATTTCTTGCAGGCAGACAGTGACTATGCTGGAAGCACTGCTGCCCATCCAACTCAAGTTCCCTGCGGGGTCCCTCAAGGCTCATGCGTCTCCCCAACATTTTACAACATTTATACAAAACCACGCTCTGGACATATCTTATACCAACTATGCCGATGATACCCAAATCCTCATTCCCCTCTCAGGGATTTATGACCAAGACTCCAGCTACATCAACAGAATGTATGACACTATCCAAGCATGGTTGGCCACCAGGTTGGCCTGGGGCATAAAATTGTCTTAGGCACCAATGAAAAAGTGACCCACAGTTGCAAATGGCAATTCATTCCTTTTGTAACAGACTGGTTGAATTGTACACAAGTGGGAGTTTTGTATACAATGTGATGTAAATTGTAAAATTTAATATGTATTCAGGAACAATGGTCAAAACTACTAGCCGCATAAAATATACATTTTTTATACAATTATGACTTTCCTGGACATTAGTCTGGAAAATCTGAATTCCGAAAGTTCAATTTCACGGTGTTTAGTCACGTGGGGAGAAGAAGTCGGAAGAGCATGATGGTCACACCTACGCACAAAGGCAGAGTGTGCCTTCACTCCCCTGAATTCTTCAGTAGCAAGGAACATTTCCAAGGACAAGTTCAACGCCCTAATTGACAGCAGACCACTGAGGTAATGATGGATGATCATGTTAATTGTTGGGAAGCTGTGGTTAAGACTAGCTTATCTGCACCTGAACGCTCAGCCTGCGAGCTGCTAACGTAGGTTGGGAGGGTACTGACACAGGTTGGAAAGTTACCGATGATGGAGGACCGCATGATCAAGGGTCCTATAGTTGTGTAGCCAATTAGACCTCGTGTATTTAGTGACGTTCATAGTGACATATTTTAGGGAAGGGCTTAGTAGCCCCACCTGATGTTAAAAGCCTATCACTTTATTTCACTGCCCAAACGAGTATGGATAGTATACCTAGATGATTCGTTTAGACCCTATCACATTCACCCGTAGGTATTTAAGTTTTCCCACGTAGGATGACATGAGTGATACACATGTTAACGGCATCAATGATGAATATTTACTATAAAGGTGTCATTTTTTTAATGAAACGCTGTGAGATAGTGATGATAGACGTCTGCTGATGTCCGTTGTCCTCCCTCTTTTAGATAATTGATATAAGAACAGTTATCCTTTTGCCAACTACCTGAGTTGTTTCGATTATTGATGTTTGAATATAATTCTGCATCCCCATCTATCTCAAGGGTATTGCTATCTCATCTTGAAGGGCTGGAAGGTCCAGTTCACTCTGATGACATGTACATTGTAATTTTGAATTTCACATTACTATTATAAATATATGTATCTTGATGCACCATTTGATGTATAGGGGCATTATAAATACCCAATAAATTACTGATTAATATGTTCATGCTGTCATACGTTACATTTTGGTGGTTATTGTATGCATCCCAATCTTTGAGCCTTACTTTTTCATCTCTTTACACTTAAAGAGAAGTCATCCTCATTGGAGCATTCAGCGTTGGCTTGTGTGGGTGACCTGAATTTCGCACCATCCTCCTGAGTGCCATTGTTTCGAAGTTGTCCAAAAATAAAATGTTCTTGCTGACTTTTGCAATTTATTTTCTGTCAATACATATTTAAGCGTAAAACTACTACTTTGCTTCTTTGTGTTAACATTGATCAAATCAGCGTAACTTCAAATGGCCTTCAACTATACAGAATGTGGGCTTGTACATCTATGCTTGCTGACAGGTGCATCAGGGTGGGATGGAACATCACATACTGTTCAGTATGAAATCTTTTGCTGTGCCTTGAAACTTCCTCCTGGATAACTCCTTGGTAGTGCTAAAAGAAGATATAAATCATAAGCTATACAGTATATATAATTTGAATCTGTTTTATGACACTCAACATTTCTGACTGGGGTGTATGTCTAGAGAAACAGCTTGACACTCTTGGGCCCCTATTGTTATGTTATTTGGCATTTAAATAGCGCTCTATATCATTGGTGTGACCTCCAAGTGCTGGTAGGTTGAACGCCCTCCGTGACAAGAGTCCAGGTCAGTTGAGAGAGTAAGTGTCGTAGGGTGCATGGGTGCACCAGTTATGTGTGGAGCTGATGTAATTGCCTGATGGTATCTGCATCCTAGCATTAGGTGTGGTGTTGATGATATCAGTTGAATGTGTGCAGTCTGGTGGGTGGACACCCAGACTGGGTTCTGGCTGCGTTAGGCCTGTAGGACGCTTATGTGTGCAGCTAGGCCGGTTTGTCATGGGATATAGCTGTGTTTTACTAGAGTGATTAGGTGTTTGTGGGGTAGTGGTCGTATGTGAGCAGCTAGGCCGAATTGATCAAGGGGTATAGATGCACTCTAATTGTGTGATGGTGTAGAGTAGAGAGTAAGCATACTGATATGATATGTTTCATGCAAACGGTGCCTAAGCACTATGCGCTTCAAAGGCGTTCAATGACAAGGAAGGGAAAGAGGGAGAAAGCAAATACACTCCTACAGGGCATGAACAGCACACACGTGAAGATTAGCTACTGCACTCAGTCTAGAGACACCTAGACAGTGCAGGTGCTAGGGAACAGACAGGAGGGCATGCCTGGGAACAGTAAACGAGGACGGAAGGGGTTGGGTACACAGCGGCATCGCAGGGGACCGGGGGTAGAGGCAAACGGCAACAGCCTGCAGGGGGCCAGAGGGTACAGAGAGACATGACGGAACCAGAAGGGCTGGGGGCATACAGCGACAACATGGGACACGAGAGGGGCATGGGGTAGACGGTGATATCTTCGGCGACCAGGCGAGAAGCTGGGGGCATCACACTGGACGAGAGGTTGTTGGAGGGGCAGTGACGAGTTGGGAACCAGGGGGTCTGGGCACACAGTGACGAGGGAAATAAGGGCGGGGGTACACAGTGACAACTGGCGGATAGTAGGTCAAGAAAGTCATCAGTTAAGACTAGAGATCTGACCAATCATGGAGGAAGCGGGTGGAGGAGGCAGGGAGAGGGATTCACTGAGGCACGGAGAACAGATGAATACAATTAAATGGAAAAAACATGCTCGGAGGAGCTTTTAGATCCTTTCCACTCACCTCGCTTTCACTAAGCGATTACCTAAAGCAAAGATATTGGGTAATAATTTTATTTTCGCTGTGTTGCAACTAACCAACGATCCACGACTATTCGCAGATAAGCCTGCCACTCCATCCATGTTACCAAAATTGAACAAGGTTTATAATTTGCTTATGTTTCCAATCTGTTCAGATCCCTTATGGTGTACTAGGGGTCGTTTGATTGTTTAGAAACCGATATTCATCCGTGCACCACTGGTACACTAGAAGTTGATTTGTCATAGTGTGCCTCATATCCCAAACAGAACGGCTCTCCTAATTGGCTAATAGTCACCAAAGAGCTATAAACCCACTCGGAGGGGTTGGCTAGCCAACTATGATTCTATGAAGGTCACTTGCCTCGGGCACTAATACAGATGTGCTCTGCTGAGAGCAGCTAATGATTGTCAGGTAAGGGAGAAGTGCTTCAGTCGGAAAGGGTTTCTAGTACAGAGGCAGTCAGGCACATACGATGTGGCCTTGAGGGATGCAAGGATGGCAGTGAGTGTCTCCAATTGTCCAGATAGCTGCGGTTTTGCGAGATGGGATGTGTAGTGTGCAGTCAGTTGTAGCGTTGGTTTCAGCATGAGTGTAATTGTTTCAGTGAGGGGAGGCGGGACAGGACTTCTCGTCAATGGTGTGATAATTGCACGAGAGGGAAGCCGCACTTCACCTGGTGTGTGATACTTAGCAACACTTTATGCGCCAGGTTCCCATCCAGTCCCCAGGCGGTGTTTGAGCACGAATCCAGAGAACCCACAACCAGCCCTCTGCAAGAATGTTTTATATGTTACCCATACCCTGCTTCAAGTACTCCCAGGGCGTTGAGTACGGTAAGAAAGTAAAGGGGTGAGGGTTCATTTGGGGGCGTGTCTTGCATGTCGTCCATGGTCTAATAAAGCATTAGAAATCAATGCTCAATATCATTACTTCTTGGACTCTCACAAAAGGGTAGCTGTTCTAGTAGCAGGTTCATTAGCATCCCATTAAGTAGGTTGGGCAAGCCTAACTCTTCAAAGGCACTACTCATCTCCTGTGTCGGGCCCTGAAAGGGAGGCCCAGGCAATTCAAGCACTTTCATCTGCAGCACCTAAGCAGCTAGTTTTGTTTGCAAAGAACCTCTCCCTCCATCCAGTGCCTTATGAGTGGGAAAGCAGCCGGAGCCAGCCCTGAGCCTTGAAGGGACAAACAGAGGAGAGCAACAGGGGGACAGCAGGAGCCTTGAAGGGGCAAGCATAGAGGAGAGCAACAGGGGGACAGCAGGAGCCTTGAAGGGGCAAGCATAGAGGAGAGCAACAGGGGGACAGCATGAGGCTTGAAGGGGCAAGCGTAGAGGAGAGCAACAGGGGGACAGCATGAGCCTTGAATGGGCAAGCTTAGAGGAGAGCAACAGGGGGACAGCAGGAGCCTTGAAGGGGCAAGCGTAGAGGAGAAGAACAGGGGGACAGCAGGAGCTTGAAGGGGCAAGCGTAGAGGAGAGCAACAGGGGGATAGCAGGAGCACCCATGGAGACTCATAAGGACCCCGACAAGTGCAACCCCGGCGAGTGCAACAGGTGAGGCCCCTCCATTAAAGTGAACACACAGAGGAAGATACCGTAGGACATAGCAAGGGAGGGAGGAGGCTCTGGGCCACAGACCAGTCAGCTATACCCAGAGGACTACCTCACAACCCCCACCAAACCACCCATCCAGGAGAACATTGAGGCCAGGAAGGGCCAAGGAACCGCACCTTGTCGGCCCCGGCGAGATCCGATCAAGGGCCCACAAGAGTGACCACAGACACCCCGGTTCCCCAGAGCAGGATAAAGGCGCTAAGGTGGAGCTTCCAGGGGGGGGCAGGCACTCCTAACCAGACAAACTGTGGCAACCACAGGAGATGAAGCCTCTAATATCAAGAGGGGCACAGCTGATAACCCAGGCGGGGGGGGGGGGGGGGGGTCGCTGGGAGACATTGCCCCATAAAAGCAGGGGAAGTAAAGGACTGGGGGCCCCACAGACCTGGTCCAGGAGAGAGCGACAACCTGCCAGGTATAGCCCCGTGGACCTCCACGAGGAGAGAATCCCCAAGTAGCTCCAGAACAGAGGTCCCACAAAAGGAGGCCCAGGGGAGAGGGGGGGGGCGACCAGCACCTCATCGCCACAAGATCGGACCTCGAAGACATTACATAGAGGGGTTTCTTCCGCCCCCCATCCCCCCCCACCAATGAGGCTCGAGGGGTCAGAGGCCCAGATCCAGAATAAAAGCACCAGGGAGGCTAACTTTTAAGGCAAAATGAAAGCCCGGGGAGGGCAACCACCACAATAGATAACACCACAGAGGTGGGGGGGTGGCTCTTCGAGTTGAAAATAGGCCCAGACAAGCCTGCAGGTTGTACAGCTGGGGAAAGGAAAGGACTCAATACTTTTTTTAAAAACATTTTTTATTGGGTTTGGTTTAAATTTACCTTTACAAAACAATCATCACATTACTAGTAAACATGTGTAAACTAAACAAAAACAGCCTTAATACTCTAAAAGAATAAAAGAAAAATGAAAGGACTCCATACCCGCTAATCCACAGCGGATTTGCCGCCAGATTTTGCTATCACTACCTAAATGATGCAACATAGGGTTAAAAATGATGAGGCACAGCTCCAGTTGCCCAGGAAGGACGGTGCCAAGCCATCATAGGGTTAAGTTGGCACAATTCCTCACAGGCGGCTTTGCAGGGCAGCAGAAAATGCCATTTTACGTGCCGTCACATTTTTCTTAGGCTGCCATCAGAATTTGCTTAGGATGCCATCAGATTTTGCTTAGGCTGCCCAAATGATGCAACATATGGTTAAAAAGGCTGAGGCACAGCTCCAGTTGCCCGGGAAGGCGGCTTTGCAGGGCAGCAGAAAATGGCATTTTACGTGCCGTCAGACTTTGCTTAGGCTGCCGTCTGATTTTGCAATCGCACCATAAATGATGTAAAATAGGGTACAAAATTGCCACCATAGGGTTAATGCTGCACTGCCCTGCACAACATAGGGTTAAAATAGATAATATGCCCTTTGGAAACATAGGGTTAATGTAGCACTGCCCCTGCCCCTACCCCCGCTGCCCCTGCCCCATAGACCAGAAAGCATTTTCTGACAGGTTAATGCTATGCTGCACTGGCCTTAAGGTTAAAATAAATAATATGCCCAGTAAATAAATAATATGCCCTGTGGAAACATACGGTTAATGTAGCACGGTCCCTGCCCGTGCCCCTGCCCCTGCCCCGTGGACCAGAAAGCATTTTCTGACGGGTAAGCAAAATCCGACGTTCCAGTACCGTCGGATTTTGCTTTGCCATTGAAATTCACGCATGCGCAGTAGCAACCTAAGCATTTTTCGACGATAAGCAGAATTCGATGTTACACCGGGACGACAGAGGGTTCTGTGCCTTGCGCATCAACATCCCAGCAGCATCCGGAGGGAGCCGCGCGCGGACCACAGTGCCGGTGTCTGACCTGCGGCGGCTTAGGCGAGGATCATGCCGAGTGGCTGTACTCCCCCTGCATCTGCGAAACGTTGCGGCCGCTCTCTGCAAAGGAAGGAAGGACGGCACTCGTGAGTAAGGAGTTACCCTGGACTGGCCTTCTCCCGGTCCGCATAAAGATTCAAGCCCGGATGACGGACTCGAAGCCCCATCACCAAACTGCAGCAACCTCAGCAGCCGTTATCTGGAGTCACGCAGGTGTGGGTTCTGGCTCTCCAACAGTGAGCCGCCGGTGTGCGTGTTGTGCACGCCTCGACTTGAGCAACTCCTGGCTGGGGAGCGGCGGACTCAGATAGCCACAAAGAGGCCCAGCAACACGGGGGTCCTCCCGAACTTGGCCAGGATTACCCTTGCACCTATTGCCAGGTAAGGAGTGGGGGAGGAGCGGTAATCCGCCCAGGGGCCGGATAGTGCAGGTCGCCATCAAGGAGTCAGCCTGGGTCACTGCCACAATGGCCTCAACTGAGAGACACGCTGCAGCATAGAATTCTGCTCCAAGACCGCGTCTACAGTGAATTGAGGCAGTCTCCCACTTAAATCTTAGACGGTTGGGCAGGGCGAGGCCATTGGAACTTACTAGTACAGGGACCATTCGCCTGCAAGCAAAGAGGAATTCCCTAGATAGTTCAAGCCTGCCCAGCGGACTGACCCAGTAGTGGCCAGACCACCTCTCAGAGAGCAGCACGGGGGGCTTCTCTTCAGTGTCGCCTGCTGTTGCCTGGACTAACCTTCCGCCCTGTACGAGGCGACACTCAAGATTCTTCTAAAGGGCCAGAGCTAGCACAGGCAGCTGACCACTGCCCCTTTGTTGGGCCTCTGGGGGGGTGGCAGGCTCCCCACCCTCATCAAGCCTGGCGCGGGAGACACACTCTTAACATCAGTCCAGGTGGGTGGCCTGACCTTGGAGCTGTCCACGCTTCCTCCCACCTGCGTGGCTTGCAAGGGAGATACCGCCCGGCGTGTTGTGAGACTGTGGTTGGGAGGACCACCGCCAGCTCAAAGAGCCACATAGTCGACAGCAGCTATAAGATCGCGGCTGGGCCCAGTGCCCCCACCGGGTGAGGGCTGTGAAACCTGGGGTGTGTAGTAAAGGTCGAGGGCGTGCCTACGGTACACAAGCGACAAGCACGCGGTCCAAGAGAATCACCAAGTGAAAGCCCCACATGCAGTCTCACGCTGTCGTCTCCATAGTCCAAAAACTACAGAAATACCGACGAGAATCTGCAGAAATGGCCTCGCCCTCCTCTTAAGATGATCCCTTGATCCCAGGGGGAGACCAAGAACTGTCCACCACAGCAGACATCCGCCTCTTGCTTGGGGAAATAAGGGCCTTGAGAACCAGTATGACCACAACGGTCAACGTCCTACAGGACAAGATTCATAAAATTGAAGATAAAGTAGAGGCATTAGAGAATTACCAGCAATCTGTGGATCTTCTTGAAATGAGAACGGAGGGCCGATTTCAAGAATTAGAACAAAAGAACCAGGATCTGGAAGCAAAGGTGGAGGACCTCGAAAATAGGGAAAGGAGTGCTAATATCCAGATACAAGGCCTGAAAGAACTCCCTGGGGAGACTCCTGCTTCACTAGAAAGGAGGGTCAAGGACCTCGTCGCCTCGATTCTCCCCTCCCGATCACTCCCCAGCTGGAGTTTGAAAGAGTCCACAGAGCAGGGGGCCTACCTGGCGGGCCGAGATTATTGCTAGCAAGATGTCATCACTATAAACATAAAATAGAGATCTTCAAAAAGCGAGAGTTGGACTCTCTAACTTTGAAGATTCTAAGGTTAAAATCTTCCAGGACTTCAGCTGCCACTCTAGCCCAAAGAAGAGCATGCCGCCCCCTCACTTCTTGGCTGTGCAACCGGGGAACCAGATATTGGTGGAACCACCCGTTTGCCCTGGTCTTCACCTATGCGACTGAGGAATTTAGGGTGACCTCAGGAGAGGAAGCGGAGGGAGTACTTCAGAACCTGCAGGCAAGCCCAGATAGAGATGTTGATGAAGAAATGCCTTCCTCCTCAGAAGCGGCTCGAACGCCTACAGGCCCCTGGAGGCAAAACAGCAAGACCAGAGGTGGCAAGAAGTTCCAGAGACTAAACACTCCTTGATGGGACGCGTCGAGGAGAAAAGAAAAGAAAATAAAGCAGCTCAAAGCATACCCATAACCGCTGTATTATAAACAGTTGGATTCAAGAGTTTGCAAATGCACAGTAACCATAGAGAGATTATTAGCCGGAAGGTTTTAGGGGCTGCACCCGTTGAGTGGCCCTATGTTCACATATGGGGAGTCTCCGCTTTTACGGAGAAAATGTATTCACTCTTCTATTTCCTTCACTTTTTTCCTATTCTTTGTTCTTCTTAGGGGCAGGGGTACGCGGGGCCTGACCAACTGGCGGGGATCACAGAGTCTGAGATAATGTATCCGAGCATGTCCGGAATATGGTTTTTGATATGGAGATTCGAGGTACAGATGACCAGCCATAACATCTCTGGTGATGAGGGGTGACGTAATCAGAGTGGGGTCGCTCAATGTGAAAGGGGAACCTCAATGCGAACCTTCAGACAAGCCAACGTAGACATCCTGTTTGTCCAGGAAACGAAATATAAGCTACTGGGAGAATAAGGGGGGTGGGGGGGCAGGGGAGATCATAGGCGGGTCACTGTGGGCCTCGGGGGTCCACTACAATCACACTGTGCTCAGCCTATGCAACAAACACCCAACACCTCAACTTCTATAGGGATTTATTAGCCACCTTGGAAGGGGAAAGAGTAGGCCCACTCATTTGTTCCGCAATGGAGCCCTCCCCCCACCAGACAACTCATGATTCCAACATTTGATTACGACCCACCATTTTATAGATGCCTGGCGAATAGCACACCCGAACAGGAAAGCTTACACCTTTTACTCGCACCCTCGCCAAACCTTCACACGTATAGATGATATCCTTTTAGATTCCAGTCTAGAACATCTGATCGCGGAAGCCGAGATCGAGGTGGTAGGATGGTCAGACCACGACATGGTCATTCGTTAGTTTGCATCTGGGAAAGATCACTCCGGTCGATAGTCGATGGACCTGTAACAACACGCTGTTCAAGGACAAGCTCTTCCGGGAAGGCCTAGAAGAAGAAATACGTGATTTCTTCAAAAGAAATAACACTGGTGAAACCCCAATCTCTATGGTCGGGGAAGCTGCAAAAGCTACAATGAGAGGACTCATAATAGCGCAAGGCGCCTCAGTGAAAAGGTTGAAACTGCTAAGAGAAACCCAGGTCAGACAACAGATACTAGAGAAGGAGCAGGCCTTGGTAAGAGAAAAAGGGGAAGCCGCTGAATCCACAGCGGAAATCAAAGCCCTTAGGCAGGAGCTGAGGGACATTTGGATCGGCAGAGCCTGGACCAGCCTGCGGTTCACCAAACAGAAATATTTTGAAAGAGGGGATAAAGCTCACACTCTGTTAGCAGCGAGGCTCCGCAAAGAAAGAACAGACAGAGCGGTCCTGAAAGTGCGGTCACCCCCTAACCTGATTTTGACAAAACCAGAGGACATTACGGCCCGATGCGCTCAATTTTGAGCGACTCTACACCGCAGATATTCCTCCTTCCCCCGAATCCACAGAGGATTACATGTTGAGGGTTGTGTTCACCCCCGCTGGCAAGCGCAGACAGAGACCAGTTAAATAGCCCAATTACCACAGAAGAGGTTGATCATGCCATTACTGGCCTGAAAGCAGGCTCAGCTCCGGGCACGGATGGGTTTACCCCTGCCTTCTATAAAAGAGTTAAGGGGGTCCTCGTCCCCTTCTTTATAGTTCTATTTAATAATATGATGGAGTCGGGCACAGTACCACCTTCCTTCACAGAAGCGAGAATCATCGTCATCCCGAAAGAAGGGAAGGACAGATTGGACTGTGGTTCCTACAGACCGATCTCACTGTTAAACGTTGATGCTAAGATTTATGCTAGCATCCTGGCTAAACGACTCAGTAGGGTCCTTCCACGATTGATACACAGCGATCAGGCGGGGTACGTTATGGAACGTCAAGGTGCAGACAATGTAGGTAAAACGCTGGACCTCATGGCCTCCATCACCGCGTCGGAAGTAGAGCCTACATTGATCTCGGTTGACGCCAAAAAGGCCTTCGACCACGTGGAACAAAGGTTCATGTCGAAAGTCCTACACAAGGTGGGCCTGGGCCCAGACTGGATTAGAGGAGCCAAAGCTCTGTACCTGAACACCTGTGCCAAAGTTGTGGTGAATGGCGTTGCATCACAGCAGTTTAGTCTGACCAGAGGTACGAGGCAGGGATGCCCCCTCTCCCCGTTGGTGTACATCTTAGTCATGGAACCGCTGGCACAAAACATCAGGCAAAATGCGAACATCAGGGGTTTTCATAGGCATGGTGTCGAATATAAATTAGCGTTGTACGCAGATGATATTCTGGCGTATGTCACTTTCCCTGAACAATCTATACCGGCTCTCCTACTCGAAATAAATGATTATGGGGCGCAATCAGGGTTTAGTATAAATCGACATAAAACGGTAATCCTCCCACTCAAGGACCCAAGTTTTTCCTCTGCTTCAGTCCCACAGACATGGGGCTTTCAGGTGTCGCAAGCTAGCATTAAATACCTAGGCATAACAATAACCTAGGCATAACAATAACAAAATGCCTCCAAGACTTGTTCCAATCCAACTATAAGACATTATGGGCTGCAATCCAAAAACATCTCGGCAACTGGAGCAAGCTTGGTCTCTCACGGGCTGGCAGATTAACAGCAATTAAAATGAATATCTTGCCGCGTCTCCTCTTTCTTTTTCAATCTCTTCCGATTCCGCTCCCAGGCACATTCCTGAACACGGTCAGAGAATCCTTGCTGTCATTTCTTTGGGACAAGGGTAGACCGCGCATTGCATATAAGACTCTGATTCTACTGAAGGACAATGGGGGCCTTGCCTATCCTGATATCCACTCCTATTATGCAGCAGCAGTTCTCCGCTTTCTGGTGGATCATATTAGGGAGTCCAATAGCAAGCAGTGGGTCGCCTCAGAGAATGGGCTCTTTGCCCCGGTATCGATGGGGGGAGTGGCTCTGGGCACCCAAAGAAGCTATACCACGTAGTGCAAGAGAGCACCCAGCAGTATGGGCCCTATGGAACGAAAGAAACCCAGGTATGAAAGGTATCACAACGTGGCCATCACCTCTCAGCTGCATCTGCCCCCCCCCCCAATCAGGGACGCCATTTTCGAACCCCTTCGTTTTCAACCTCAGTACGAGCAGGGTTTGGTACGGGTGGGGCAGATGTGGAGAGAGGGATTATTTTTAACCAAAGAGGAGCTGGAAGCTGTTCAGCAGGGTCTGAGTATCAGGCCCCTACCTTTGCTCCAACTCAAAGGAGTCCTCACGGACCACAAATGGAAAGAGCAGCTGTGGCGCCCCATAACTGCTTTTGAAAACACATTGAACAAGCACTCGGGCACCAAAGGTCTCATATTATGCATGTATAAAGCACTCATTGACAGAAACCACCTCCCCCCACCCCAAGCACCAAAGCCAAGTGGGACCGAGATTTGGAGTGGGAGGGCAATCCAACGGGGTGGGACGCCATATACAGGGCAGTTTGGAAATCATCTATTGCAATGCAATATAAAATGCATAAATGTAGAATCCTCACACAATGGCACCTAACCCTGCAAAGTTTAGCTAGGATGTATCAGGAAATTTCCCCCTATTGCTGGAGAGGGTGCACGCAAGTCTGTATGTACTGGCATCAGTGGTGGGGCTGCCCCAAGATTCAGTTCTGGAAGGACATTTTTGGGTGGATTCATGAGATTGAAGGCATCCACAGAGAACTTTCCCCCTGCCTGGTTCTTTTCGGTGTGGAGCACACTGAAGATAGATAAACGCTCCTCCCTCACATGCCAAGGAATTTGCTACTAGCAGCCTGTGTCTGTGTCACAATAAAGTGGAAGGTCTCCTCGCTCCCCACAAAAGTAGACTGGCTGAGAAAAGAGAAGGACATTTACGAAATGGAGAGCCTAACTGCCATTTTGAGAGAAACGCATACATACATAGACTAGCAATGGCTCACTTTTCTGCGGTTTTACAGGGAGGCACAAGTGGCCCCGCAATAGTTACAACCCCTGTACTCTCGTAGCACTGAAAAGAGACTGGCCATGTGAACCTTAGCATTCTATATGTACTTTGGCCGCCTTTGGAAGACCATGCAGGTGGAAACATCTGCATAATTCAGACCCCCCGTTTTATACTCCTCAAAGGAAGATGACGTCTCCCTCTCATTGGTGGAGTCCAGCTACCCCCGACAATTATGGACTACTAACCAAATCATCTAACCAATTGCTGTCCCCCAGGCTCAGGCCCACGGAAGAGGGAGTGGTAGGTGGGGGGACGGAAAGGGCTCTTCGTTTCTCTCTTCTTTTCTTCCTTTTTTCTTTGGTTTTGTTGAAAATGGGTTTGTTGTGATCGCATTGTTCAACTTAGCAAATGTTGGTTTCCTTTTTACTTGTTGATCACAATAAAAATATATTTGAAAAAAGAAATTATGCGCAGCAGCACAGCCAAACAGGGAGGCCTTGCCATGTGTTTCATGTAGTCTTTCAGATTCCTCCACCACAGGTGTTAGGGAGAATTCTCAGAAAAGTGCTAATTCCCTGCTACCTTAGAGACCCCCAGCACTTTTGCTGGACTTTAGGACTTTTCATTTTTAACCTGGAGAGAGTGAGACCTTCTTCCCACTCGCTCATGTATTTTTCTGTGATTTGAACGCGGTTTCTCTTTTGGTTTTGGAGTCTGACAAACTCCATAGGCCATCATCTTTTTATACTGTGGAACACAGCACCTTCAGTGCAGTGACACAGGGAAGTCTTTCAGATTTCATAAAGGTTTAAATATCTTTCTCTTGGATAACTACTGTTTCCAAGAGCAGTGAAGTGAAATTGACTTTATTAACATTTTGTAACTTTCTCGACCCCGCACACACTATCTTACAATAGGGTGCTGTAGGGGTTACTTAGTATCCCCTTTCTCTAGTTTCTCATGTAACATTTTTATGTTACCCTTTCTGCAATTAATGGCTGGTGGCAGTGGTTTACTTTTTCCTAGCATTGTGTTTTTACCGCGGGCTGCGTTCACAGCTGCAGTAAGATACCCTTGGGTTCCCATTTTGTCAAAATGGCCCTGGTCGTCTTTTTTTGCCATTTCTTGTTGGAAAGGTCCTTCTTGAGATTTACTCTGCGTGCCAAACCAGGTTTAGTCCTTTTGTTCGTTTTGTCTTTGGCGGTATTCAATGGTGTAGCCCGCCTCTGGCTCCAGCGTGTCTGGCAGGGACAGGAAGTGAGGGAGGTGCCCGAAACACCCTGTGCTTAATCCCCTTGGTTACAGGAATGCACCCAAAGGTGATTGATTGGCTGGCTGACCTTGGAGGCCAGCCACCCTGCTGTGCGATTGACAGCTAGGCTGCGAATGAATGGGAGAAACCTGCATAAAAGGCGAGGTCTTTGGCTTGGGAGGCAGAGTCGACCACTGGACAAAGGAATCCAAAGGACTACTTGAAAGAGACACCTGCTGCAACTACTGGACCATTGGTTTTCCCGGTGAAGCCCTGCTGCAGTGCTGAATCTCCGAATTTGGCTTGTCTAGATAAGTCCTGCAAAGGACGACTTCTCCCCTTGGGTTGGTGAGACCAATCGACCCCAAGACAAGTTCATCTGGACATCCTCTTGGAGCTGGCTGTACTTCCATTGCTGCTGCAGGAACCCGATTGCCAGGGAGAGGAACACCAGAATCAAGTGAGTGTCTTTAAGTCGGTACCCGAGCTCCAGGAAGAGCCTCCGGACTCCCAGGAATCAGGACTGACCCAGCCACCTCAATGGAGTGCTGGACCCCAGATGCAAGGACAGTCCATAGCGGTATCCGAGTACAAAGGTGGTGCTATTTGCGAGAGTCGCAAGGAGCTGACACCGTGAAGTAATGCTGATCTGAAGTTTGCCCATTGCTGTCGCCGACCTTCAATTCGTAGCGCAGGAGTCCCCAAACTTCCTCCCTCTTGTCCCCACGACCGAGGCCCAGGAACACCAGGATCTGCAGACCTACAATTGGAACAGGAGCCAGCTGGAACCAATTTCTTCAGACCTAAGGTACTGTAAACTAAGGGGTTGCTTACCTCTTGTTGAGTAGCCGTGCTAGCTCTCAGTTGGGACTTGTCTTGGTTGCTTTTGCAGAGTTGCTTGCAGCTTTGCCCCTCACAAGCCTCCCAGCTTGTGGCCCTACAGTGGTTTTATTTTCTACAAAGACTTCTAAAACATTGTACAAAACTTTTTACTCAGCTGTAAGAAGACCTTCAGCTCCCCTAGACTTTCTTCAATTGACATTGGATGTCCTGGCTCCCTGAAAGACACTTCCATCCTCTGACTTGGTGCTTTAACTATCCCTCACAAAAGTGACACATTCTATTACTTGTGCAGCTGTGGAAGGGTTAACTTACTTTGCATGGGGGGTTTAAAAAGTACTTACCTGCTTAAGAATATTTGTTAACCATGGTTTTATTCCATAACGTTTTCCTTTTGACACCAAATTCAGTATTGCTCTAAATGTACCAGTGATATATCAATGTCCACAGTGTCCTAGTTATTTAACCCTTTAAGTGCCATGGGTTTTCCCCTCCAGTGCCAGGGCCTTTTTTTGGTGATTTCTGTATGTTGCCATTCAATGCCTTGTTACATGAGATATCTCGGGCAAATTTGTCCCCTTATTGTCCCACATGTAGGTGGTCGTAACGCCACCCAGGAATCCTAGGGGTGAGAGAAAATAACCAAAAAGGGGGAACAAAATGCCAATAAAATGATGTACAAAGAAGCCTGTATTTTTTTTCCTTGTAAGAGCTAGGAACAAACCGTTTGCTGTGCTGTATTCCCCAATTTCCTGGCTTTGAAGAACAGGATGAGTGGAAATGGCCATTCTGGCCATTTTTGCCAATTGGACATGCGTGGACGGAATGGAAGAAAAGGGTAGGAAAGCCGAATTGGAGGACAGAAAGACATATTTCTGAAAAGTAGACAACATTCCAAGTTTAGGAAGGGGTTTTTTGTGCAGGTCAGGCAACAACTAGGTACAGGAAAATGCCATAGTTTGGGGAATAAGCAGGAAATTGACAGAAAAAAAGGTATGTGGTGGACATGGTTGGCTTGGTACGGCAATTGCTTCTATGAATTTTGAGAAAAACAAGGCTCCGCTACATTCCCTCGTCTCTTGCAGTTAGGAAAGCACACAATTTTTGTAGTGTTTCACAAAAAAAGCAATACCACAAGCCAAACACTGAGCCATGGTACACAGGAGTTTTATGCTTACGGCCTGAACAGACAGACTTAATTAGCATGTGTAAATCAGGAACACTAATGTGGTGAGGAACGGCAAGCATACATTTTTTGAAAGAGCACAGGCAGACCTTTTCAAGGGTAGGTGACTTGTGGAGCTTACAAAAGTGTATGGTTCCTAAAGCGGCGACTAAATGTAGGGCACATTTGGGAAATTAAAGGGTTGTGTGACAAAGGGCACCAGCAAATGGGTCGAAACGTTATGAAAACCACACAAACACAACAAATGTCATAACTTCCCGCGTTCCCACACGTGTCCCGACGAAAACAGTACCTCACGTGTGGGTACACCCACCTGGGCGCCAAGTGGAAAGGCTAAAACACGGCTAACCCCAAGTCTTTTCCAACAGCTGAATTTCACGATTTTTTAAGAAGGGCACACCATATAGATATGGCTCTACGGTGTCCAAGCCACCAAGGAAAACAGGGAACCCCATGCATTTCCGAAAAGAGGACACCCGTGGGAATCCGCAAAGGTCTGACTTGCGCAAATCTGTATGGTGTGCACATGAGTCAAAATCCTGCTGTGCGAAAACAGTTGGGTACTTCCTGTTTTTGGCTTCGCCCTTTGCGCCCCGATAGGTGCACCCACACATGAGAGGTACCGGTTTCATCGGTACATCAGTGGGAACGCAGGACGGTTGGCCATGTGTTGTTGACGGCGTGTTTCGGTGGGTGACCAGAGTAAAATGTGCAGAAATTGGTTTTGCCATGGGTTCTGGGTAATACATTCTGGGCAAGTCAGACCTCTGTGGATTCCCACGGGTGTCCTCTTTTGGGAAATGCATGGGGGTTCCCCTAGGCCCAAATCTGTAGGTTGTCTCCCCAAACCCTTTGGGGGTTACAAGTGGTATAGCCTTTTTCCTTTTGCGCACCAGTAGGTGCACCCACACATGAGGTACTTTTTTTATCGGGACACCTGTGGGAATGCGGGAAGGAAGGCCATGTGGCGTTGGCGGCGTGTTTCGGTGGGTGAGCAGAGTGAAATGTCTGAAAATTGTGATTTTTACCCCCAAATTTGGACTTTGCTGGGGTTGCTGGGTAGTAGATTCTGGACCGATTTGTGCAAGTCAGACCTCTGAGGATTCCCGCGGGTGTCCTCTTTTCAGAAATGCATGGGGTTCCCAGTTTTCCTTGGTGGCTTGGACACCCTAGGCCCATATCTGTATGGTGTGCCCTTCTGAAAAAATCCTGAAATTCAGCTGTTGGAAATGACTTGGGGTTAGCCGTGTTTTAGGCTTTCCCCTTGGCGCCCAGGTAGGTGCACCGACACATGTGAGGTACTGTTTTCATCGGGACACGTGTGGGGGCGCAGGAAGGTAGGCCATGTGTTGGTGGTGGTGTGTTTCCGTGGGTGGCCAGAGCGAAATGTCTGAGAATTGTCTTTATTTCCAGCCAATTTCAGAGACATTTCCCTCTGTCCACTCACCGAAACACATAGCCAACAACAGATGTCATACCTTGCCGCTTTCCCACAGGTGTCCCGACAAAAACGGTACCTCACATGTGTGGGTGCACCTACCGAGGCGCAAAAGGAAAAGGGTAACCCACTGGTAACCCCAAACCTTTTGGCACAGCACATTTTGTTTGTGTGGGCAACCTACAGATTTGGGCCTAGGGTGTCGAAGCCAGCAAGGAAAACAGGGAACCCCATGCATTTCCCAAAAGAGGACACCCGTGGGAATCCACATTGCGCAAAGTGGCCCAGAATTTATTACCCAGAAACCCCGGCAAAGACCCACATGGGAGAAGGGTGCCCAAGGCAAGGGATATTACCGCAGACTTTGCTGGAGCTCTGGCTGCCCTGCGTTACAGCTTCTCCCCACCAGGGAGTCCTGGCAGTGTGCCAATACCTCCTCGAAGGGAAAAGCTGTAATGCAGCCCAGCCGCAACTCCAGGACAGTTGGAGGTGATGTCCCTGGCCTTGGACATCCATGTACCATGTGGGTGTACTGTCCCCTAAGCACAGCGGCAGCTCCAGTGAGCCCCGGCAGGATCCCCAATCCTCCCCGGAGGTGACACCTGTAACGTAGCACAGCCAGAGGTGCAGCCTGGGCTTGCACATGGACAACCCACATGGGAGGCATCCCCTCCCAGGGAAACACCAATGTTCTGCTGGCATGGGGAGCAATTTGTGGCATGCTCCTGCAACTGTGTCACTGCCCACCAAAATATCTGCACAGACAGCCCATTCTCACACACACTACCAACAATCCAGCCCCAGTCTCACCCACCCCACTGACAGTGGGCACCAAACAGAATAATAAAAAACAGTACTCACATAACGTTGCAGCTGCTCACGTAGCAAAAGCTGTAAACAAAACAAAAAACATGTGTTTCCTACGGTAACCCCAGCAAATACAAATCTACACTCATCCTTTCCAAGCATGCCCCCCCCCTTGCAAGCCATCCCTGGTGGTCTACTTAACCCCCCCCCCCCCTGTGAAAACACATTTGCCTCTTCCTACGGGCAGATAACTGCCCCCAGGGAGGGCTGCATGAGGTGCCCCCCCCACACTCCATTTGGGGCGGGGGGAGAAGCCCACCCCAAAACATCAGACAGGCCCCCCCAATGGATGGGGCAGTAGGAACACCAATGTGCCCCTCTGCGCCAAGGCAAGTTTGGTAAACACAAAAAAATGAAAATGGCAGGCTGCTCTTTAGGGGGGGCAGAGGGGCACCCTACACTGCCAGGCAATTTTGTAATGTGAAGGGGGTGCACCTCTCCACCCCCACACCAATTGGAGGGGCGGTGCATCTCATGTAGCCCTCCCTGGGGCAGTTAAGGGGGGGGCTGTCCTGCACTCCTCCCTGGGGTCAGGTGTCCCTAGGAGCAGATATCTGCCCCCAGGGAGGGCTGCATGACATGGCCCCCACTCCATTGTGGGTGGGGGGAGCCCCACCAACTCTTCCCATTAGAAAATTCCCCGTCGGTTTGGGGTGCCCCACAGCCCCCCCGCCCCCTAAAATGCTGTCTACCATTTTCACTTCTTTCCTTTGGTTACCCAACTCCACTTGGCGCAGATGGGCCCAATAGTGTGCCATTCTGCCCCCAGGGTGCCCAAAACCTACTGCCCCACCCATTGGGGGGCCTGTCCGACATTTTGTAGTGGCCCTCTCCCCACTCACCCCAAATGGGTGGCGGGGGCATCTCATGCATGCCTCCCTAGGCCTCTTACAAACGGCTGCGTGAGGTACACCCCTCCTCCATTTGGGGTGGGGGGAGAGGGCCACCAAAAATTGTGAGACAGGCCCCCCAGTGGGTGGGGCAGTAAGGTTCGGGAGACCTGGGGCCAGATTGGCACACCAATGTGCCCCTCTGCGCCAAGGCATGTTTGGTAAACAAAGAAAAAAATTGAAAATGGCAGGCAGCCCTTTAGGGGGGCTGAGGGGCACCCTAAACCACCAGGGAATTTTGTAATGTAATGGGGGTGACCCTCTCCCCCCCACACCAAATGCAAGGGGGGCATCTCATTCAGCCCTCCCTGGGGGCAGATACAAGGGGGGGTTCTCATGCAGCCTTCCCTGGGGTTAAATGCCCCTTCCTAAGAGCAGATAACTGCCCACAGGGAGGGCTGCATGACATAACCCCAAGTCCATTTTGGGTGGGGGAGGGGGTGACACAATCCCTTTTTATTTTTATTTTCTTTGCCCCTTTCCCTAGGGGCAGTTGGGCTCCCATCTGCCCCAGGGGGGCCCTACCCTGCAGACCCCATCGTTTGAGGGGCCTGCCCACACTTTCCTGGTGGCCCTCTTCCCCCCCCCCATTGGATGGGGGGCCACATCATGTACTTCTCCCTGGGGTGAGAAATCTGCCCCCCAAGGAGGGTGACAAGGGGTCCCCCCCCCTTTCCACTTGGGGTGGGAAAGGGCCACCACCCTTTCATGTCCTAAAACAAATCTGTGGTGGCTAGTGGTCCCCAATCCCCTCCCACTGTTTTCTGTTTTTACCCATCTTCCCCCAGGGGTCTCCATGCATGTGGCACCATGCTTTGGGACCTGGGGGGGGGGGCACTTACCTAGTAAGCACCCAGCAATGCTTTACATATGATGTCGTTGGAAAGGGGAGATTCTCCCCTTTCCAACGACACCATCCAAAAAAAAAAATCCTTGTTGGCTAGGGTCCCCAACCCCCTGCCCTCTTACCATTGCGTTTTTCTATTTTCCTTTTTTTCCCAATTTGCCACCACCGCTGGGGGCAGATGGTGACCCACCTGCCCCCAGGGGTCTCCATACACGAGGCCCCATGCTTTGTGGCTATCATGGGTATCAGGCAGGTAGTTGGGGCAAGCTGGGTGGAGGCTTGGCAGGCCTGGCATAGGCACACAAAGTACCCATAGCAGATCCCTCCTTTAATTGCTTCCTAGTGTTTGTAATAATTACCTGGTTACCACTTCCTGTTTACAAACAGGAAGTGCATGACAGTTCATGAGCTCTCTAGTTTTTGGGTGTGGCTGGCTATATAAGCCACACCCAAGATTCGTCCAGTGCTTCGTGTTGCTTACTGTGAGCTGTATCAGCAACACACTTGCCGTGCTCTGGATCAGCCAGCTCTGCTTACCTGCTCTGGATCAACCTACTTCTGCTTACCCGCTCCGGATCATCCTGCTTCTGCTTACCTGCTCCAGATCATTCTGCTTACCTGCTCCAGAGGAACCTCCGTTCTTACTCCACGCCGCAGCAATCTCCAGTAAAGAGGGAACTTCTACACCGGCACCTGTAAGAACAAAGAAGAACTGGGTTAACACGCGCATATCAGTAACACTGCGCATACTCACCGAATCGTCCCGCGACGCTCAAATCCAGGTCAGTTGTACGAGTGCACAAACCCCTGCAAAAGAAAGAAGAGGCATTATTCATTGCGCTCGCCCCAATAAGGCTGACACTTATTTTGCGCTGCTCTGTCTCTCTCAACGCGGTGCATACTTACCAAAGCCTCCGTGCATACTTCCCAAACCACCAAGTCTACAGTAGCGCTGAACCCGGACTCAAGGCGCTACTACCACATAATTTCTCCTGCAAAGGAAAGGGAGAACATTACCAGGCGCGTTCGAATTGAAGGCGCTGCGCATACCTACCAGCAGCTAGCTTCTACATGCACCGCTACTCACCCACAAAAACACCGGCAAACAAAGACATTACTGACAATTTTGGACACTCAACATTCTCCGCGCAATGTTCACTTGTGGCAAGGACTTTCTGGCCAGTGAAGAAACTGGTGCCTTGAACACTCGGCCTCGCTGTGAAGGCATTTAACAGCCTGTGGCATCTGAACTCAACCTACAGACATTGGCATCAATCACATGAGTGAATCGCGCCCCTGCGAATGCAGGATGGAGTGCACACCCTACTAAAGATCAAGGTAAGCCCATAAGGGACATCACAGCACACAGTTAAGAGAAGGGAAGGGCCCAGGGGAATCAGGTGAATTCAGGCCTAATGGTACACCTTGTATTTGACAGGTATCCCTCCGGGTGAAACAGGGGAAGTGAGAACTTGGGCTCAAGGGAGGCTCATCCATCGCTCCTGCAGAGACACAGGTGAGTGTGACAGTGGCCTCAGTGGGCACCTAGTAAGCAGCCCCGCCCTCCCCCCACTTTCAAAAGACATCCCTGGTGACTAGTGGCATTGCTGCCCATGGATCGGGCGCTTGGAGCCCGATCCGTGAGCAGCAATGCTTACACAAATGGTGTCGTTGGAAAGGGGAGAATCTCCCCTTTCCAGCGACACCTGCCTCAATCTCCGGCTTGAAATACAGCCAGAGATCGAGGCAGAGGGAGAAGGGCACTCACCTTCTCTCTTCACTGCGGCAGCCCGAAATGGCTGCCGCAGTGAAATTACTTTCACGCATTACGCACACCGACGTGAAACTGAAGATAATCCAGACCACGGGCAGTGAGGGGACAGGGAGGGGGGAACTCCCCCTCACATATCCCAGGGGTTGGAATACAATTTTGAGCGATCCCTGCTTTGCAGGGATCGCTCAAAACAAGGTGCCAAAAAGAACAAGCTATCTCGTCCTTGGCACCACAGAGGTAATGTCAAGGACGAGATATATATACATATATTGCTCCCTTCCAAAGAAGGCTTATTCAACCGACTGTTAAATAAATAATTGTTTAATCAAGAAACCTTGAGTGTAAGAAAATACTTGTCACTGTGAATCTCTATGTTACCACCCTACAGTTTACATTGACCCCTCTTGAGATGAGCCTGGCTGCTCAGCCACACTACCAATCTGTGTAGTACAGATTTATACCAAAGGTTGAGTTACCTATTGCCAGGAGGATAAGGTTGGTGTAGTCTCCCAAAAGGTACTCCATACAATCTTGCCTAACAACAGGTCACATGCCAAAAAGGCTGTTTTTTTTTAGGCTGATTTATTGCAGTCTTCATCAGGAAGGAAAACTGGCCGAGCTCGCAACATCAACCTTCTCTCTCCCACGTTGCCAGGATTTACCTATAATTTGGGGTTTCACTACCCCTTCCTTTAACCATACACACAGAGCCCCCTGCCACATACACAGCACCCCCTTTCCCACTACACACACACTTACCTGCTGTCCCATCTGTGCCGCGTCTTTAGTTTTCCACAGACGATTGGGGCCTCCAGCCCCCAACCGCACTTCTGTGCAGCGTGGGTGGTGCTTGGCTGGCCTCAGCTGTCTGCACCCTTTAGTATGTGCCCTATTTGGCCCACTATCTTTGGATTGCAGGAAAAATAGGATAAACATTACCGAGAGGTAAGTAATTTGTTCCTCTAATGGATTCCTTCCCCCTCCCCACCGATTCGTCAACTATGATAGCCTCCCAAGGCAGTAGGTATACCTGGAGGAGGGAGAAGAGCAAGGACACTATAGATACCAGGAAGCTCTGGAGACAGCTCTACCAAAGTAAACATCCTGTCCCTGACTAGGAAAGTGCAGCAAGGCCCACATAGCCACCTAGCAAATGTCCTGAACAGGCACTCCTCCCTGCATGGTAGAGGTGGCAGCTAGTTCTTACCCTCGTCTGAAAGACATAATAGATGAGGACCAACACCAAGTTCAGCCAATGGAATCTCTCCTCTGCCTTGGAAGGTTGAGGCGGAAGAAAAAAAAAAGGAAGATGGATCTTAAGAGAGCTGGAAATCCGAGACTACCTTCGGGAGGAAGGACGGCCTACCTCTCAATGTCATCTTCTCATTAGAAAACAACCCACAAATCGGGTGGTTTAACTGAGAGCACTTGGAGCTCACTCACCCGCTTAGCGGAAGCGATGGCTACCAGGAAAATCACCTGAAGGGTGTGTAACACTAAACAACAAGAAAGCAGGGTCTCAAACGGATCCCCCATGAGAAATGTCAAAACCAAATTTAAATCGCAAGTCAGAACAACAAACTGGCCAGGTTGAAACCAGTTGCATAATCCCTGTAAACATTGCATAACCATGGGGATTGTGAAGAAAAAGCTCTGCTCTGGGGCCCTCTTGAAAATTGAAATAGGGGCAAGCTACCCCTTCAGAGTGCCAATCTGCAGGCCCGTCCAGGCCTTAGAAATTTGATAAATCTAGTACAGAGTATGTGGGACAAGCAAGCACATCCAGATTCCTCTTCTAGCATCAATCTGACAATTTACGCCATCTGCAGGCATAAATGGACCTGGTGGCAGGCCTCAGACCGAGAGGTGTACGTCCAAAACGTCATACGACAAACCCCACTCCTTGCATCTCAGCCTCTCAGCAGCCAAGCATGACAGGCTCAGGCGGTTGTGGTTAGGATGGAGGACTCACCCCTCTGGCCTCGGAGGAGGTCGACTCTCTGTGGAAGGCACCAGGGAGGGCAGATGGACATGTCCAGCAACTCTGGACTGGGCCCAGAGAATGTAGCACTTGTGGGAGGCCGAATTCGGTCTGCTCAAGTCATCTGCCATGACGTTCACCTCTTCAGCAAGATGGGCTGTTGTCAGATACGTTGTGCTCCAGAAACAGTCACATTGCTTCTCTGCACAGAGACAAGTACCCCATACTACCCCATTGTTGAGGTAGTGCATGTCAACAGTGTTGTCCATCAGCACAAGCAAGGATTTGCCCCATAGTGAGGAGAGAAAGGCAACCAGAACCAGCCTGATGGCTCTCAACTCCAGCAGGGCAGGCTGATGTGTTCTCTGAACTCAGAGCACAGGTTGTTCACCATCAGGTCCTGTAGGTGAGCACCCTACCCTTTTAAGGAACGGTCTGTCACTAATGTCAGTTGGGACAAGGGTTAACCAAACAGAACTCCCTTCAGAAGGGTGTCTCTCAGACTACCACCCCAGGTCTCTGGACAACTTCGCAGAGCCCTGGAGAAGAATGGATGCATGTCCAATTAACTGAAACTACTCATAACAGAGAAGCCACTGAAATGATCTTAGTTTAGTTTATGATTTATAATGCGCACCAGATCCTGGGGCATCAGGGCGCATGGATACAAGGATATGTTCAGCTTGGTTACTTAGGTACATGAAATGCATGGGCAACAATAGGTACATGAGATCCATTGGCATATATACAATAGAATTACAGGGAGCATGAAGTGCTTAGGCAACAGTAGGTACATGAAGATGTCGGCATATATGCAGTGTAAATTACATGAGCAGGTAGAGTAAGGTAATATGATCAGGGAACTTCAGAGAAGGTGGCCCTTGGACTAGCAAGAGGTAAGTGAATCGAAATGCATAAGGGTAAACGTAGTAGGTGGTGTAAGGTGTCAAGAGCGCGATTATCAGAGGGTTATTTATCATTTTCTTTTAGCCAGTTATTTAGATGTTGTCTGAATTTAGAGAAGGATTGAGGTTCTCTAATACTAGGAGGTAGGGAGTTCCATAGTTGCGCAGCCTTGACTGGGAAGCTATGTCCTCCGATGGTGGAAAGTTTGAATCGTGGTACTTGGAGGCAGTTGGAGTTGGCTATTCTAATCGGTCTGAAGGAGGTTTTTCTGCAGAATCTTATCAGTAAGGTAAGGCGTGCTCTATTATTAAGGCACTTGTATGTGAGGGAGGCAACTTTGAGTTGGATTTTATCAAAGGTAGATAACCATTTGTAATTCCTTCTCGTGGAGGAGATGTGTTAATTTCTGTTGATCTTAAGTGCTGCTCTCAAGGCATTGTTCTGGAGGACCTGTATTTTATGGATAATCGGTTTGTTCGCACCAATGTATAGCGCGTTACAGTAATCCAATTTGGAAAGTATGAGAGCTCTAGCGAGAGTAAGACAGCTGTCGGTGGAGAGGAATTGTTGGCTGGCTCGGATTAGTTTACACGTGTATGCTGTTCAGGGTAGCATCTAAATAGAAGCCTAAGGTCTTCACTTCCTTTGCTACTTTTATGTTATTTCCATCAATGGTGAAATTGGCATCATCTGGGCTAAGTTTGGATAGGTGGGTCGAGGTGCCTAAGATAATAAGCTCAGTTTTGTCATTGTTCAGGCATAGTCCATGGGTGGCCATCCATGCCTGAACGATGCCATAAATTCTATTCACCAGAGCCAAATCCACGGCGTAATCACCTGTAAGAGATAGGAGGATTTGGGTATCGTCTGCATAGTTTGTGTAGGCGATAGCCAAATGGTCCATTTTGTTGAAGAGGGGCTTAGTAAATATATTATAGAGTGTTGGTGAAACGCAGGATCCCTGTGGTACACCACAAGTTATGGGGATGGGGTCTGCTGAGGCCGATGGTGAGAAGACTCTCATGGTCCTATTGCTCAAGAAAGACTCGATCCAGGTTATATCCGCCTTAGAGAAATTAGCTGCAGAGTCTAGGTGGCTGCATAAGACTTTGTGGTCAACCAAGTCAAATGAAGCCGAGAGGTCTAGAAGGAGGAGTAAGGCTAATTGGCCTTTATCTCTAAACTCATCTATTTGGGCCTTCAGATCAATTAAAGCCGTCTCCGTACCATGTTGGGGGCCGAATCCGGATTGTCGAGAGCCTAGTAGGGAGTTAGATTCCAGGAAATTCTGTATTTGAATGTAGGCCACTTTGTCTAAAATTTTAAAGAGAAATGGCACAGTCGTGATAGGCCTGAAATTAGTGGGAATGGCGGGGTCAAGGGTTTGCTTTTTGAGTAGTGGCAATACCCAGGATTCTTTCAAATTGTTCGGGACAGTACCAGTTGAGAATGAGGAGTTGATAAGTTTAGTTATGAAAGTGGTGAGTTCTCCCACAGCATCCTTGATCAGTTGCGCCGGGCTTTGTTCGCCCTTACAGTTGGACGGTTTAAGTCACACTATGACCTTCTCCACCTGAATGATAGAAACTTTAGAGAAGCTAAAAGTGTTTCTTGATTGTAGTGTAGAGGTGGGGCAGTGCTCTGGGTGGTTCGGGGTGTAAGAGTGGCTTTCTTATGGGCAATTTTGGTCTGTAGGTTGGCAACTTTATTGGTTAGGGTGTGTTGGATGCTAGAGCACCACACCACTTTTTATCTTTGATGCAGTTCTCTTGTTGTACAATGGGTGTTTCCAGTTCTTTTAAAATACTGAATAATTCTTTGGTGCCAGATTTGGATTGAGATATTCTGTTATCATAGGTCTCCTATTTGGCTAAGAGGATGTATTTTTTATATTTAAAGTTGACGCATTTGTGAGATCGTTTATTTTCTGCTGATGGAGAGAGTCTCCAAACAGTTTCAAGCTTCCTTTTGAGTAGTCTGAGGTTTTTTAGGTGAGGGGTGAACCAAGTGTTAAGGTGTTTTTAAGGTTTGCTCTTCCTTAGTTTAAGAGGTGCAATATTGTCAAGGGCTGAGTTCATGATTTCGTTATACTGTTCAACTCGGGAGTTAGGGTCCCTGATGTCTGGTATAGAATTGAGCTTGGGTATTATGTCGGGCAGCAGTTTGTCAACTGTCATAAGTTTTTTGTTCCTCGTGAGTGTAGGTGGGGCAAGCGCGGTAGTCTGGGCTGCGGCAATGTTGGTTGCCAGAGTGAATACTAGGAGATGGTGGTCTGTCCAGATCTGGGGAGCATAGACGTGATGTTGATGTTGTAGTTGTATTCTGCTATCCAATCGAGAGTTCGACCTTTGTTGTGCATAGGTGAGTTAACTTTTTGAGAGAAGCTGAGCTCTTTCAAGGTCGCAGCAATGGTAGTAGAGTGGGTGTCCATCGTGTCAGTGTAACCTAAATTAAAATTACCTAACACTAAGGTTTGGGAAGTGTTTTTTAGATTGCTGGACAGGGCCATAGAAATATCTTCTGAGAAGGTTCCAATGGGACCTGGTGGTCTATAGATGAAAGATATTCAAAGTTTGGGAGTTGGCGGTGGCGACTTTGACCGTGAGACATTCGGAGGATTTCATAGTGGGTGTGGTGACAATTCTCATATCTAGGTTAGTCTTGGCTATAATTGCTATTCCTCCACCTCGAGTGATGGGTCTGTCTGCTCGCAGGATAGTATAATTATCGGGAACTGCCAACGATATGGCAGGGCCTGCAGAGTCATGTAACCAAGATTCTGAGATGGCCAGGAAGTCAAGGTTATCTGTTAGAATAATGTCTGCTATTTCAGTTGCATGCGCAACTAGAGACCTGGCGTTTATGAGGGCTCCTTTAAGGTTTGGTAGGGAGCTTTCTAATACAGGGGTGGTGCCGGGACTGTCTTTGGTTGTCCGTTTAATACGGTACAATGTAGGCCTAATGTGATTAGTGAAACTTATATTAGGCTCTGTAACTGCTTTCGGCAGTGGGGACTTTTTTAGGTAATTAAGTCGTTTAATTTTTTTAGCCGGTAATTCATACAGTAAGTTTCTGTCAGCAGTGCTACATGGCACCTGTGCGATGGAGTATTCATATTGCTGGCTAGTGTTGTGTACGATTTTGTATTTTTGAGAGTCTTTCATTGTATGGCGGGTGTGAGTATTAAGTAGGGTCGTTGTACAAGAGAGCCTAGTAGTGCTAGTTTTGGTAAAAAGGCTGTTGATGTGTAATGCTAGTAGGAAGGAGAGAGCAATATGGAACGTTAGCCAGGCTATCTTAGCTAAGGCACCTGTTGCAAGTCCGCCTGGGACGTGAATGTACATGCTGTCAGGGTAGTAGGCAGTCCTGGTTGAGCTTGAGAGGCTGCTGGTCAGGTAATTCCAGAACACGGAGCAAGGGGGTAAGTAAAGAGTGAGCTAGTAAGGGTGTATCCGAATTGACGGCCTATTATGGTCACTATGGGACACAGTTGGGCAGGTTACATTGGTCTATACTGGTACAGCAGGTGCATCAGTTAGCGTAGGCTAGGCTGATGTGGTAGGGCACAACAGAGAGTGAGGCAAACTAATATAGTAGGCTGGTACAGCCCTTTGGCTGATACTAGTACATCAGGGTGCATTGACTAGCGTAAGGCTGGACTAATGTCATAAGGCACATCAAAGAGTGAGGCAGGATAGTGGTAAGCTAGTGCAATAAGACACAACAGCAGGCAAGAGTTAAGCTAATACAGTGGCAGTCGCAAGCATGAGGTAGAAATGGCATAGTAGGCAGTGCTAATTGAGCAATTACCGTGCTATGGCGCAACAGCTGCCAGGTTGTAACAGACCTTTGGCTAACGACATTAATAAAGGCATAGTGACTAGCATGAAACAGGCTGATGTCAGTGCAATGATAAGGCAAGGGCATGCCGTGGCACGCATGAGACAAAAAATGATATGGCTGAGAATACACTGTCTAATGCAAGCAACCAAGGCAGGCATAGAGGATGTGAGGTCAGGGCTAGTTGGTTGCAAGACTGTACTAGATACCATGTCAGTAGGACAAGTAGCAGTGGGAAAACTTAAAAAACGTCAATCACAATAATGGTAGTACAAAGTGTGCTATGCTAAGGCTCAACAGTCTAGGCAGAAAGGGCCTAGTAGGCAAGTATCAGCGTGCAAGGTAGGATAGCTGCACAAGAGGAGGCATTACAAAGCAGGGCGACGTTGCTGGTAGATGCACTTTACAGCGGAATGTAAAAAACAAATAGTAAGTCTTGTTAAACCAAGATGATCCGATAATATTAGGAATCACTGCATGAGGGATCTGGCGAGGGGCTGAAGGGGTTCTGGTAGGATGCGGGCAGATTGCAGGGTCAGAGAAGTCTTACCAGCAAATCAGTGCAGAGTCCATGGCCCGGGCTTCGGAATGCTCCGGACAGAAACCAGACAGGAAGTGCTCCTTGTGGAGAGGCTCCTTAGGGAGAGGGGCCGGCGTTTGCCTGCCAGCGCGTGTTTGGCCCTGAAGAGCAGAGGCTCAGCCAGTAGAATCACGCGACTCGTGTCAGGTGGTCGTGGTGAAGGCAGAGAGGGTGCGGGCAGCCATCTTTGATCAGGAACACCTCATGTGCACAGCCGAGCAGCATCCAGTACCTCCAGAATGCAGTAAGTCTTAAGCCCCAGAAAGCACAGGAAGTCCGAGGCTGGAAACAGTACTAATGATTGAAGTCTGAAAACGGGGGTGGCAGAGAGAGACAAGATTTGAAACCATATTTGACTATCATATCCTCAAACCTCTTTCTTAGCACCATTGGCGAATGACAAGGATTCAAAAAGGTACATATTCTTTTTAGTACCAAAATGTCCAAATATGGCTTTCATGCACCTGGTATGTGTGCACATGTTGAACCGCCTTGGTTTTTGTACTAACAAGGCTTTGTCTCTTTTCCTTTCTCTTTATATTGCACCAACACATCCTCTGTGGTCATCTTACCTACAATCTGCGGCATTTAATTGATGACCGATATCCTTTTTCTTTGTGAATCAAACATATGCAATGGGCGAATGGTTTTCTCTTTACAAACTGGTGGCATATGTTCCAATGTGGGGAGATTTAATTTGCCTTGGTTATTTTTTATATATTGTTTGCCATGACCAATGATTAACTACCCATTATCTGTGCCCTTTTTGTTTGTTGGGAAAATATTGCATTGGATATTACCTGCAATCATTGAAGTATTGGAAATGTTCCTCGCTCGGTCCTCGGGAAGGCCCTATCCAAGCCAGTGTCCAAGAGCGCCCCAATAAAATGAAGGGACTGGGAAGGCAACACCTTCCTGAAGTTCAGGGAGAAGCCCAAGCTGTGCTACAAACTACACATGTGGAACAAGTGTGCCAATGCTGGTCGGGGAGCAAGCTCAGACAAGCCAGTGCCCCAGATAGGGAATAGTTATATGAATGCCACCCCCCGGAGTTAAGCCACTAGCACTGCCAGCAACTTGATGAAGATCCTGGGTGCCGAAAAAAGACCAACCCGCAGGACCTTGAATTGATAGTGGTAAAAAACCTATTGTGAACTTCAGGACCAAGTGTGCCTTCGATGCATCGGCACATGGAAGTAGGTATCCTATATTATCTAGTGAGACCAGCCAGTTCTCCAGGTTGAGTGTTCCAAGGATATGCAACCATCTTGAACTGGTCCTTAAGCAGGCAAAGGTTTAGGAGGCACAGATCTAGAATAGGGTGCAAGCCCCCATCATTCTTCGGGACCAGAAAATAGGTTGTCTACCAGCCCCTGCCAGGCTTTTTCCAATAGGAGTGGTACCAGAAGCTATTGCCAGATGGACTGGGGATGATCTGGCGACCACTAAGCAAAAGGGAGGCAATATCCCTGGTGAACGACCTATAAGGCCAGGCGTTGGATGTGGAAAGATGTAATTCCGCGCCGAACCTGGAGATTCTGACCCTCCACAGAGAGTGAATGGCGGAAGTCTATTCCACAGGTGCTTTGCGCCAGGGGCAGCGGAAGGCATGGAGGATGCACACAACCCACCTCTTGGAGCACCTCTGCTCCAACCCCAGTTGGAACGGCATTGTGGAAGACTGTTTTTACAGGGCTTTAAACCTGCCCCTCTGGGAGTAAGAGGCAAAGGATTGAAAACCACTACCCATTCCCATGGGCGCATGTGTTGTTGCTGTTGGACTACCAGTCCCAGAAATTTGGCAGTCACTTTGGAGGGCTGGAATTTTTGAAGGAAACCATCGGCCTTTGCCGCAAATAGATTGGAAGATCCAGGAGCTTTGTCTGGACATATGAGGTAAAACATGTGGTCCTCAGCCAGGAATACCACCTCAATACCGTCCCTATGGCCATAGTCCTGGCCACTGGGGCAGCAGAATTCAATACAAATTGGGGATTCTGGTGAGAAGGTTCCTTGCTGTCTTTTACAATGGCCTGGAAAACCACCTGGCAGATGTTTGGCGCTTCCAAAACAGCTGAGCACAGGACAAAAGCAAGCTTGGGCAAAGCACCAGAGCCGTTAATGGTTCTCAAGCCCAAGCTAGCCGAACCAAAGACATTTCTTTCCCAAGCATTAAGTCTCTTGCTCTCCCTGTCTAGAGGTAAAGCGGGAAAAGATTTCATGTTAGCTGTGGCCGTTTGGAGAACAAGGCTTTCAGGATAAGCATGTGTCGATAAGAACGGGTCATATGGTGCTGGCCTATGTTTCTTAGGCTAAATCACAGTCGAAACTGAGACCGGTTTAGTCTACAGTTCCAAAACCGGAGTATGATATGACATTTATAACGCACCTATACACAAGTGTTTCAAGGCGCAATGAGGCAAGGGAGGGGTAAAAAGGGGGAAGACGGACAATGATCCTACTAGGCCAGGTGTCAATCAGATCACGCAAGTTCATAGGAAGGGGGAAGGGGGGAAAGTGCGGGGGTGGCGAAGGGGGGAAAGTGCGGGGGTGGCAGAGGGGACAGTGCAGTACATGGGATAATAGAATAAATAACAAGTAAAAGTAAGGCCAGTAGGTGGCAAGTGCAAGGGTAAGTGCAGACATCAGGTGTGAAGTGCTGGTAGTGCGGCTGTAGGGATACAGAAAATGGTCCCCAAGTGCAGGGGGTTGTTAGGATGGCAGTGCAGTACAGGTGTGTGGCTGGCGGGGGAGGGGACCTGTGCCCGGGATCAGAGGGCGGCCAGGTAACCAGTGCAGTTTCAGCCAGGAAGTCAGCAGGGGAGAGGAGGAGAAAAAGCAGAAGCAAGGAGAAAGGTTTTGAGGTGCTTCCGGAACCGGAGATGATTCTCCTCAAGATTCAGGGAGGCTGTTCCAGAGGGAGGACCCAGCTGAAGAAAGATCTACCACCAACTCATTGCTTGGAGAAGCGACTGACCCAGAGGGAGTTGGAGGCGGATGAGCGAAGAGCTCGAGAAGGAAGATATTTAGGAAGAGAGAGTTGAAGGTATTGAGTCCCCAAGGTCCCGAAGGCCTTGTGGACAATGCAAAGGGTTTTGAACTTAATCTTCACAGCCACTCGGAGCCAGTGCAGAGATTTCTGTCCTGGAGAGATACAATCCCTGGGCTTGTGTTAGGCAAAGTTTGCATGCAGTACCCTTTGGGACCACTACACACAACTAGGACTACAGGTGTAAGCAAACCAACCTTTGGTATAAGTCTGTATTACACAGTTTTGGTAGCAGAGCTGAGCAGCCAAGCCAGGCTTATCTCAAGAAGGGAATGTGAGCAGTAATGATGTTACACAGAGGTCTACAATCAAGGTTTCCTTGATAAATACTTATTAATTAATCTGTCAGTTATAAAACATTCATAAGAAGGAGGCAATATAATCACACACAAACATACTTCAATACTATTTCAGGATACTTTTCAAGAGGAGTAAAAGGCAAAGATTATTAGAACATGAAAGGTTACAATTATTCTTAGACAGTGCAAATACTTGGGAGTTCACCAGAAGAGTCAATTCAACTCAATAGACTAGGCCAAAGTCAGTAGGCTAAAGTCTTGGATAGGATAAAGCTGTTCTGGTAAGTAAATGTTAAAGTCTCTGCACAAGTTCTTGGAAGTAGTTTGTAAAAAGAAGAATCATATGTTGGGTCACAAGCTGATTAGGCCTGCGAGTTGCAAAGGTTTCAAGCACTGTCACCGTGAGAGGTAAGTACTCTCAGTCTTATTTCACAGTACCTTACAATGAAGAAAAAGATGCAGCTGAAGACTTCTGTTCCTGGCAGTTCCTGCAGATCTCACTGTTCCTGTGCCTCAGCCGCGGGGACAAGAGGGAGGACATCGGGGGACTCCTGCACTGCAATGGGATTGGTCCACAAATCTAGCAATTGGCAAATTTCAATTTTGGTGGCTGTGAGTAAAGCACACAAGCTGGTGTTCCTCTCCCTGGTTCTACGGTTTCCTGCAGCAACTCTGAAGAAATACAACCAGCTCAGAGATAGGTGTCCAGGTGGCTTACTTGTGAGTTGATTGGTCCCACCAACTCAAAGGGAGAAGTCGCCCTTGAAGGGGCTTCTCTGTCGAGGTGAACTTGGAGATTCAGACTTGCAGCAGGGCTTCACGGACCAAACCAACGGTCCAGGAGTTGCAGCAGCTGTCCTCTTCAAGCTCTTCTTCGGTTCCTTCGTCCCAGTGGTCGACTCTGCCTTCCAAGCCAAGACACACGCCTTTTATTCAGTTCTCTCCCATGCATTCCAGCCTAGCTGTCACAAACCCAGCAGGGTGGCTGTCCTTGCCGGACAGTCAGCCGGCCAATCACCACAGAGTGCATTTGGGTTTCCTAGGAGACTAATCACAGGGGGTTTCGGGCACCACTTCCTGCCCCTCCCCCCCAGACACTCGGGCAAACAAAGAGACCAAACCTGGTTTGGCACGCAGAGCAAAACTCTAGAAGGACCTTTCCACAAAGAACTGGTGAAAAAAGAAGACTGGGACCTGTTTTTACAGAGGGGGATCAGACGCCCTCTTGAAAAACATGGCTCCCGCGATTTTACGGTACCGGAGCTCGCGGTCGGGAAAAAATCATGGTAGTTTGTTGTAAAACCACTGCCACCAGCCATTCTGAGAGGAAAGGGTAGCATTTGACTGCTACATGAGTATCTAGACATAGGGGATACTAAGTAACCCCTCCAGCACTCTATTGTAAAATAGTGTGTGTTGGGTCTAGGCATTTTAAAAAGACTAGTAAACTCATTTTCACTTTAACTTACTCTGGGAAACAGTTTATCCCAGAGAACGTATTTAAACCTTGGGAAAGCCTAAAAAGGTTTCCATGAGCGACTGCATTTAGGGTGCTGTGTGACACAAATGAAGGAACAAGTTACTTACCTGTAACTGTTGTTCTCCAGCATGGGTCTGGCATGGATTCACATGCTCATGAATATTCCCCGTCGTCAGGCTGGGAATCCTCGGTAAAGAAAAAACCAGTATCAGTTTCGTTTCTGATCTGTCTTTCGTAGTAATAACCAATCACTGGTCTCTGCGTCATACTGACCACAGCCAATGACTGCCCTCTACCTAAGCACCGCCTCTGGCAGCCATCTTCAGATTTGGAAGCACGTGAAGTGGCAGTATGACCAAGTGAAGAGCCGCAGAGGGGTAGGCGGGAGGGTTCGCATGTGAATCCATGCCAGACCCATGCTGGAGAACAACAGTTACAGGTAAGTAACTTGTTCCTTCTCCAGCATGGGGTCTGGCATGGATTCACATGCTCATGAATAAAGAATACGTAGCAGTACACACATGCACAACCACGGGAGGTGGCAAAGGCTCAACATTAAGCATCACATCAACTCAACATTAAGCATCTTACCTCCTCACCAGGCTCACCTCAGGCGAACAGGTTGCGCAGCACTGCTTGACCGACCCTGGACTCCTCCCTGGAATCCCGGTCGACGCAGTAGAATTTCGTGAAGGTGTGCGTCGACCTCCACGTAGCAGCCCTGCATATGTCCAGCAGGGGCACACCAGATAGGAACGCCGTGGTAGCTGCGATCGCTCTGGTGGAATGGGCTCTCGGACGGCCAGGCAGCGGTCGGTTTGCCAACCGGTGACAGCACATGATACAGCCGGAGAGCCATCTGGAGATGGAAGCCTTCGAGAGAGCCTTCCCCTGATTGGCAGGTCCAAAGTTCACAAAGAGTTGTGACGTCTTCCGAAAACCCTTCGTGCGGTCCACGTAGAACTTCAGCGCTCTAGCTACATCCAGCGAGTGCAAAGTCCTCTCAGCCGGCGACGAAGGCGACGGGAAGAACACAGGTAACACCAAGGGTTCGTTGAGATGGAAGTCCGACGGTACCTTGGGCATGAAGGAGGGGTGCGTCCTGAGCACTACCCTCGTGTCGTGGAAAGTCAAGTACGGGGCCTTGCAGGAAAGGGCCTGGATCTCTCCCACTCGTCGTGCGGAGGTGATGGCCACCAGAAAAGCTGTTTTCCACGATAGAAACTTCAACGGGGCCGAGTGCAGAGGCTCGAACGGAGGTCCCATGAGCTTGGTCAGCACCACGTTGAGCTCCCACGCCGGAGCCGGAGCCTTCACCGGCGGGAACGATCTGAACAGTCCCTTCATGAACTCTTTCACCAGACGATGAGACCACAAGGACGTCCGGCCCGTGGTTCTGGTGTATCGGGAGATCGCAGCAAGATGAATCTTGATGGACGCATGTGCCAGACCAGCTTTGGCCAGCGTCAGCAGGTACGGCAGTACTTGGGGAGCCGTAATCCGTAGAGGGTTAATCTTCTGTGCGTGGCACCAGACAGAGAACCTCTTCCATTTGTGTCCGTAGCATTTAAGAGTCGAGGACGCCCTGGCCTTTGCAAGAACCTCTCTGCAATCGGCCGGTATGTCGTATCCTCCAAACTCTAGCGCTGCAGGAGCCAGGCCTGCAAGTTCAGCGACTTCGGGTCGTGGTGGAGGATGGCGCCTCCTTCCCTGGAGAGTAGATCCGCGTCCGCCGGCAGCTTGATCGGCGGGGACGCTGACAAGTCCAGAAGGTCCGGGAACCATATCTGCCTCGGCCACGCAGGTGCGACGAGGATCATCCTGCACCGTGACCTCTTGAGCTGGTTGACGAGCCGGATTAGCAGAAGCAAGGGAGGGAACGCGTAGAGGAACAGGCCCTCCCAGGGGAACGAGAAAGCATCGCCCATGCTCCTCGTCTGGGGAAACCTGCTGGCGAACCTCCGGCACTTGGTGTTCGTCGCCGTCGCGAACAGGTCGATCTGGGGTGTGCCCCACCGTCGGAAGAGGCGATCCGCCAGATCCTGCCGTAGTTCCCACTCGTGGCACGAGCGCAGCTGCACGGAGATCCAGGACGTTGATATGTAGGGACTTCTCCGTCGGGAGCCAGAGTCCCCTTGCGTGCAGATTTTCGGTGTGCGCTCCCCACCCTTCCAGGGAGGCATCCGTGGTCACAGTCTCCTGGTGGGCTGGGGTCTGGAAGTCCATGCCCGCCGTCAGATGCGCGCGGGTGCCCCACCACCGTATCGCTGTCGGAAACTCTCGTCGAGCTTGATCCTTTCCTCGAAGCTGCCCGTCGTCTGGATCCAGCGCGCATCCAGGAATTCTTGCAACGGGCGCATCCGGAGCCTGCACATGGGAATGAGGTAGATGCAGGAAGACATCATCCCGAGGAGGGACTTGATGGACCTCACTTTGGCCGCGTCGGCCACCAACATCCGTTGCACCTTGCCCAAGATGGTCCTGGTCCTCTCCTCCGACGGGGAGGCCAGAAGGGACACTGTGTCGAGCCTCGCTCCCAGAAACAGTGCGACTTGCGCGGGCACCAGGTGGGATTTGGCGTAGTTCACGGAGAATCCCAGGTCCGTGAGGAGTTGGACGGTCCTTGCCGTGTGGACCACGGCGAGCTCCCTCGTCTTGGCGCGGATGAGCCAGTCGTCCAGGTAGGGGTAGACGTGGATCCCCTCGCGGCGCAGCTGCGCCGCCACCGGTGCAAGGCACTTGGTGAATACCCTGGGTGCCGACCGTAGTCCGAAGGGAAGGGCTTTGAACTGGTAATGACGCCCTTGGACCACGAATCTGAGGAATTTGCGGTGCCCCTTTAGGATGGGAATGTGGAAGTAGGCATCCTCCAAATCCAACGACGATAGGAAGTCTCCTTCCTCCAGCTGACCCAGGACGTGCTGGAGGGTGACCATCCGGAACTTCTGCGCCTTGATGAACTTGTTCAGACGTCGCAGGTCCAGGATGGGGCGCCATCCTCCCGTCTTCTTCTTCACGAGGAAGTATCTCGAGTAGACTCCGGAGCCCCGAAGCCTCTTTGGGACGAGTTCGATGGCGCCCTTTCTTAGCATCGCCTTTACCTCCAGGAGAAGTTGAGGGACGTGAAGTTCTTTCCTGGCCACGGGGGGGACGCGCGGGCACCTTCTTTGAAACTCGAGCGCGTGGCCCCGGGCCAGGGCGTCCAGCACCCAACGGTCGGTGGAGATGGACTCCCACACGCTGACGAAGCCCGCTAGCCGGCCTCCCACCGGGGTGCTTCGGTGGGGGCCCGACCCCACGGCCGGTTCAATCCTGCTTGGACGCGGCCTTGCCGCCTTGACCTCCTTGGCGACGACGGCGGGGTCCGCTAGACATGCCTCGTCCTCTGTAGGCCTCTTGCGACGACGAGCGGGCCGCTTGACGGTAGGAAGCGAAACCGCCGCCGGAACCTTTGGAGGCGCCCTTGCCTCCGCCGCTCCGAAAGGGCGTCCGTCGTTGCAGGACTCCAAGGGCCCGGGCCGTCTCAGTATCCGCCTTGATGGCCTGAAGGGAATCGTCCACTGTCTTCCCAAACAGGTTGTTCCCGTCGAAGGGCATGTCCAGGACTCTGGTCTGGACGTCCTGCCGGAAGTCCGTAGCTTTGAGCCATCCACGACGTCGAAGGCAAACACCGTTGCCCAGCTGGCGGAACCCAGTGTCGGCGATGTCCGTCGCCACGGTGATGGCGTGGTCCGAGGCCACCTCACCTTCCTGCAGGATCTCAAGGGCCTCCGCCCTCTTGTCGTCCGGCAGAAAATCCAGCAGGGGAGCCATCTTGTACCAGAGCTCCCTGTCGTAGCGGGCCACGATAGCCAAGGCGTTGGCCGCTTTAATCGTGGTCGCTGCCGACGAGATGACTCTACGCCCCATAGTATCCAATTTCTTTCCCTCGCCGTCCGGCGGGGAAGTCGATGTGGAGGCCGCACCCCCCCCCGCTTTCTTCCTGGCTGCCGCGGAGACGACGGAGTCCGGGGTAGGCTGCGCCCGGAGGCATAGGGGGGCCGTGTCCGGGACCCGGTACTTTTTCTCGTACCGGTCTCTTCTAGCTGGCGTCGTGGAAGGGTTCTTGAGGAGGGAAAGGCCCTCATCCCAAATGTCGTCCAACAGAGGCACTGCGAGGACCGTCTTCCTCTTGGCCTCGCGCCGCTGATAAAGGAAGCCTTCCTTTTTCTTCTCCTCAGGGCAGAGTTGGAAAAGCTCGGAAGCCCTGGAGATCATGGAGTGGAAAGATCCGATCTCGTCGGGCGGAGAGGCCCTGGTGGGAGGCGACGACGGAAAATCCTCGTCGTATGCCTCGTCGTCCGTACCCGTCGCTGCCGTGTCAGTCCCCGTATCATCCCCTCGGTTTGGACGGGGAGGAGGGCTGGAAGGGGCGCGACGGTTGAAAAGGAGGTGGTGGATGGATCCTTCTTTTCTTGGTAGGGGGAACACCAGAAGGTCCCGGTTCTGGATCCCCCGACGGGAGAGGTTCCTCCGTCGGTAACGGTAGCCTCGTCCTTATCTCGGAGCATAAGGACTGTATGGCCAACAAAATGGCCGCCGAGTTGTCTTGCGGCGCTGGTAGAGGGGAATCCGACGGGCGAGCAGGGGCCCCGTCGGTATCCTCGACGATGTCGTCGTCGTCACCTGCGTCGGGGTCCATTCCGACGGGCTGGCCTTCTTCCACGCCTAGGCCGTGGCTTAAGACCTCGATCAGCTCCTCTTCTGAGGTTGAGGCCGACTCTACGACGACGCCCTGCCCCCCCTTCTTCCCCACGGAGGGTTTCACGGGGGTCCTATCGATGGGCACAAAGGAAGACTCCCTCCGAGGAGGCAGGGAGATTCTGGGCCCTGAGGTCGCCACCACTGGTGCAGCCACCACAGGCTGAGCCAGGGCCGCCGCGACCGTTTCGATAGAGGGCTTGGTCGGATGGATCAAGGCCTTCACCACCTTAGGTGCGCTCACCGCCTTATCCTTGAGGGAGGGGGCACTGCCACGCTCCTCCTCTGCCTTAGAGCTCGACCGGGGCCTCTCCAGGAGCTTCGCCGGGTGCTCGGCCTTCCTCTTACCCGACCCAGAGCGTTGGCTCGTGGTTGATGGTGCCGGGGAGGGTGCGCCCTGCCTGGCGCCCGTAGAGCCCGACCGTTCGGCGCTCCCGGTGCCAGCGGACTCGCGGTGCTTGGCCTTATGTTGGGCCCCCGTCGCCGGGGCGCCCTCAAAGGTCTTAGAAGACCGCTCGGATTTCTTCTTCTTCTCGCCAGACGGGCTCTTACCCTCCAGCCAGTTGGCGAGACGTTGATGGCGGTCCTTCATGGTCCGTTCCGACATGTTGCCGCAAAACGCACAGTCCTTCTCCACGTGCGTCTTGTCCTCATGAAGGCAGTAAAGGCAGAAAGAGTGTTCGTCCTCCTTGAAGACGTTCTGCAGCTGGCATCCAGGGCAGACCCTGAACAGCTTTCCGGGAGTCGAGCTTCCCTTCTCCTGGGCCATCTCCGAGACAGGGCCTGAGAAGCTTCTGGAGTCCTCCGAAGTGTAGCTCGACGAAATCTTCACCCTTGAGGGGCACAGATGAATCCGACACGGGTCCCCGTTGATCGGATGTAGGATCGGTGGAGCTTGAGGCTCTTTTGACCGAAAGAATCGAAGTTTTTTGTAAAAAGCGCGAAAAAATAGCACTAACGCTCGAGAGCAATAGCACGAGGATCCCAACACATGAACGTGCGGTAAAAATCTGAAGATGGCTGCCAGAGGCGGTGCTTAGGTAGAGGGCAGTCATTGGCTGTGGTCAGTATGACGCAGAGACCAGTGATTGGTTATTACTACGAAAGACAGATCAGAAACGAAACTGATACTGGTTTTTTCTTTACCGAGGATTCCCAGCCTGACGACGGGGAATATTCATGAGCATGTGAATCCATGCCAGACCCCATGCTGGAGAAAAGATGATGCCTATGGAGTTGGTTAGACTCCATAATCAAAAGAAACAAACACAGAAAACAATTAAAAGTACAAAGTCCCAAAGTTCAGCAAAAGTGCTGGGGGTCTCTAAGGTAGAGAGGAATTGGCAAGTCTCGCAGTCCTGTTCTGGATGAGTTGCAGAGGTAGTTGTAGTATCAACTACCTGGCTACAGTCTGGAGGTTCTCTTTCTGCGGACCATCCTCCAGGATGTCCATCAGCTCGAACTGCACCATGGGCCGAGAAGGGGCACATAATTGTAAGGTAGCTACCACCTTTGCCATCATGTGTTGGAAAACTGCCTGAGGTTTAGCCGAAGTTGGAGAAGGGGTTCAAGATTGTTTGGCAAAGTTTGAATGCAGTACTCTCTGGCAACACTACATGCAACTCGGACTACAGGTGTAGGCAACCCAACCTTTGGTATAAGCTTGTACTACACAGTTTTGGTATCGTATTGAGCAGCCATGCTTATCTCAAGAGGGGAAATGTGATCAGTAGTGTAGTTACACAAAGATTCACAGTTACAGGTCTTGAAATAAACTCTTACACTCAAGGTTTCTTGCATAAACAATTATTAATTTATTTATCAGTCAGTAATAAAGCCTTCTTCAGAAGGCAGCAATATAATAGTAACACACAAATACATTTCAATACTGTACACTCTGATTTTCTGAATCAGAAAAGACCCTTTTGGGATGGCCCACAGACACAACCTACACCCACAGGTGACTTCAATAACAAGGGTACTGGGGACATTAATATCTTACTGTTGGCATTCACAATATTCTTAAAAGTTGGTAAAAGGCAAAAGTTATTAGACCACAAGAGATCACAAATGTCTTAAGCAGGGCAAAACACTTTTAGATCCTTTCAGAAGAGTCATATAATTCAATACACTAAGCCAAAGTCAATGGGCAAAAGTCTTGGATAGGATGAAGCACTTCTGGTAAGTAAATGGAAAAGACTTTGCACAAGTTCTTGGGAGTCTTCGAAGAAAAGAAGAATCACACGTAGGGCCACAAACCGATTAGACTTGTGGAAGTTACAAGCACTTCTACAGTAAGAGATAAGTTCTCTTAGACTTGTTTTACAGTACCTCAGAAATGAAGAAAAGATACAGCTGATGACTTCTGTTCCTGTGCAGCTCTGCAGATCTCACTGTTCCTGGGCCTCAGTCGTGGGGACAAGAGGGAGGATGTCGGGGGACTCCTGCAATGCACTGGGACGGTCAAAACTAGCAACCGGCAAACTTCACTGTCAGTGGCTGTTTCGCGTTTCAGCTCCTCGCGTCTACTGCAAATAGCAACAACACGGTTCCTGGCTGTTGAGGTGGGCTTTCCTTGCTTCTGGGGTACTGCACTCTGTTGAGGGGGCTCAGGCTTGGTCAGTCCTGCTTCTTGGGAGTCCGGAGGATCTTCCAAAAGCTCTAGGCCAGCTTAAAAGCAACGTGTTCCTCGCCCTGGCTCTACGGTTTCCGGCAGCAACTCTGTGGAAATTCAACCAGCTCTGAGATAGATGTCCAGGTGGCTTACTTTGGAGTTGATTGGTCCCACCAACTGGAAGGGGGTAGTCGTCCTTGCAGGGGCTTCTCTGTTGATGCTAACTTGGCATTTCGGCTCTGCAATAGGGATTCACCTGGCAAAACAACGGTCCAGGAGTTGCAGCAGGCATCCTCTTCAAGTTCTTCTTCGGTTCCTTCGTCCAGTGGTCGGCTCTGCCTTCCAAGCCAAAAGACTCGCCTTTTATTCAGTTCTTTCCCATTCATTCCAGCCTAGCTGTCACTCACCCAGCAGGGTGGCTGTCCCTGCCGGACAGTCAGCCAGCCAATCACCGCAGAGTCCATTTGGGTCTCCTAGGAGACTAAGCACAGGGAGTTTCGGGAACCTCCCTCACTTCCTGCCTACCCCAGACACTCTGAAGCCAGAGGCGGGCTTCACTCCTGAAGCCCGCCAAAGGCGAAATTAACAAAGAGACCAAACCTGGTTTGGCGCGCAGAGAAGATCTCTAGAAGGACCTTTCCACAAAGAACTGGCGAAAAAAGAATACCGATGGTCATTTTCTCAAAGATGGCTCTATGCCATTTTGAAAAAGATGACTCCCGCGGTTGCTTTACCGGAGCCCTGAACGCAGCCTGCGGTAAAGACATACCAGGGTAGTTCAAACGAAACCACTGCCACCAGCCATTCGGTGAGGAAAGGGTAACATAAAACTGTTACATGAGGATCTAGACACATGGGATATTAAGTAACCCCTCCAGCTCTCTGGTGTAAAATACTGTGTGCTAGGTTTAGAAAGTTACAATGGTAAATAAAGTCAATTTCACTTTACTGCTCTGGGAAACAGTAGTTTATCCCAGAGAAGGTATTTACCTTGGGGAAATCTGAAAGACTTCCCTGTGCCACTGACCTGAAGGTGCTGTGTGACACAATGTAAAAGATGATGCCTATGGAGTTCGTTAGACTCCATAACCAAAACAAACACAGAGGTAAAATTCACATTAAAATACATGAGAGAGTGGGGAAAAGGGTCACACACTCTCCAGGTTAAAATAAATCAAGTCCTCAAAATCCAGCAAAGTTGCTGGGGGTCTCTAAGGTGGAGAGAATTAGCACATTTCTGAGAATTCTCCCTAACAATGATGAACTCTGGGGAGGTGTCTAACCCACTTCCTGCAGGTCAGCTGTGAGGGCCTGCAAGTTACCATCCTTTCCACAAAGTACCTGGCCTCCCTGGGGCACAGTGGGTCCATCCCTAAAGGGATAAGATCACCCTCTTCTTCATAAATGTCCTCCATACAAGAGAGATAATTGCACTTCTAGGGAGTGGGGTATACTCCAGAGGTAACTTGGTGCCAGCCAGCACTGTCGACAAAAGAGTTGGAGCCAGATGAATAACGTCAAAAGAGAGCGGTGTGGTGTAGTGACAGGTCCTCACCTGTAACAGCTGTGGCTGAGTCCAGAGGCGTACAGTTGCCCGGCTTGTTGTAGCGCAGTGAACTCAATCAATGCAGATGTTGGTGCCTTGGGTACCTGGGGTCGAAGCTGCAGGCTTCGGGCCTTGGCAAAGATGTCCATCACCAGCAGAAAGGCATTCCATTCCTCCAAATTAGAGGACTGGGTTGGGAAAGGTACCTGTAGTGACCTTTCTTCGGAGGAAGAAAGGACGATGAAGAATGGCGTTTCAAGGAATCACTGGGTGACCGGTATCTCCTTCAGTGCTTTTTCCTTCCTTTCGTCCGGAGTACATTTTTCTGTTCTATGAGCAATGCCAGGCGACCTCAAATGGGTTCGTCTATAACCAGTCTCTTCATGGAAGAAGTGGAAAAGCATAGCCGCCTGCTCCTGAAGCACCTTGGGGTGCGTCGACTGGCACGACCCGTAATCCAGCATGTTGTGCTCCACTCACAGCCAGAGACATATTCTATGCGGATCGGAGATGGTCATCAGACACCGTAGTTGACGCAGGGTTTGAACCCTAAAGATTGACAGTTTATGCATTACAAAAGGGAAAACTTACAAAATCCTTTAAAGTAGTGCTGTTCCTGAAGCAAGCAAAGGGTGCAGAATAAAAGGAACTAAATTTGCGGGGGCTCTGCACCTCTATATATCAATGTACCATGGTCATGTCCATCTCCGAGCACGTAGTTGCGTCAGGTGGAGCCGTACTGGGACCCTGGCCGCGGAAAATATTTCCAAGGAACAGCTCTGCTGGGATAAGAGATATCATAGATGAGGAATTCATGGGAGGAAGGAATCTATTAGAAGTAGGATTCTTTGGATGGAGAGGAGTATATTGTAATATTATTAAGATTTGGGGGAAGCAGCACAAGTTCACACCACAAGAATCTTCAGGACAGCCTTTCGACCTACTGTGACATGGCTCCAGGTAGGGTGCAGAATTCCCACAGACAGATGCACAAAAGCATGCAGCATTCAAAGTTTTGGCAGCCATTTATTCAAGTTCGTTTAGCCAAGCTAAACTTTGTGAACACACATGGATGTGGAGTGGGGTCCAAATAGGATGCCGTTCAAACATGGGACCTTTGTGAGCTCTGCAGAGTGTGGAGATTGGCACAAACAGCCAAAATAGTCATTCATAGAGGTCAAATACATAACGAACCACCGCAAAAAATGTCTAGGTCATAGGTAGTGTGTTAGGTCAGAAGAAGGAGACTTCTAAGTTCTGGAAATGCTTGTATGTTCTTTATTAAAATAATAAGTGAAAATGCCTTACTATCCATAATCTATGGATTTCCGGACCTAAAAAAAAATATCTAGGGTGCTTGTGAAGTCCAAACAGTCTATCCTCCATCCCAAAATTAAGCTACCCTGGCTCCACCACTTGTTACAAAACAACCAAAACACCAGGAGCATGACTACTGTATAGCCTTTGTATAAGATTTTTAGATAATTCTTAGTAACCTTTGGATTAACTTGTTCAGTTTCTCTAGGGGAATTTTCCAAATCTCAGTTTCCCCCTTTTCTTTTCTTTGTAACCTTCTTCTCCTTGGCTTTTGAATCTCTTACTGTGTTTTGCTGAAATGTCTTTGAAAGTCTTTTTCTCTGACCATCTTAGGGAAGTACAACCCCTCTGTACTTTATTCTGGTTCTCCATATTCCTCTGGTTCTTTAGCTCCTCATACATCATGTCTAATGTCAGAATCCTCCTTGTCTGGTTACTGAATCTCTCTTTGGGGTAAGTATAGCAGACCCAAAGGTTACTCTTATCCTCTTGACCAGTTTGTATCTTGATTTAGTTCTGTAATAATTCTCACTCTCTTGGCCCTTTCTCGGGTCAGTGTGATGATTTAGATGACTCCTGTGTTGGGTTTCATCCTTATTAGTACTAAGCCACTGACTGGGACGAGTAGGCTGACTCTGCAAATTATTCTCACTCTTCTTGATATTGGCCCATTCACTGAGACGAGTAGGCTGATGTGTACTCTTTATTTTCGTGTTCCCTCCCTAATCTACTGCCATTCACGTTACCTTGCTTCCCACGGGTGAGCATCACTGGACCTGCACGCAGGATAGTGACTTGACAGAATGCTCCGGCTTTCACTCCAACCTGTTCCGTTTCTTCGCCACGTTGCGAGACTGCACAGTCCACCTCTCATGGGTCATGCCACCGCTCACCACTGGGTCCTTCGCTTGGGGTTCTCTTCGGCTCTCTGCTCTCTCACTGCTTCCTGGAAACGCCAGCTAGTTACTTCCTCCGGATGGAGGATCTCCCAGTCAGCTTCCATGACTCTGCAAATACGAATCTCCAGGGTTTCCCTTCCCTCCGACAGTAGTCATTCTTTCCTTTTTATGATAGACAGCTGGGTCCTATCAAATGGAGGATTATAGTCCCTTTACTCTTTTAGTTGAGTACTCTACATTGCTCAGTCATTCTTCCTCGTCACAGTATGGTTGCCTTCCAACCACTGAGCGATGGGTATTACTCGCTCATCCTTCTTCACAGTATTTTCACAGATATTTCTTCAAGTTGAATCTTAGGTCTTATTCCACAATCACAAACAGTGGCTTTTTCGGATTTGTTTTTCTGAAGCCCTGATGCCACTGTCAGCCCCGGATAAAGGGTTTCAGGAAGTTCCTCTACAGAATGGGAGTCTTTGTCCCCAAAAGGGGAGTCTCTCCCTGCGACTTCCTGCTTACTGCCACCCCTAGGGGGAATATTGCATAGTGCTCACCTCCCTAGCCTCACAAGGAAAGGCTCCCCTATGAGGAGAGGTGACTGAATCCCACGATTCGTCACAGTAGACTTATAGTAACTTTATTTCAATTTCAGCTAACAAGCGGCTACCAAGATGGTAGCCAAGTATAAAGTATAAATCTGCCACCAGCCTATGAAATTAACATTTATGGGGTGAAGTACGCACCCTGGCACACTTTAGTAGTACCCCTGTCCTGGAGAAAATACGGGCTACTTAGGGCAGCACGCCAAACCTCTATTAATGAAGGAGAACACTTTTTACAGGCTCCCAAATGACGTTCAATATGTGCAGTAAAACAACTTCACATGCATTTATGTACAATTTAAATAATACCTAAAAGAATTCAGAACTGTTTAATCCGGCAGTTTAAGCATCAGTGTCTTCGATCAAGCAGGGTTACACTCAAAAGACAGGTCTTCTTATGTGGAAGGTTTATTGCAAATTGTGGCTCTGGAAAGTGAAAGGTGTGGTCGACCTAACTATTAACTTTATTAGCATGAGCGAGCAATGGGACCTTCTTAGGCAGTAGCTACAAAATAGGCACTTTTCACTTTTTCATTTCCACTATTCACGGTTGACTTTTGTTAAAAGCCTCATGATTTTATCAATATTTTATCTACTGTTCATTATTGTAAACTGTTCAAGTACTATCACTTAAAAGATAAAGGGACTTTTTTTGGAGGGACCTCAACTGTAATGTTTTCCATTTCAGCAAAAAACAAGTCAATACCAAAAAAGCCAGCAAAATATCAATAGGACGAGCAGTCAGAAAAACAAGGGTCAAATGTGACCGATTTACCAGTGGACTAAACATTCATGAAGGAAAGAAAGTTCCTTTATATGTTAAACATAAGTTCTAACAGTCCAAGGGTTCCCAACAAGGGATATTGGAAAAACTCTATGAAAGACGGAGTACTGAGAATCTGAATATTGAGGCCCAGGTCAACATTATTCAATTCCATCCATCCATCCAAAACCTCTCATTTGTCCTAAATCACCCTCATCTCTTCCACCAAGTGCACCTTTTACAAAGCATTGTAGCGAGTTGAATGATCAATGCGATGAACCAAGGATTACATGTACAGTACTTTGATTGGTGCACAGTGTTCCAGCAAACAGTAAACTGATTAATATATATTAAAGAGAAACGTCTGGGTCGCAGAATACCTTTTCCATGTTTGTCACCATAGCAGATAAAAACTCTGGCAGAATGGCCTGCAGATGACGGTCGTGAGATAAAATGTTGTGTTTCAAAATGGCACTCCAGGTACTCAGCGTACAGAAATTCTGGAACTGAAAAAAGAAACACAAAGCTGCATTCAGGATAAACTACAGAAAAAGGGAAGGCCACATGCAAGACAATATGCATCGCAGTTATCAAAATACCCATGCTGGTGAACAACAGTATAGGTTGTGTGTAATAACTTGGTATTTTTGGTGACATGTTATTTATTCACAAGGTTCTTGTACCGTAAACTGTACTCCCTCTAGTCACGGTCCTGCATGGTTTATTACCTTCTTCAGTGACATCAGCAACACAAGGAACATGAATGTTTTTGAAATGCCCTACTCATAAATCATACAGAGCTGTCTAGTGCTGGGAATGCTAATGAAAGTTCTAAATGAGTGCAACATCTATGGCTACATAGTTGCAATACCTGGGTTCTTAGACTTTAGAAAATCGCACATCATCAAGCTAGCTTTGAGAATGCAGACTCGCTGTAACAAGTGATAAGGAACAAAATACACAAATACTACAAACCATTAAAAGGGCTAAAGACCGGTTTGCCTACAATGCTATTTCTTAACATGGCTGTTTGTCAGTAGGTATTTCATTAGGCTTGAGGTAATGCTCCAAAATCTCCAACCCGATTTAGCAAAACTTTGAATTCCTTCAAGCACCCTGCATCTCATATATGGTAGTGTGTTCTCAGGAGAGAAGTGAGGCAACAGAAGAACAAAATGAATGACTGTTTCTCTGTAAATGTTATTTCTGATGGATGTTACTCCCATGGATTCCTCATCAGTCCTATCCATCTCCCAGTGCAGCTGCTCTTCGGAAACATTTTCCGCCACGAGGGGCTGCAGCACGGTTCTGCTTTGACTGCGCTCTACACTTCTATGCCTGACATGACGTCGGAGTGAGTATATCGAGGTGCCGGGCCCCATGACCTCAGTTCCCTCCTTTTCTCTACCACTCTGATGCTGAGTGACTGCAGGACCTAAAAAGGGACTAGCAATCGCCCGAGGGGCAGGATGGATGTGCGATGAGGAGTCTGTGAAATGAACACCCATCAGAAAGAACATTACCAAAGGTAAATCATTTGTTCTTCTAATGCAGTGGTATTCAAACTGTGGGTCGCGACCCCCTAGGGGTCCGCGGGTGCATCCCAGGGGGGCCCTGAGAGCTCAGCATGAAAAAAGATTTTTTCTTTTTAGATTGGAAGAAATGGGCAGGGGTGGCCCACATGGGCAGGCTGAAGCATGAAACTGTCTCAGGCAACAATGAAAAAGTGGCCCACAGTTGTAAATGGATATTCATTCCTTTAGTCACAGACTGGGCCTCATTACTACTATGGCGGACCAGTAACAACGGTGCTGGTAAGCTACCGGCACCGTTGCTACCGTTCCGCCATAGTAAGAGTTGTGCTCGTGGGTGCTTGACAGCCCCCCCCAGGTCTGACCTCAGCTCGTCGGATGCACCAGCACCGTTATTAACGGTGCCGGTGCATCCGAGCTCCCCCTTCCCATTTGAGCCATATGGGGCTCGAATGGGGATCTACCGGCACCTTCGAAAGGGCAATTCTCATGTCCGCCTAACTCGGCATGACCTAGTAATTGCCCATTCGCGGGTGCCAGACCCGGATGCAACTCCAGTGGCAGCCGTGCCGGTTTTACCGGCACAGCTACCGCCAGAGTAGTTATGAAGCCCACTGTTTCAATAGTACCCAAAGGGGTGCTTTGTGTTAAAATGTAAGTAAATTGTGATATATTCAGCAACAATGGTCAACATTACTAACTGCATAGTGGCCCCTCACCCATTATGGAGGAGCTAAGGAGCCAGCCCAGTGAAACAGTGAGCACTCCCTCAGCTGCTTTATCCAGCTAATGGAGTGCTCCTGGGCTGGCTGAACTGTCAAAGGGAAACACTGTTTCCCTTTGACAGTTCAGTTTAGTTCCCCAGCCGCACATGCTCACTGAGCCATGCAAGTGCTGGGGCGTTTTGCTTCGCCAGCATTGCATAGCTCATTGGAAATGCTGGCTGGGGCACTGCATGTCTGTATGTCCGAGGGGAGCTCCTGCGCCTCCTCGCACATACGGACAGAGCAGCTGGAGCAGCACCCACACACAGGCCAATGCAGAAGGTACGTTTATGTTCATTGTTTTTATTTAAACATGTGTATGGATGCGTTATGAGTGAGTGTATGGTGATGGATGCTCATGTGAATGATAGAGTGATTGCTGTATGAATGTGCAGCGCCTTGCATATACACATAATCATGTTCATTGTGTTAGGACCAGTGGGGCCCAGGGGACAGGGATGATATCTTTTTACCGGACATCTATCATTCAAAACCCTCTGCCTTGTCCGCAAGGCTTTCTGGGGCCTCGGTCCAAAATACCTTCAGCTATTCCTCCGCAAATACCTCCCCTCTCGAGCTCTTCACTCCTCTACCTCCAACTCCCTCAGGGTCAGTCGTTTATCAAAGAAACAAGCTGGGGGTAGATCTCCGTCTTCGGCTGGGGCCTCCCTCTGGAACAGCGCCCTGCCACTCTAAAACTTGAGGAGAACCATCTTTCTTCCTGCACTTATCAGACCTACCCTGTCTGCTGCCTTAAACGTAGCACTTGCAAATTGCTGGCAGCACTACCACTGTTTGTTGCCTTTATTTATTATTTATTGTTATTGATCTGTTTCTCCTCTGCTTCGCACTTTCCACTTCTCCCCCCTTCCATGCACTTTTCCCCTCACACTTGCGCGTTCTCAATGTCACTGGGCCTAGTAAGATCGCTGTTTTATTCTCCTCTGTTCCCCTCCCTTGCCTTGTCACGCTCTGAAACACTTGTGTACGAGCGCGATAGAAATAAAATATCAATGCCTGCCCCCTGGACTCCCAGCAACAATTGCAAACTGTTTGGCTATTTACCCATTTTTTGTTAAAAGTATGCTCTACAATGCAACATTTTAACCTATTATTTAAAAAAAAATTCACAGGGGGAAACCCCCCCGAACCTCCCCTTAATGCCCCTCCACTTAAAAAAGATTCACCAGCCGCCACTGGCCCTCAGACTGTGTTGGGAACGGGATGGGGGAACCGAGGGACTATGGTGGGAGCACAATGGGCGGGAACCATGGGATAGTGATGGGAGCAGAGTGGGGAGAGCCCTGGGTGTGTGATGGGGTGGGGAGAGACCAGCGACTGGGTAGGAGTGGGATGAGGGAGCCCAGCGACTTTGATGGGAGCAGGTGACGGCGCGCAATATATACTGTCCATTTGGCATTTCTGGGGGGTCCCGACCTGCCCAAATTTTGCTCAGGGGGGCCCTGGCCAAAAAAGTTTGAAGACCACTGTTCTAATGGATTATTTGCTCCCACAGAATCCTCATCTATGATCAAACTCTCATAGAAGCATGTAAACTTGGAGGAGTGAGGAGAGCAAGGACACCACCTATACAAGAAAACTCTGGAATACTGCCATACCAAAACAAGCGCCCTGCCCTGACTGGGAATCCAAGAAGTATATTTGGCTAACATTTGCAGCAAGGCACACGTAGCTGCCAGGAAAAAGTCCAAAACAGAGATTCCTCTCTGCTGTGTAGAGGTGGCAGCCAGTCCTCCGAGTGAATGTGCCCAGAGACCTTAAGGCACACGTTTCCAGCCAGTACGTAGCATTCTGATTCACCTCGGTGGCGAACAGATCTACTTGAGGCCCTACCCAAAGGTGAAGATCTCCTGAAGGAATTCCTGAGCTAGTTCCCACTCATGGGAGACTGTGCTCTGCCTGCTCACAGCGTCTGCCGCTGTATTTTTCTCTCCGGCTAGGTGACCTGCCGACAGGATTCCTTCTTGTATTGCCCAGAACCAGAGCTGCATTGCCTCTCTGCACAGTGGTAGTGACCCTACGACTCCTCTCTTGTTGAGGTAGTACATGGCCACCATGTTGTCCGTCATTATCAGGCATTCTTTCCACGTACAGAGGACAGAAAGGCTTTCAGAGCTAGTTTGATTGCCCTCAGCTCTAAAAGGTTGATGTGTAGTTTGCACTCCGAGGGAGACCAACTGTCAGATCGTTGGCGTGGGCTCCCCACCCCGTGAGTGAGGCGTCCGACACTACAGTTATCTAAGGCCATGGGTGCCAAAAAGATAATCCCTTCAGATTATTGTCCATGCAAGCCCACCATAGCAGGTCTTGAGCCACTCTGCTCGGAAGTTGCAGCAGATCTGACCTATTCCCTGAAAATTGGGACCATTGAGTCCTGAAGGCCCATTGTAGGGATCTCATTTCAATCTGGTCTCTGGCACCAGAAAATGCAGGATGCCATGAGGCCGAGCAATCTCAGAAAATCGTAGGCCGCTAGATGCGGAGCCTTTTGGAACTTTGTTATCATCTGCAGAATGTGTTGAGCTCTCACCGCAGGAGGCAAGGCTTTCCCAGAGGCAGTATCCAAGACCGCTCCGATGAACTGGAGCTTTTGGAAAGGTACATGGGACTTCTTGTAATTGAGGGAGAAGCCCAGTTGGTGGAGGATGTGACAGGTGATCTTCAGATGTTCTTGGGCTTGTTTGGGTGAACAAGCCCTGATTTACCAATCGTCCAGGTAGGGGTAGACGTGAATTCCCCCCCTCTTGAGACTCGCTGCCAATAACGCCCTCAGTTTGGTGAAAACCCTCGGGTGGAGGTCAGCCAGAATGGCAAAGTCAAAACTGATAGTGCGAGCCGCCAACCGCGAACCTCAGGTACCTTCTGTGCTTGAGATAGATTGGCACATGAAAGTAAGCATCCTGAAGTTCCAATGATACCAACCAGTCTTGGAGTTGGAGAGCCTGAAGGATCTGAGAAAGTGTGACCATCTTGAACTTGTCCTTCCTGAGGAACATGTTCAAGCTTCTGAAGTCCAAGATGGGTCTCAGTCATCTGTCTTTCTTTGGGATGAGAAAATAAGAGGAATACCAGCCCTTGTTCCTCTCCGCTACAGGCACGTGTTCTATTTCACCTTTCTCTAGCAGGGTTAAAATCTCCTGCGCAAGGAGCAGATCTGGAATTTTGACAGAGCTGTGTACCGGTGGATGATCTCGAGGCCTCTTTAGAAAAGGAAGGCAGTAACCTTGGAATAACGTTTCCAGTGCCCAAGCATCTGAAGTAAAGCCCCGCCATTCGTTCAGATGCTGAGAAATCCTGCCTCCCACCTGGGTCTTGTGGGTTAAGGCCTCAGAGTGGCTTAGAGGTGGCTGCATCAGCAGCTGAGAGTAAAGATGCCACTGCTTAGGCTGATTTAGCACTTTTACCTCGTCCACCACGAGGGAATTTTCTTTGTCCTTTCTGTACAGCCTGTCCTTTTCCTCTACCAAAGGAGGAGTAGTAACGAAAAGAACAACCTCTCCAGGAAGATGAGCCTGAATAAGGTTGCTGGGGTTGCCGAATGGAGGCGCTAAGGGACTTAGCCGCCGCCCTGGAGGTCTGCAGCTTCTCCAAACTTTAGTCTACTTGCTGCCGAAAAACCTCGAGCCATCGAAAGGCATGTTGAGAAGCCTGGCCTGCACGTCCAGTACAAATTCCGACTTTCTCAAACACGCAAATCGGCGCAGTACCATGCTTGCAGCCATGGATCTGCTGACGCTGTCAGCAGTATCCAGATCCTGCTTCGAGACATTCCCCCCATCGCCTCCTTGCCATCATTATTTATATTCAGAAAGCCTTGCCTTTCTTCGCCTTCTGGAATATGTTCAGTCTCCCCTTTAATACAGTCCCACAAGGTATGGGTAAACCTAGCTAGGGGTACAGGTGACATTTGTGGATTTTAGAGCCATACTGCCCGAAGTAAACACCTCGCGGGTCCAAGCATCCACTTTCTTATCTCTATCTGGGGGGATAGAGGGATAGGTCGATTGTCCGGAAGAAGTCCCAGCCTGGATCACCAGGCTCTCAGGTGTAGGGTGTTTCCTGAGGTAATCAGGGTCACTAGAAGATGGCTTATATTTTCTGGTGAAGTTCCTGTCAATAGCAGAACTGGATTCAGAAGTCTCCCAGTTAGCCTCTACCTTCCTTTGAAAAGCCCTATGGAAGGGAAGAACTAGGTCTTTTTGTGGACCTTGAGTCAGGATCTCTGTCATATCATCCTGCTCGAAGGTTGGCGAGGCCCTGCTCCAACCCATGAATTCAGTCAACTTGTTCATAAGGTTCCTGTACCCCGAATCAGCATGTTCTGTAGGGTCAGGTTTTGTAAACTCCAACTCTGGTGACGTGTGTAGGAAGTCACAGAGGTCTTTTAATCTTGACTCTGGGTCAATTAATTCCTCAAGCACTTCCCTAGAGCCATATACGAGTCCTAATGGAGAAATATCTTCCTCAGAGGCACTTTCCGCTTCAAAAATACAGGACATTGACTTATAAAAGTGAGATTTCGAAACAGGCCTGTAACATTTTTCCTGTACTGGAATTTGCCTCTAAGGATCCAAAGGAAACGTCGAGGGCTTCAACGGTTTCTTCGATGAAGGTGCCTTTGACTTCGGCGACGAATTGATCGGTGCTGATGAAGTCGCCGATAAACTCAACGTTCTAAGCTTCTTCGACGGAACTGGGGATCGAATTGAGTCCCGGGTCGAAGCCTTCGACTTCTTGGTGTCAGGTTGAGGTTGTCGAGACTTCAATTTAGTACTTGCCGAAGTAGTTCCTGACCTGCCGGCGTCGTACAAGGGAGCGACCGGGGTCTGACTCTTGCGAGGATCTTTTGAAGGGGTCAAGGCCGGATTTCCACCCTGAAAGCATTCCAATTGCTGAGGGAATCCGACCTAGTTGGGCATCGAATCATCTCAGTGGAGGTGTCCGATGACGAAGAGGGAGACCTGCGACGTCTCTTCTTCGACTTCTTGGAAGAAGTCGTCGAAGAATGTCTCGAGTGACTTCTCGAACAAGACCTCTTCATGTGTTTATGTCGAGTGGAGCCTTTGGACTCCTCATTTTTTAAAATATTTCTTCGAAGAGCCCTTTGAAGCTTCCCGCCCTGCTGCCAATTTACCTTTTTGTTCGCGAAGAGCCTTTTCAGTCATGGATTGGCAGGAGCCGCAGTCGGTTTGATAGTCTTTACCCAGACATCAAACGCAAACGCGGTGTGGGTCTGTGATAGACATTTTTGTCCCATAGTCATGACACTTTTTGAACCCCGATTTATGGGTCGAATGAGTGGAAGAAGAGGACATTTTCTCTGAAGAAAACATGAATCGCGCTTTGTCTTGAAACAAAAGCTCAGAAAGAAACCGAACTGAAGCCAACGGGGGTGGCACGAGCTATTTGTACAACGAGTGACGTCAACACAGCACAGCAGCCTTCGTGGGACATCAACGCCACAACCTCGTGCACAGCACCCTCTGCCGAATTGTTTTCCGAAGCAGCAAATCTGGCGATACTATTATCATAAATGAGGAATACGTGGGAAAGATTTTTTGGGAGAGCTACAAGTCTGAGAATCTTCTGGAGGAAGCATGATTTCACTCACAAGGAACAAGTTACTTACCTGTAACTAATGTTCTCCAGCATGGGTCTGGCATGGATTCACATGCTCATGAATATTCCCTATCAGGCCGGGAATCCTTGGTAAAAGAAAAAACAGTTTCACTTACAAACGGTCTTTCTCCTCTAAACCAATCACTGAGCTCTGGGTCATACTGCCCCCAGCCAATGATTGCCCGCTCCCTAAGATTCTCCTATGGAAGCCATCTTCAGATTTGGTAATCACGTGAAATGGCAGTATGACCAAGAAGAGCCGCAGAGAGGACAGCGGGAGGGTTTGCATGTGAATCCATGCCAGACCCATGCTAGAGAACAATAGTTACAGGTAAGTAACTTGTTCCTTCTCCAGCATGGGGTCTGACATGGATTTGCATGCTCATGAATAAAGAATACATAGCAGTACAACATTACACAACCACGGGAGGTGGCAAGGCTCAACAGAAGCAATTACTCTTACCTCTGGAACAGGCTCACCTTCAAGCAAACAGGTTGCGTAGAACTGCTTGGCCGACCCTGGACTCCTCCCTGGAATGCATAGTATAATCTTGTGAAGGTAGGTGTGCGTGGACCTCCGCGCAGCAGCCCTACAGATGTCCAGCAGGGCCACACCAAACAGGAACGGCGTTGTCGCCGCAATCGCTCTGGTGGAATGGGCTCTCGGACAGCCGGGCAGCGGTCGCTTTGCCAACCGATGACAGTGTGTGATGCAGCCGGAGAGCCACCTGGAGATGGAAGCCTTGGAAAGGTTTTTCCATGGTTCACAGGACCAAACTTCACAAATAGTTGAGACATCTTCCGGAAACTCTTTGTGCATGCCACATAGAACTTTAGAGCACAAGCCACATCCAGCGAGTGCAAGGTCCTTTCAGCCGGCGACAAAGGTTTCGGAAAGAACAAAGGCAACACCAAAGGCTTGTTGAGGTGGAATTACGACAGAACCTTTGGCATGAAGAAGGGGTGCATCCGCAGCACCACCATCGTGTCGTGAAAAGTCAGATATGGTTGTTTGCAGGATAGGGCCTGGATCTCACCTATCCTCTTGGCAGAGGTGATGGCCACGAGGAAAGCCGTTTCCACAAGAGGAACTTAAGAGGGGCCTGATGCACAGGCTTAAAGGGCCCCCCCCCATGAGCCTCGTCAGTACCATGTTCAGTTCCCACGCCGGGGCAGGCGCCTTCACCGGGGGGAACGATCAAGGTCCTTTGAGGAACTCGTTGACGAGACGGTGGGACCAAAGAGAAGACCGTCCTGAATACCTGGTGTAGCAGGCGAAAGCCACCAGATGCACCTTGATAGAGGTGTGCGCCAGCCTCGCCTTGGCCAAGAACAACAAATACTGAAGAATATGTGGAGCCCTGACCCTCAGAGGGTTGATCTTCGGTGACCGGCACCATGTAGCCAAATGCTTCCTCTTGTGCTCGTAGCCTTAAGAGTCGACGACGCTCTGGCCATGGCAAGGACCTCCCTGCAGTCCGCCAGCAACTCGTACCCTGTAAACATTAAGGCTGCAGGAGCCAAGCCTTTAGGTTCAGCGATCCTGGGTTGTGATGCAAGATTGCACCTCCTTCTCTGGTGAGCAGATCCGCGACCACTGGAAGATGGACTGGAGGTGGCGTTGACAGGCTGAGAAGGTCCGGGTACCAAATCTGCAACGGAGAGAACGCGCACAGGAACAGGCCTTCCCCACAGGCATTTGGAAATCGTCGCTGTCGCAAACAGACCGATCCGGGGACTGCTCCATTTGAGGAAGAGGCTGTCCACTTGATCCTGTCGAAGCTCCCAATCGTGGCAAGAGCGCTGCTCCCTGCTGAGGGAGTCAGCAATCGTGTTCTTGACTCCCGCCAGGTGGAAAGGAATGAGTGCCACAAGTCCTGCACCTCTCTGGAGAACGCTGGGGTTCTGCCTCACCCCTGCTTCCTGATGTAGAAAATTGTGGTGTTATTGTCTGTGAAGACCCTCACTACCTTGCCCTTGAGGGACGGAAGGAACGACTTGAGAGCCCAGAACACTGCAGCTCCAGGACATTGATATGGAGATCCCTCTCCTCTGGCAGCCACAGGCCTCTGGCATGGAGACGTCCGGTTTGGGCTCCCCTGCCCTCGAGGGAAGCGTTTGTGGTGATCGTCTCCTGGTATCGGGGCTCTGGAAAACCATGCCCCCGGAGATATTGGAGTGCACTACCCACCACCTTATTGCTCGACGGAACTCTTTGTCGAGAGTAACCTTGTCTGCAAAGCTTCCACACACTTGAATCCACCCAGCATCCAGGAATTCCTGAAGGGGTCACATCCGCAGCTGGCAGAGTTGGATCAGGTAAATGCACAACATCATGCCGAGCAGAGACTTGATGGTCCACACCATGGCGGTCTACAGTGTCTATAGCCATTGCACCTTATCTAGCAGGGACGCCATCTGCTCGCCCGAGGGAGCCGCCAGGTAGGTGACTATGTTGAGTCTGGCCCCCAGGAACAATGCGTTCTAAGATGGTATCCAGCAGGCATTTGGATAGTTGACGGAGAAGCCCAGATCTGTCAGACGCAGGACAGTCCTCTCTGTGTGTTCGACAACCAGTTCCATGTGTATCCCCTGTAAACGCAGATGGCCTGAAGGGGAGGGCCTTGAATTGATGGTGCTTTCCCTGCACTACGAAGCGCAGGAATTTCTGATGTTGCGGACATGGAAGTAAGAGTCCTCCAGATCCAGCGACGTCAGGAAGTCTCCTTCCTCCAGTGGGCCAAGCACATGCTGCAACATGACCATCCTGAATTTCTGGGACTTGAGTTATTTGTTGAGGTGCCACAGGTCTAGAATGGGCCTCCAGCCCCCAGTCTTCTTTACCAAGAAGTATCTGGAGTAGACTCTGGAACCCCGGGGCCGCTTTGGAACCAGCTCTCATCGCCCCTTTTGTTATCATGGCCGATACCTCCTGCAGGAGCTGGGGCATGTGCTGCTCCTGCCGGGCCACCGGCGGCATCCACAGACACTTTTGTTGGCATCCCAGAGTGTGTCCGTTGGCGAGAGCGTCCAGCACCCATCCGTCGGTGGAGATCTTTTCCCACTCGCTGACGAAGCCCGCCAGCCGGCCTCCCACCAGGGTGCATGGGTGGGGACCCGACATCCTGGCTGCTTTAATCTTGCTATCTCCCATCGGGCAGGACTGATCCCAAGTGTGTGGACGCGGAGGCAGCACGAGGAAAATGGAAGAATAGTGACACGTGTTTTCAAATTAACAGCTGACGTTCAGCATCTATCTGGGTCCGCCAGCAGTCTACGGCACACGTGTTCTGGGACCTAAATTGATCTTTTGAATTCCGTAAATCCAACCTCTGAGCATTACCAGGATACAACAAAGAAGGGACATGTGGAACCACTTAAATGTAAGAGCGACCCTTTATCAACTGCGATTGACAAATAAAGACATCTACTCTCCGTCTGATTGATGGATGCCTTAAAATGAGTACTGTCAAGAAAGCCGTTCAGATTTGGACCATGGAAGATACAGACAAGACACCTATCTTCCAAATAGATTCAACACCTACTATCCTGATCCGACGAAGATACTTGTTTATGTTCTGACGAGGGCATGGGTAGAGAAAGTACACCCAAGACCATGCCCGAAACTCGAGCAGACATTACAACACCACAAGTTCCTTGTTTTAGGATCTCAATTGTTCTTTTTTGGTTATAAAAATAACTGTAGCAATTTAATCAGAATAAAATTGATAATATATGCCAGATACATTAGAACATTGATGCATCAACAGTTGACAAAATATCCCGCTGCATCATAGGTCTATCGGTTGGACCTTTTTGGTTTTTAGACATTGTTTAATTGCAAGTTTTTTGCACAGGTATGATTGGTTTGTGAATGGGTATGTATGTAATTGGTTTGGATGAGTCGGTATGTGCGATTACAATATGGTGCTAGGTCAATAAGATGAAATTGTTCTAACAGAGTTTATGGTATGTCTTTCATGAATGTTTTAATGATTGTCATAATTGTACACTCTTTTATATGATTTCAAAAAAAGAAAGCAATAAGAATAAAACAAGAAATAATTGCGAAAACTTTTTTTTTTAATTCATTCTTAAGTGAAGGTATTGTGATGAATATCTAAGAATAATTTGAATGCAATGAGAGTTTGTACAGGTTTCTCATACCTGTACCTATTGTGACAATCTTGCTTCTGGGCCTGCGTGCCCCGCTGGGAGCGCCGACGACGGCCACTGTGATGCTGGAAATGCATTGGAGGGACAGGGACTCCATATCCTTGTCCTGTACTCCTTTATCATGCGTGGTCTGTGTTGTTTTCTTCTGCTCAGGAGTCCAGTTGGAACTCCCGGCAGTGCAGCTCTTCCTCTTTTTGGTCGTGGTGAACAGAGACCCTTGGGATACCCTTATGGCACCCCTGGGAGGTACAACCCTGCACCCCTAGTGTACGTTTTTGGGCACCTGTGTGTGGCCCACAAAGCAGGGTATGGGCTGGTGGCAGTTCCATGCTGAATTTGACAGGTGCTCTGAGTATCCTCCATTTTGGGATAGCCAGGCCCTGCCATAGGAATCAGTGGATTCCCGATAGAAGGCAAGATGGCCCCTGTGGCCTCTTGGTTTCCATTACTGGTTACCTTGTTTTCCCAAAGTCCTGGGAGCCCTGACACGGTCCCTTCCCCCTACTGGCTGGTATTGTGGGGAAGTCCAGGCCAGATTGGCTGGAGCCTTCCCAGTGACTTATATGTTGTGGGTACACCCTTAGGGTGGGACCTGGGTGAATGGAGTGTGTGACCAATATGCACTCCATTTTATGGGTGTCTGGTATCTGTGTGTGTGACAAAAAGAATAAGACAGCCCTGCCTGAAACTGACAAGAATGCAGTGTGGTGTGCTGAAAGGCTGGGTGCTTGCCCCAATCCACATTCCTTGTTATGGGTCTGGATGGAAGTGAATGGCCTGAATGCACTGTGAGCCTGATTGGCTGCATGCCTGCATGAATGCCCTTCTGACTGAGCTTGGCTCAGCAGTGTGAATGAGGGACAGATCTGTATATCTGGGGACCTCTCAATTACCGATTCAAAATAGAGGGATATCACGTATCAGAGAGGAGGGAGTAAACCTGATACAAATATCTAACCTTAACACAACAAACTCCCTTTCTCATAAGATTTGGAGAGGTACCTCGCCAGTCTTTAAGTATGTAAGTCACTTATGGTTACTAAACAACAAAGCAGTTGAGTAGACATGCATGGAGAATTCATCCAAAGTGCACTTCAACTGATTACAATTAATAGCACCTTTAATACACAGTCATCAAAAAACAAATAAAACATCATAACAGGTCATTATAAAATATCCCAAAGTGACACGTGCATTCAGAAATATGGTGTGGTAGACACCTTAACGGTGTCTGGCTGTGCAAAATACAAAGTTAATACAGTAATAAAACACCTATTTACAACACACAATGCAATTGACAATTTTGTACACCAATAGTCTGTCAGTTCAGAATCCTAGTTAAATTTTTTCAACCACACAAATACAGAAGGAAAAGGAAAACGATATGTAGAGTACTCGATTCTGATGCGACTATGGTTATTGCATCTAATAATTCATGCCTTGTTAGCAACAAGTGTGATTATTGATACCACTCAAGACACTTAATATTAGTGTTAGCATAAACCCTACATGTTTCTTTCCTACAAATGTTCATATTAGTTCAGGAACTTCTTCAGGGGCGTAACATTTCCATGGTGTGGACATACGTGGTCATACATTATAGTGGTTCCAATCCAGACCTCTCAATTACCAACATTTTTGGAAGCTGCTTATCCTTGAAGCCCAGCTGGAAGAAGGTGGTTTGCTGCTGCTCTCAGTCGACGAAATCCGAAAGCTGTCGTGTCTGTCAAGGACTGATCCAAGAGAGGACCTGTTTAGGAGTCCTCTCCCCGAGCTACGAGGGGCCATCGTGCAGAAGCTGATCATCAAGGCACCCTGGAAGTCAGTGACAAAAGGCTGTCGACCGGAGACAGGGTCCGCCAAGAAACAATGAAGTAAAGCACCAGGACATCAAGGTCGTTGACGTTCATCACGTCGACCAGGGTTCGGAGGATTTCCGTGACTGCTGGAAGCCTGTTGAGTCGTGTTTCCCAGTAGCGAGGACAGCTTGAAGCCGTGCTGCTCAACGTCCGGAGCCGAAATGCTCCACCATTGCCTAAGAGCATTTAAACCAAGGACTCCCTTGCCATCACCATCAACCACTTTGTCTCGCCAGAGGAAGTCAAGGTCGGAGAATCCACTGGTGGGTTTCCTGCCACCTGAAGTCCACCAAGACGCCAACGAGTGGAGATCCAGCCGTGGTAGAGTGCCGACCGTCCACGCCAATGCTGACACCCGTGCCTATAGTCGTCACTGAGTCCTCTTTGTATAACCCAACTCTGTCATTGAGGTGCACCAGACATCTCGTCTACGTAGGACATCCACGATCAATCGTCGATGAGCACCGCGAAATTCGAAGCTGCTGTCCCGATGATGGCGTTCGCCTTTTCTTCACTGCATATCGACAACAGTGGCTCCTGCTTTAAAGGAGTCCACTCGCGAGGAACCAGTCAATGATACTCTGCTAAACTCCGGTACATTGGGGTAGTGGAACATTTGTGACCAGGAAACAGGACTATTTAAACATAAATGGACTGGGCTTGTTAATACACTTTATTGCAAATTGCCCAAGTGGGGGTGGGGGGTCCTCAAACAGAACTGTGTTTTAGTAGCAAGAGAACCATTCTCCCATTGTTTGACCTAACATGTCTTTCTTCCTATGTTGATACAGATTACCGTTTGATTTGTATGCCATTAGAAACTGTCAGCAGTTGGTGGATTTTAAAGGAGACAATACTTAAGAGTGGTACAACATAGACATTGGCAAATCTAATATGGCAAATATATACAAAGTACAAAGTGTGTTATTAATTGTGCATATATACTGAACCTTATTTTTATATAAAGAACTGTGTTACCACATAACCCTGTGTGGATATTCCTTTGTGGGGTGGGGGGGAGGGGGGTTTGGGGAATACACTGTACTTAAGAACCAGCCTGCATCACCTCCCGAGAGCTCAGGCCTTGGTTGCTTGTCCATTGCTACCACAATAGAGAACCTTGGGTGGGGCACTCTGTGCTTCTACTCTGCATTATAGAGGGCAGGAGTACAGATAACTCCCCTCCAGTCTTTACAGCCACCACCACCTAAAGCCTTGGAACGGCTCCTGTAGGCCTCATGGGTCGTAGATCGCGAGGGCTGGCGGCACAAAGAGGAGACCCAGGATCTGCTGGATTTCCCTCCAAGGCCAAAAAGGAAGGCCGTCTCTGTGTCGGTTTTAATGGTCTGCAACAATTCGTCGATGGCCTTCCCAAAGAGGTTGTCCCCGTCGAAAGGCATGTCCAGCACACTCGTCTGGACCTCCTGACGGAATTTGATGGCTTTCAACCAGCCATGGCGACGGAGGCAGACACCAGTCCCTCCATCTGTCAGAGCCCCGTGTCCGCAATGTCTAGGGCCACAGTGATGGCATGGTCTGACACCACCTCGCCCTCCTGGAGGATCTCCAGCGCCTCGACCTGCTTGTCTTCGGGCAGACACTCCCGCAGCGGAGCCATCTTATACCACAGCTCCCTGTCGTATCTGGTCAGGATTGCAAGTGTGTTAGCTGCCTTGACTGTCGTTGCAGCAGAGTAGATCACTTTCCTACCCATGGCATCACATTTTTCCCTTCGCTGTCCGGAGGGAAAGAGGCTGAAGACGAGGGGTTAGCTGACTTCTTTCTTGCTTCCGCCGAGACCATGGAGTCCGGAGAAGGCTGCGAACGTAGGCACTTGGGTGCGGACCCCAGCACCCATTACTTTTTAATCCAGCTTATCCCTCTTCGTCAGGGCTGAGGCTGGGTTTCTCATCAACGCTGTTAGGCAAAGATTTGGGGTAGTACCCTTTGGGTGCACTACAACAACCTTGTCATGATGACTACCCCCAGGCATCCGGACCAAGCCCATCAGCCCCGGGAGCAGGCATCTAGACATTTAGCAAAACCTCAGCAGCCCCGGCTAGGGGCTATTTGGGTTCAGTCCTGGCGCCTAAGGCGCCAGGCCCAGTCATTACTTACCTCAGGCAGACCATGCTGCAAATGACTCCAATCCAACATGAAGCCTGAAAGGGACTATTTTTCTACAGGGACTATTTTTTTACTCGGGTGTGGTTCTAGGGACTTCTTACCTGGGACTACTTTTGAGGCTATTTAAACCACGCCCGACCAGCAACACAAGCTTCGCGGTATTCTGCATCCAGCAGCGTAACGCTCACCGTGCCTGCAGCCTGCATCCAGTCTTCTGCCACGCCCGCCTCGAATCCGGAGCTCCTAAAACAAAGAGGAAAGAAAGGGACATGGTTAGAAAAACTTATTTCTATTCCACACCTGATTCTGGATCCATCTCGTCTCCAGACCTGTAAAGAACATCATTTCTGCACGCGCTGCACCTCCAGCTGCAGCGCCGCGCCATACTCGCCAGTCTTCACAGCATCCTTCGGGTCGGCGCTGCTCCATCATTTCTTCGCTGAACTTCGGCAGCTAGGAGACAAAAGTAAACCACAAGGTGAGCCGAAGGAACCAACAAATAATTCTTACCACCATAGACTTACCTGATTTACCACCGGAGGCATCCTTTTGTGACTCTCCATATTTTCACGTGCCGCATCTGTAAAGAGAGACAAAACAACACGTTTTCCACGTGCAACATTTACCGGACAGCGCCGGGTAAAACAGACTCTTACCTGAGTGCCACCAGCTGCCACAAGAGCATCTTTTCACGAGCCAGCTGCAAGACAAGAAAGGAAGGGGGGAACACGAGTGAACATCGGACATATTGAACTCTATGAACTTAATACTTACTGGTTCTCACCAGGAACCTCAGAGTCAATACTCTCCGGAACTATCCCGAGCCTTCAAACCAGTGAAGTAACTGGAATCGACACCCCCCTGCAAACCCACGTAGGATGGAGAGCTCATCTTTCAAGAATATAAGGTGAGATTGCTGTGAGGGCATTTCGGAGGTGATTAGTTGGGGAGGACTGTGGGGGTGCCATCACTTGAATCCACAAGTGGCTAAATCCATCTCTCCACTTGCAGGAGAATATTTCTACGGGTTAAGCAGACAAGATTAGGAGGGCAGATCCAGTCAGACATCGCTGCACTACGCATCACGTGGGTGGAGACCGCAGCTGTCTGGGTCCGACCGACGCCCCTGTGGGAGCCAGGTGAGCCTAACAACCTTAGCCTCCTGGCAATAGGACCCAACCTTTGGTATAAGTTTGAACTACACAGGTTGGTAGTGTGGCTGAGCAGCCTGGCTTATCTCAAGAGGGGTCAATGTGAGCTGTAGAGTGGTTACACAAAGATTCACAGTGACAAGTATCCAAATAAACACTTGCACTCAATGTTTCTTGATAAAACAATTATTTATTTACTGGTCATTTGAAAAAGCCTTCTTTAGAAGGGAGCAATATACTAACAACACACAAATACCTTCAAAATACACACTCTTCGTTTCTAAATCAGTAACATTTTGGGAAGGCACACAGACGCTTTCTACACCCTCAGGTGACTTAAATAGCTAGGACACTGTGGACATTGATATGACATGCATTACTTACCGTAAAAGCATTTCTGATGATTGTATCTGCTTAGAGTCACATGCTGTGCATGTAGTCCAACATCCAGTTGTCACCGCAGAGTATTGCATCTTGTCTTTCGAGAATTGAAAGGGGAAGTCAACATGGGCGTGCCTGTAACACCATCCCTAACGTGACGTGTAGTGTACCCAAAATCCCTCACGGATCGACGTCCCTCCGATTGTATTTTTTTTCTTTCTGCCGTGAGGAAGCCTATGACTATCGTGAGCGAGTACAGAAAACAGAGAAAGTAGTAAGACGTCTATGTTCCTTCCATCCAAGCGGGGAGGAAGGGTGTGCATGTGAATCTAAGCAGATACAATCATCAGAAATGCTTTTACGTCAACTAATGCATGTCTTCTGATGGTTGTTAATCTACTTAGAATCACATGCTGTGCATAGACTAGCGAGCAGTACCCAGAGTTGGAGGTGGGATGTGAGAAGGAACAGTAGTGAAAAGATGTCTTAGTAATGCTTGTCCCACCTCAGAATCAGAGCTAGAATGAGTGTCTAGGCAATGGTGTTTTGTAAAGGTGTGTACAGAACTCCAGGTTGCCACTTTGCAAATGGACTCTAGGGGAACATTTGCAGTGAATGCAATGGAAGCCCCAGTGCCTCGAGTAGAATGCGCTCTAAGCTTGAAGGGCAGTTCTCCCTTACCAAGAGAGAAACAGAGTGATGCATTTGACAAGCCACCTAGAGATGGTAGATTTGGAGACAGAGTCTCCCTCTCTACCTGCTGCCACTGAAACAAAAAACTGATCAGTCTTTCTTAGTGGTCGAGTTCATTCCACGTAAAATATGACTGCTCTGCGTACATCCAGTGTGTGCAGGCTTCTATCTCCCATGTTTGAGGGGTTTTGAAAGAACGTTGGTAGTTCTATGGATTGGTTCACATGGAACTTTGAAATGAATTTAGGTGCAAACCTAGGGTGAGTGCGCAGAACCACCTTATCTCTGAACTGTAACAAAGGGGTCTAGAACTGAGAGCTTGTAGTTCACTAACTCTCCTAATGGAAGTAATGGCTATTTAAAAGGCAGTTTTGTAGGTGAGATCTTTGAGACTTGCTTTATGCATGGGCTCGAAAGGAGATCCCATAAATCTAGTCAACACCACGTTTAGGTCCCATCCAAGAGCTGGGTTAGAAATGCGAGGGTGAATTATCTTTACTTCCTATATGAAAGCCTTAATAACTGGTATCTTCCACCACAACACCTATTGTTGTGATGTAGTGTAGGCTGAAAGAGCAGCTAGGTGAACCTTTAGAGAGTTAAAGACTAGACCTGAGTCAAGTAAATGAGTCAGGTACAGAACGATATGTGTAAGAGAGCAGTCAATGGGGTTGATGCTCAGAGTTATACCAGATGACAACATGTTTCCACTTACTGGAATAGCAATATCGTGTGTTAGGTTTCCTTACCTCTCTGAGTATGTCCATACATCTTTGAGGGAGTTGCAGGTGCCCGAACTCTATGGCCTCAGGAGCCAGGCTTCTAAGTTCAGTGATTGCGGGCATAGGTTAGGTGTCTCCCCTTTGTCTTGCAACAACATGTTGTACGGGAAAGGCAGTTTCATTGGAGGAGATTGAGACATCTCCATCAGATGAGCAAACCAGGGTTGGCGGGCCCACATGGGGGCCACCAATATCACTGATTGGTTCCTGGTGCATCTTGTGCACTATCTTGGTTGAGTAGGTGAGTCGGGGGGGGGAAAAGCGTAAACAAATTTCCCTGACCATGTTATCCAGAGTCCGTTCCCCTTGGAACGGTTCTGGCGGTACTTGGGGGCGTAATCTTGGCATTGGGCATTCTCCAGAGTCGCATTAATGACATTTCCACCTGGTGTACCTGCAATCGATGCGCAGTAATGCCAACCGAGGAGATGAGCTGCTGCCGCCAAGAAAACTCTGCATGCTTGTCCTACATATCGTAATGCGAGACATGGCCGCAATGCGTTACCGAGCAGCCAGACTTCGGTCCTTGTTGAGGATTATGATGGTGCTTATGCACGAACTTCGAGCAACACTTCGCCTTCACAATCCAAGTAACGAGTAAGTGTACTCTAGTTGTGATGTCACTTAGGCCACTACCATTTCATGGTTGTCTCATATATTGTCGTAACTTTGATGTCATGATGTCTACCTCTAAGGAGCCAGGCCGGGCCCAGCAACCCCAGAGGCAGACATTTTCCCCAGGGAAGTCTCAGCGGGCCCAAGTCGGGGCCCTTTGGACTCAGTCCTGGCACCTTAGGCGCCAGGCTCATAGTGGACCCCAGTCCTGGCGCCTTAGGCGCCAGGCTCATAGAAGAGGATATGTGTTTAAGTGCTTGGGTGCACACTTACCTGATGCAGACCTTGCTGCTTCATCCAGGCCCTCTTGAGGCCTGAATGGGACTACTTAACCTGTAGGACTACTTCACCACCCGGGTGGGGTCGGGGAAGGATACATACCAGGAACTTCTTCCAAGGCTATTTAAACCCCACCCGAACAGCCACACATGCTTCGTGTTGTTCTGCACCTAGCAGCTGGACGCTCACCGTGTCAGCTCCTGCATTCTGACTTCACCCACGCCTGCCAGCACCCTGGAACACCTGCAAGGGGAGAAAGGAAGAGAATAGGAGAAGAAAAGCCCTTACCTGCTAAATCTGCATTCCGGAGTCATTTCTCCAACGGCCCTGAAAAGGAAGACATCATTTTAAAGGCATTTCGTTTCGATCGCTGCAGCGCTGCATTTTACTCACCTTTGCAAGGCGCTTCCATCTTCAGCAGCGATCTTCCGGATTCAGCTATGCCCCGGCACCTAGAGGAAAAAAGACAACAACAAAGGTGAGAGGGAGAAAAGGAATAAGGAAAGCTCAGTTTCCTTTTAAGCCTTACCTGTTGGATTATTCCCACTGCATTTTGGGTCCTGCCGCTTCCTGGCATCTCCGGACCCCGGCCCCTATGGGGAAAAAAGACCAAGACATTGAATGAGCGAATGCAAAGACATTACCTGAGCGCTCATCCAGAACTGTTTCACTTCGGGTCGGCGCCATATCTCCGGCACTCCGAACCCCGGCCTCTAAGGGGAAAAAGACATAAGCATTAATGCTTGCTGCAATTAGACAACGAACATTATTATTAAGCTTGAACTTTTGAACAGAACTTTTACAGCGCCTTACCTGAACAGTCAAGCTTACCTGAACTCCCATCAATCCTCAATCCAGTGAAGTAACTGGGTTTCAACGCGCCCCTGCATCAGAAGCAGGATGGAGAGCTCATCCTTCCAAACCCTAAGGTGAGGCTTCACGGGGAATCGTGGAGGAGGTATCGTGGAGGGTTGGAAGGGAGTGGGAGGCTTGAGCATTGTTCCACAGTTGGTAATACTCCCTTTTCACGCACAGGAGGGTATCCAACGAGCCAGGGAAGCCAGAATAGAGGGGCCCTTCCTGTCCATCTTCAGAGTTCTGCGCCTTCGACGCCGTGCCTCCGTGGGAACCAGGTGAGCGTTACAGAACGCGAAGCCTTACCACAATTTCCCACCTGGGCGCTATGGAGACTTCCGAGACAGATCAGCTGGCCCATCTTTTAGGGGAATTACGGGCAGAAGTGCACTCAGCCCGCCAGGAGACTAATGCTCTCAGAAGGGAACTAATCCTATCCAAGGAAAGAACTGATGATCTGGCCAAAAGGTTATTGCAGGGCCAGGCAGAACACACTCCTTTACCTGTTTCCGGAGATATTTCTACAACAATGGGTTCGAATAACCCGGTACAAATCAATCTACCTGGACACATGCCTTTGGCCCCGCCGGAACGTTTTGCGGGGGATCCCAAGAAATATGCCGTTTTTATGAACCAATGCCGTTTACACTTTTTATGCAGGCCCGGGACCTTCCCCAACGACCAGACCAAAGTAGCCTTTGTACTATCTTACCTCAGTGGCTGTGCTGCCGATTGGTCTATTCCATTGGTAAATCAGGATGATCTCATTCTCCGGGATTTCCAGGGCTTCCAGGCCAGCATGGAAAGATTGTTCGCTCGACACTCGCAGGGACAGGCCCTTGACAACGAATTGCTATCCTTATGACAAGGTAATCAGGATCTTTTGTCCTATATCGCCACCTTTAATAGACTAGTTGTGGAAACCGGATGGCCTGAAAATAAAAGGATCACATTGTTTCATCGAGGCCTGCGCGGAGAGCTTAAAGATGTTATAGCTCAGATAGTAGATCCACCCCAGGCCTGCGCAGACTACATAGACTTAGTGGTTCAACTTGATCACAGACTTCAAAATAGAAAAGCAGATCGGCTCAAGTATGAAACCAGAGTACCTATCAAGACCCACGTTAACTCCAAGAGTACTGACGTTTCCGAACCTATGCAAATTGGCAGTGTTAAAGGACCATTAACGCAGAAGGAACGAGAGAGAAGGCGACAAATGCAACTTTGTCTGTATTGCGGAACTTCCGGTCACTTTCTTCAAAGTTGTCCAGTTACACCACCCAAGAAGGTGGCTGGAGCCACTGATAACGAGTTATTGACACCTGGTTCGGGAAACGACCTAGCCCGACAAGCGTAGGGGTCCGCTTGCCGAGCTTGAAAACAAACTCTTTGACCTCGCATTTTGTCATGCCAATGGTGCTTGTGAACCCAAAACAGCCTCAGCAGTTGCATGCTATAAAAGCATACATAGACAGTGGAGCTATTGGAAATTACATAGACCGTGAATTGGCTTCCAGGATTAAGCTTCCTCTCCGCCCGAAAAAGTAACCCAAGATGTAATTACTACAGTTGATGGAACCGAAATAGCCTCAGGGCCTGTAACGCATTCCACAGTTGAAATCACTCTGGTGGGTCAGGACGGACATCGGTAAGCAATCGTGTTTGATGTGATCAAGGCCCCACAATTTCAAGTACTTCTTGGAATCCCTTGGTTAGAAACACATAATCCGAGAATAGACTGGCGAGCAAAGAAGATAACTTTTCCTGATTGTGAACCAACCTGTTACCCAAGGAATCCAGCTATGGGTCTAGCCTCTGTAGCTTCCACCCCTGTACAGCTACCATCTGAATACCAAGAATTCCAAGACGTTTTTCAGAGAGAGCAGGCTAACACCTTACCTCCCCATCGATCTTACGATTGCCAAATCGACTTGGTACTCAATGCACAACTACCTTGTAGTAGGATTTATGCTCTTACTGAACCTGAGAACCTGCATTTGCGCCAGTATTTGGATCAATACCTGGCCAATGGTTTCATTCGCCCATCAAAGTCACCTGTCTCTTCCGCTTTGTTCTTCGTACCTAAAAAGGAAGGAGACCTTAGGGCCTGTATTGACTACCGCGCCCTAAATCAGATAACTATTAAGAATCGTTACCCTTTGCCCCTGATACCTGAGCTTATCGATCAAGTAAAAGATGCTCGTGTGTACACCAAGCTAGATCTCCGAGGAGCTTACCACCTGGTACGTATAAAAGAGGGCGACGAGTGGAAGACTGCATTCCGCACCAAATTTGGGGTCTTCGAATATCAAGTAATGCCCTTCGGTTTGTGCAACGCACCTGCCGCCTTTCAGTACTTCATGAATGATGTTCTTCGGGAACTTATCGATGTTTGTGTCATCGTTTATATTGACGACATCCTGGTGTATTCCTCCTCAGAATCTGATCACAGAAACTATGTTAGGGCAGTTCTTGAGAAATTGCGCCAGCACAAATTATTTGCCAAGCTGGAAAAATGCGTTTTTCATACCACAGAAGTGGAGTTTCTCGGATTCATCCTGACACCTCAAGGAATCCGAATGGACTCGCGGAAAGTGGACGCCATTCTCAAATGGCCATCTCCTAGCTCTGTGAAGGGAGTGCAAAGCATGCTTGGCTTTGCCAATTTCTATCGAAGGTTCATCCCGGAATTTTCTCGAACTGTTCAACCCATCACAGCTCTCCTAAAGAAAAATAAACGCTTTGAATGGACTCTTGAGGCTGAACAAGCCTTTCAGGACCTGAAAACCAAATTCACCTCTGCACCTGTATTGAAGCACCCGCGCCCAGATCTCCCTTACATCGTGGAAACCGATGCATCCAGTTCGGCCATGGGAGCTGTCCTGTCGCAAAGAGACCCAGAAACTAACCAACTACACCCTGTAGCCTTTTGGTCCAGAAAATTCTCTCCACCTGAACTCAATTACGCAATTACCGACAAAGAACTACTGGCTATTAAATCAGCTTTCAAGGCTTGGCGTCACTATCTTCTCGGTGCAAGACACACCATCACCGTAATTACGGACCACAGAAATTTGCAGTATTTAAAGACGGCCAAAGCTCAATCTTCGCGACAACTCTGATGGGCTTTATTCTTTGCGGAATTTGATTTTGTAATTACCTATCGCCCTGGCTGCAAGAATGGTAAGGCAGATGCCTTATCCCGGATAGGCATGGAAGAACCCAATTCGAGTTTAGAACCTGTGCCAATCATACCGGAACAAAGAATTCTGGGCTTGACTTCATTGCAAACCATTGAGGACATCCAAGCTCAAGTAAAACAGCTTTTTGACTCTTCTGCCTTACTGGAATGGAGTCAAAAGGGTCCTCACTACACCGTTAAGGATGATTTACCCTACTTCCAAGAGCGGTTATTTCTGCCAAGTAAAGAATTGCAGGAACTTGTCATTACCCGTCATCATGAATCATTAATGGAAGGACACCCCGGTATCGCGAAAAGAGAAGCAAAGATCAAGCGCCACTTCTGGTGGCCTTCTTGGAGAAAAGACAAAGTCATTTGTGTTGTCTTGCGGAATCTGTGCCCAAAATAAGAGTCAAAAGAAAAGGCCAGCCGGCCTACTTCAACCTTTGGACATTCCACCAGCACCTTGGCACACCTTGTCAATGGACTTTATAACTGACCTGCCTCCTTGTGGTGGTTACAACACGATTCTCGTAATAGTTGATCTATTCTCCAAAATGGCCCATTTTATCCCTTTAAAAGGATTGCCGTCAGCTTCCACCTTGGCCAAGGAATTTATGGAAAATATAGTGCGGTTACATGGTTTCCCTTCCATATTAGTCTCAGACCGTGGAAGTCAATTTATCTCCCACTTTTGGAAGAAATGTTCCCATCTAGCACAAATAGACGTGCGGTTATCCACCAGCCACCACCCCCAGACCGACGGACAAACCGAGAGAACCAATCAGACTCTCGAGCAATATCTGCGGTGCATGTTACACCAATCCAAGTTGAATTGGAAGGACATCCTTTGGATTGCAGAATATGCATACAACAATTCAGTGCATTCTGGAACCGGACAGACTCCTTTTTATACCCTGTATGGTCACCATCCTCGGACCTCTGACCTAGATCCACCTCTGACCCTGGAGATGCCTGCAGTAAATCACCTACATTCCACAATAACCCAAGCCTTCAAAGAAGCTACAACCCACTTACAGCAAGCCAAGAAAAAGTATAAAGAAAACGCTGATTTGCACCGAAGTAAAACTCCTCCTTACCAAGTAGGAGATCAGGTATGGCTAGCAACTAAACATCTACCCCTCAAGGGTCAGCGAACATTTAATCCCAGATTCATTGGGCCTTACCCCATCAAAGCTATTATCAACCCAGTGGCCTTTAAACTCGATTTACCATCCAACATGCAGATTCATCCCGTTTTTCACGCATCTCTTCTAAAACCAGTACAACCTGGAACCAGACTGTCTGAGCCCCCAGGCCCTGTCCAAATTGATGGAGAATTAGAATTCGAAGTGAAAGACATTTTAGATTCCAAGATAGTTAAGTCGAAACTCTTCTATCTTGTTGATTGGAAAGGATATGGACCTCAGGAAAGATCCTGGGAACCCAGTAACTATGTTCACGCGCCACGATTAATTCAAAGATTCCATCGAAGATTCACGCACAAACCAAAACCCCCGGAGGAAAAGACCTTGGGAGGGGCCTTGAGGGGGGGTACTGTCATGATGCCTACCTCTAAGGAGCCAGGCCGGGCCCAGCAACCCCAGAGGCAGACATCATTTTCCCCAGGGAAGTCCCAGCGGGCCCAAGTCGGGGCCCTATGGACTCAGTCCTGGCACCTTAGGCGCCAGGCTCATAGCGGACCCCAGTCCTGGCGCCTTAGGCGCCAGGCTCATAGAAGAGGATATGTGTTTAAGTGCTTGGGTGCACACTTACCTGATGCAGACCTTGCTGCTTCATCCAGGCCCTCTTGAGGCCTGAATGGGACTACTTAACCTGTAGGACTACTTCACCACCCGGGTGTGGTCGGGGAAGGATACATACCTGATTGGTGGAAGGATACATACCAGGAACTTCTTCCAAGGCTATTTAAACCCCACCCGAACAGCCACACATGCTTCGCGTTGTTCTGAACCTAGCAGCTGGACGCTCACCGTGTCAGCTCCTGCATCCTGACTTAAGCCACGCCTGCCAGCACCCTGGAACACCTGCAAGGGGAGAAAGGAAGAGAATAGGAGAAGAAAAGCCCTTACCTGCTAAATCTTTATTCCGGAGTCATTTCTCCAACGGCTCTGAAAAGGAAGACATAATTTTAAAGGCATTTCGTTTCGATCGCTGCAGCGCTGCATTTTACTCACCTTTGCAAGGCGCTTCCATCTTCAGCAGCGATCTTCCGGATTCAGCTACGCCCCGGCGCCTAGAGGAAAAAAGACAAGAACAAAGGTGAGAGGGAGAAAAGGAATAAGGAAAGCTCAGTTTCCTTTTAAGTCTTACCTGTTGGATTATTCCCACTGGATTTCGGGTCCTGCCGCTTCCTGGCATCTCCGGACCCCGGCCCCTATGGGGAAAAAAGACCAAGACATTGAATGAGCGAATGCAAAGACATTACCTGAGCGCTCATCCAGAACTGTTTCACTTCGGGTCGGCGCCATATCTCCGGCACTCCGAACCCCGGCCCCTAAGGGGAAAAGACATAAGCATTAGCTCTTGCTGCAATTAGACAACGAACATTATTATTAAGCTTGAACTTTTGAACAGAACTTTTACAGCGCCTTACCTGAACAGTCAAGCTTACCTGAACTCCCATCAATCCTCAATCCAGTGAAGTAACTGGGTTTCAACGCGCCCCTGCATCAGAAGCAGGATGGAGAGCTCATCCTTCCAAACCCTAAGGTGAGGCTTCACGGGGAATCATGGAGGAGGTATCGTGGAGGGTTGGAAGGGAGTGGGAGGCTTGAGCATTGTTCCACAGTTGGTAATACTCCCTTTTCACGCACAGGAGGGTATCCAACGAGCCAGGGAAGCCAGAATAGAGGGGCCCTTCCTGTCCATCTTCAGAGTTCTGCACCTTTGACACCGTGCCTCCGTGGGAACCAGGTGAGCGTTACATTTGATCTATAAATACCAAACGAATGTAGTCTTGCAATTCTATACATCACTTGCAAGTTGGGGAAATCATATTGGTCTCCTTATGTTTATTTCATGTACAACCATGCAGCAATATTTCTTTGTGTCCCAAATTTAATGGAATGCATAGTCGTTCAATATTGTACAGTGTCTAAGTAACATTTGTACTGGCAACAATGCCATTGGATACAAGATTTCATTTTCAACTAAGGTTTACTACACTTATCTAGTTAATTTAAAAACAGTTTGTATCTTTCTCTTTCACGGGTGGTACAGGCTGGTGGCCTATCGTTCGTTTACATGGTGGCTTCATGGGAGGCTTGGACACCGCGTTCGACGAGTAATAACCGCCTGTGTCGTTGGTGCCATTAGAGAAACTTTCCCCAGTGACAGCGGTCAGTACAGGGGATTTTCACACACTGTGCTGCAACCTGAAGTTTTTAATGTGTAGTACATTTGTGCCATTAAAATCAGCAACAAAATAAAACACAACAGAACTTTTATCAATGGTGGTTTCAATTTTTCAGTGAATCAAGTGCGTCTCCATTCAGCATTTTTTTCCGGCCCTTGTCTGCACACCTCATGCCCATCAATCTCCCTCCATTATCAAAGGCAGTTGGCACCAGTAGGTGTACTCTGCCAAAGGGGGCTGGCAGGGATGGGAATGGCCAAGGTGCCAAACACCATGTAGTACACTTCAAAAGTATCTTACACGAAGTGGCCATTCTACACATGGCCTAGCCAGACCCTGTGTCTCCAGGCAGGCTCCCCTTTGAAGCAGGCCGCGCCCTTGCAATCCACATAAGTGTGTCGCCATTCAGCAGTGCTCTGGCCCTTTTCTGCATGCCTCATGCCCCTCCATCCCCCCTCCAGAATCAATGACTTAGCACCTGTGGCTGTGCCCTGCCAAGGGGGCTGGCAGGGTGGGAGCGGCCAAGGTGCCAAATACCATGTACACTTCAAAGGTATCTTACGCACAGGAGCCATGGTTCACATGCCCTCCTCAGACCCTGTGTCTCCAGGCAGGCTCCCCTTGAAGCAGGCCGCGCCCCTGCTAACCACATAAAACCACGCCATATACACGTCATTCATTCACATACACACCCACTTTTCTAATTCTTTATAAACCACTTGATATTAATCATGAGAACATCTTTGAGCACTGCAAGTGAACTTGTGAACGTGCTACTTGAGAACCTCTGTGACCACTGCGAGTCAGCTCGTCATCGTGCTACTTGTGAACATCCCCCTGTTCTCCTGCTATCAACTACCTTGCTTGCTGAATCTAACTGTTGGTCAAGGAAAGGGCAGGTCACCTAATCATATCTCCTTGATCTTTAAATTTCTATCTATTTCGAACAAACGTACCCAGTAGTGTAATGTTCATTCATCTCATTGCCATTGACTTGAGTTTAATTTATGTTATCGATATATAGCAATTGTCATCAGTGTCAATTGGGATTGAATTGCATCCTTCGCAGACTGGGTCTATAAGCATGTTTCCTTTTGATACACGATAGTACATTCAAGGGACGAGTAACATGTTATGATTTGCGTCACATCAATGAATTGTGTATGAAAGTTATCCTATAATACAGCCAGCTACGCTACACAGGTTTTGCTTCGGTGAACAAATGATAGATTGCATAGAAAAAAGTATGATATAATTCCATCTTTCTCACACTTTTATGCAAAGTAATTATCAAATAATGTTGACTTTTTTTTTTTAACAGAATTTCCAACAATGTCTGCATGTGCGGTTTACGGGTGCCGCTCTGAGACCCATAACAAACCTAAAGGCACTACAATGCATGTATTCCCAAGGAATATAGATCTAATAAGAGAATGGGTCATATATTGCGGATTTGGACCGGAAGAGCTTGAAAGTAGAGCCCATGAAGTATTGGGGCACTCGAGGGGTGATCGATTCCGCATCTGCAGCTTTCTCTTTGCCACGAATATGTACGACCAATCGCAGTACACAAAAGAAGCATCGACTCAGAACGTCTCGTAAATTGCTTCCAAATGCAATTCCGACTCTATTCATGCACAAGCTGCCTCAGGTGAGTCACGGTTCCTGACTTAACTGTAGGCCTTGGGGTACTGAACAGGTAACTACATGGACGGATTGATGTTTTAGGTGTAAATGTCCCTTATAATACTTTTCATATTTACAAGATTGTATTGCTTTATAACTAAACCCCATTTTGATAAACATCTGTCCTTTGTTTTAGGAGCATCATAGAAAACGATTTTTGGGCACAGATAACTATGCTATAGTGCCCTTGGAAATAAGCAATCTTTTCATAATCTGTTGCATTACATGTCAATTTTTTTAGGTTTCCATTTCTAAATCAAATCTAATTTTCCCTTTACAACTCCATGACAATGCACTGAACATGAAGGAGCAAGATTCTGCATCCATGTCTTTCCTGGAGTCAACAACAACTTCGAGTGCACCTCAGGTAGTATTGTTTAGCTATTCAGTTCCGGAAATGTTATATTCATGGAATTTGGGATAATATGATCCAATTTACATATCCTGTCGTTTGTTTGCATAATGTTTCATTTATGGGTTTTTGATATGTTCCATTGTCTGCATCACATTGTGTATGTTCAATTTCACTTTTTTTCATCCATACTAAAACAAGTACTGTTTTACAGGGTGATGCTGCTACTTCGACTACAATTACATCATCCTTCGGAGCTGATACAGAGCCAGAGGTATGCGTACGGACAGTTCCCTCGAATGAAAAAGTTGGTCCTAGATCTGATACCATTAGACATTGACATTATTATAAATGAGCATCTTTTGCAAATTGCTTCAGTGCAACATTTCAATCAGTGGGTTTCGCACAGTCATCTTTCATCGAGTAAACTAGCCATCAATCAGGAGAAATTCGTATATTTTGAATAAGTGACGTACCTGGTGACGTACCAGGTGTACGAGGGTATCTGTGTAAGCCATGTGTGCTATTAAATAATTTGATTTCAAATAAAATGACTTACTTTTAATGGATACTGTTTTCTAGGGATGTATACAAGATCGGGATATAGAAGAGGAGGCAGGTGGATCTGAGTCAGTGACAGTAACGAAGAAGAAGGTGGTTTCACAGAAAACCAAGAAAGCAACGGTAATTTACAAAAATTTCATTTTCAAACAGTGTTTTGTGCTGGTGCCTTCATAACATGCTTTTTTAAAAAAAATCTAAAGTGCCATATGCTATAGGTTGGATTTACATTGAACATGTTTTTCCAACCTGTCTTCTAGTTGCCTGATGATGTACGAACTATGGAGACACAGAGAGCTACAGAAATCAGAGATGTTGCCTGCCAAACTAATTTGACCATGGATCAACTATTATTTGAGGAGCAGACTCAAGAGGCTTTTGCCCAATTGCCAGAAAATGAATTGAATGTGACGGCGAAGTCAGCAAAGTGTTGTTGGATGATTGCTACAATGTGAGAGCTCTACCAGATGAAGATGAAACTGAATGTAATGAAGATGCTTTAGAATTAGACGCAGACCACTTGACACGATCGACACCCGCCAAAAAAGGGCCACCCAAAAAACAATCGACATTGATGTTTTCTCCAATTCGTGTTCAAGTAACAGAAGCTGAAATAATAGAGACTGAAGAATCAACACAATTCAAAGAGGAACTAGCCAAAAATCTCGACTACAGTTTGTTCAGTAGGGCCGATATGTCAAGCACAGTTGAGTCAGAAACATTCATGCAGGATGATAGTCTAATAAAGGAGACCAAATACATTGTATTCGACAGCTGCTTGATGGAGATTATAATGATGCTGAAATGTGTGCATCCAGTGAGAGGGGAAGTATGCGGGAAGCCATTGGTGAAAGTGGCTAGTGTATCATAAGGCAGTAACCTCAAAATACAAGCCACCTGTGAAATGCTCCATGCTAAATTTTCATAGTCTGCTCAACCGATGCTGGGGAAAGTGGCAGCTGGAAATCTACTGTGTGCAGCTGCTTTACTTTTCAGTGGCTCTGCTTTTAGTAAGTTGTCCAGTTTCTGTCAATTTGTGGGACTCCAGTTCCTTTCTAAAACACAGTACTACAAATATCAACGTCAATATCTATTCCCTGCTATTAGTGAAGCTTGGAAAATTTAACAAATGTCTATTCAAAGTACATTATCCGAAAAACGGTTCAGGCTAGCTGGCGATGGACAGTGTGACAGCCCCAGATTTTCAGCAAAGTACTGCACATACCACTTTCAGGACATGGAAACTAAAAGAATTGCGAGTTCAGTGGTCATGCAGGTGTCCGGATGTAAATCCTCAGTGGACAAGGAGAAACTTGGTTTTATAAAATCCCTGGAAGATCTCCAATCGAGGGGAATGCAAATCAACCTCATAGCCACGGACAGACACGTTTCAATAGCCAAGACAATGAGAGCAGTTTCCAAATATTCGCCATCAATTTGATGTATGGCACGTTGCCAAATCAATCAAAAAAATCTCAGCTGCTGAAAAAAAAAAAAAAGGTTCTGAAAATATTTTACAGTGGTCCCGCTCTTTCAGCAACCATCTTTGGTGGAGCTCCAAAACTTGATGGGTCTGTGGAAAATCTACTAGAAAAATGGCAGTCACTAACGCACCACTGTTCCAACCTTCACTCTTGGACAGAAAACCAATATTTCCACCAATGTGCACATGGCCCTTAATCGCCAGAGCAGGAAGGAAGAAGAAGAAGTGGTTGATTCCATCTTCACCTCCACACAAAGCTCTTGAGAAGATTGTGTTTGATAAAACTATCAAGATGTCTGAAGGGACTCAATGAATTCTGTCACACGGGAGATTTGGAGGTGTTCCACAATATGTGCCTAAAGCACATCCCAAGAGATTGCATGTCGGCATAGACGGGATGCAATATAGGACATTACTATCGGTATTAGTGCATAACGAGAATTTGGGGCGTGAACAATCGAGGACTGTTGGAAACATTGGGATGCTTCGCTACACAATGGCCTTTACGAAAAGAAGCAAAAAATGGGTGGACAAGCCAATATACGAGGAAATGGAATTCAATTTTGTGAAAGATCTTATTATGACAGTCTTGGACATACATACTCACGGAATCTCACACAATTTTGTGCCGAGGACACATACATTGCCACAAAAAATTGCAAACGTGCCCTGTCCACCTAAAGCAGAGCTCGTGTGACAGTTCACTTCCAGGTTCAAATGATTACCATCTGTTTTTTTGATCAACAATGTTTATATAAAGTGTCCAAATAAAGCATCCAATTTGTCTTTTGAAATCTATCCTCTTTGTCAATTTTTGACAAGGATAGTTGAGAACGCAAAAGCGGTTGAAAGTCCTGAAAGTCCACACGACCTTCAGTGCATCCCCTGGAGTAGAACAACGTGCACTTCTGTTCAAATTGGAAGCAAAGAGGTCAATACGAGGAGTCCCCCGCCAAAAGAATATCTCTTCCCCAACTTCCTGAAAGGGATCCCCTTTGTGGGAGGCTTTAGTATGCTTACGACACCTGCAATGATTTTCTTCAACCTGGTAGGATGAGCTGCCATCAGAAACATCTCCAGAGCCCAGAACCACATTGCTTCTTTTCAAAGAGGCAAGGACCTTACACCACCTCACTTGTTGAGGTATTGCATGGCTACTGTGCTGTCCGTCAGCACCAGCACATTCATGGCCCATTTTGTAGAAAGAAAGGCGACCAGGGCCGGCCTGTTTCATCTCAATCCCAGCAAGTTGATTTATTCTGAGGACTGTGACAGAGACCACAGGCTGCTCACCATCAGGTTTTGCAGTTCAGCACTGCAGCCTTAAAATGATTGATTTGTGACTACCTTTAGTGGAGGCCAGGGTTATCGCAGCAGGTTGTGTCGTAGGGACCAACACACTAGGTCCTGGAAAATTCTCATTGAGACTTGGAGAAGGTTGAAGTGTGCTCCTCGAACAGAGACCACTGACAACTGAGAAACCATTGAAGCAACATCATGCACAGCCGGGTCTTCGGTACAACAAGAATGCAGGAGGCCATGAGGCCCAGCAAGCACAGGAAGGCCGAGAACTCTCTCCTGTGATGGGAGTACATGACCCATCTTGGAGATGTTCACCACCCAGTACTTTGGCAGCAAGGTCCTGTGCCAGATAACGCAGATAAACTGGAAGGACTGGGACAGAGAAATCTGAGACGACATGAAGTACAGGGAGGAGCCCCAACTGTGTAACAACCAAAACGTGCAGAACAAAATGTGCCGACACCTGGTCTGGGGAGCAAACTCAGACGAGCCAGTCCTCCAGGTAGCGCAATACATGAATGCTTTCTCTCCTGAGGTGAGCCACTGCGACTAGCTTGGTGAAGACAATGGGTGCCAAAGATAGACCGAACGGCAGGACCTTGCATTGGTATTGGCAATGGGCCCCAACAAATCTTTCCTGTGTTTAGGTGAATCAGCACATGGAATTAGGCAAGCATCCTGAAGATCCAGTGATACCATCCAGACCTACAGGTCGGGGGACGGAGGATCTAGGCCAGGGTAACCATCTTTGACTCGTCCATGAGCAGATACAGATAAGAGTCACAGATCCAGTATAGGATGCATGTCCACATCTTTCCCCAGTACCAGAAAATAGACTGATTACCATTCCCTTGTTCCCAGAGGGACACCAGATTGTTTCTCTTAACAAAAGGGGGTCCAGAGGCAAACATGGGCTGGGGGGAGGATGATCTTGAGGGCGTCTAACAAAGGGGGGCCATATTCATGGTGAATGACCTGCAAAGCCCAGGCATCTGATGTTGGGAGGCACCATTTTCGCTTAAGAGGGATATTCCTGCATCTACAGGGATGATGTGGTGGAAGTTGCCGTCACTGGGACTTCAAAAGGTACACTTAAAGTAGTCAGCACTTTCCAGAGGCAGCATGGTCCCTGCCCTTTGAGTATAAGAGGGGAAGGACCAAAACCATTTGCCTCTGTTCATGGAGTCAGCATGCTGCTGCACAGCTCGACCCAGGGGCTTTACTGTCACCTTTGAGGAACGGAACCTCTGGAAGCACTCCTCAGCTTTTTTGCCAAACAGAATAACTAGGAGTTTCCCAGAACATCCTAGGAGAAACCAGAGTTCCTCACCCAGGAGTACTTCCACACAATCCTGTTGCCAGTGCATGTGCTACACATTCGGCTGTGTCGAGGACAGACTAGCCCTCTCTAACATCACCAGTACGTAAGCGCTCCACTGCTCCCAAGACTGCCGACCAGTGGGAAAAGGAGACTTTTGCAAGGACACAAATGGCATTGATCCTCTTAATGCCTAGACGGCCTGGATCAAAAATCTTTCTTTCTCAGGATCCAGTCCCTTGCTCTCTCTATCAGGAGGCAAGGAGTGGGAAGGATATTTTTAGGATTGCCTTGGAAGCCTGAACCACAAGGCTTGTGGGAGCCATGCAAAGAAAGAAAAGCCGGTTCCAAGGGTGCTGGTCTGTGCTTTTCTATGAGGTCCCAGACAACAATACAATTGGAACTGAAGCAGCTTTCTTCCAGGTCTCAAGCACTGGGCCTCTACTGCTGGGTTGAAGGGCCGTAAGGTCTCTTTCTGAGGGGCTTTGGCCAGAATATCAATCAGCTCAAACTGAACCTTCCGTCTGGAAGGAGCTGACAAACACAATACCTTCACAATCTTTGCCATCAGGCTTTGGAAGGAAGCCTTTAGTTTCCCTGAAATTACCGTAGGTAACATGTCCAACTCCGGAGATGCGTCCAACACACTTGCAAATTTGAGACCACGTCCAACAGATCTCCATCTTCCCCATAAAACTTTTAAGCGATTTCCCAGACTTCCCTAGGGCATCAAGGTTCCAAACATTTCCCTCATCTTTGACAAACCCTTTCTTAAAAAGCGGAGCCTATTCATGAGGTGCCTCGACACAGCTGAGCGCTGGCAGAGCAATGGAAGAGGGAGTTTGTGCCGAGTGACAGACAACGGAAGACAGAACATGTCGAAGCAGCGTCAGGTCTTTGCCCATGGGGTACAGTCTTCTGTACCTCGCTTCATATCCAGGGACTTCGACTAGGTCCTTCTCACATCAAAAAGGGACGTTGACAGGGTGTGTTTGTAATACTATGCCTAGTGTGATGTATACTGTACCCATGGTCCTTCAAGAGTCAAGACCCTCAGATTGTTTTGTTTCCGACAGAAAGTGGAGAAAGGTGTAAGTTGTTAATGTATCTTCTACTCAAAGAGGGGAGGAAGGGTAGGCGCATGTGAATCTAAGCAGATACAAGCATCAGAAAGACGATTACAGGTATGTAATATTTGTCTTCTGAGACTTGTAGATCTGCTTAGAATCACATGATTTGAATAGACTAGCAATCAGTACCTGTAGAAGGAGGTGGGTTGTTACAAGGTAGAGGCAAAAATATGGCTCAACACCGCCTGACCCACTTGAGCATCTGCTCTTGTATGAGCTTTCACACAGTAATGATGAATGAAAGCGTGAACGGAACCTACCTAGAGTAGAGTATGGTCTGGATATAAATGCCAATGCTTTGTTTTGACAAATAATAGAGTTTGATGCAATTTACAATCCATTGGAAATCGCTGATTTGGACATGGGGTCCCCCTCTCTACCAGTAGCTAAGGAGATCAATAACTTATCAGTCTTCCTTATTGGATTTGTCTTGTTCAAGTAGTACATTACAGCCCTCCTAAAATGAAGTGTATGGAGGCTTCTTTCTGGCGAGTTTTGAAAGAACGCTAGAAGTTCTGTGGACTGATTAACATGAAATTCAGAACTAAATGTAGGAGCAAAACGAGGGTGTATCTTTAATACTACCTTGTCTTTATGGATGGTTACAAATGGGCCCTGGACTGACGGTGCTTGCAGTTCATTAACTCTTCTTATTGAGGCAATGGTTACCAGAAAAGTAGTCTTTTTTCTCTGTTTTTCCTGGGCGACCACCGAAGAGCGGTCCAAGGACACATCAAGAATTGTGTTGAATTCCCCCCCTCTCCCCTTTATCACTAGTGCTTCCCCGGATGTGACCAACATGTCTAGTAGCGTGCTATAAAAATCTGCGTCATCAACATTAAGTCCGTAGGTATTGACTATCACTATTTGTTGACCCACCACCTCCCCCCAGACCAGTACGTATATCTGCCCTGGGCGTCTATCTTGCTGTAAGGATATTGGAAACCCAGTTTTGGGTGGATCAACATGAGCACTCCTCTAGAGTGGGCCGAGTACTCCGTATAATAGCTGAGGGGTCCTCAGCGTGGGAGGAAGCTAGTGTTAACATTTCTGAGCATGTGTGTTTCTTGCAAAAGGAGGATCTGAGGACCATGCCTGTTCACATAAGCTGCAATTTTCCTGGCTTTGACTGGGTTGTTGAGCCCACGGATGTTCCAGGAGAAAAGTTTAATCATCAGTCCCTTATAAACCTGTGTCATGATCATCGCTTATCTTGGTTCCATAACTTGTGCACTGATGCGCCTCCGCCCAGTGTGCGGTGTCTGCTGCAACATAACTCTCATAGCCATTCTTCGTGCCCCACCCGCACCATCAACCCCAACATGATGTGTCCCGTTAAAACATTGGATTTTTCCTGAGGAGAGCCGCTCAGAAAAGTAGTCTTGAAGGTGATGTGTTTGAGACAAGCTTTATGCATAGGTTCAAAAGTGGATCCCATCAGTTTTGTTAGAAAGACACTTAGGTCCCACCCTGGGTGTGGATTTGAAATTGGGGGTTAAAGTCGTTTGATCCCTTCCCTAAAGACTTTCACTACAGTAACTCTCCACCAAGAAATTTGCTTTGCGAGGTGGTATAAACTGAGAGTGCTACTATATGGACTTTCAGAGAATTAAAGACCAACCCTGAGTCTAATAAATACAACAGATAGTGTATGATACTGGAAGGCGTACACAACACAAAATATGTCCACTTGTTGAACCAACAGTGTCCTGTGTTAGGTTTTCCACCTTTCAAGATGTCCATGCACTGTTGAGTTAAGTTTAAATGTCCAAACTATATGAGCTCAGGCGCCAAGCTGCTAAATTCTGTGTTTGAGGACATGGATGCAGTGGTTTGCCCTGATGTTGGGATAACATGTGGTAAAGGCTTGGCAGTTTGAAAGGGCTTGGCAGTTTGATTGAAGGGCAAAGTGACAATTGGAGTATGTGCGAGAACGAGATTTGTCGTGCTGATATTAGTGCAATTCGGATACTTTTAAGAGGTCCCTGATACATCTTGTGGATTATCCTGTTGAGCAGTGGTGCTGGGTGAATAGCGTACGCAAAATCTCCCTGACCAACACATCCACAGTGCATTCCCCTTGGACCGTGTGTGGGGAAATCTGGATGTGTAATCTAGGAAATGCGCGTTCTCGTGTTACCAAGAGATTGCAAGGAGATCTACGTCTGGTTGCCGCCATCTTTTGAAGACGCTGTGCAAGAGGTCTACTTATATTTGCCACTCCTGTTCTTCGGGAAGCTGTAAGGTTTTGCTTAACCCGACTGCGACCAGTTCCAGATATTTTGGGCTAACTTGGACAGACCTAGAGAGTTAGTCCCGTCCTGCTTGTTTATGTAAAACATGGCAGTAGGACTAGAATTGTCTTTCCCACTGGCTGCTGTTGAAATGGTTAAAGGGCTTTGAAGACTGCCAGTAATTCTAGAAGGTTGATGTGCTTCGAAATGGTTTGAGTCAAAACTCTTTGCGCAGTTTGTTGGAGATAATGTGCTCCCCACCCTCCCTGACAGTAACGCGTCTGTTGTGAGAGTGGCTTGTACTGTAGGTTTCTTAAAAGGTTTCCCCTGTAACATGTTTTCCTTTGACTACCTCTGCAGTGCTTGCACCAGAGATTGAGAAATGACAACTAATCATCCCAGTAACTGCTTGCTTGAGACCACTGTTTTGCCAGCCACCATTGCATTGAACGCTGTTAGGTAAAGATTTGGGGTAGTACCCTTTTGGTGCACTACAACAACCTTAGCCTCCTTAGGAACCCAACCTTTGGTATAAGTCTGTACTACACAGGATGGTGGTGTGGTTGAGCAGCCAGGCTTATCTCAAGAGAGGTCAATGTGAGCAGTAGGGTAGTTCCACAAAGATTCACAGTGACAAGTATCCAAACAAACACTTCAAGGTTTCTTGATTAAACAATTAGTAATTTCTTTAAGATACAGAAGGGAATAATAACAGTAACGCACAAATACCTCCAAAATACACCTTCTTAGTTTCTAAAACAGCAAACACCCATTGGGGATGGCACACAGGTACTTCCTACACCCTCATGTGACTTAAATAGCTGGGGACACTGTGGGCATTAATATATTACTGTTGGCATTTAGGATAATACTGAGAAGAGTGTCAAAGAAAAGGGCTATTAGAATAAACAAGAGATCACACAAATATTCTGAAGCAGGAAAGTACTTTTTGTAACCCCCCACTGCAAAGTAAGTTAACCCTTTCCTTATAGGATGGCAAAACACACAGAGAGGAGAAGAGTCATTCAGGGAGCCCGGCCAGGCCAATGTCAATTGGGCAAAAGTCTAGGTGAGCTGAAGCATTTCTTGCAGGTAAGTAAAAGTCTTTCACAATGTTTTAGAAGTCTTTGTAGAAAAAGAAGAATCAATGTAGGGCCACAAGCTGTTAGACTTGTGAGAAGTAGAAGGTGCAAGCAACTCTACAGAGCAACCAAGACTAGTCTCAACTGAGAACCATCAAGGCTACAAGACAAGAGGTAAGTTCTCTTAGACTGTACAGTACCTTAGGTTAGAAGAAAAATACAGCAGATGACTTCTGTTCCTGTGCAACTCTGCAGATCCTGGTGTCCCTGGGCCTCAGTCATGGGGACAAGATGGAGTTCTGGGCACTCCTGCACTGCAATGGGACGGTCACCGACAGCAACCAGCAATCTTCAAACAAGAGGCACTTTGGTGTTTCAGCTCCACGCGTCTAATGCAAAAAGCACCACTGCGGTTTCTGGCTGTCGAGATGGGTTTTTCTTGCATATGGGGGTCCAGCATTCTGTTGAGGTGGCTCAGGCTCGGTCAGTCCTGCTTCCTGGGTGTCTGGGGGATACTCCTGGAGCTCTTGGCCAACTTAAAAGCAACGCACACAAACTGGTGTTCCTCTCCCTGGCTCTTCGTTTCCAGCAGTAACGTGCAGTGGAAATAAAACCAGCTACGAGAGGATGTCCAGGTGGTTTACTTTGGAGTTGATTGGTCCCACCAATTTATGGGGAGAAGTCGTCCTTGCAGAGCTTCTCGAGTCGAGGCGAATTCAGTGCTTCAGCAATGCAGCAGGGCTTGACCTGGCAAACCAATGGTCTAGCAGTTGCAGCAGGCTCCTCTTCAATATTCTTCTTTGGATTCCTTCGTCCAGTGGTCGACTCTGCCTTCCAAGCAAAAAAGCCTTGCCTTTTATGCAGGTTTCTCCCATTCTTTCCAGCCTAGCTGCCAGTCAAACATTGTGGCTGTCCTTGCCGGACTGCCAGCCGGCCAATCACCTTTGAGTGCATTCCTGTAACCAAGGGGATTAAGCACAGGGAGTTTCGGTCACCTCCCTAACTTCCTGCCTCTGTCAGACACTTGGGAGCCAGTGTCGGGCTTCACTCGTGAATCCCACGAAAGACAAAATGAACAAAGGGACCAAACCTGGTTTGGCACGCAGAGTAAATCTCAAGAATGACTTTTCTACAAAGAAATGGCGAAAAAAGAAGACCAGGGCCATTTTGACAAATTGGGCACCCAGAAGGTGCTCCACTGCAGCTGCGAACGCAGCCCACAGAAAAACCACAATGATAGTAAAAAGTAAACCACTGCCACCAACCATTAATCGGAGAAAGGGTAACATAAAAATGTTACATGAGAAGATGTACAAAGGGGATACTAAGTAACCCCTCTAGCCCCCTATTGTAAGATAGTGTGTGCTAGGTCTAGAAAGTTACAATTGGAAGTAAAGTCAATTTCACTTTACTGCTCTTGGAAACAGTAGTTTGTCATCCAAGAGAACGTATTTAAACCTTTGAGAAACCTGAGACATTTCCCTGGGCCACTGCACTGAAGGTGCTGTGTGTCCCAATGTAAAAAGATGCCTATGGAGCTTGTCAGACTCCAAAAACCGAAAGAAACTGCCTTCAAATCACATAAAATACATGAGAGAGTGGGAAAAGGGGGTCTCGCTCTCTCCAGGTAAAATTGAAAAGTCCTAGAGTCCAGCAAAAGAGCTGGGGGTCTCAAAGGCAGCGAGGAATTAGCACATCTCTGAGAATTCTCCCTAACAAACGCATGCGCAACATTGCGTGGGGTACTAGGAAGATATATTAAGCCATAATTCCAAAAAGGCGCTTTGTCTTTTGCCCGATTATCTGACTGGCTACGTAATTTGGACTTGGTCATCGGAGGGAAAGACTAAGGTGTCTTGTGTCAGGGGAGACTAAGTGCAGGGGATGAGGAGGGCCAGGTGCCCTGTAATAATCTGAAGGAACCAGGCAGCCAGTCAAAGACAGACAGGGAAATTTGCAGGGGAGAGGAAAGGAGGAAGTGAAAAGGGCGGTCTTGAGAAGCTTCCGGAAGTAAAGCGTCTGATCTGCAGAGAGTTGGAGCTAGAAGACCAAAGGGCTCTAGCATGAAGGTATTTAGGGAGGGAGAGTTGGATGTAGCGGGGTTCCAGTGCCCAGCAAGCGTTGTGGATGATGCAGAGGGATTTGAACTTGATCATCACAGCAACCGGGAGCTAGTGGAGAGATTTTAGGGCTGGAGAGGTGCAGTCCCTGGATTTGTTGAAGGGGCGAAGGGAGGAGTTAGGCAGATTGAGGAATAGGATGTTGCAGTAGTCCAGCCTGGATAGGACCAGATCTCTGGTGATATGAATCCGATGGTGTTATCACTGATTTCCCGGTGATAACTTCACACCATGTGGCCAGGGAACGGCAGCAGCTACCTGATCCCGGCAGTAGCTATAGGAGGGAGGAACGCATTGGGCAGGGGCGCGAGACACAAACTCTGGGGATGCAGCAGGGCACCAACAGACGAGGCATGGTATTTCTCTTCCTCTCTTCAGGATACCCCATCTATACCAGATAGCATATTGTTGCACCTCCTCTCATCCAACTAGGAAAAAGTACTCACGGCTTTATAACAAGATCTGCGTGTGAACTATCAAAATCTGACTATCTCTACAACTCATAAAAACATCTTCTCAGACTATCTACAAGTGATTTAGAGCTAACTTGTTTCTTAAAAGCCACTAAGAATGTGTGTCCAAACTACATATGCAAGTCGTCAAGAATGGACTTCCATTCCCATAAGCACAAGAATACCGGGACAAGGAAGAGGGATAGAGTAAAACAGATCACCCAAGGCCAAGAGTACAAGCCACGCTCTAGTTGTTGCGAGCGCTGGCCTTCAGCTGGGAAATTTAAACAGCAGAGGCAGCTCAAGGACAGCTGCTGGCGGGAGAGGTCTGCATCTCCAGGAATTGACCAAAGGCTAGAAGAAGTTACATGGAGCCACCCGGGTCATCAAGAAGCAGAAGGGAAGCTTGCTGCGAGGAAGAACACGCTGCAGGGATGCCAGAAGCAGAGAGAAGACTTGTCTGGGTGTTAGGAGGCAGTCTCCACCTTACCAAAGCTGGGGAAGATGCCGAAGAGCCCAGCAGAGGCCACAAAGGGCAGAGAAGCAGAGAAACTGAAGTGGCGAGCAGGACGCCAAACACTCGTTACCAGCTTGCCGACGAGTGGCGGAATACACCCGGAAGAACTAGTGAGTCCAGAAACGGGAAGCAGAGACACCTGGACGTATTGGCAGAAATGCCAAACACCATTTATGAATAAGACAGCCCTTGCAAGAAAAAGTGCAAGTGAGCATTGCAATAAAAGGTGAAAAGTAACTAGAATAAGATACTTACAACTGTGTGTGTGTATGCAATACACATGTTTAAGGAAGCCCTGCAGAAGAGAATACCAGGCACTGTGATGGAGCGTTTAAAGATACAAGAAAGTGCATATCTAACATAAGCCCTGGCAGGAGAGTATACCAGGCAGATGCAAGTTGCAAGGGTGTTCATAAAAGAAAGTCCCTGGCAGGAGAGTATACCAGGTGGATGCTAATTATGAACATGTGCTGTAGTACCCATGCAGGAAAGGCTATTGACCGCTCCCCTGTGGCTGCCGCTGCCTGCGTGGATCTTCCTGCAAGCTCTCCAGGTTCAGCCTAGTCTCATGATACTCCGGCATGTCAGAGCCATTCTCTGCAACTCAGGAGCACCTATAGCTTTCAGCTGGGCTTCTTCCCACGCTTCTGAGTTCCTCTGTGATTATGCTACCCACTCTGCATACTTTGCAGCGCCAGCCGACTTCTCTTTCAGTGCCTTCCTTCACCTGCGGGTGATTTCCAGATTTAAATGTCCCACCTAGTTGATTGGAATCTTAACAAGTAGACTGCACATTCTTGTGAGCACTATTGATAATTATTAACTCTCTGTTCCGCTTCCTTGTCCCAGGACCAGTAGGCGTATTGAAGTCCATGATGTTTTTAAACCTTCCAATGCTATTTTGTTTCAATTGTTTGTTGGACTTAAGTTTATCAGAAACAGAAAATGTTATGTGAATAGTAGGTGCAGTTCAGGACTTTTACCCAAGACAGAACTATTATAATCAGGAGACATCACATGTGACCAACAGATTCCTAAAGGTGGAAAACTTATTCTGTTTAGCTGGTTTCTCATGCACTGTTTTTGGGGGTTTAACAGTGACAGCATGCCATTAGGTATTTGGGGATAATAGTATCTTCATCCTCACAAAGAGTAATACCGCGTCTCTCCGAAGGGAGTAAGAGAAGCCTGAAGGAGTCTCACCTGCTAGTCCCCGGGAAACTGTCATCCAGGTGGCCGGGAAAAGGCCATCGCTTTTGGATCCAGTTCCTGGGGGTGGACCAGTGCGCGGGAGGATAACCTGGGTGAGGGGTCTTCAGGGAGTAGGGCACTGTATGGCGAGAAGTGGTATCCCCTTCCTTTTAACACCTTTAACTCATCCTACCAGGTAGGATACTTAGGAACACAACCTCCTCCACCCCCTGCCCCCCTTTACAACAAAAACACTTTCTCATGGACAGCTCGCTATGAGAGATAACAGACTAACACCCGAGCCATATACCTGACATGTCCCAATACAATGGTTAGGCAGAGTCAGGCAATTACTGACCATTGCACATACCTGACTTCCAGTACACTTCCACACATGGATAACAGGCGGAGCACAAGAGCACACTGAGCGAGGTAAAGCACATGAGGAAGGCGCAGTTCCAAGATGGCAGTTTAATACAAGGCAAAAGACAGCAAAGCCGAAGGGGATCACAAAGAGGGAAGTGCCCATGGCCTTTTCGACGAGGAACAGTTACTTCCATGAACCTTCGAGAATAGAAAATGTAAGATTAGGAAACTAGGCTGAAGAATCCTGCATTGTGTATCGGAGATACCCGGGGCTCTTGCACATCGATTGTCAAGGTAGGGAGAATCGCTTGCCGCTGTGGTACTGTCCTTGGCTATTTCAACAAAACAGCACCAGCGAAGTCAGTACAGGCGGTGAGTTGGGGAGATTGATATCAGACCAGTCTGTGTTAAAGCCAAGGTTGTAAGCTGCAACATTGTATAGTGAACGCTGAAGTGAAACATTGTATGAAGCGTTTGTGATAATCAAAGCGAGTATGTTTGAACAGATGACTGATTGAACTTTGAAGCCAAGATACGATATCTTAGAGTGGTCCGGCACAGCGTGCGTGCTCATTCGAAAGTCTCTGTAAGGTATTCAACTGAAAGAATGACAAAGAATTGTGAATCAAAGTGGTCCTGCAATGGGTCAAGTAGATGAAGTTGGTCCGAGCCCGGAGGAAGGAGATCAGCGGAGAGCTTTTGGTTAAAGCAAGTTTGTATTAAAAAGTTACATTGGAATTGGTACGAGCCCAGCGGAGGGAGACTAATTGAACAAAAGGATCGGAGACTGTCTGAGGGAGATCTGGGGTGAGCCATGAATCATCCGAGAAACTGGATACATGAAGATCCTATGAGCATTGGATGTATGAATATCCTACGAGTATTGTTTTAAGAGGATCTGAGCCCGGCTGAGGGGGATCCGAGCTGAATAGTAAATCGCCGGAGGAATTGAGTACTTGTGAAATTCTAAGAGGAAAATAACGTATTGTTGTTTTGTCGCATCAGGCCCTCTGAAGGAAAAGACTTTGAGAGCCAATGAGACTTGGGCACGGAAGGCCCTGATGCAAACGATTGAACGAGGGGTTAGGGGGGGGGTTTCTCTCACCTACGTAGCCCACTAATAGTGTGATCAAGTATTACTAGGTCGTCTGCGTAGGCAAGAACAGGACAAATGCAATCTCCTATTTTTGGAGTGCAGTTTGTCGCCGCCCTAATGGCCACTGGGATGTCATGTACATATAAATTATATATTAAAGGAGCCGTGACACAGCCTTGTTTAACCCCCCTGTTTTGGTGCACACTTCTGGTGGTATGACCTTCCTGGTCCAATTTTACTTTTACAGAGGTGTTCTGATGGAGCAGTCTGAGATAGTACATCAGGCCCGCGGGGCAGCCCATTGATTTTAACTTCTGCCAAAGAATCTCTGGGAATAGAATCAAATGCCGCAGAGAAGTCTATATAAAAAGGGCATATAATGGGGGCTGCCCCCCTGATCTTGCTCGTGCCCTTAGTAGGTCCATAACCATGATGTTATGCGCCCTGGAATAACCCTGCCTAAATCCACTCTGGAATTTGCAAAGTGTATCTGCTCGCTCTACCCAGAGCTGAAGCTCCTTTAGTATGAGTGAAGCCAAAATCTTCCCTGTGGCATCCAACATTGAAAGGAGTCTATAGTTACTGGGGTCAGCTCGATTACCCTTTTTAAAGACCGGTACAAGGACTGCCGTTTGCCAGAATCAAGGTATTTTCCCCTCATTTAGGATCTTTTTAAACATGGTAACTAGTAAAGATGCCCAAAATTCAGGATGGGACTTCATCAGAATATTTGCTAGTCCATTGGGGCCTGGAGCACGTGAAGATTTTAATTCCGTGATTATTTTATCATCGTTTCATAAAATGGATTAATAGGCGGAATTAACGGGATATTAGTGAATGGACAGGCTTCCTCTATAACTTCCTTAACATTACGATTTTCAAGGAATGCTATCCAAGTTTCGGCCTTAATAGGATTGACTAAAGGGCCTTGTACCGTGTCCCGCGCTTCACCCAGTATAGACCATATATTACGGGTTTTACCTATGCAAATCGTGTTTACTAACCTTTGCCAGGGCAAGATTTTGTCAGATATCCTTTTGGTCTTGATAATAGCTCTGTATCTATTTGTGATACTTCTTACCTTAATATAATAAAGGTGAGGAGCATATACTTGTCTCTTGGCCAGCCAAAGTTCTGCTCTACACTCACTCTTAGCATCACAGATTATTCTATCAAAAGGTGGCTTCTTTTCCCCCCCAACTGGTCATGGCCCCTATGCGACAAACTGCATGACTCAACAAAGGAGTAGATCCAATTTTCGATGGAATTAATCGTCATCGCTCCAAAATTCGGGAGAAGTGGCACAATATCACTAGTCAAAGAAGCAACGGCATGGGCCACATTTTTATCTGACCAACTAATCCGTGAGCCTGCTTTGTTTAGCTTAATGTTACCCATGTTAGTGATAGGGGGGTCAATTACCCTAGAAGTGTGGCATGGTCACTCCACTCATTCGGGATCACTTGCATGTCCTCCACCATCACATAGAGTCTAGGGCAGACAAACATGTAATCCAGAGTACTGCAGGAGATTCCATTGGACCAAGTATGGCGACCAGGGTAATCACTAATTGTTTTACCATTGACCATTTGTCAAACAAATGTTCCCACCCTCGTCCTTCGGGATCCTTATTTTTAGTGTGTTGCATGGGAATTTTAGATTTTAATTTAGGATTGTGGGACTTCCCTGTGGACCCGGTCATGCGGCAATTAAAGTCGCCAACAACTATTACCCCAGTATTTCCAAGTTTTAACAGCCAGGTAGCCAATAGATTGTTTAAAGCCTCCTGCAGTTGTCCTCTTAATAATGCACCAGGGGGGTTATATAGGCTGACTAATAGGAAGTGATCCTTCCCTGCCTGTTTGTCATAGTTGACTTCAACCGCCATCATGTTACTGTCCAATTGGGTTTCCACAAGTTTTGAATCAAGAGTATTGGCTACTCCCGTAATAAGGCCACCGTAAGGTCTAACCTTTATACCTTTTTTGCTGCCATTTGGTAAGTGACAAAACCGTCCAAAATCAATGGATCCAACGCCCAAGTTTCTTGGAGGGAAAAACAGTTGTGCTTATCCAGGTTGTTGGTGGAACCCTCTGTTGACAGCAAATGAGCAAAACCTCTGCAGTTCCATGACAAAATTGTGACATCTCATTGTTTTGACAGCACTCCAGGTAGCGAATCCGCCAACCATTTTAAGACTTGTTGGATGTCCGAAACGTCCACATTCTTCCTTTGGGGGAGATTAGGGCAGGCACTGGTCTCAACTGGCAAATCTGCCTTTCTGGGCAGGTAACTTAAGTCGACGTCATTGAAATCAACATCAACCTCCACATCAACAGCTTTCAATTCAGCCTTATCATTCCTTAGCAATTGGGCGGTTGATAGGAACTTGCAGTGCAACGCTGTCACCTGGTGATTAGGGCCTTTTAGCGGTTCCACGAATTGGAAGTCGTCTGACTTAAGGACCCTCAGTTGCGGTACATAGCTCAGTCTAGTTAGCAATCCTGAGCGTGAGAGCCATTTTGGAACTTCCCTTAAGTATAGATTCTTTATCAGGCATATACGATTTCCTTCCGTGGCATCTTTAATGACAATCGATGGGGTTGTATTAGTTGTTGGAGCTAGTGGCTCAGGTATATTCTCGAGGCTCTCCACATCCATAGCCACGTCCTCTTCACTCCCGTTATCCCCCTCCAGTTTATCATCCTCCTCCTCCTCAAGCTCAGTCGTCTTTTCTCGTTCAGGTATTAGCCAAATAGTCAGGCAGCCCTCTCGACTATTCCTCCTTTTCCTTGCTCTGGCCGCTCTTTTTTTGGCTTTCTTTGAGGGATGACCAATGGATTCCTTATTAGGCCTGGAGGGAGCCATAGCTTTGGCTCTTTTATTCTCAGCCGCCCTCCTCGCCATTCTACGTTATTTACGCGAGAAGAATGGTTCATTGATTTCATTAGCAGCCTCTGACCCACAAATTTGTAGTTCCTCAGTTTGCTGTTCTTCAATTTCATCAACCAGTTGTATAACATTCCCGAGAGGTTGGATTCAGCTGAGCAGTCAACGTCAGCAATTCCCTCGGGTTTCTCCCTTTGGATCATGTCAAGCGTTCTAGGATTAGAATGATCCAATATTCACCCGGACATTTTCAGTAGGATTTTAAGGGCGAATTGCAGGGATGCCACTGATGACTGAATCTCAGCAATCTCAGCCGCCCCGGGATAGGGATTAGCCAGACATTCGCTTTCAACTTCAGGGCTATCTTCCATAGAGGCCATTGCCAGGTTCGGAGATTCTGATAATCTGCCCATTGATTCCACTGGGACAGGAGTGTCATATGGGGTATTTCCTTGTTTGTTTACTTGGGTGCAATCCATGTTGATGGGTATTGATCCTGGTACAGGGGTCATGTTTCTTTGGATGCTTAAGCATAGTTACAATAACAAATTATTGTCTATATCGTCATAGTCCGAAGCACATAGAGAGCTTACATTATATGGCGCTGGAAAAGTAGCCTCCTCGATAATGGTTGAATTAATTTCAGGGAGAGGGTTTTGTGGAAAAAACTCAGTAATCTTGCTCTCATCAGCAGGTATAGCGTTCTTAGCTTTCTTCCTAGGTTTAGCCCGTGCTATATCATTACTTGGAGGGCTCTTTGCTTTCTCGATCCCCTTAGTTCTTCTAAGGTTATATTTAAGCTGTGTGGATCTCTTCATTGAAGGCATTCTGGCTATCACCAGCTCTAGTCCTCTTCACCTTGGTTGTGTCACCTATGAGTGTCAATGGGTCTAGGTCCCACAGTCACCTGTAAATGGTAGGATGTGGGATCAAAAAGAACAAACCCTCACAATCTCCTTGATGTATCAGCGGTCTGAATCAAAGGGAACAAGTCCCGACAGTCTCTTGACCACAACTACTCACAGCGTGTCAGCTCTTTATTAGTAAAGGCAATGAATATGACCACTGCTCCAAGTAGTTCTCTGCCCAATTTTATATGGCCAAATTACTTCCTGCAATAATGTTCAGAGAGTATCTAAGCAAAGTTGTTCACTTACTCCCAACCGGGTGCAGAAAGGGGGGTAAACAACAGCATGGAAGTTAATGGGTGCCAAATACACAACTTAATACCCAGTATCCCCGTCAGAGGCGATGTATAGCATCTCCCAATGATGACCCACAGCAAAGGAATCAGTATCGTGCCCCCCCAGCACGCCGTCGGGGCACTGCAGGCTGCTGTCCAGTTGTTATAAATGCCAGCAATCCTGCTCAACAAATGCCGCTCAGTACAGCTCAGGCACCACTCTCCGCCCGCTGCACCCGGCACAATCCTCCCCACTCAGCCCCCCTTTCACAGTCAGTAATCAAGAATCGTACTTCGGCAGTATGCAGCGGCGGGCGTACTTGCTCCGTGTCCCGCATTCCATGTCCCGTCTCACCACTCCGCTCTGGGTCTCTACTGGTGGCCAAGCTGTCGGGGGCGGCCGTCAGAATTCTGACAAGGCTCGATAAAAAATAATGGAAAAGCCCTATGTTTAGGAGCCGCGGACCTTTGGCAGCAAGCCGCGAGAAGCGGCAACTCGTCAGGACGTCTGCTTCCGACGGCAAAGCAAAGGGAATGGAGCTGTGGCTGTGTCAAGCCGCACCTTCACCCTCCGTAACAGCACAACGTAACAGCGTAAGTGCAAAGGGGAGGCCGCTTCCGACAACGCAAATCAGACCCCCAGATCTTGGTGAATGAGCCTGGTAAAGACCTTGTGAGCCGAATTGAGGCCAAAAGGAAGGGCCTGGGACTGAAAACGGTAGCCCATGATCCTGAACCGTAGGAAAGAACGATGGGGCACCCAAATCGTGACGTGTAGGTACACGTCCTCCAGATCCAGGGAGCACATCCAGTCTCCCTCGCACAATGTCTCCGCTATAAAAGCTGGCGTAACCATCTTGAATTTCTGAAGGAGTAAGGAGAGGTTGAGGGTGGAAAGGTCCAGCACAACAGTCAGGCCCGCCTGGTTCTTCTTCTGAATGGCGAAAATCCTGGAGTAAAAACCCAAGCCTCGTTGGGAGACTGGGACTTCCTTCACTGCCTGGCTATCTACGAGCGACCGGATCTCCACCAGAAGAGTTGCTGTCCCACTTGAGGGAGTGGAGGGGAGGAGAGGTTGGGATGGGTAGGCGATACCCCTTGGATACTACAGAGAGGATCCAGGGGTCTGTGAAATTCTGGCGCCAGAAATGTGCATGGAGAGCAAGCCTGCCTCCCAAAGGAGACACGTGGACCCGACGGGGCGTGTCATGCTTTCTTTCCCTCGGAGGCTGGCGCGGAGGAGGGGGACTGGAAAAAGCCCTTACACCCCACCCTCCCCTTTTTGTCGCTTGCGCCGGTTCTGAGACGGCGAGCGGTCCGGCTGCCTGGATCTCTGTTCCTGGAAGCTGTGAAACCCTCCATACGTACGCCCCCTGTTGGAGTGCTGCTGTGACTGGGTGTACGATTTGGGCGTGGTCTTTGTCAAGATGGAAAAAGACTTGGCCGTTTGTGAGCTGATTTTCTTTTTGTCCAGCTCCTCTTCCATGGTGGAGTGGAAGAGGTCCCTGTTAGGCAAAGTTTGTATGCAGTACCCTCTGGGACCACTACACACAACTCTGACTACAGGTATAGGTAACCCAACCTTTGGTATAAGCTTGTATGACACAGTTTTGGTAGCGTGTTGAGCTGCCAGGCTTATCTCGAGAGGGGAAAATGTGAGCTGTAGTGGAGTTACACAAAAATTCACAGTTACAGGTATTCAAATAAACTCACACTCAAGTTTTCTTGCATACACAATTATTAATTTATTTACCAGTCAGTTATAAAGCCTTCTTGAGAAGGGAGCAATAGAATAGTAACACAAATATACTTCAATACTGTACACTCTTAGTTTCTAAATCAGTAAAGACCCTTTTGGGATGGCCCACAGACACAACCTACACCCACAGGTGACTTCAATAACTAGGGTGCTGGGGACATTAATATCTTACTGTTGGCATTAAGAATACTCTTAGTAGTTGGTAAAAGGCAAATGTTATTAGAACAACAGGAGACCCAAATAGTCTTAGTTAGGCAAGTACTTTTAGATTTTTAAGAGTCATTTGGTTCAATAGGCTAAGAAAAACGTCAATGGGCAAAAGTCTTGTATAGGATGAAGCACTTCTGGTAAGTAAATGGGAAAGTCTTTGCAAACGTTCTTAGGAGTCTTGGATGAAAAGAAGAATCAAATGTAGGGCCACAAGCTGATTAGACTTGTGAGTTGCAGAAGTGGAAAGCACTCTGCAGTAATGTAAAGGATTTCAATCGGGCGACACACCTTGGTTTTAGCCTAGGATGTAGTGCACAATTGGAATGCTTGCTCTTTATTTTCTATGAATTAAATTTGAGATGGCACACAACCCATCTCACACCCCCTTTTATAAATATCCCGGGTCTCAATGGACCATGAACCAGGCCGGTTGGTGGGAATGCAATATTTATTTTAAAATTAAAAGAAATCACACACATTTTAATATTGGGCAGCAAACACCAATGGGGTGATAATTACAATGAAAACTACTGAAATACACTTGCTTAACCTTCTACAAGAACATAACCAAAGCACAAATGAATAGGAGCACTTTTTCAATTAGGATAGATGGCACCAGAGTTGAGGTTACCCCTGCAATGTTCCCTCAAACCACAATTAATCGAATTCTGAGCGGATAGAAAGAAGCAGCAGGTAGTCAGGGATATGAGGCAGCAAACAATCAAAATCCGACCTTCCCTCACAAAATAAGAGGCAAAAACAGATTTTAAACCCTTTGCAATGGCCTAAAATGACACTCTGAAATTGACAAATCAATAATGTGCGTTTAAATCTATGAGGCAAATATGATTTTTCACAACAGCAGTAATGTATAAACCCTAGCAATCACAAGGCAAGGTATCAACAAAGGCATACAGTTCAAAAGCAAGTTGAAAGTAAGAACACGATGCAGCCAAATTCACACATGGAAAAGTTGTATTTACATTTTTTTCAGTTTTAAATGTCGAAACGTTTTTCTTTTTTTAAATAGGTGAAATATACAAAACCGGAATGCGGTTTTTGGGCAGGGTGATAGAGGCACATCACAGGGACAATATGAATGTGAAAGAGTGATTATAGCTGAAGAACTGGATGAGATTTTCAAGGTGAAAGGAGGTTGAGTTTGGTAAAATGAAGCAATTAAGAAGAGCACATCGGTTTGGAAAGAAAGGAAAAGTTTTACTTAAACTAGATTATTAAAACTAGATTGTTAAAGAAAGACACGTTAGGATCCCAGGTTAATTTGCAACTTAACCCTTTCACCCCGCGTTCAGATCTATGTGGGAATTAATTTAAATTATTCCAAATATTGCTAAGGAGTTACAAGATGAGGTAAATGAAAGAATTGCGCTAACATTAGAAAAACAAGGACAGGGTGCACAGAGAATTCTAACAGTTTTGGACAAGTTACCAAGGTATGGATAGGATTACTTGGAGAGTAGAACAAACACAAAGTATCAAGATGGGGTAGGCTATGGATTGCTATTGGAGGGGAAATACTCACAATCCGCTATTGGATTTGGGATTAGGAACAGCCAACCGGGTTCCGGACTCCAAGGTTCGGGTCAACAGATAGCTGGCTCTCCTGGCAAATGACTGCTGGGCAAAGGTCTGGTCACGGCACAGCGAGGCTTTAGCGGGATGGAGCAGGTAAGCAAGGCAAGTAGGCGGCACTGGAGAATCCCAAAGAGGGCTGAACCACCTTTGCCCTTTCTCCCTGAAGTGAGTGGGATTTTGTTATGGTTTTTTTTGTGGGATTTCTGGATCAAGGCCTTGCTAGGATAGGGTCAGCAATGCTTTGACCTGGTAGTAATAGGATCAGCTATGCTTTGGCCTTGCAGTAGAATCTGGAATCTTGCAAAGGTGGATCTGGAATGTCAGGATACGCAGGCGCTAGAAATTCAGAAGAGTGTGTCTAGAGTTCCTTATTTATAAGGCCTGGTTACATCATAGAATTATATGGTGGGGCAGGCTTGGCACGCCTCTAAGCAACTGGATTGGTCAGGGGGGATTGTTACCACCTTGCTGTCAGCTGGTTGGATTCTTAAGGACATGACATCAGCTTTACGATGTGGCTTTACAATGCCTAGGATCATACCACAGTTACTTTAGCCAAAATCCAGTTTTGACATGAATGGCACATTTTTTACAGTTGTGGCATCTTAACAAATTACATAGGCAGATTCCATATTTTATGCAGAGCATGGCAGTCCAATTCTCACGGTTGTAGGACTTTGTTTCGTCCGCTTAACAATTTTTTGTCGTTTTTAGTGAGAAATATTCGGCCTAAAATTCTATAACTTTATACATGTATATGGATCATCATTAGGCATGTCAGTATTGAATTTCACAAGGGCACCATGTACACTGTCCTCAGACTATCCCATTCTCTGCCATTTCTGTTCCCAATATGGCAGTGAAAGCTACAATGTCTTTAATTAAAGCCACCAAAATTACATTAAAACTGTTAACTTTTTACATTCCTGCAAAATCCTGTTGCAGAGATAAAAGTCTGAAAAGTTTATCAATAAAATCGCTGTTTAAACCAAATGATCAGCATTGTCTACCATATAAGGGCATACTTCCAAGCCTACTCTTGAGTTGGCTTTGAAGCTCTCAGTAAATGTTGCAAGGACGTGTGACTTTCAATTTCGCACCTATGTGTCTGAGAATTTCTATTGTAAGAGGCCTCTGCCCAGACAAATGTCTGACGAGCGTGACATTTCTTTGTCTTGGTCAATGCAAAGTTTTCAAAGGTAGCGGTTAACAGGTAGGTGTTCTAGACTCTATTGTAGTTCCTTCTTTCGTCGGCTAGACCACTCTTTAAGCCAACTGTCCCTTGAGCCATGGCAGAAACCTGTTTGGGCTGATTTTCCAGTACAGCCAAAAACATTTATTTCTTCATGTAAGTTTATTTTATTTTGAATCAGAAGCAAGCCTGTTGAATAAAAAATCCCATATGTTTCCCAGCAAAACCGCTTACATTGCTAGGCCAGGACAGGACAGGTTTTTATTCAACATTGTACTTTTAAAACAGCCATATTTTTTTTTGGTTTGCAAAAGCCCATTTTGACACATGGTGAATGCTGCTGGGATTTCTCTTTTAAAAGGTTTGCTCATCCATCTGAATGTCCCATGTTGTTCTGCAGCCATAGTCAGTTCCTCTCATACAGCAATCTGTTTAAGACACAGGTCCACTGAAATTGACCCATGCGCAGAGAGCTAGGATTTGTTTTAAAACAGTGATTTTTGATATTTGTAGCCCAAAAGCCAAGCGTTTTTCCGTGCAGCTGAAAGTAAAACTTTTGTTCATTTCCCAGACTTGGCTGACACAGCCTGTCATACAGGGATCATGTTCTATTTTGCTGGAGCACAATCAGGATATGGGTGGGCATGGCAGGGCCTCACTGATAAAAGCAGAGTAATGTAGAACAGATGAAGAGCATCAGAGTGGCATCCTTTTAAATGTAAAAATGTCCCTTTTCAATGGGAAACTTTGGGTTTGCAGCAAAGCAGCGCTGCTTTTTCACTCCGCTTCTTTAGTACACACAAGAACACACCCAGGCGGCCTTTCTCGGGGTGCTCCCTGTTCCATCTTGCAAAATGGCGCTTGGCAAAACAGTGCAGTCATCCTTTTGTAGCAGCAAAACGCAGTTTTGATGTGAGGCAGTGGTACTCAAAGGAGCCAGCACAGCCATTTTGCTGTTTCTGCTGAAGTGCAGCTTGGTTATTGATGGGAGTACTGCTGAGTGGTTAAATATATCCCACAGTAAGAGGTAAGTTCTCTCAGACCTTTTACAGTACCTTTAAATAAGAAGATGACTTCTGTTCCTGTGCAGCTCTGCAGGTCTCACTGTTCCTGGGCCTCAGTCGTGGGGACAAGAGGGAGGACGTTGGGGGACTCCTGCAATGCACTGGGACGGTTAAAACTTGCAACCAGCAAACTTCACTTTCAGTGGCTGTTCAGGGTTTCAGCTCCTCACGTCTACTGCAAATAGCAGCACTGCGGTTCCTGGCTGTCGAGATGGACTTTGCATGCTTCTGGGGTCCCGCATTCTGTTGAGGGGGCTCAGGCTTGGTCAGTCCCGCTTCTTGGCAGTCCGGAGGATCTTCCAAAAGCTCTAGGCCAGCTTAAAAGCAACGCACACAATCTGGTGTTCCTCTCCCTGGCTATACGGTTTCCAGCAGCAACTCTGTGGAAATTCAACCAGCTCCAAGATGGATGTCCAGATGGCTTACTTTGGAGTGGATTGGTCCCACCAACTCAAGGGGAGAAGTAGTCCATGCAAGGGCTTCTCTGTCAATGAGAACTTGGCGTTTCGGCACTGCAGCAGAGCTTCACAGGGCACATCAACGGTCCATGAGTTGCAGCAGGCGTCCTCTTCAAGTTCTTCTTCGGTTCCTTTGTCCAGTGGTCGACTCTGCCTTCCAAGCCAAAAGACTCGCCTTTTATTCAGTTCTCTCCCATTCATTGCAGGGTGGCTGTCCTTGCCGGACAGTCAGCCGGCCAGTCACCACAGAGTGCATTTGGGTCTCCAATGCGACTAAGCACATGGAGTTTCGAATACCTCCCTCACTTCCTGCCTACCCCAGACACTCTGGAGCCAGAGGCGGGTTTCACTCCTGAACCCCACTAAAGGCGAAATGAACAAAGAGACCAAACCTGGTTTGGCACACAGAGAAAATCTCAAGAAGGACCTTTCCACAAAGAAATGGCAAAAAAATAAGACCGGCCGCCATTTTGACAAAGATGGCTCCCGTGTATGCTTTACTGCAGCTGCGAACGCAGCCCGCGGTAAAGTTACACTATGGTAGTTCAAACAAAACCACTGCCACCAGCCATTCAATGAGAAAAGGGTAACATAAAAAAAGTTACAGAGAAACTAGACAAAGGGGATACTAGGTAACCCCTCCAGCACTCTATTCTAAGAAAGGGTGTGCTGGGTCTAGAAAGTTACAATGGTAAGTAAAGTCAATTTCACTTTACTGCTCTTGGAAACAGTAGTTTATCCAAGAGAAGGTATTTCCCTGTGCCACTGCACTGAAGGTGCTGTGTGACACAATGTAAAAGATGCCTACGGAGTTTGTCAGACTCCATAACCAAAAAGAAACACAGAGGTAAAATTCACATTAAAATACATGAGAGAGTGGGGAAAAATTGTCACACTCTCTCCAGGGCTAAAAAAAATCAAGTCCTCAAAATCCAGCAAAGTTGCTGGGGGTCTCTAGGATGGAGGGAATCAGCACATTTCTGAGAATTCTCCCTAACAAGCCTTTATAATGGGATATTTATTATGGGATATAGCTATAGCAATCACAACCAGTGATTCATCTTCTGAAGTGAAAGTGGAATGAGTAAAAGACAAAATCATATACACAGAAGCTCAAGTATTTCTGGAGAATATCCAAAAAATTATTTAGAGGCATGGATGTCCTCTCTCACAGGTGCCTATGTTCAACATTAAAATTTAACAGGAAAAAGAACTCCTCTTTAGCCTAAGTCTGGAGGGCTCCAAGAGATGATAGAACAGGTGCATGAGCCGTATGCACCACAGTTGATACAGTTGGCAGCAGAAGTACAGCAAAGCGAGCCAGAAACAGACTACCAAAAAACACAACAGACTACTAAAAGCAATTTTAAATAGACTAAGAAGTCCTAAAGGTGGTGTCTGTGAGCTGCAATTAAATTTAAAACATGCTCAATATAGCTCTCAACAAAAACATTTGTACTGCTTGCCTCTCAGACTGCACCTGTGTGCTGCTCTACCACATCCCTATAAGATGTCCCTGTGCAATCACAACCTGAAACCCTGTCTCTGTCCAACCACAGAAGCCAGACGTCTGAATAAAGCACCTATGCTCATAGATCTATTCTTTATGACCAATAGTTAAGATCCAATGATGGGAAATACACTTTACGCACCAAGAGTTCCTTGACCTCATTCGATCGAAGAACTGACTACATTTACCCAATCCAAATCATCCCACTGAAAGATGAGACACACAATACTACATGAACTGAATTATTTAAGCATAATGGCTCCAAATGCTCCATTTCTATTACAGGGTTCAAAATTGCAGGGAGCTATTTCGCTCCTGCTTCTAACCTAGGAGAGCCTGGTAAGCTAGAAACCGCTACCAGGGGCTACTTTTGGAATACCTAGGTCCAACTGGTACCTTGCAAACAAATGTGACATTAACAGAGTATATGAAAATGTTATTAAATAAGAATTAGGACACAAACTGAGCACCTTTAAACATAATGGTTCATACATAATGGGCAAAACGAGAGTTTGCCTCATGAGAAAGTTCTATTCGCGGTGCGCAGTGTACTCGGTACTGGTTCTCCATCGATAACTACTGTGATGGCTGACAAGCAGGAGCTAAATTTAGCTCTTGCACCTTGAATATTAATTTCAAACCTTTTAGTGCATGTTAAGATGACATTCTGAAAATATGAACTGAAGATGCCTTTTAGAATGTTTTTGGGAGTTAATCCAATGAGGCAAGTTATATGGAAACAAACTGCTTAATTAGGCTATAACTTCTATGCAAACAAGCAGGCTTACATAGATTTGTTATTTCAAGCATATTGTATGCATTTACGCAGCATCTTTTTCCCTGTTCTGAAGCACGAGGATGAAGCCCACATTGTGCAGAACAGCAGGAACTATAGACTGATGCAGCTGTGAAGGAGCGAAAAGTTTGTGGACACGTTAAGTAAGGAAGGCACTGCTTTTGCTTACCTCCTGGAAGCCCTCTGTCAACTCAAGTAGGGAAGACAGATATCTTTCAAAGGTAATCGGCGTCTGAGAAACCTGCAAAGAGAGATTCACACACTTACATACAAAGCAAACAGGTTGGAGAAAGCAAAGCATGACCTCATTCACTGACATGTTTACATACTAAACACAAACAGGGAAAAGGAACAAGTTACTTACCTGTAACTCTTGTTCTCCAGCATGGGTCTGGCATGGATTCACATGAATATTCCCAGTCAGGCTGGGAATCCTCTGTAAAAGAAAAATCAGTTTCAGTTACAACTGTCTTTCTCCTTTAAACCAATCCTACTGCCCCCAGCCAATGACTGCCTTCTACCCAAGCCCCTCCTCTGGCGGGCATCTTCAGATTTGGTAGCACGTAAAGTGGCAGTAGGACAAAGAAGAAACGCAGAGGGACAGGAGAGAAGGTTTGCATGTGAATCCATGCCAGACCCATGCTGGAGAACAACAGTTACAGGTAAGTAACTTGTTCCTTCTCCAGCATGGGGGGTCTGGCATGGATTCACATGCTCATGAATAACGAATACATAACAGTTCACACATGCAGAACCACGGGAAGTGGCAAGGTTCAACATAAGCATCTCTTATCTCCTCAATAGTGTCACCTTCAAGCAAACAGGTTGCGCAGCACTGCTTGGCTGACTCTGGACTCCTCTCTGGAATCCCTGTCGACGCAGTAGAATCTCGTCAAGGTGTGCGTCGACCGCCACGTAGCAGCCCTGCAGATGTCCAGCAGGGGCACACCAGACAGGAACGTCGTAGTAGCAGCGATCACTATGGTCGAATGGGCTCTCGGACAGCCAGGCAACGGTCGATTTTGCCAACCGGTGACAATGGGGGATGCAGCCGGAGAGCCACCAGAAAATGGAAGCCTTGGCGAGGGCCTTCCCATGGTTCACAGGGCCAAAGTTCACAAAAAGTTGTGACGTCTTCCAGAAACCCTTTGTGCGGTCCACATAAAAATTCAGCGCTCTAACCACATCCAGCGAGTGCAAAGTCCTTTTAGTCGGTGACAAAGGCGTCGGGTAACACCAAGGGCTTGTTTAGATGAAAGTCTGATGGCACCTTGGGCATGAAGGAGGGGTGCGTCCGCAGCACCACCCTTGTGTCGTGAAAAGTCAAGTAAGGTGGCTTACAGGACAGGGCCTGAATCTCTCCCACTCGTCATGCAGAGGTGATGGCCACAAGGAACGCGGTCTTACACAACAAAAACTTCAGCAGAACTGAATGCATAGGTTCAAATGGCGGGCCGATGAGCCTATTCATCACCACATTGAGGTCCTGCGCCGGGGCTGGAGCCTTCACCGGCAGGAATGAACGGAACAGTCTTTTGACAAACTCCTTAACCAGACGGTGCGACCACAACGAAGACCGTCCCAGAGATCTGGTGTAGCAGCAGATAGCCGCCAGATCAACTTTGATGGAGGCATGGGCCAGACCTTCCTTGGCCAACTGCAGCAAATACAACAGTACTTGTGGAGCCGTGACTCGTAGAAGGTCGATCTACTGTGCACGGCACCAAACGGCGAACCTCTTCCATTTATGTCCGTAGCATTTTAGTGTAGACGATGCCCTGGCAAGCACCTCCTTGCAGTCCGCTGGGAGATCGTATCCACCGAACTCTAACGCTGCAGGAGCCAGGCCTTCAGGTTCAGCGATCCTGGGTCATGGTGCAGAATTGCACCCCCTTCCCTGGTGAGATCATCTGCGACCACTGGAAGCTTGACCAGAGGGGACGCTGACATGCTGAGAAGGTCCGGGTACCATATCTGTCACGGATCATCCTGCACCTGGCCGTCTGAGTTGATTGATGAGTCGAAGAAGCAATGGCAATGGAGGGAATGCATACAGAAACAGGCCGTCCCAGGGGAATGAGAATGAGTTCCCCATGCTCCCCGGCTGGGCAAACCTGCTGGCAAACCTCCTGCACTTGATGTTCATCGCCGTCGCAAAAACAGATCGATCTGGGGACTGCCCCATCTGCAGAACAGCAGATCCACTTGGTCCTGCCGAAGCCCCCATTCGTGGCACGAGCGCAGCTCCCTGCTGAGAGAGTCGGCGACGGTGTTCGTCACTCCAGCCAGATGAAACGGGATGAGGAGCCTCCCCTGGGCTACGGCCCAGTGCCACAAGTCCTGCGCCTCATTGTAGAGCGCCGGGGATCTGGTGCCCCCTCCTTCCTGATGTAAAACATTGTGGTGGTATTGCCGTGAAGACCCGCACCACCTTGCCCTTGAGGGATGGAAGGAAGGACTTGAGGGCCCAAAACGCTGCTCGCAGCTCCAGCACGTTGATGTGCAACGTCTTCTCGTCCGGCAGCCAAAGGCCTCTTGTGTGAAGACGTCCGGTGTGAGCTCCCCAACCTTCCAGCGAGGCATCCGTCGTGACCCTCTCCTGGTGCGGAGGGGTCTGGAAATCTGTGCCTCCGGACAGAGGTGCACGAACTCCCCACCACCTTATCGCCCGACGGAAGCTCTTGTGGAGCGTGATCTTGTACTGGAAGCTTCCTGACACCTGTATCCAACGGTCGTCGAGGAACTCCTGTAGTGGACGTATCCGTAGCCTGCAGAGTCGTACGAGGTAGATGCATGACAACATCATGCCAAGCAGGGACCTGATGGTCTTCACCACAGTGACATTCAGTGCTAACAGCTGTTGCACCATGCCCAAGATGGCCACTATTCTTTCCCATGATGGAATCCTTTAGAGAGGATTCCCAGCCTGACGACAGGTAATATTCATGAGCATGTGAATCCATGGCAGACCCCATGCTGGAGAGGCTTGTCGTCCATATACACATTCTGCAAACCGCAGTCGGAGCAAAGCTTGAAAAGGGAAGCGCCGTCCTTCTCATCCGACATTATCCACGTGGTGTAGGCCTGAAGAATCTTCTGGAAGCCTCCAAGAAGAAAACTCGACGAAAACAGCCCTTGAGGGGCGTTGAAAAAACCCAAAAAACACATCCCTGTTGGTCGGAAAAATTATAGATGGAGCACAAGGGCTTGATTGACCGAAAATTAGAGTTGAACTCTCAAAAAAACGAAAAACGCAGCAAAAGCTCAAAGAGCGAAGCACAAGGACTCCCAACACTTCAATGTGCGGTACAAATCTGAAGATGGTTGCCAGAGGAGGGGCTTAGGTAGAGGGCAGTCATTGGCTGGGGGCAGTATGACCCAGAGCTCTGTGATTGGTTTATAGGAGAAAGAGTTCAGAAACAAAACAAACGGATTGTTCTTTTACCGAGGATTCCCAGCCTGACAGGGAATATTCATGAGCATGTGAATCCATGGCCAGACCCCATGCTGGAGAACTTCAATGCTTTGACGCAAGAATGTGTAATATGCAACAGAATTGTACACAAGACAATTACTTCATTTGTTAAGCCAAACTTGTGGCTCACTGGTTGAAGCCACAAGCTACACCAGTGATAAGCAGTGAATCTTTCAAAATGGCTGTATCAAAACAGAGCGAACATTTAAGAACGCATTAGACAAGTGCTCCAAATAAGATTTTGAAGTGGGAGTATTGTACTCCCTATTTTTTAAAGTTGAGAGTAAAAGATTTTTTTAGGTAGTAAAAAGTTAAGTGCAATTCCCAATAGGAGTATTTTATGAGCGCATAAAAATGTTTTAACTGTAAACTGCAAATGTTTTTGTAATAATTATTCCTTTGCACCTAGTTGTTCATACACATTAAAAGATACAGGTTTACTTCTTCTGATCAAGCCTTAATAATAGTTTCGTCCTGAAGTACATCGTGCACTACTGGGCCAAACATATCCATGGAGCTGTGTGGGTGAAAGAAGAGGCACAAGGTCCTACTCTTCCCTATTTTTTGCTAGGAATATATTTACTCCCTAGATTTATTTTTTGGGAGTATTTGCCTATTTTTAGGGAGTAAAAGTGGCCGATTCACCCCTTATCTGTAGGGGTGCATTAGACTAAACAGTACAATAAATAAAAAACGTGAGCCCATTTGTTCAATTGCTAGTTTCAGCAAACCTGAGGACATGATTTATGCCATTTTCTGTAGTCACGGGTTGATACTTAAGGCCGTTTCCCCAAATAATTCTTGAACATGAAGTAAACAAAATTGACTTGCATAAGCACACACATGATCTACTATGCCTTTCCTGTATAACCTCATGTACATAAGCCCCATGATTTGTGCTCCGAAATTATGTATTGTGCAATATTGCAGAGCAATGACAATTAGGACTAGAGTTGCCCTGTGACTGTTCCTTTCTCTAATGCATAAAACCATGACGTTATAGATACAGGATTGGCATCAAGAGGAGGGGGACAGTTTACACAAAATATGTCATTTAAAATGAGGGATCCTCAAAACCTTGGAGCGTTCAGTGTTGACAACGGTTTTCAGTCCTTTAACATAAATGGTGTGTTTTATTTACACTGACATTGAATAATTCACAAGCTAAGTTCATTATGAGCTAGACATTAAGCAGAGCATAACATAATTCTAGACTCTTTATTTGCACATTTTCAATTGTGCTCTTTATTGAGAGGAAAGAGATGTAATTTCTTGGGTTGCTCCGTCACAGTGATCTTGGTGTCCTCTAGGACATTATCGCTCTAGAATTGCTTTTCAGCATTAATTTGTGCCTACCGTTTAGATAAGCATGTAAACATTACATTCTTCTTTGCAACAAGTGGCCACTTGATCAAGAAAGTCTAACATGTAGCTCTTTGTTACAGCAGTCAAAGACTCTGGTCGCTCTCTCCAAAAGTTACTATCACACCAGGATTTTAATTCACCTGGAAGGAGCATTGTAGTTTTCATCTAATACAGAAATAGCTTGCTCTCAATTATGACTTGAATATCAATTCGCTTTTTGTTTTTATCAAGGGTCAGTATGTCAAGTTCTTATGATTTTACAATGTTCTTTCTACAAATGCTAAAACAACTGGTTTAATACACTTAAGAAATCAATGATGCTGAAAATTCACATGAACCACTTCAGTATGTTGGTTATAGTTCATTACTTTAAAAATAAAATATTTCTTTTGCATCTAGGATTGTCAGGGCTAAAACTATAAAGACAAACTATTTCTCTCTTTTTATTGAATATTGGTGACGTGATTCTTCACAAAAGTGACATGCATAGGATGCCATACAGCTAAGAGGCACGTCACTAAGTAAGGTAACTTTAACAAAAGGTGGTACATGTTCGGTTGAAAGACCAGGCGATTAAATGGTATTGAGGTGAGACAAATAAATACATTTAGGCCCTGGAGCCTGAACAAGCAATATACCGATAGGACTTTAGGGCAGAGGGGTCTGCAACCTTTCACACTGCAGAAGTTTCGGACTACAATTCCGATGATCTCTAGCTATGAACTATGCTGATAGGGATAATTGGGAGTTGCAGTCCAAAACATCTGTAAAGCCAAAGGGTGTAAACCCCATTCTTAAGGTGTTAACAGATTGTGGGAGAAAATAACAGTAGCTCATCAGTGTTCGCTCTTGAATATGTAGTGAAATCAGCGGGTGTTGAAACTGGCTGGCCTGTTTTCTTCTGTCCTACTGGCAACCCTACATAGAAGTGGCTTTACTCCCTAAAAACAGGCAAATACTCGCAACAAAATAAGATGTTGAGTAAAAATACTACAAAAACAATCAACCAAGGACCCAGAGGATACAGGATTGAGTCCCTGCTCAGATCCACCCGCTCCTCTGATATGTTACAATAGGGGCACTAATACCATTACTGCCTGGTGCGAGGAGGAACTTTAAGGTACAAAAAAGCATATTTTAATTGTGAAGCATGGATTACAAAATATAGCTTTTAGAGCGAAAATATAACACTAAAATAAATAAAAAATAAAAACATTTTAGGTGTAGAATATTTGTGTATGTCATTTTTGCATGGAGCCCTGCATGCTGTAATAAATATTCTCCAGATTTGTGTGTTTGAGCGTCATTTTGTCTTTCCACAGAGAAGTTGATCATAGCCTAACAAATTAAAGAAATACTAATTCGGCAGAAATAACTGGTTAGTTATGGTTAAGTTCGACTTTCCATAGGAAAACACTTTTTGGGCGGCTTACAACATATGGAAAGTTTCACAAATCCACACAAAACTTTCCTTAAAAACAGAGACACGATTTTCTGGGAGAGGGAGTGAGGTTGCCCCACAATGCTTTCCCATTCAGTCTCCATAGGCACATTCTAGCTCTCAACTAAAGGACCGCACCACTGGATGGATTTGTGCCAAAATCACAATCCCTTTCTTCTTTGGTGGAACTCAACCGGACATTTTTTTAAATTAAAAAACAAAGTGTCCAAATACTGATTCATAATATCTGTTTGCTAAGTTGAGGTGCAGAGATTGCAGGCCTAATTCTGTGGAACATGGGACCTAAATTCTGCAAACCCTGTAAGGTGCAACCTATTTGCATCTCTAAAAGGTCCAAACTGGTTGACGGTTAATTAGTTAGGAAGTGCCTTTTGCCCTCCTTTTGCCAATTCAGGGTCACCTTAACTTTTTGCTGGCTTTTTGGTATCCAGTGTAAGACATTTGTACTTGTATTTTTGCATTTGTTTATTATTTGCATCGAGCACCTAACCCTGAGGTAACTGGGCGCTGGAAAAGCTTCAGCATGTTGCAAGTATACATACATAAGACATCAACAGTTGGGTCGACCAAGGTTACAGGTGGGACTGGCAATCAATAAATACAGAACAGTGAAGACATGATGATAATAAATACAGATGGCAGCATTGAATAAAAAACGGTGAAGACATGACTAGTATAGAGCAACTGGGAGCATCTTTAGGTGTAGTACCAACAAAAGGCTTCAGATATTAGACTTATCTGTGAGCCAGCTCTTTACTCTAGTTCTGAACACACAAAAGGAGGGTTCCATTCTGATGATGGGAGGCAAGGAGTTCCGATGATTGGCAGCTTCGACAGGGAAACTGGCACCTCCTGCAGTTTTTAGGTTAAACCTAGGGACTGAAAGGAGATGTGTTTGGGTGGATCTGGTGGGGTGGGCTGGTTGGTATTTGGAGCAAAATTAGATAGCCGTTTGTGGGTGATTGCCAGGGCGCGTAGTGTTATTCTATCGCGCACTGGAAGCCAGTTGGATTTCTGTCTCAGGCTCGAGAAGTGACCGGATTTAGAAATGCTTAGCGCAGATCTGAAGGAGGTGTTTTGTAGGACTTGGAGTATGTTGAGATTCAGCTCTGAGGATCCTAGGAAAAGCGTGTTGTTGTAATCCATCTTGTAAAGCGCTAGGGCTCTGGCTAGCGTCATGCAACTTGTGGGGGACAAATATGATTTACAAGCATTGATCAACTTGTTGGTGTAGGCTGTTGATGCAATGCAACTGACTTGTTTCTTTAAGGACAAGGTTGAGTCCAGATAAACTCCTAGGGTTTTTATTTCCTTCGCAACTTTAATTGGGTTCCCGTCAATGTTAAAGGATGTATACTGTGGGTCAAGTTTGTTTAGGCGAGCCTGCGTGCCAACAATCAGGAGCTCCATGCCTGAATTTCTAAGTAGATGCCGTTAATTAACTTAGAGTCATCTTCGTAGCATCCTGACAACGTGATGAGGACCTGGGTGTCATCTGCATAATTCATGTAAATGAAACCCATGTTGTCAAGGCGGTCAAAGAGGAGCTTCGTGAAAATGTTGTATAACGTTGGTGAGACGCATGAGCCTTGGGGCACCCCACAGTGGATGGGGATCGGAGCTGCAGAGGGTGATAAGACTCTGGTGGTGTGGTTGGCCAAGAAGGAATTAATCCAATTGGATGCATTGATAGAGAAGGCTGCTGCTGTGGTCAGGTGTTCAGTGAGGATCTGGTGATCAACCAGGTCAAATGCAGCAGAGAGGTCTAACAAGAGAAGGCTGGCCAATTTGCCTTTAGCCTCATCCATCTGTATTTTCAGGTCCAGGAGGGCTGTCTCAGTCCCATGTCTAGGCCGAAAACCAAATGTTTCTGGATTTGCAGATATGCAACTCTATCCAGAATTTTTAGGAAGGGGGCGAGTGTTATAGGCCTATAGTTCGTAGGTGTGTTGGGGTCTAGAGTTATTTTTTTTAAGAGGGGCATGTCCCAAGCCTCCTTGAGGTGGTTAGGGACGTGGCTGGCATTAAATGAGGCGTTTATCACTGTGGCGATGAAAGGAGACAGCACTTTGGCGGCTTCCTTGATGATGGGAGCCGGGCAACTATCTCCTTGACATCTTGAGGGTTTTAGGCTTCTGATGTCGTCTTCCACTTCTTTAGGCGAGACCGGAGAGAATGCAAATGGTGGGCAGTGAGGGGCTTGTTGCTTGGGTGAGTGCTTAAAGGATGTGCTGCTGGAGAGGCTATTCTTTTTGGCTTTTATTTTAGTTTGGAGAGAAGCTATTTTGTCAGCTAGGGCTTGTTGTATTTTGGCGCACCAGGCCGCCTCCTTAGTGCAGTCCTCTGACGGTGGGGCTGGGGATTCCAGTTCTCTTAGGATGCTGAAGAGCTCCTTAGTCCCTGATTTAGTATTGAGGATTCTATTATTTTAGGTTTCTTTTTTGGTGGTGAGAATGGAAGTTCTGTAAGAGGCGGCTGCTATGTTGTACAGTGCTTTATTGTGAGAAGTAGGTGATTTACGCCAGGTAGTTTCCGCCATTCTTTTTTCATTCCTCAGGGTTTTTAGTTCCGGTGTGAACCATTTGTTGAGGTGGGCAGTTGGTTTGGCCTTTTTTAGTTTGAGTGGAGCAATATTGTTCAATACTGACGATAAGGTATTGTTGTAGAGGTTGACTAGATTGGTGGAATCTAGGTTCTTGTAGAAGGTGTTGTCCCAAGATGTTATTGATAAATGGACATAGGTTGGGCAGGGTTATGTTCCGAGGAGTTCCTGGAAAGAGATGGGGGGCGATAATGGGAGATGGGGGTGTAGAGTCCCATGGATATCGAAGGATAAGTAGTGGTGGCCTGTCCAGAGCAATTGAGGTCAAACAGCCCATCTAGGGTTCGACCCTTGACATGTGTGGGCTCCGTGATTCGGTGTTTAAAGCCGAGCTTGGAGATAGAGTTTTCAAGAGTTAGGACGTTGGTATCATTAGGGTCCTGGAACCCAAGGTTCAGATCTCCAAGTACTATGATTGGAGAGCCTAATTACACATTGGCTGTAGGGAGGCCTGTGATGTCTTCCTCGAAGGAGAAGATGGGACCTGAAGGGCGGTAGATGAGGTGCAATAGTATGCTTTGGGTGGCGGTTAGCGGGAATTTAACTGATAAGGGCTCAGCAGATTGTATGCTAGTGAGGGTGGCATCTCTGAGGCCCAGATGGGTTTTTGTAATGAGGGAAATGTTTACAGCCCAGCACGGTCCCCGGGGCCTCCAGTGAGCGATTGTGATTTTATTTTCCAACTCCGCGCTCTGAGCGTGTTGTTTCTCCCCCTCCCCCTGCAGACGCTGTCTGGTCCTCCACTCCCTCCCGCCTACCTGCCGGCACTCCCCCGCACTGATTGGTGGCTTGTGTTGTCCCTCCTGGACTAGTCGACGGCTGCTCTCCCTGCTCGCTTCTTTGCAGAGCTGAGCGGGTGTGAGCAGTCGCCGGTAGCCCACATTGCTGTTTACAGCCCAGCACGGACCCCGGGGCCTCCAGTGCGTGATTGTGTGATTTTATTATTTTATTTTCCAACTCTGCCCTCTGAGCGCGTTGTTTCTCCCCCTCCCCTCTCCCCCTGCAGCCATTTCCTCGTCCTCCACTCCCTCCCGCCTACCAGCCCGTCCACCCCCATTCTCCTTCCTCCCCTCCTATTGGGTGCTTTTCTGGTTTAAAATGACCCTCCTGGGCAGCCCCCACTTCCGGGCAGCCCCCTCGGCTAAGGGCCCCTTAGGCAAAGGGCGGCTCCTGTTGTGTCTGCAGGTGTCCGCAGGGGACGCCAGTCGCCAGTTAGTCTCCACTGGTAGTCCCACCAGTTTCTCCCGGCCTACCCCTCCTGCAGACTCCTATACACGGCTGGGCCATCACTCGTGTTACATAATACGCACTGTAACATTATGTAATCATTTTTGCGCTGTGAAGGACTAGGCCTTTTCTCCCCTCTCAGGATTCTCAAACTTAGGTGGCCTCTCCACATGTTAATTAATACGCATTGTACCAATATGTAAAATGTCTTGTCCGCCTGCTCTTGCCTGTCTCCTCCCCTCTCCCACTTATTCTATGGTGCTCTCTATCTCTCCTATCTTCTCCAACTGCTTCTCTGTTGACTATCCTGATCTCCTCACTAAAACTGGTAGGAAAAGGTTTAAAAAGGACATCCTGGTCTCCTACCCAGGCCTCCCTATCGCCGACACCTATTTCAGTGCCTCCTCCAAGGAAACCCTCACTGACATCCTCTTTGTTGTGCCTTCACCTGACTTATGGACCATTCACATGGTCTCTGTGCTTGCTCCTTTCTCCCATTAATGGTGGCACCCATTGGGATGTCCTTTTGGCCTCCTTCCACTCCTCTAAGGTCATCATAAATGTTTACTCAAATGGGACCGTCTTGGTCCAAGGCCCTCAGGCCAACCTTCACCTCTTTTATAGATGCTTCCCGTGACTCATCAACTTTCTTTCTTCTCCTGCTGTCACCCCTCTCCTTTCGTCTGCTACCTTGCATTCCCCCTCCCTCTCTGCCCCCTCTCGGGCACCTTCTACTCCTCCGCAGGGCGTACCTTTGATCTGTACGCCTCCCCGGAAGGCCTTCAAGGACGGGAACATTCTCCTCATTGCCACTCTTAACTCTCGCTCAGCTGTCAAACATTCCTCTAATATCTGCCATCTTCTTGAAGAACTTGACCTCGATGTCATCGGTCTCACTGAGACATGGTTCACAACCAGCTCTGTCACCAGCTTTGACTAGCTCCTACCTGACGGCTACAAGATACTCTCCTTGCCCAGGGCCAACCGCACTGGTGTGGGTGTGGCCCTCATCTTTTCGGAGTGGATTACTGCCTCCGTCACTCCTACACAGACCTACTCCTCGTTTAAATGCCTTGTCTGCCGGCTCTCTCTCTCTCTCCTAGCCATTCCCTTACTGTGGCTACGATCTATCGGCCACCTGGTCAGATCTCTTCCTTCCTCTCCGAGTGGGCGGACCTCTCCTCCTCACTCTTGGCCTCAACCACCCAACTCCTCCTTCTTGGAGACTTCAACATCAACCTGGATACCTCCTGTCCCCCGTCCGGACACTTTCGTTACCTCTGCGACTCGCTCTCTCTCCATTCTCCCTTCTGGCCCGACTCATTCGGCAGGGCACACCCTCGATGCTCTGATCTCCTCTGACCTTACCCTCTCTGTCCCTCTCTCCACTCCTCTCTCCTGGAGCGATCACTTTCTCCTATCCTCCCATCTCACCCTCCCTACCCATCAGGTCAAGCCATCTTCATCATTGCCACCCTCCTTCTCGGTCATCCGACCCATGAAGCGCGTGTCAGTAGAGGCTTTCACCACCACCTTCTCATCCCCCTCGCCCCCTTTGGCTGACTCTCACCCTGATACAGCCCTCTCCACGCTCCACTCTGCTATATCTGATACTCTTGATATCCTTGCCCCGGTCATGAGAATCTGCCTGAAGCCCAAAGCCAAGTGTAACTCCTGGTATGACTCAGATCTCGTCACCCTAAAACACAAGTGCAGGGTGGCCGAGAAGAAATGGCGTGCTTCATGTTCATCCTCTGACAAACTGGCCTGCCGCCTGCTGCAAAGGCAATACCAGCTCTCTGTTCTCACCAAGAAGAGAGCCCATATCCAAGCCCGCATCTCTGCGGCATCTAACAACTCGGCTGAACTCTTTAAAATCTGCAAGCAACTGGCCAATCCTGCCGCAGTCTCTACTTCTCCAGTCCCCTCCCAGTCCCTCTGCACAGTACTGGCTTCTCACTTCATTTAAAAAACTCAGGACATCCTGTCCTCACTCTCCTCCTATCGCCCCCCCTTCACTCCCTGCTCTTCCTCTGATCCTTCTGCAGCCACCCCCCTCCCTCCTTTTCTGCCTTTCCCCTTTTCTCTGCAGACAAGGTTTCTTGACAAGTCCGATCTATGAAAGTCTCGTCGAAACAGGTAGACCCCTGTTCCTCCAAAACTATCAAGGACCACATAGACTCCCTGGCTCCTGCCCTGGCCGATTTCTGCAATCACTCCTTCGCCACCATAGTCTTCCCATCACCCCTGAAGCACTCCCTTGTGTACACTCTTCTTAAGAAACTCTCTGCTGACCCCTCCTGCCCAGCTAACTATCGCCCAATCTCCATCACTCCCTTCCTCGGCAAGCTCCTAGAGAAACTGGCCATCTCCCAGCTTAATCGCCACACCAAATCTGTTGGTTGTCTTCATGACCATCAGTCTGGCTTCAGGGCTGCCAGAAGCACGGAAACTGCTCTCCTGAACATCTGTGAAGAACTGCTCTCCAACCTTGACTCCAACACCCCGTGTGTCCTCATCTTGCTTGATCTCTCTTCTGCCTTTGACACTGTCAATCATGCCATCCTGCTCAACCGTCTGTGACAACCTGGGTATCACTGGACAGGCTCTGGCGTGGCTGACTTCTTATATCACCAAACGTCCTTCCCAGGTCAAACTCGGGTCCTTCTTCTCCGATATCTTTTTCTCTACCTGTGGTGTCCCCCAGGGGTCTAACCTCTCTCCCTGGCTCTTCAACCAATACCTGGCACTCCTTGCCCATCGCATCGCCGTTCTCTGCCCCAACTTTCAGTGCTATGCGGATGATACCCAGCTCATTTTCAGGCTACCCTCGGCCTCCTCTTCTCCTTCCCTCATCTCTGACTGTCTGTTATCCAGGAGTGGCATGCCGCCAATAACCTCTGCCTTAATGCCAGTAAGAATGAGATCCTACTCATCGGCACACCGCATCCCTCCTTCCCTGCAGCTCTCTGGCCGGCCTCTCTTGGCCCTCTCCCTGCTCCCACCTGCAAGGCTAAAAACCTTGGGGTCATCTTCGACTCCACACTCTCCTTCTCTCCTCACATCTCAGACGTCTCTAAAAAATCCCACTACCAGCTGCACCACCTCAGAGGTATTCTTCCTTTCCTCTCCTTCCCCCAGAAGCTCACCGTCTCCAGAGCCCTGGTTCTCTCTAAGCTGGACTATTGCAACAGTCTCTGTCTTAATCTGCCTGCCTCTCCTCTCCGGCCTCTGCAACTTATCCAAAATAGGACTGCAAGACTTGTCCTTGGCCTCAAGCCCAGGGATCGTATCTCTCCAGGACTGAAATCTCTGCACTGGCTCCCAGTGGCTGCAAGGAACAAGTTCAAAACCCTCTGCATTGTCCACAAGGCCTTCTGGGGTCTGGGGCCACAATACCTTCAACTCTCTCTTCCCAAATACCTTCCTTGTCGGGCTCATCTGCCTCAAACTCCCTCAGGGTCAGTCGCTTCTCTAAGCAATAAGTGGGTGGTCTCTCTTCAGCAGGGGCCTCCCTCTGGAACAGCCTTCCTGCCTCCCTGAAACTTGAGGAGAACCATCTCCGGTTCCGGAAACACCTCAAAACCTTCCTCTTTGCTTCTGCGTTCTCTGCCTCTCTCCCATGCTGAAATTCCTGGCTGAAATTGCACTGGTCACCTGGCCACCCTTTCTGATCTTGGGTCCAGGCCAGGCCCCGCTTTTGCACACCTGCCCTGCCCCCTGGCAACCCATCGCACCTGGGGACTGTTTTCTGTATTCCCTACAGTCCCCCACTAGCATTTACTCTGCTTTTACCCTGGACTTGCCACCACCAGGCCACTTTTATTTATCTATTTATTCTTCTATCCCTTGCATTGCACTTTTCCCCTCTTCCTTCCCCCTGGCACTTGCCCTTTCTCCCTACCCGTGCACTTGCATGATCTAAATGACACCTGGCCTAGTAGGATCGTTGTCTGTTTCCCACTGTTTCTCCCTCCCTTGCCTCGAATGCCAAACTTATATCAGGGCAAGTCCTCCTCCTCTGTCTGAGTTTCTGTCTGCTCTGATAAAAGTGAAGCCCTCTGGGAGGGCTAGGGAGCGTGCAAGTCAAAGACGATGCACTGCAATTAGATCGGAGATATCTTGGTATTCGCGGTCTGCAGCTTTGAAAAGTCACAGGACCTCGGTAGATGGCTCAGATTGTAGTTCGTCTCAGGGATAGTTGTTCCCACTGTTAGGCAAAGCTTGAATGCAGTACCCACTGGGAACACTACAAACAACTATAACTACAGGTATAGGCAACCCAACCTTTGGTATAAGCTTGTACTACACAGTTTTGGCAGCATGTTGAGCAGCCAGGCTTATCTCAAGAGGGGAAATGTGAGCAGTAGTGGACGTACACAACGATTCACAGTTACGGGTATTCAAATAAACTCTTACACTCAAGGTTTCTTGCATAAACAATTATTAATTTATCAGTCAGTTATAAAGCCTTCTTCAGAAGGGTGCAATAGAATATTAACACACAAATATACTTCGCTACTGTGCACTCTGAGTTTCTGAATCAGACAACACCCTTTAGGGATGGCCCACAGACATAACCTACACCCACAGGTGACTTCAGTAACAAGGGTGCTGGGGACATTAATATCTTACTGTTGGCATTCACAACACTCTTTAAAAAGTGGGTAAAAGGCAAAGGTTATTAGAACACAAGAGACCGCAAATATTCTTAAGCAGTGCAGATACTTTTTATTCTTTTATTTTAAATTTCTTTTTTAGTTTATTATAAACCTTTAAAAAAAAAATGTTATAAACTGTTTAAAGTATTGACTGCATTTTCATGTTAGATGTTATCTACAGAAAGCGGCTAAGTAGACTTGTTGGTAGTTAATAAAGCTGAGACGCAACACACAGACCTGCTGTGGAGTCAGTGGTAGTTCCAGGTAGCTTTATTTTACAGATGTACAGTATTTACACCAATCCAGTTACTCTTCAGTTATATACAAGACGTATAGTATAGGACAGGCACAAGGAGGGTAATGGACCTACATACAGCAGAGGAGAAAACCCACTGGCCATCCTTCTATTCCAGCTCAGGCCCCCAACTGACACACTCAGAGCATTCACTCACAGATCCACACAAAATGCATTAATGCATCAACATTCTGACAGCAAGCACTCCAAGCCAGTGACATCACAAGACAAGACTACATTACCACATCTCCCTTTCATACCCTGACACAACCTTTCACTTGTACCTTTCACACCCAGGCATAAACCATAAAATCTCCCTTTCACACAACAAACGCTTTCCAATCAATCTAAATATCAGCCACACGCACACTGCATTAATTTGTTGCAAACATACCATATACAAGGGACGGTGGAACAAGGAACACACACACACACATACACACAGGTGCAGCCTTTCACAACAGGCAAGCACATTCATACTTACCCACGCCACGTACATCCTTGAATCTATATATCAAACATGCATCAAACAACCCACACACTACTAGACTCGTGCACATAGAACATTTAAACATATCATGTGCTCCTGGTAGCACTTAACTAAACCAACAAAAAAAACATTACCAACATTGGTACAACTTGCCGGCATAAATTTCGGTACACATTTACATTTTCCCTTTATTAATCCACTAGCTCCTAAACTCTATATGAGCAACCCTTTTAAACTCAAAGTCAATTAACATTTCACCTATAGCACACCAAAACGTTTGTTTGACACCTTTTTTTTTTTTAACTTGAACACCAAACCTTTTTGTTTGATGCATTTTTCACTTGAACTCCAAACCTTTTTGTTTGGTACTCCATCTGGAAGTTTGATTATACTTACCAGGGATGCACAACCCTTCTTGACTGGCCAATTCTTTGCACTATCCCCCTATATGTACCTCAAATTTGAGCATACTATATCTTCCATTCCCTTATTCACTTGAAACCCCATTTGGAGCGTACTTGATACCAATGAAACTTAAATACCAGACTACAAACAAACTGCGATACACGTGTTATGCTTGGATGACACAAATTTGTTCAAATGGGCCACAACACATCACGAACACCACAGGACAACGGCCCAACATACCCATCAGGTAACCTTCATTTACAATAATATCCTGTATGATATCCTATCAACACTTAATACTTCAACACTTGTATTATAATTTTCACTTTAACTCTATACCCAAACTTCAACTCCATACTCATAACATCCACAAATTCGACTGGACATTGCACGTTTAAGCTAAAACACATTGCATTAAAACTCTTCATATACTTCTCATTGTATTACCAACATCAGCATTATTCACCAAAATATTCATATTGTCTAACCAAACGCTTTATATTGTCTTTGCATAATAAAATACGAATATGCATTTATTCCAAAATTCACTTAAAAAAATGTCCTTTAAATTACCCACATGCTGCATTCTCACCCAAAATTTGTATTGTTTAAAAACGTGGTGGCTTGATCAGGGCCACATATTAAATTCCCCCCCAATAAATAAATAAATGCAGCAATACACGCATTTAACTGTACACGTTATTTCTCCCATCAATGTATCACTGTTTCTGATTTGCCACTAATGCTCATTGGCCTATTCCATTTGTATTTGTCTGCAATTAATTCTGCCAAGCTCTTATCTCTTCCATGCTGTCAGTAGATCACAAAGTCTCCATTCTCAGAGTCATAATAATAAAAGTTCATACACTTCACTATTAGAAACACTTGCTGTTATCTTTTACACCGGAATCTATAGAATCCAATCTTGCCGAAATATTCAAAACAAATCTTTGTTATCACCCTTGCTAGGAACCAAACATTCCTGAAATGTAGTCATTGCCTCTTCAGTTCAGTAGATTCCATCTTCATCCACTCTCATATTAAACCCGATTTCTTGTGATGCGCGTTGAGAACATATTCCACAATTGTGCGCAAACATGTACATACCCAGGGAGAATTACTCCTATGATTTCCTTTTACGCTGTGGAGGAGCAAGCCCTGGTTCTGTTACGTCAATCGGCACACAAAAAACATTTCCTGAATCCTGTCATACGTTTCCTGGATGGAGCACACGTTTCCTAAGGTCCTTTGCTCTAGTAGCCCAACTTGCGTCGATTAACAAAGCCGTTGACTTGCAGAATATCACAGCATTTCACATTCTATGCTTGATATGATATGCTAGTTTATTTATATAACGCCTATACACAATGTTGTTTCAAAGCGCTTCAAGACAAAGGAGGGAACAAGGGAAAAACAATTACATTCTTACTGGCTATGAACAGTAAGGATGTGAAATTAACTATCGTACTCGGCCTGACGACATTTCAGATAGTGCAAGAGCTAAAACATAGATAAGGATGGAGGGGGAGAGTGGGAAGGAAATGGAAACAGACCGGCGACTACCGTACTAGGCCTGACGCCATTTCTGGTAGAGCGAGGAAAAAAACAAGAGGAGAGGGGTGCAGAAAGGTAGGGGAGGAACAAAACAAGCGACTATCATATTAGGCCTGATGACATTTCTGATAGTGCTGGAGGGGGGGGTGGGGAGGAAAAAACCAGCAAGGGGAGGGAGGAGGAGACAGACGAGGTTGCCATCATACTAGGTCCAGGAACAATTCTGATAAAGTGCATAGAAGAAAGTAAGGGGAGGAGATAGGAAAAGGGAGAAGGGAAAGGAGGCGAGAACAGAGAGTTAGCAGTGAAAAGAGTGGAGAAGCAAGAGGGGAGAGCGAATACAATTGCAGAAGTCAGTAGTAACACATAATGTTTCAAGGCAGGATACAAGATGAAGATGGGAACAGCATGATTCAGGGCCACCATGAGTACAAGATGCAAAGGAAGTTCAGCATGAGAGTTGAGAAAGAGTGACGCACCATGAATGAATGAAGTCCATAAAAGTCAAATCCAGCATTGTCCACAAGACGGTGAAACCAGAATGTATCAGGACAGACTCCTGCAGAAGTAGGCTTGAGTGGGGTGAGGGGGGAGCAGGGTAGAAGAATCAAGCAAAACAGGCAACACCTGTGTGCGAGAATTGGGGGGCACAAGGGAACATTACGGGGGGACCAGAGGGAGTAACACATGTTGGTGTATGCCTACCTGCTGTCTGAGCATGGGATCGGGCCCTGGATCCTCCTAGTCCGAACAGGTCCAAACAGGATATCCCCTTTTCTTCGTCTGCCCTTCGCTTAGGACGCCCGGGCGAGAGACGCCCTTGATCTAATAGTTAAGAGCAGGAAGGAAGAGGCAGGGCTAAGAAGGTGGATGGTGCTTGGTAAGTGGTGAAAAAGAGCGGCAAACAGCAAGGCACCAGGTGGGCGGGGCTTGCTAAGTGGTGAAAAGAGTGGCAAACAGGAAGGCACCAGGTGGGCGGGGCTTGCTAAGTGGTGAAAAAGAGCGGCAAACAGGAAGGCACAAGGTGGGCGGGGATTGCTAAGTGGTGAAAAAGAGCGGCAAACAAGAAGGCACCAGGTGGGCGGGGCTTGCTGTGGTGAAAAAGTGTCAGGAAGGCACCAGGTGGGCGGGGCTTGCTAAGTGGTGAAAAAGAGCGGCAAACAAGAAGGCACCAGGTGGGCGGGGCTTGCTAAGTGGTGAAAAAGAGCGGCAAACAGGAAGGCACCAGGTGGGCAGGTCTTGCTAAGTGGTGAAAAAGAGCGGCAAACAAGAAGGCACCAGGTGGGCGGGGCTTGCTAAGTGGTGAAAAAGAGCAGCAAACAAGAAGGCACCAGGTGGGCGGGGCTTGCTAAGTGGTGAAAAAGAGCGGCAAACAGGAAGGCACCAGGTGGGCGGGGCTTGCTAAGTGGTGAAAAAGAGCGGCAAACAAGGCGGCACCAGGTGGGCGGGGCTTGCTAAGTGGTGAAAAAGAGCGGCAAACAGGAAGGCACCAGGTGGGCGGGGCTTGCTAAGTGGTGAAAAAGAGCGGCAAACAAGAAGGCACCAGGTGGGCGGGGCTTGCTGTGGTGAAAAAGAGCGGCAAACAAGGCACCAGGTGGGCGGGGCTTGCTAAGTGGTGAAAAAGAGCGGCAAACAAGAAGGCACCAGGTGGGCGGGGCTTGCTAAGTGGTGAAAAAGAGCGGCAAACAGGAAGGCACCAGGTGGGCGGGGCTTAGGCCAGGTGACCTAGATCCACTTGCACCTGCTCCCCATATGCTTCACCAATACTTGTAAGGGAAAAGTTTCTTACCTGTAACTCAATTTCTTAAGAATTGGTATCTTTCATGGATTCACATGCTTAGAATATTCCCCGTCGACAGACTGGGAACCCCGTGGTAAGCTTATAAAGCCGTTTCCCATAGGAAAACGTTCGACACTTTTGTGTCCTATCTACGTCGTTTTGGGCCACGCACGCACGCCCCGCTAGGACGTAGTGGTATAAATGCCCCGCCCCCGCGGCTCCCTTCAGATTTCGACCCCTCCAAAGAAGAACGGGGTGAAACAAGAACTACAAGACGATTGCATGTAGGGGAGGCCGTGGGGCGCATGTGAATCCATGAAAGATACCAATGCTGGAGAAATGGAGTTACAGGTAAGACACTATTCCCTTCTCCAGCATTGGATCTTTCATGGATTCACATGCTTAGAATAGAATGCACAGCAGTGAACCTGAAACAAGGGAGGAGGTGTGAATGCAATCCGGCACCCACCCTATCCTGCAAAAGGCGAATCACGATCACATAAGATTTGAAATTAAAACATGCCACAGTACTGCACCAAGTAATAATCATATAAGCCATAAAAGCATACATAAAACACACGCGTTTACATATATATATTCAATGAAAAAACTTTGTTAAAGCGACGTTATGGTTAAGTTGCGCTAGTAAAAACCTATGAAATTCAGTGAAAAAAACTTTGTCAAAGGAACGTTATGGTTCCAAGTAAAACCGAAAAACCCTTGAAATTCGCCAGTTATGGTAAGCTAAGCAACCATAATTCGCGCCACCACCGTGCACTACTAAGACTAACACCCAGGACATCAAAGATGACATCACAAATGTCATTGATGACATCCCTGATGACATCACATGTGTATGTACTTTTCATGAAATATGTGTACAAGGGATTCTTATTATAATGTTGCGAAACAAGTGTCAAGGATCATTGCAATAAATGTCATACCCTAATTAGTGCATTGAACGATGCATTGATATAAACAGCAATCTATTATGGGGTTCTATCTAGTATACTAAGCTACTCATACAGAAACATAACATTGTGTGCAGTGTACAAGATGAAGGTATAATATTCGTAATGTTAATATGTTGAATAATGAAATGATCATTGTTTTCTTAATAGATTTTTGTGTACTGTGAAATATGTAATACGTAGCTAATAAAACATTACTATAGACAAAACACAAAGACACAAGAACACATACCAATATGGGTATATACTGGGAAAGTGAAGTTAGCAAAAAAGCACAAGTAGTAGCAGAAACAATTCATAACTTAACTGATTATTTTCATGCAAATAAATGATTGCTCTGTTTCAAAGCTGCTATTCACCCTATGTATATATATCACTTGATGTGATTGGACCCACAGGGGAAGTACAGCCATAAAAAAAAAACAGAACTATCAGAAAGTGCTCATAAGTCTATTGATTATCTTTATGCACAAAAAGGATTGCTGTCTTTCAAGCTTGCGTCTTCCCGTATATATATGTTTCATATGATGTGACTGGACTCTAACAGAATTACAATAAGAACCTACTTGAAGGATACGGCTACAAATGAAATAAAATGTTTAGTTTCTGACTGTTACTGAAGAAAACCATGTGGCCTAGATATGTCAGCAAAAGAAAAAAGAGTGAGCCAGACATGTGATGTCATCAGTGATGCATCAATGACATTTGTGATGTCATCTTTGATGTCCTGGGTGTTAGTCTTAGCAGTGTACGGTGGTGGCGCGAATTATGGTTGCTTAGCTTACCATAACTGGCGAATTTCAAGGGTTTTCCGTTTTACTTGGAACCATAACGTTCCTTTGACAAAGTTTTTTCACTGAATTTCATAGGTTTTTATTAGTGCAACTTCACCATAACGTCCTTTTAACAAAGTTTTTTCACTGAATTTCATAGGTTTTTATTAGCGCAACTTTACCATAACGTCCTTTTAACAAAGTTTTTTCATTGAATTTCATAGGTTTTTATTAGTGCAACTTCACCATAACGTCCTTTTAACAAAGTTTTTTCATTGAATTTCATAGGTTTTTATTAGTGCAACTTCACCATAACGTCCCTGTAACATTTTTTTTTAACTAAATTTTAAAGGTTTTTATTAGTACAACGTGACCATAACATCCTTTACAATAGATGAAGACCACTAACATCTTATGTCCTCAAAGTGGGAATGCCGGGTGGTAAAAAAACAAAAAGATTTTCCTTCCTACGCCGGGACGCCTGCGGCGTCTCAGTGTAGGAAGGAAAATCTTTTACCAAGATGGCCACCATGGAAAGGGAAGGCGGGGTGTATAAAGAACACAACGGCGCATGAGCGGGGTTGGGGGGGGCACAGGGGAGACACATGGGCATGAGCGGGGGGTGAGAGGGAACATGGTACAAACGGGGCATGAGCAGGGGGTGGGGGGAAAAGGAAGGAAACACAGGGCATGAGCGGTGGTGGGGGGAACACGAGAGAGACACGGGGCATGAGCAGCGGGTGGGGAGGAACACGAGGGAGACAGGGCATGAGCGGGGGTTACAGGGCACATACGGGACATGAGCGGGGGTGGGGAGGAAAGGAGAGAGACAAGGGGCATGAGCAGGGGGTGGGGGGGAACACGAGGGAGACACGGAGCATGAGCGGGAGGCGTGGGGTAACACGAGGGAAACACGGGGCATGAACGGGGGTGGGGTCAACAGGAGAGAGACACGAGCATGAGCAGGGGGTGGGGGGCAACAGGAGAGACACAGGGCATGAGCGGGGGCTGGGGGGAACAGGAGACAGACACGGGGCATGAGCAGGGGGTGGGGTCAACATGAGAGAGACACGGGGCATGAGCAGGGGGTGGGGAGAACAGGAGACAGACAAGGGGCATGAGCGGGGGAGTCGGGGGCAACAGGAAAGAGACACGGGGCGTGGGGGGGCAACAGGAGACAGACACGGGGCATGAGCGGGGGGTGGGGGGTACAGGAGACAGACACGGGGCATGAGCGGGGGTGGGGGGTACAGGAGAGACACGGGGCATGAGCGGGGGTGGGGGCAACAGGAGAGAGACACGGGGCATGAGCAGAGGGTGGGGGAACAACAGAGACAGACACGGGGCATGAGCAGAGGGTGGGGGCAACAGGAGAGACACAGGGCATGAGCGGGGGGTGGGGGGCAACAGGAGACAGACACGGGGCATGAGCAGGGGGTGGGGGGCAACAGGAGACAGACACGGGGCATGAGCGGGGGCTGGAGGGAACAGGAGACAGACACGGAGCATGAGCGGGGGGTGGGGAGAACAGGAGACAGACACGGGGCATGAGCGGGGGTGTAGGGCACCAGGAGACAGACACAGGGCATGAGCGGGGGTGGGAGGAACAGGAGACAGACACGGGGCATGAGCGGCGGGTGGGGAGAACAGGAGACAGACACGGGGCATGAGCGAGGGGGTGGGGGGCAACAGGAGAGAGACACGGCATGAGCGCGGAGTGGGGGGTACAGGAGACAGACACGGGGCATGGGTGGGAGCAAGAGGAGACAGACATGGGGCATGAGCGGGGTAGTGGGGGGCAACAGGAGAGAGACATGGGGCATGAGCGGGGGGTGGGGGGGTACAGGAGACAGACACGAGCATGAGCGGGGGGTGGGGGGGAACAGGAGACAGACACGGGGCATGAGCGGGGGTGTGGGGGGCAACAGGAGAGAGACACGGGCATGAGCGCGGAGTGGGGGGTACAGGAGAGAGACACGGGGCATGAGCAGGGGGTGGGGGTACAGGAGACAGACACGGGGCATGAGCAGGGGGTGGGGGGGTACAGGAGACAGACACGGGGCATGAGCGGGGGGGTGGGGGGCAACAGGAGACAGACACGGGGCATGAGCGGAGGGGGGTGGGGGGCAACAGGAGAGAGACACGAGACATGAGCGGGTGGGGGCAACAGGAGACAGACACGGGACATGAGCAGGGGGGCAACAGGAGACAGACATGGGGCATGAGCGGGGGGTGGGGGGTACAGGAGACAGACACGGGGCATGAGCGGGGGTGGGGGGAGGGAGAGAGACACATGGGGGGGTGGGCGGGGTGGGTGTGAGGGAGACACATGGGGGTTGGTGGGAGGGAGACACGCCGGGTGGGCGGGGTGGGTGGGAGTGAGAGACACGGGGTGGGCGGGGTGGAGACACACGGGGGGTGGGCGGGGTGGGTGGGAGAGAGACACACGGGCGTGGGCGGGGTGGGTGGGAGAGAGACACACGGGGGGTGGGCGGGGTGGGTGGGAGAGAGACACACGGGGGGTGGGCGGGAGGGTGAGACACGGGGCATGAGCGGGGGGTGGGCGGGAGGGTGAGACACGCGGGGCAAGAGCGGGGGTGGGCAGGAGGGTGAGACACGCGGGGCAAGAGCGGGGGTGGGCGGGAGGGTGAGACGCGGGGCAAGAGCGGGGGTGGGCGGGAGGGGGAAAGAGACACGGGGCAAGAGCGGGGGTGGGCGGGAGGGGGAAAGAGACACGGGGCAAGAGCGGGGGTGGGCGGAAGGGGGCAAGAGAGGGGGTGGGCGGGAGGGGGAAAGAGACACGGGGCAAGAGCGGGGGTGGGCGGGAGGGGGAAAGAGACACGGGGCAAGAGCAGGGGTGGGCGGGAGGGGGAAAGAGACACGGGGCAAGAGCCGGGGTGGGCGGGAGGGGGAAGACACGGGGCAAGAGCCGGGGTGGGCGGGAGGGGGAAGACACGGGGCAAGAGCGGGGGTGGGAAGACACGGGGCAAGAGCGGGGGTGGGCGGGAGGGGGAAGACACGGGACAAGAGCGGGGGTGGGCGGGAGGGGGAAGACACGGGGCAAGAGCGGGGGTGGGCGGGAGGGGGAAGACACGGGGCAAGAGCGGGGGTGGGCGGGAGGGGGAAGACACGGGGCAAGAGCGGGGGTGGGCGGGAGGGGGAAGACACGGGGCAAGAGCGGGGGTGGGCGGGAGGAGGAAAGAGACACGGGGCAAGAGCGGGGGTGGGCGGGAGGAGGAAAGAGACACGGGGCAAGAGCGGGGGTGGGCGGGAGGAGGAAAGAGACACGGGGCAAGAGCGGGGGTGGGCGGGAGGGGGCAAGGGCGGGAGGGGGCAAGAGCGGGGGTGGGCGGGAGGGGGCAATGCCGGGGGTGGGCGGGAGGGGGCAAGAGCGGGGGTGGGCGGGAGGGTGCAAGAGACACGGGGCAAGAGCGGGGGTGGGCGGGAGGGGGCAAGAGACACGGGGGTGGGCGGGGGTGGGCAAGAGCGGGGATGGGCGGGAGGGGGCAAGACACACGAGGCATGAGCGGGGGGTGGGGGAAGGGGAGAGACACGCGGGGTATGAGCGTGGGGTGTGCGCGAGTTGGAGAGACACCGGGCATGAGCGAGGGGTGGGCGGGATTGAGAGACACACGGGGCATGAGCGGGGGGTGGGGGGAAGGAGAGAGACACACATGGGGCATGAGCGGGGGGTGGGCGGGGGGGAGAGACACACGGGGCATGAGCGGGGGGAGGGAGAGAGACACACGGGGAATGAGCGGGGGTGGGGGGAGGGAGAGAGACACACGGGACATGAGTGGGGGGTGGACGGCGGGTGGGGAGAGACACACGGACATGAGCGGGGGTGGGCGGGAGGGGAAGACACATTGGGCATGAGCGGGGGGTGGGTGGCGGCTGGGGAGAGACACATGGGGCATGAGCGGGGGGTGGGCGGCGGGTGGGGAGAGACGCGGGGGGTGGGCGGCGGGCGGGTAGAGACACACGGACATGAGCAGCGCGTGGTAGAGACACACGGGGGTGGGAGAGACACACGGGGCATGAGCGGGGGGTGGGCGGGAGGGAGAAAGACACACAGACATGAGCGGGGGGTGGGCGGCAGGTGGTGAGAGACATACGGACATGAGCGGGTGGGGAGAGACACGGACATGAGCGGGTGGGGAGAGACATACGGGGCAAGAGCGGGGGGTGGGCGGCGGGTGGGGAGAGACATACGGACATGAGCGGGTGGGGAGAGACACACGGACATGAGCGGGCGGCGGGTGGGGAGAGACACACGGGGCAAGAGCGGGGGGTGGGCGGTTGGGAGAGACGAGCGGGGCCTGAGCAGGGGGTGGGCGGGAGGGAGAAAGACACACGGGCATGAGCGGGGGTGGGGGACTTACTGTGCAGGCGGGATACAAAGCCTCTCATGTGAGGAACAAAGATGGCGGGCATCTCTGAAGCCAGACGCACTGCACGCTTTCACGCATCCAATGAGAGAGCACGTCAGATGTCCACGGACATCACGCAAGTTGCTTGCCCAATCACCGTCCTGTCCGCGGAGCGAACAGGGAAGTGTGTCCGCGAAGCGAACACAGATATCACTAATTTTTTTCACTTACATTTTTGTCATTTTCTTAAAAACTACTGGACGGATTTACACCAAATAAAGCAAAGCACGCTTTCGGGACCAAGCCGCCGCTCCTGCCGCTAATTTGGTGTAAATCCGTCCAGCTGTTTGGGCTATAGGCGTGAGCAAAGTTTTTTCCCATTATGTCTATGGGGAAAAAAAAAGTTGTGGGACCCCCCCTATAACTTTACCCCCCCTGGACGAATCCTCACCAAACTTTGCAAAAGAATTCAGAGTGACCCAACTACTTTTTTTGCAAAGTTTGGTGAGGATCCGTCCAGGGAGAGCGAAGTTATAAGCCACCCAAAAAGTGCTCTTCCTATGGAAACAGCAACTTAACCATAACTACGTGGCCACTACCGTGGCCATGTAATATATATCTATATATATCTATAAATCTCTCTATATCTATCTCTATATATATATATATATATATATATATATATATATATATATATATATATATATATATATATATATATATATATGTGATACATTACTCACCGTAATCGTATTTCTGATGCTTGTATCTGCTTAGATTCACATGCTGTGCATAGGCCGACATCTAGTGGAAGCTGCAGAGTATTACAGTTTGTTTTTCGAAACTCGAAAATGGGCGTCGACACAGGGCGTGCCAGTAATACTATCCCTAGTGTGACGTCCACTGTACCCAAGATCTCTCACGCGTCTAGGATCCTCAGATTGTATTTTTTCTGACATGAGGTAGCATGAGGAGTAGCGTGAGTACAGATAATCCAAGCAGATAGACAGAAAGGTAAGACTACAAGCAATCATGCGCCTTCTCTCAGAGGGGAGGAAGGGTGGGTTGCATGTGAATCTAAGCAGATACAAGCATCAGAAATATGATTACCGTGAGTAATGTATCCCTTCTGAGGCTTGTGGAATCTGCTTAGATCACATGCTGTGCATAGATTAGCGAGCAGTACCTGAAGAAGTAGGTGGGATGTGAGAAGGGTCATGAGCAAATAAGTGTCTTAGAACCGCTTGTCCCACTTGTGTATCTGCCTTGGAATGGGTGTCAATGCAGTAATGCTGAGTAAAAGTGTGAATAGAGCTCCAAGTAGCTGCTTTGCAAATGGTGTCAAGGGGTACATTTGCAATGAAAGCCAGAGTGGCCCCAATGCCTCTAGTAGAGTGGGCTCTTGGCGTGAAAGGCAGAGCGCTTTCAGAGAGTGAGTAACACAGCTGGATACAGTTAATAATCCACTTCGAGATGGCACCTTTAGAGACGCGATCCCCCTCTCTGCCTGTAGCTACGGAGACAAACAGTTGATCTGTTTTTCTTAGCGGTCTGGTTTTATTTACATAGTAGAGGACCGCCCTACGCACATCTAAAGTGTGTAGTTTCACCTCAGCCGAGCTTTGCGGGTCCTGGAAGAAAGCCGGAAGCTCGATGGACTGGTTTACATGGAATTTAGATATAAATTTAGGTGAGAACCTAGGGTGTGTGCGTAAAACCAGTTTGTCTTTATGGATGGTAAAGAAGGGATCCTGCACTGACAGAGCCTGAATTTCACTGACCCTTCTTATAGAAGTAATCGCTACTAAGAAGGCCGTTTTATAAGTCAGGTGTTTGAGACTGCTTTTATGCATGGGTTCGAAAGGGGGGCCCATGAGCTTGGCTAGCACCACATTAAGGTCCCACCCTGGTGGTGGGTTTGAAATAGGAGGGTGAAGTCTCTTTACTCCTTCCATGAAGGCTTTAACTACTGGTACTTTCCACCACAAAACCTTGCTATGGGAAGTGGTGTAAGCCGACAGGGCTGCCAGGTGTACTTTCAGTGAGTTAAAAACCAATCCTGCATCCAGCAGGTGGAGCATGTATGTAACAATAGTGGAAGGAGTGCAATCAACCGGGTTGATTTGTCTACTCTGGCACCAGATAACGAACCTCTTCCACTTGTCAAAGTAACAGTGCCTTGTGTTTGGTTTCCTAGATTCCTTTAGGATGTCCATACACCTCTGTGGCAAATTGAGATGTCCAAACTCTATGACCTCAGGAGCCATGCTGCCAGGTTCATTGAGTTGGGTTGCTGGTGCACTGTTTGACCTTGGTGCTGGGACAGTAGGTTGTACCAGGCTGGAAGTTTGATGGGCTTGCACACCGCCATCCTGCGTAGGTGTGGGAACCACGGTTGTCTTGCCCACATGGGAGAAACTAGGACAAGCGTCATCGACTCTCTGTTCATCTTGTTCACCACTTTCCTGATGAGAGGAGTTGGTGGAAAAGCGTACGCAAACATCCCTGACCAGTTCATCCACAGGGCGTTCCCCTGGGAGTCTGGTTGGGGGAACCTAGATGCAAATCCTGGGCATTGTCTGTTTTCGCTTGTGGCGAATAAGTCTATAGTGGGGAAACCCCACTGAGAGAAGATATCTTCTTCGACCTCTCTGTGTAGAACCCATTCGTGTTCCTCTGGGAGGGAGTCTCTGCTCAGAGCATCCGCTAGGGAATTGAGCTCCCCTGGAACATGTTGTGATGACAGGAAGATGTTCCGTCTGAGTGCCCATATCCAGATTTTCTGGGCAAGCTTGGACAGATTTGGCGAGCGAGTCCCTCCTTGCTTGTTCAGGTAGAACATGGCTGTTTGCTGTCCGTCCGGATCTGCACTGACAGGTTTAGTAGGTGGGGCTCGAACGCCTGAAGCGCTCTGAATACTGCCAGAAGCTCTAGCAGGTTGATGTGGTTCTTGGCCACTGAGTGAGACCAGAGACCCTGAGCTGTGTGGTGGAGATGGTGAGCTCCCCACCCCGTCAGGCATGCATCTGTAGTGACTATTGCCTGTACTTCGGGATCGTAAAAGGGTTTCCCCTGTGCGAGATTCTCTCTTGTCCACCAGTGAAGGCTTCGTACCAGTGTTGGCGAAACGACAACTAGATCGTCCCACTGACCACTTGCCTGAGACCACTGTTTCGCCAACCATTCCTGCATGGGACCATGCGCAGGCGCGCGTGGGGGACCAGGTAAATACATGACGCCATCATGCCCAGTAAACGCATTGATTTGCGTACCGTTATTTGTTGACCGGACTGATAATGCGGAATTTGCAGTAGTATATTCCGAATTCTTTCTTCTGAAGGAAAGGTCAACCCCTCTTGAGTATCTATGATTGCTCCTAGGAATTGTTTGGAGGTGCTTGGCACCAGGCTTGACTTCTTCTCGTTGATTGAGAAGCCTAACTCGTGGAGGAGGTTGATCGTTCTTTGAATGTTTGTCATGCAAATTCCTGGGGTTTCCCCCGTTATGAGCCAGTCCAGATAAGGGTACACTGGGATTGCCTCCCTGCGTAGGTGTGCAGCCGCCACCGCCAGTACCTTGGTGAATACCCTTGGTGCTGAAGCTATCCCGAAGGGCAGTACCTTGAATTGGAAGTGTCGACTGTCCACCTTGAAGCGCAAAAACTTTGTGCGCTGGGAACATGGAAATATGAAAATAAGCATCTTTCATATCCAAGGTTGCCATGTAATCCCCCTTTTTTAGGAGGGGGATTACTTCTTGTAGCGTGGTCATACGAAACTTTTGGGGCTTGACATACTTGTTGGCAGGCCGTAATTCCAATACTGGGCGCATTGTCAAATCTTTCTTTGGCACAAGGAAGTAAGTTGAATAAATACCCTTGTTTACCTGGTGTCCCGGGACGAGTTCTAGCGCGTCCTTTTCTAGCAGAATGGCGATCTCCTCGAGGAGAATCTTCTGATGTTCTAAAGAGTGTACTCTTTGTCGTGGAGGATGGTTCCGGGGACGCTGCAGTAGTTCTATACAATATCCTGTGGATACTGTTGACAGCACCCATCTGTCTGATGTGATCCCTTCCCAAGCCTGGGTGAAGGTGGAAATGCGTCCCCCTACTGGAGTTGCGTGAGAAGGGACCCTGAACTGAGCGTCACTGCTTTGGTGGAGGCGTGCCGCCTCCCTTGTTGGGGCTGCCTCTGCCTCTACCACGACCTCTCTTATTACCCCTGCCGTACCCCTGGGTAGACTGTTGGTTGTTGTTCCACTGTGTACCCTGCCCCTGGGAATAGTTAGATCCTTTCTGGGAATTTTGGCCAAGTGGGCGACGAAAATTACTATTCCCTCTCTGGTTAGGGGGTTTATTGGTTAACTGACCAAGGGACTTGAGTGTTTCGTATTCGTCCTTGGCATTCTTAAGTGCGTCTTCAACCGCCTTACCAAACAGATCAGTTTCCACCGGTTTGTCCAACAATGATGCCTGGGTTTCTGCCTTAAAACCAGACTGCCGTAACCACGCATGTCTTTTGATAACAGTGCCTTCCGCTATCAATCTGCCTGCATTGTCTGCGGCGTCGAAGGTTGCTTTCAAAATGCAACCAGACACGGCTCTACCCTCTGCGGAAATCCGAGCTAACTGGCCCTTTAAAGGTTCAGGAGCAGAGGCTATGAGTGCCGCGACTTCTTCCCACTGATGGCAGTTGTAGCTGGCCAACAGGGTGGTGGAGTTTGCAATCCTTGATTGATAGGCGGACGTTGAGGCTACTTTCCTGCCGAAACCGTATCGTTTTTTGCTCTCCTTGTCGGGAGGAGCTTCGGACGATGACAAGGGTGTTCCAGCCCTCTTACGAGTGTTGGTGACAACTAGGGAGTCTGACTTCAGATGTCCTCTTATATAGAGAGGGTCAGACTGGGCCGCCCTGAAAAGTTTTTCAACCCTGGGATTGACTGCTCTGGTGAGGTTCGGGTTCACCGGGGACGGATCTATTCTCCGCTGAATGGACTTAAGGATAGGGATGGTCTGGGCAACAGGCCTCCTTTCTCCCACTAACTCTTCTGTGAAGTCCCTCTCCTCCTGGACACCGTGGGTGTCAATGTGGAAGTGTTCTGCTGCGCGTGCGAGAACCTCGTTTAGGAGGGGTTGGTTATCGACCGGGGAGTCGGTAACCGGGGCTTCGTTCTCTACCGGGGAGTCTACTCTGTATGTTTCCGGGTCGTCCTCTTCCTCTTCCTGGTACTCATCATCCCCATAGTAGCCCGTCCCGGTCTGCTCTTCTACCATGCCAAATTCTTGGTCCTCACCAAAGGAAGCCTCTCCTTGATACAGTGAGTATGGTCTTGAATATAGTTGTACATCGAAGGGGTCTGACCTCATCGGTGTTTCAAACCGGGGTTTTTTACGCAGGGGGGATAGGATCCTTAGAGCCTGAGGGATTCGCCCCTTGTGGATCATACGAGAGGAAATGTTCTGGATTTTTATCATAAAAATCAGCTAAAGAAGACATTCTTGACATGACCCTATCTATGTCTTCACTGGACCATTTCTTGGAACTTGGAACTGGGAATGACTCTCTCAGCAAGTCTATGGGATTTATCTTGAGTAGCTTTGCTGGTTGTAGACCTATCAGCAGACCTGGTTTTGTCTGTCTGTTTAGGGGGAGTGGAGTGTTTTACAGGTGTGGAAGGATGCACAGGTAGTTTCTTCTGCTGTTTTCCCCCTCCCCGTGCGTGGAAAAATGTTTTCCCTGTCCTTTAGTGGCTCCGGAGTTTTTCGACGCCTGGCGTCGAGGATCGGGGGTGGTGTCCCTGTCCGAGCGCGGGGCCTCGCTGGATTTAGCTGCGGCCTCCGACTCCTGGAGCGCGGCCTGGGGGTGGAAGTCGTCTTCGTCTCCCGACGATCGAACTTCTGTTAGCCTAGGGAACGAGGCACTCTTGGTAAGAGTGGATGATTGCCTGGAGTCATGCGGCGATCTTGATCGAGAGCGCCCAGAGGACACCGAATCGGACCGTTCTGTTTGTGCCTCTTTCCGAGAACTCAACGTCGTCGAGTCTCGTTGGTGTGTGTAGTATGTGAAGCGCTTGTGTAGCCGGGGGTCTTCCCCATAGCCGCCCTGCCGGATGACCTTCCGAGGTCGGGGACCTGCGCTCGGCTGCCTTTCGACGCCGCGATGCCCTCACCGTCCGAAAGTACGGCGTCGCTGAAGGCGCCCTCCGCTGCCATGGCCGCCTGCCTGGCGTGGTGGGCCCAACGCTTCGTCGAACGGTCCTTAAGTGTCTTAGGTTTAAACCTACTACACGCTCTGCAGTTCGCTTTGGGGTGGTCCCTCGGCAAGCAGAGATTGCACGTGGCGTGCCTGTCGACCCAAGGGTATTTGCGATTGCACTTGGGGCAGAATTGAAAAGGGGTACCCTCCATACGCACCTTGAGGCAGCGGGCTGTTAAGTGTAGGAAATGTATAAGGTGTACCTATATACCAAGAGTGTAGAGTATGTACCACCCCCCACTCTCCCTACTTGCAGGGCCGAGGCCAGCGGCCTTCCAGGCCAGGGCCGAGGCCAGCGGCCTTCCAGGCCCGGGCCGAGGCCAGCGGCCTTCCGAGGCCCAAATCCGTCGTGCAGCAGCCGACGGTCGATTTCTTCTCCAGCCGGCGTCGAGTGTCGAAGTTCGACGTTGGGGTGGGGAAGGATGTCAATAGATTATTATTTTAAATTTTTAGCAAAAGTATGGCTAAGGCCAGGGGACTCCGCAAAATGCTTCCGACCAGTATGGCGGAAAAAAACAATCTGAGGATCCTAGATGCGTGAGGGATCTTGGGTACAGTGGACGTCCCACTAGGGATAGTATTACTGGCACGCCCTGTGTCGACGCCTATTTTCGAGTTTCGAAAAACAAACTGTAATACTCTGCAGCTTCCACTAGATGTCGGCCTATGCACAGCATGTGATCTAAGCAGATCCCACAAGCCTCAGAAATATATATTTATATATACACACACACACGTATAAATGCATATCCAAACCAGCGTAGACCCTTCTTGAAGAAAAGGGCTTACCTTACTGAAAAAGATGTCGCAAGACTGCTCGTCCCATTTGTATCTCGTCTGCATGCTGTCGTTCGAGGCAGTAGTGGCGGGTGAATGTATGAGGCACTGACCATGCTGCCGCCCTGCAAATGTCTGTCAGTGGAATCCCCGCCCACAACGCCATCGACGACGAAGTCGCCCTGGTTGAGTGAGCTCTCGGACATCCTTGTAGCGGTTTCCCCGCTTTTGAATGACAGAAGGCAATCGTCGACGAGACCCATCGGGACAGTCCTTGTTTTGAGATTGCCTTCCCCTTTGCCGAAGGCCCATATGCAACGAAGAGTTGCTGCGTAGATCGAAGTTGTTGAATTCGATGAAGGTAAAATTTTAGAGCTCTCTTGACATCCAAGGTATGTAAGACCTTTTCCGCAGCTGATGAGGGGGTCGCGAAGAAGGTGGGCAGGACAATGGATGCGTGTTTATGATAAGTCGTAGGAACTTTCAGAATGAAACGAGGACTTGTTGACCAAATCACCTTGTCTTTGAAAAATCTGAGATACGAAGGGTCTATGACCAATGCTTGCAACTCTGAGATCCGTCTAGCCGATGTTATAGCTATTAGAAAAGCCACCTTCCATGATAAAAACTTCATCGACATTGTGGCCATTGGCTCAAAGGGTGGTTTCATTAACCCTGCCAGTACCATGTTCAGGCTCCACGTCGTTGGAAAATGCTTAACCAGATGGAACCTCCGGAACAAACCTCTCATGAAGTGCTTCACTAACCTGTCGCTAAACAAGGGCGTTGATTTCCTCCCTCTTGTGAACCTCGAGATGGCCGCCAGGTGAACCTTTAGTGATGAAAAGGACAATCCACTCTTCGCCAAATGTAGTAGATATGGAAGAAGCAGTTCCGGAGTAACCCTCAGAGGTTCCACTCCTGCCTGTCCTTGACACCACATACAGAATCTTCTGCACTTACACCTGTAGGACTTGTTGGTGGAAGGGGCCCGCGCATCCTGCAAGATCTTCCGACAGTCCAAGGGAATGTTCAAAGCACCAAATTCTGAAAAGTCAGGAGCCAAGCTGCGAGGTTGAGACTGCTCGGATTGTGATGCCACACTCTTCCTTCGTCCCGGGACAAGAGGTTGGGAACCTTCGGGAACGTTATCGGATGATCCGCTGACAGGTGAAGCAGGTCGGAAAACCATGGCTGCCTCGGCTAACACGGCGCCACTAGGATGACTCGGCACCTGTACCTGCGTATCCACTGCAGAGTTCTCTGTATCTGAGGAAACAGACGGAAGGCGTAGAGGAACTTGCCCGTCCACGGGAAGGAAAACGCTTCTCCCACCGAATTGTTCTGTGGCCTGGCCACCTGCTGGCGTACATCTCGCACTTCTTGTTTGCTTTCATGGCGAAGAGATCCAGCGGAGGCCGCCCCTATTTCTCGAAGACCTTCGACAATTGATCGGTGTCTATTTCCCACTCGTGAATCTGGTCCATATTTCTGCTGAGAGAGTCCGCCTGCTCGTGTTCCTTACTCCTGGAAGGTGATGAGCTACGATGGATATTGTTAGGCAGAAACCTGTGCAGTTCTCTCTGGGACCACTGCAAAAGATTTAGGACTACAGGTGTTTGGCAGTAAACCCACTTGGTAGCAGTCTGTACCACACAGATTCACTTGGTAGATGTGGTTGAGAAGTCAGACTTCCCTCAAGAAGAGTTAGGCAGTATACAGAGTATTCACAATAGGTCAAAAGAACACAATAGCAGAAGTAAACACTGACCAGAGCTTGATGTAAAAGAGATATCATTATTTATTTAAAACCACATCTAGAAAAACACACAGGCACTAATAGTAAGCAATCCAAAAACATGGTCACTAAAAGATATACACTCCCTTAAAAGAATAGACAAGTCTTAAGTAAAGCCCCACTTATTTTCAGACAGCGGTGAGCGCTTAACGTAGATGGCACTCTAATAATTCGTTTTGAAAAGGGAGAGAAAAGCAGAGAATAAATTGAAACAGATCCCAACACTTTTTCAAGAACACAGCAAGAGAGGAAGGCAAAGTAACACTGAATTTAGAGTCAGTAGGCCGGATCCGCTACAAGAGGATCAAAACGAAATGTGTCCAAGGTCACACGGTTGCAGTGCACAAAAGTCTTGTAACGGTTCAAAAAGGAGTTGGACCAAAGAAAGGGACCAGTTAGAGGGTCAAGGCGGCCAGCCCAGTCCAGAAGGTTAAGGGATTATTATTACCTTGTAGCAATCTTTAGAAAGGGAGGCCTGGCGGACACGGTACCTTAAAGTGGTGAGAATACTCCAGCGTGGGCAGTTGTTCCTGGCAGCGGATGCAAGTCGGTGCTTCGTCCGGGGGAAGAGAAGATCTCGTCGGGGAGGAAGACAGGAGTCCATTGCACTGCCAGGGAAGAAACCAGCCGCAGAGTTTCTCAGGTAAAAGGAGCAGTCTGTTGATTCACGGTCCAGTGGTAAGTGGCTATCCGGTTGCCGGGGTGCTTGGCACGGGCAATTCAACCACGAGCCGGTCTGGGGTGCGAAGAGAAGAAGGTAAACTGGTTGTGCCCACCAGTCAGGGGAAGAAGCCTCTCCAGCCGGGAGATCTTCTCTGTCGTCGGGAAGTGGTGAGTCGGTTCCGCAAGGCTCCACCGGTGGTGTCGTCGTGGTAGGTCGGCTCAGCTTCTCCCTCGTCGGATACTCAGGCCCTGTGGCGACTTCTGAAGTTCCAGTCCCCAAAGCCCTTCTTTTATGCAGCACACCCCCATTCACTCAGCCTAGCTGTCAATCAAACATGCTAAGTGGTGAGCCAGTGCGACTTGAGTTACCAAAGTAACTCAGTCCAGGGTGCCTAAACCCCCTCCCACACCCCCTGTGGTACCCAGACAGAGTGGCATCATTTTTGGAGGCTTCTGTGGAGAAGCCCGCCAAAAAGTGGAACAAAGGGCTCGACTTGGGTTGGAGTCACAGAAGAGAACACAAACGCCATTTTAGAATCGAGTCCTGGCAAAAAATACCAACCGGCGAATTAATATTAATTAAATAAACCGGCGGTATGTTCGAGGCTATGAGAATAAAATAATTAAAGTTGGTAGCCTCGAACAATGGGAAAATCCCATAGGGATATATTCGCGGTCGAATATAAAAAGTAGTATCCACTGCTACCAGCCAAAACTCGATCAGGGGGGACAGAGACGTGCCCCCTCGACTAACAGACCCCGGGGCAATCCAATTGCCCCGACCAGTACGTCCACAATATGATGGTTTGTACTGGTTTCTGTTAATAATTTGGGACTAGTAAAGCCAATGGTGACTTTACATGCCCTGGGAGACAGTAGTCGGTCCCAGGGTATGGAGCCTATGGTGGGGTGTCACTATGACACCCCTGTGTCACTGCACGGAGGGTACTGTGTAACACACATAGTAAAAACATATGAGACCCTATGGAGTAAACGACCCCATAGCTCATAAAACACATCAACAGTCAAAGGAACACCATAAATCATGTCCAAGAGTGGGAGAAAAAGAGTCTCACTCTTGGCAGGAGAAAAAAACAAACTCCAGAAATCCAGCAAGGCTACTGGGGGACTCACTAGGTTAGCAAATCCAGCCTAAAGAGAAAATTCTCCCTTACAGATATATCGTGTTTTAGAGCCCAGTGCCACACCATCTGAGCCTCGATGGAGAGGGTTCTGGATCGTGTGCCGCCTTGCTTCCTCAAGTAAAACATTGCTGTGGTGGTGTTCGTCAAAACTCTCACTGTGGACCCCCTGATGTGAGGCAGGAACGCCCTCAGGGACCAGCGCACCGCTCTCAATTCCAGAATGTTGATGTGCAGGAGAGATTCCTTCTGAGACCAACGGCCTTGTGTCTGCAGAGTGCCCATGTGCGCTCCCCAGTCAGTTAGGGACGCGTCCGTCACTACGGTGAACCGGAACTCCGGCTCCTGTAGGGGTACTCCTTTGGATATATTCTGAACTCTCTTCCACCACCGAAGAGCGAACAGGAGCTTGTCGTTGTCGACGGTCAGCCTGTCTGACCAGAGGCCCTGAGCCTGCGTCCAACGATCCGCTAAAAACTGTTGCACTGGCCTCATGAACAGGCGGCAGTTGGGCACTAGAGGAATGCAGGACGCCATAGCCCCCAGGATTGATGTATATTTTCTCACCGACAGTCTGGAATTGATTTTCAACTGACTTGCCAAACGACTGAGCCTGGTGATCCTGTCGAGGGATGGTCTGACTAACCCTAACTGGGTCTCGAACTGTGCACCCAGAAACACCAAGCTTCTTGACGGCGTTAACAAGGATTTTTCGAAGTTTATCGCAAACCCCAACCATTGCAAGAGGCTCATGGTGTCCTGTAGACTCCTGTGCGTCGACATAGGGGAGGACCCCCTCACCAACCAGTCGTCGAGATACGGGTATACATGGTGGCCTTGTCTTCTCAGCCAGGCTTCCACCGGAGCCAAGCATTTTGTGAACGTTCTGGGGGAAGATTTCAGTCCAAAGGGAAGAACTGAACTGGTAGTGAGTCCGCCCTACCACAAACCTTAGGTACTTCTTGTGTCGCCGACACATCGGTATGTGGAAGTACGTGTCCTGCAGGTCCAGAGACGCCAGAAAATCCCCTTTTTGAACTGACCGGATCACCTCCTGGAGCGTGAGCAGCTTGAACTTTATGTTTTTCAACGATTTGTTTAGCTTGCGCAGGTCTAGGATGGGACGCCACTTTCCATTTGGCTTTTTAACCACAAAGTATCGGGAATAAGCCCCTTGACCCCTTTGGGACGACGGGACTAGTTCTATAGCCCCTTTTTGTAGCATAAGTGCTACTTCCTGCAGCAACACGCTCAGATGGGATTGAGCTGCACCCGCCGGTGGAATATGCAGAGGGTTGCTTTTGAATTGCAGGGAATGTCCGTATTTTACTGTGTCCAACACCCATTGATCTGTTATTAGCTCCCATTCGTTGATGTAACATGATACTCTGCCCCCCAGAACGTTCCGAAGCCCGTCATTGCTGGTCCTTGTTCTGCTTATCCCTCGTCGACGACGAGTAACCTGCTCTCTTCTTGGGGGCCTGGTAGTCCCGGCGATGTTTAGCCACTTGCGAGCTCGCCTGTAACCCTGAAACGAATATGCTGGTCTACCGAAGGGTCTGTCCCTCGATGTCGAGAATCTGGAATTCCCTGATGCTCCCCTGAAGGGATGAAAAGACCGGAAACTCCGACCACTCTGGAGGGCCACCAAGGAACGAATTGTGTCCGAGTCCTCCTTCATGCCCTTCAGGGCTTCGACCACCTTCTCGCCGAAGAGGAGGTCTCCTTCAAAAGGCATATCCAGTACCTTGTACTGCACCTCCGGTCGGACGTTGGTGCATTTTAGCCATGCTTGCCGTCTGAGAACCACACCGTTGTTCACCTGCTTAAAACCCCGACTCCGCAAGGTCTACTGCGATGTTTATGGCATGATTTGAAGCCTCTTCACCTTCCCTGACCAGCAACATAGCTGCTTTGCGATGTTCATCCGGAAGGTGTTCCAGTATAGGAGCCAGCCGATGCCACATCTCCCTGTCGTATCTAGCAACTATGGCTAGAGAATTGGCCACCTTCACTGTTGTAGCACCTACCGACAGGACTTTTTTGCCGAAAGCATCCTGTCGTCTGGCATCACTTTCCGGGGGGGTCGTACACTTATGTTGAGCCATTGCCTTTCTCGCTGCCGATACCACAGAGTCAGGAGTTGGTTGTGAGGAAAGGCCCTTGGGAGTAGAGTCCGGGGCTTTGAATTTTTTCTCTAGATGACCCTTTATCGCTGGCTCTGAGAAAGGGTGACGCATGGTTTGAAGTCCTTCCTTCCACACATGATCCAGGATGGGCACTAAAAACACTGACCTTCTCCTTTTCCCCATGTGGTCGAAAAGAAAACAGTCCTTTTTTTCTTCTTCTTGGGCCAGCCTGAATTCCGTACAAGCCCTGGCCATCATGTTGTGAAATGACCCGATATCGTCTGGGGGAGACGGCTGAGCCGGGCTCCTCGGGGCTTCCAATTCTGCATCGGACTCCCAGGTCGGATCCCTGGAGGGGGAAAGGGAGACCACTGACGAGGCACTGCTGCCTGATTCCGAATCCAACAGTTCCCCTTCCTCGCGGCATGGGGCCGAGAGGTTTGCTTCCGGCGGCACTGCCGCGGGGGTTGAAGGTGGTGGGCAGCGAGACAGGCCCAGGTTGTCGACGACCGACCTGGCCAGAGTTGTTCGAGGTAGTCTGTCATCCAGTGTCTTCAGCAACGTTTGCAACATGGACAAGACCTCCAATGACAAAAATGATTGCGGATTGAGCAGGGGGGCAGAACCCGGAATGCTCCCGGAGAAAGGTGTGGTAAATTGTAACCCCAGTTCTGCAGGGGCAGCTATTCTCTCACTCTCGTCTCCCGAGGACACCGACAAGGCCTCTTGCTGTAGAAGCGCCTCCGGCAAAATTGTGTTGAAGACCTCTGGACGCCAGGCCTCTTGCGGGATTTCCGTCAACGAAGCGATAGTCGGCCCCGTCACCGACGTCGCCTGCGGTCCAGGAACTGCGTCAGCGGCAGAGAAGTAGTTGACGACTGCCCTACCGTCGACGACGGTGGTGGTCGTGCAGGTTTATGCGTTGTTCCCGCCTTTTCTGAACTCGACCTGCATTTCTCTGCCTCTCGACTCGAGGCCGATCTATGACGATCGCACAAGGAGGATTTAGATTTTTCTTTGTCTTTCCTCGCTGAAGATGAGGACGAAGAGGCCTTCTTCGAAGAAGAGTCCCTTGAATGGCCTACCGACGATTCCTTGTCCACCGGTCGCAATTTCTTTACCGGGGGTTCCGACAACGATGAGCGGCGCGGGGCCCTGAAGATTTTGACACTGAGGCCGCGCTGCGTGTGGAGCCCACCTCCGAAGGCGGGTATGCCCCGCTCCGTCGTTCAACCATGCTACAAGTCTGCGACTCCGATCTTTAAGAGTCTTCTGGGAGAAGCCCTTACATATGTCGCACTTGTCAGCCGAGTGATGACGGTGCAGACAGTATATGCAGTCCATATGTCCGTCCCCCTCGTACACCTTAAGTCCGCACGTAGCGCACGGGCGGAAAAGTGCTATTCCCGACATCAGGAGAAAAACTGCAACAGCACAACCTAACCAAGTAGAAATTACACGAGGTGCTCCCACTTTGGAGACGGTTGAAATCTGAAGGGAGCCGCGGGGGCGGGGCATTTATACCACTACGTTCTAGTGGGGCGTGCGTGCGTGGCCCAAAACAACATAGATAGGACACAAAAGTGTTGAACCTTTTCCTATGGGAAACGGCTTTATAAGCTTACCGAGGGTTCCCAGTCTGTCGACAGGGAATATTCTAAGCATGTGAATCCATGAAAGATCCAATGCTGGAGAAAGTTCCATATCACATCTTTTTTTTTTTGCCATTGGGAAGATCGGACCTTAACTGGGCTCCGACGCCAACCGTCACTGTGGCTACATTACAGCCATACACAACTTAAGTGCATTATCACACCTCATTTCTCCCGATGGCAAATTGATGTCAATATTAATCACGTTCTACATGCTGCACCAGCATTTCATTCACTTTATTAATTTCCAAATGTAACAGATGTCATTAAGCCCCGCAGCACCCCTTGCTGTGCATGAACCGACACAACTTAAATTCAATCACCACAGTGTTCAATTCAATCACCACCGGTGTTCAGTTCCTTATTCTAAAAACATAATTCCATAACGCATGTGTGCTCAGCCTGAGAACCGCACTGGAGCAATGTCATTATATGATGTTGGATTTCAAATCCTCAACATCCGCAGGTGGCATATTCTTTATTCCTTGCCAACCAGGATCTCTGGGGAATTTCCTGTTTGAAGGGGCCTCCCTCCCAGAGCCCAAATGTCATTTCCATTGAGCTCGGCAGAATGTTTTTATCATTAGCCTGGGGGAACAGAGGGTTTCTCATTTAACTGCTGTCCCCCCACCCTCCTCCCACAGCTCTCCTTACTGTATTTTAAGTTGCTGAAGCTTCGGTCTGTCCCTCTGTCCTTTTTCTATTCTTGGTTTCTTTTCTTTCAGGGTCCTTTAAGCCTAGTCGCCAATTGTTATAAAGTCTTGCTGGTAGTTAATAAAGCTGGGACTCAACACACAGACCTGCTGTGGAGTCAGTGGTAGTTCCAGGTAGCTTTAATTTAGAGATGTACAGCATTTACACCAATCCAGTTACTCTTCAGTTATATACAAGACATGTAGTATAGGACAGGGACAAGGAGGGTAATGGACCTACATACAGAGGAGAAGAAAACCCACCGGCCATCCATCTATTCCAGCTCAGGCCCCCAACTGACACACTCAGAACATTCACTCACAGATCCACACAACATTTTCCTGAGCTGCATTAATGCATCAACATTCTGACAGCAAGCACTCCAGTCTAGTGACATCACAAGACAAGACTACATTACCACATCTCCCTTTCATACCCTGACACAACCTTTCACAACACAGGGGAGTGAAAAACTCCCCCCGCTCGACAGACAGACAGACAAACAGACACACACACACCTCTCCCTCGCTGAATGGTAGAAGGGCTAACAAAGAACCACCTTGCTAGAAAAGGTCAAAAAAGAAACGTGCCACCAAGTTAGTACTTAGGTAAGCCTATTGTGCACAACCGGGACTGTGAATATAGTCTGCAGTAGAAAATAGCACAATAGTTAGTAGAACACGTCCACTGCCACCAGCCATAACTAGAAGGTTGTATCTGTGACAATAGTCACAGGAGCAGAGTGAATACTAGGTATCCACATAGTACTCCACAGAGTGGTGTGTGCTAATCTCTCACAGTATAATGTTTTAGAAAAGAACAGTAGTTACTTAAGTATATCAAAAAGAATCTCAAAGTAGGACCCAAGGGGTCCCCAGCAAAACTGCACATAGAGTGCTGTGGGCTGCAAAAGTAAAATACAGATGCCTTCAAAGAGATGGAGGAAGGTAGACTCCATAAGAAAGTTAAAACACAGAACAGAGTTCCAAAAAGACACAGCACATAAGAATGAATGAGTGTAAAAGACTCCACTCATTCAGGATGTAACCAAAAATGTCCAGAAGTCCAGCAAAAGGTGCTGGCGGTCTCACTAGGAGACGGTATGAAGCATATACATGATAAACCTCCCTAACACAGGCCGTGACAACTTTATACTTTAATTGGCTGCACGACAGTGTAGCCTTTTTACGACATTGATAGCCACTTGCTCCATGATCTTGGTCCACTATCTATGCATGTTTCCACTGTTTGCATTCACTGTTTTTAACTTACCTTGAATTGCTACCTCTATATAACTTGTGCCTGTACACCTGTACTGATCCATCTACATCTCCCCTCCCCTTTTTGCCCTTTTGCCTCTTTCCCTCTCCCCTCTGGTCGTCTGCCACCCTTCTCATCTCAATCCTTAAGTTTGTAAGCGTGCCCGCCTCTGCCGAGACTTGGTCCCGCTACTGCCTGGCAATACCAATTACATTTCCACGTCTGCCCCGCCACCTCACCTTACGAGACCCTCCGTCCCCTGCTCCGCGCTGACCCTTCTCACGCTTCTTGAGGTGCATACCCTGAGGTGCTTCCCCTGTTCTATGTGCTGGATACCTCAAACCCACCCTCTTCTACTTCCCACTCTACTTCCTACTCTCTCTTGCCTGCATCTCCCCCCTCCTCTGGGGACCTAGACACTCCCTCGATGTCTTCCCCTCCTAGCACTTACTCCTATCATCTGTTCCTTGACCGCTGATAGTAGCTGGTCTGTCTCCCCTCCTACCCTTTGTTCTCCATTCCCCCTCCCTTGCTTTAAATTTATCTCTGATAAAATTTGCTCAGCAGCGTGTCCTGTTCCTCCTCTCCCCTCTATCCCTCCTGCCCCCCCCAACCCTCCTCTTGTATTCCTCCTGCACTGCGTAAATTGTCGTCAGACATAGTAATGTTACTGCTTGCTTTGTTCTCCTTTTCCATTACCTCCTGCCTTACTTCTTCTATGCACTTGCACTATCAGAAATGTCGACAGGCCTATTACGATAGTCTTTTTTTCACATTCTGTATTGTTTCAAGGACTTTAACTGAATGTACTGTATTTTTCCTTTGTTCCCTCCCCTCCTTGAAGCGCTTTGAAACACTTTTGTGTATAGGCGCTATATAAATAAACTATCATATCATATCATACTAAACTATCATATCATGAAGAAAGAGCAAAGTATTTTAAAGACATATTACCTAACAATTATGTTTTTGGCACTTCTTTGTGTGTTTTAACAGAGTGGACAGCCAATGTTGCTGTATCTGTTTATACCAACATAGCTTTCCCCAGAGCCTAAACTTTTTCATTTTTGGGCATGCTATCCAGTTCTGACCATAGGGGACTAGCAGAAACCTTAATCCATACCCCTGTAGTTTGATTATGCCTGTGAATGTGGTGTATGACTCAAATCCTGAAAGATGCACAGGTTGTAATTGGAGAGCGTGTGTGTGTGTGTCCCCAAGCCATTCAAATGACCCTACCTGGAAACACATCAGAGATGATGGAGAAGAAGATGCTGTGCTTAAGATTCATGCTGGAAGTTTGTGGCCCCGACTCCAAAGCATCACTAAAGTGTAGTTCTCCAGGGGAATCCAGTGTCAGGCTCTTCTTCAGAAACAGAGAACAGATGCATCTTCCTGCACTGCAGCCTTGTGTACTCAAACCATCCCAATGGGCCTCCCAAAGGAGGTCTCTACGAAAGAAATCAGTTCAGAACAGCACAACTTCAGAGGCTGCAGAGGTGGGTCTCACAAGCAGCCACAGGAGAAGTTACAGATATCTACTGGAAGATTAGATCTCCGTACTGGAACCACAAAGGGTCAAGGGAATGAGGGGGGGGGGGAATGGAGGGAGCAGACGGACACATGGTGTGGGTGCAGTGGGTGCTGTGGGAGCTGGGCATTGCCAGGGCCAGTGCCATCACGGCATGCAGGGGTAGGTGGGCAACTGTGCACGTTAACATGCACAGCAGTATGAATGTGGATGGGTGCACATGCAACCATGTGCGGCACCAGGTCTGGCTTTAGAACCAGAGCGCCACATTAGCCCCCCACTTACCCCCTCTGCCAAGCCAGCTTGGGGGAATCCTACATGGGCTCTCCCGAGCTGGCGTGGTGGGTGTAGACACCCTATTAAAAGGCAATATGCCCTGCTCTCATGCTGGCGCTGGGCATTCCAGAACGGGAGCAGGGCACATGTCATTACAATAGGGTGCTGATGCTAAACCAGAATGGGACAGCTGCCCACGCTAGTGTAGCAACAGCACCCTATTGTCGTGTTCTACTCCCCGCTCCAGCACAGGGAGTCAAACACAAATGGATTGCTGATGCTAGGCACCAAGTTAACCCCCCTGACACCAGGATGGGGGGCGGGAGGGTGCAAAATCACTTTGCAGTGGGCAGCATAACACCAATAGCCAGCCCTGTGCAGCACACCCATGTGTGCTGAGAAAGGCTAAGTGCCAAAGTGGATCTCTCCCCAGCCCACCCCATGGAAAGGCCACCTTGGCATTACAAGGGGCAAAGAGCACCCGCCAATGGAGTGTACACCCACAGCAGACACTTCACCCATCTTGCTCGGGTCAAATGCAATGGCCTGCAAACAACCATGCACTTCAATCCACATGTGTGGGATGTCCCTCCTCCATGTGGCATGTGCGAGTAGCAAGCCAAAATACCTGTATGCATGTTGACTAACTGCATGTCATTTTTCACCCAACAGGGTCGCAGCTAACTCAAGAGAAGGGGGGGGGAAAGGGCCATCAACCTCCCATGGCCGGACATCCAGGTTTACACCATCTGCCAGCGACGGGAAGGGCAGCCAAAGGTGACGGGAAGGGCAGCCAAAGGTGACGGGAATTGACACCAGGGTCCAGCTGCACCACACCAACCACCAGGGTCCAACTGCACCACGCCTGCCAGCACTGCACCCATTGGCATTGATGGGGACACTGCCACAGGGACTGCCTCCCTGGCACCTGCAACAGCCCCCCCCAACAGCTGGCCAATGTGGATACACCAGTGGAGCCAGCTGCTGGCAGGAGTGCAGAGGCACTGTGCATCCCACCACACAACAGGCCCATGAGACAATCTCGTTATATTAGCGGGACAGCCAGCATCATGGTCAGCATGGCCAGGAGTCAGAGGGCGACTCCCTCATCAGGCCCTATGGGTCACTGTGCATCAGCCCCAGCCCATTCCACAGCCCTCAACCCATTCCCCAGGCCACACAGGATGAAGCACTTGTGAGGAGGCTGGACACGATGGAAGAACACCAGGTGCACCTCGAGACACTTGTAGATGCGCATGTCCTCCACCTCCAGGCCATCCGGGACTATGTCCAGGATGCCACCTGCAGGATTGTGAAGGCCATGAACCGTAACCAACGTCAAGCGGCTGAGCCCTCTGCTGCCCTGACTGTCTATGGACAAAGGGAGCGGAAGTTAACCAAAGGCATCTCAGCCTTGGCCGAGGCCATGCTGGCTAACATGCAGTTGCCAATGCACCACATCCCTGGGCCACGGTCTGAGCAATCCAGTTCCGTCACCCTCAGAGGGTTTGTTGGCCAGCACCCCAAGGGTGTGCACATGCTAGCTCCAAAAGTGCTGAGGGACACTAGTAAGGGAAAGAGGCCACGCAAGTGAGTGGACATGTGCTGACAGGCACAAGGGTGTGTTGGGGATGGGAGTTGTGTGGAGAGGGTGTTGGGGATAAGGGGGAAGTGTGTTTTGGGGATGGTGTTGGGGAGGGTGTGTGTTGGGGATGGTGATGGGGGAGGGGCAGATGGTGTGTTGGGGAAATGTTGTGGGGAGGGTCTATGCACAGTTCCACAGTAAACCTCAGTTCACTTGAAGGAATGCGGGGACATTCCTTATTTGTGTGCATGCGTTTAATTTTTTACATGAAAATCTGTACAGTGGTGCAAGACGTGGTTAGAAAGGTGTTCAGAAATAATGGTCAATGAGCTCTTGATAAACCATACGTCCATACCTGGCCTCTGCCCCGGCCACTGCACGACAGTGCATCATCCACAGGCAGGGTGTCTGCCTCAACAGGGGGTGGCATGTCCACATCAGGTGGTAGAGGGACATTCTTCCTGAGGCACATGTTGTGTAGCACGGCTCAGGTAAGCACAAATTCCCCAAGCTTTACGGCCTATACAACAATGCCCCTCCTGTCCAGTCTGGGCAGTGGAAATGAGCCTTCAAGAGGCCGTAGGTCCGCTCAACACAGAGCCTGTACATGGGCATCATTGCCGACCACCTCCAGTGGCATCTCTGAATGCCGCACGGGTGTCATGAGCCATGGTAGCATGGGGGTATACATAGTCACCTGCAAGGACAAAGATCAGAGGCATCAGTCACAGGGCATTGTGGATGTTTTGCCTTTTACGACGGCATGTTGTGCAAGCATTCAGAGTATGATCGCACAACATGTCTTACATTCACAGTACTTGCACGTGGTATCAAAGTATTTGCATTGTTCTGTTACACCATGCACAAAGCTCACAGCCAGCCGTTAAATCTTTTAAGGTCTGTGAATGTTATAGCAGGGTTCCTGTTTGTGGCCTGTGCGTTGCTCTCATGCATGTGCCCGGATGGTTGGTTAGTTGTACCTAAGCAGGTTTCTGTTGTCCGAGTCCATTCAATGATCGTGTCAACTACCTAAGTAAATGGCATCACTACCACCAGTGTTACTTTCCTTTAGTTCTGTGTTTCACTTTGTGGTTCAAGTAGTATGGATGTATAATGTTGCATTGTGGTACCTGTAGTCATGTGTGTGTGATTCAGGTCTGTAGGGGCAATGTGCATTTGTAATGTCATACAGCATTGTCCATCATTTCCCGTGGGTTGTAGGCTGTTATTTGTGCGGTGAGAGGGAGGTCCTGCATGTACAAGGCCTTGACAGGGCATGCATTTTCTTTGTTGCGACTATGCACTCCTCCCCCTTCAAATTGTCTTTCTGTATTGCTGCACAATGAAGTTGTGTGATGGCACTTGTACTCAAACACTATCTACATTAGCTGGCCTCTTTGCCTCTCCATGTATCCAGGCAATGTACGGTGCGGGCACAGCAGTGTGTGAGGTCTGGATCGCAGGTGACCTGGACGTTGAGGGAGTGAAAATGCTTCCTGTTGCGGTATACCTGTTCATGTGCCTGGGCTGCACATCGGTGCAGTCCAGGGCAGCAATGACATTTGGCATGTGGGCAACAGCATAAAGCCTGGGTGGTGGGCAGGGAGATATACTGGGACACATGGCACAGGAGGGCTTATAGCACCTGTACAAGCACCTTTGAAAATGTGGGCTGTGCAATGCAGTGCAGCATGATCACAGAGTGCTGGAAGGTGCCAGTTCCCAGGAAATGCACTAGCTTCAGCAGTGGTCGCACAGCTGTTCTGATGTTTATCGTGCGCTCTAGGTCTTCTTGGATTAAGGTGTGCAGCTCACCTATGACTCCCTGTTAAGACGGTACAAGGTGACCAGTTGGTTGTCAGTGAGGGCCTGACTTGGGGTATATGATATGATAATGATATATGTTATTTATAACGGGCTTAATACCCAGAGGTTTCTAAGCGCAGACCCGGGGATCGAACTGTGTTGCTCCTTGTCGTCTTGCTTCCAAGGCGAGCATGTTGCCCCTGAGCTATCCTCCCGAGACAATATGGGCGCTCATTTTACATGGCAGCGTCTCCTCCTCCCCTCCTCCTCCTCTATTCACCTTGTGCCCTGTACTGGTTCTCCTGCCTGTTTAGAACAATGCGCAGTGAAAGCGAACCCCAATTTACGGGGACACGCCATAAATATTTTGGGGTACCCCCTGATAACGCCCCGTCGTGTGGCTTATGTTGCCTTCTTGAGTGGACTTTATGCACCTGCGCCTTAATTTGTGGCACCCGTTTGCATTCACCATCACCTGAATGGTGGAGGTAACTGTGCTGTTTTGTTGACGGTATTACCAACATTTCCCAACTTGGAATAGGGTATACAGCTTGTGTGTTCTCAACGGTAATTCCACTAACTAATTCCGCTGACTGGTTTATTGTCGGTGGAATTACCGTCGACGGAATTAGCTAAGATTTGTGATTCGGCAGAATGGTAAATGTGGCAGTAATTGCATTACTGCAGCTTTTACCATGTAACGCCCAACTCATAATGACCCCCAATAACTGAACCGTACCTCACTGGACAGTGGCCGTGAGACCCTCATGTGCATGAACTTTCATGCATGAAATATAAATATATCTGGGCTAGAGGAGGGTGCTGGCGCTATGGAAGAAATGTTGGCTGATGAGGAATCCCGATTGGCAGTCCAGGATTTACATCTACTTATAGGAAAGCAACAACTTATCTGTGTGACAACACCCTAAAGAGTATACGGACACTTTGTATTTTTAGATTTAACCTTCCCTCTCTACCTGCCATCGAACCTTAAGGGTTGAGTTGGGTTGACTTTTGCCCTGCATGTTCACATTATTGCTGGGCCTTCATCGGTTTTGTTTTCTGGTTTATCTTGCATTTGTTTCTTTATTGTTTTCTCCTGTTCTATTTCTGGCTTCATCATTCCTTTGTTAATTTATGTTTTATCACTTTATGTATGTAGGGGAGGATAGGTCAAGAGGATGCCCCTTCCACTACTTCTCTCACTCTGGTGAAGACTCCTGACTCGTCGGCAGCCCACCGGCTCCAGGGCCCAGGCGGCAGACCGACACATGAGGCTGCACCGCCACGTTATGTGGCAGAGCACAGACGCCATCTTGTACTAAGCCAACTCCATTTTGTTAAAAACATTTAGATCTAACCCAGGAAGAGCAAACATGCACACTGAAAGCTGCAGCTTGACCTCCACTCGACCACGCTCACAGAGGCCCACACTTTCCCCACCCTTCGCCTCATGGCAGATCCGGTGAAGACTCGTTCTAACGAGCAATCAGACACGAAGAAACAACAAAATAAAACACTGTAGCTGTTAACCTTCCGCAGTACATCATTGCCTCAGCCATGAACGGGAACATCAGAAAGTAACTGAAACCAGCCCAAAACCTGCATGCCCTGACCCTGTACCAAGCCCCCAGCGTTAGACTGTGTGGCGCCCCACACCCCTGCCTACCCTGAGAACTCTTATGTGTAGAAACCATTTATGTAATATATGTCGTGTTGACTAACGTTTGCTGCTAATGTGAAGAAGAATGGGTAAAGAGTAACATGCAACAGATATTGTTTATAATGTGAAGATGTACAAAGACTGGCTAAATGATGACACTATACAATAATATGCGTTGCCCTCTTTGCACATACACCTGCCTAACGCTACCTCATGTTCGTGCTTCAAAAGCGACCGCAAACATAAATACAACGTTTTTAAAGCTGCGGTTTTATTTCTAAGTTTTCCGGGTTCCTCCAGCCCGGAAAACTTAGAAAAAAAACGCAGCTAGTGCTTATTTTTAAAAAACAATAAATAGCACTTACTGAGATTCAGCTGCAGCTTTCCTGCTCTGGTCTCTGGTCCCCGTCCTCCGCGTACAGCACCAATGAAGGAAAAGCCACCCAGCGGTAGCTTTTGTTTACTACAGCTGGGTGGCTTTTCCTTCATTAGTGCCGCAAAAGCAAAAGCCAGCACAGGCGGGCATCCATTTCACAAAATGGATGCGCCCATGTGCTTGCTTTTTGCGAATTTTGAGCTTGAATATTTCAAAATTTTACATAGGAAGTTTAAAAAAAAAAAAAGTGCTAGTATTTTTTTTTAATGTTGCCTATCTATTTTTTAAATACATTTTTTTGCTGGACTTCCCCTTTAAGGCAATGGCAATAATGAGAGACCAACTCCCAGAGAAGGCCAAAAAAACTTGGAATTGTGAGAGCTGAAGACATTTCTCATATGAGTGTAGAAGCAGACCGAACACAGCTTACCAAGATGATCAGTATTGCGGGCACCCCCATCCAGGGAGCCCCTACGGACTGCCCCGGGATGAAGAAAGAAAACAGCCAGAACGCAGAGGGCAAGAGCAAAGTAGAAAACGACCACATAATGTTCAACAACACCCACAAAGTACCGAACACCTCCCATACACACAAAATAACCCCTTCACCACAACACCAAATGGCGCACCTGGCCCATATGGAGAAGTAGCGATAGTGTCAGGTAATCTTCAGTCGAGAGGAAACGACGAGACACCCAGCATAGAACAGCCCACAGGGAGCACTTGCGTGTCCAATCCTATTGACAAACTTCAATGCAAATGAGGAACCATTGAAAGGGGCAGAGACAGAGAATAAGCAGTTCATCTTTATGGTAGATTCCGGAGCCGAGAAATCATGTATACGTGAAGGTTGGTTTCCGCTATCTAATCGTAAATTAAAGACGCAAGAGTTCTCTGGGGCTGTGATAAGTTCCTTACACAGAAGATTTGGATGTGACAGTGGAAGAAAAAACAGTAAGAGCACCCCTATTGTATTATGAGCAATCCCCTGTCAACCTGCTGGGAAGAGATCTCCTCAGCAAGTTCAACATGACTATTTCTTTTACCAGAAGAGAAGAGATTGTTTGCTCAACCCCAGAGATGTGCTCTATGCGTGTGATGCTAGTGATATATTCGCGAGCAACATGCCCAGAGGTACGCAGCATACCGATGGACCCAGATATGTTCATACATGGGTTAAAATCATTGGCACGGGTGGTCAAAGAGTTGAAAAAACTGGAGTGGAGGGTGCCAGTAGAATTTATTTTTCGTCCAATAGCCCGCCCAGAATTAGTGCCAGGAACAGTCATGTTGCTGGACATATTTGCAGTACAAATCTCAGCCAAAACAATAGCTGCAATACACGATTGTGAATAGTGTACAGTTTTATGCATAAACACCGACATTGCACTACAAAATCTGTCAGATGAGAAAAAAATTTCAGAATCAGAGAGTGATGGAGAAATCATAATGGAGATAGGGATCCCTTGTAAAATAATGATACAACAAAGACAAAAGCCAGTACAGCTCATGGCGGTAGTGAGGGCCCCACCGTCATTTTTTAATGATGACATGCAATCAGTGCCCTGGCAGTTATGGACATCTGGACCCCATGACGTAGGGCTACTGCACGGGGTCACTCCAGTGAGAATTAACCTCAAGCCTGGAGCCATACTGCCCCGAGTAAAACAATACCCTCTGTCCCGAGAAGCAGAAGAAGAGATAAAAGAAACGATCAACGCACTATTGGCACAGGAGATGATAGTACCTTCAAACTCCCCATGCAACACATGCATTTACCCCATCAAAAAAGCAAAAGACGGAGCATGGAGGATGATCCAAGATCTATGCCCACTTAATGACGTCATTCAGAAAGAGTTCCCTTTGGTCCCAAATCCTGCATCTATTTTATGCAGCATCCCAAAAGATGCATCTCACTTCACCGTGGTGGATTTGAAGAATGCATTCTTTTCCATACCACTCGCAGAAGACTGTAGATAACTCACAGCATTCACCCTAGGGAAGAGAAGGTACAAACACTGCAGATTGCCCCAGGGTTACTGTGAGAGCCCCAGCATATTCAACAGAATATTGCATGAAGACCTCGGAAACATGACAGCAGGCAGCACAATAATTCAGTAAGTAGATGATCTACTGATCTGCAGTAAAAACGAAGCCGAATGTAGAAAATACTCCATGCCCTCTTGACATTGCTGGCTCAAAAGGGGTACAAGGTAGACAGAGAAAAATTGCAATACTGTCAACGTGAAGTACTGTACCTGGGGCAACTGATTTCGAAAGACGGCAAGAAAATGATACCAGACGGAGTTGGTCATTTCAGCTGTAGAAAGACCAAAAACAGTGAAAGAGATGCAAAAATTCCTAGGCATGTGCAACTACTGTCGTGCATGGATGTTAGGCTATGCTGCATACACACGCCCATTGCTTCAGGCACTCAAAGAAGCCCAAAAGGAAAATACAGAGATACAGTGGGACTCAGAATTATGTGATGCATTCACCTCACTCAAGGAACTCATTTCAAGCGCACCAGTGCTCGCGAACCCCGACTATGAACGCAAGTTCTACCTGTTCTCGCACTGCAAGAGAACACTCATGACAGCAGTCCTAACACAAAAAACATCACTAGGTCACAATCCTCTGGCATACTACAGCGAGACACTAGACGCTGTAATACAGAGACACTTTGCATGCGAACAGGCCCTCGCAGCCGCCGCGTTCGCCATTGAAAACAGTGCCACCATAGTAATGGAGTGCTCACTGACACTATATGTAGAACATTCATTGTTCGCCATACTAAAGCGATCAAAAAGCATGTTAACCACTCAGAGAGCCACTGCATACGAGATAATACTGTCAAGCGCCAATATACATGTAGTGAGGTGCAAGTTGGTCAACCCCGCAAGATTCATTTCAGATCCTTGCACTGTGGAGAATGTGCAAGCACATGACTGTGCGACATATCAGAGTGAGAAAAATGGAACAACTGCAGTAAGTGAAAACGCACTGGCTAAAGGTGAAATATTTTTTTTATAGATGAGTCAGCTTCCATAAATTCAGAAACTGGAGAAAAGCATGTGGGAGTGGCGATCGTGCGAATGAAAGAAGGTGAGTACGAGGTTCTAATACAACAGCGACTGCCCGCCCATTTCTCAGCACAGGCAGCAGAACTGGTAGCACTAATTGAAGCACTACGTGCGGCAAAAGGGTGCACAGTGCCAATTTACACAGATTCAGCATACAGGGCCACAACAGTACACGAAGGGCTCGGCAGGTGGGGAAGAAGAGAATTCAACAGGGCAGGTGGTTTGCCCGTACAACATGCAGAACTGCTAAAAAAAACTCATAGAAGCGTTAAAAGAACCCACCATGGTAGCAATAGTGAAATGCCAAGCCCACACCAATAATACAAACATTGTCTCTTTAAAAAAACAGATCCGCTAAAGAAGCGTCATATCTAACAAAAGAAAGAACGGGTGAGTACTTAGTGCGAAAAGAATCAGAGAATGATTTTACAGATGGATACAAAGCCATGCCAGTGTCCCAAATATTGGAGCTACAGAAAGGGACAACAGAGAACGAAAAGAAATTGTGAACAAAAAGAGTGTAGCCAGTCAGCTACTGATTTACTATGGCGGCAAAACACAGAAAAGGTAGTTATGCCAACTAAACTACTAGAAATAGCGTTCCAACAGCTACACTTCCCAGCACACAATGCAAAACAACACATTGCTACAGGAATACAGGAACATTGATTCATTCCAAAGTTACAAGAACAACTTTCAAAATTGACAATGAAATGTTCAACGTGCCAGATATACAATTCTGGCATGACTCTAAGGACACTGAAGAAAACAATACCCAAGCCGGTAGGTCCGTTCAGAGAGCTGCATATAGATTATGCAGACATGGGAAAAAGATGTAACGGAGCGAGGTATATGGTAGTGGTAGTTTGCCCCTTTTCACGATGGATAGAGGCAGGTCCCTGTGCCCGCCCAGATGCCAAGTGCGCTGCAAAGTTCCTAGTGCGGAAAGTATTCCCCCGCTGGGAGATTTGTGATGTGATTCGCTCTGACAATGGCACACATTTTGTGAACGATCTCTTCAAAGAAGTAACATCAATGCTAGAAATCAAACTCAAATTATGCTCCATTTATCACCCGCAAAGTAACGGCATGGTAGAAAAAATAAACGTACTACTTAAAAGAAGACTCAAAATTGTGTTTCACCCTTAAGAAAAACTGTGTGCATTGTCTCCCCCTGGCCTTGTTTGAGCTGAGAAATCAGCCCAGCAAAGACCACCATTTGTCACCACATGAGATTGTGACAGAAAGACGAATGCACACAGCACACTCACCTCTCCGCAGACATTCGGATGCACTCAGAAGCGCCACTGTACTAGAAAAGAAATTCAACGAATACATGACAAAACTTACTAAGGCAGCACGCATGATAGCAAAACAACTCGCTCCGCCATTCGCAAGTGAGGAGGAGAGTGAAACACCTACTCCAGAACAAGAAAACCCAACAGGTCAGCTAGAACCGGATGAGATGGTCTATGGCAGAAGTTTCATTCGTAGGTGAAATGCTCCAAGATTTCATGGCCCATACAGTAATATTTTGCACACCCATAGCAGTGAAAGTGAAGAGCTTGAGATATTGAATACATTTGACAGACGTCTGAAAAGCCTATGACAATGTAGAACCAGCAAAAAGTGCAGAGAGCCCTGATAAAAAAATATGCAAGAATAGAGCAGAAATAGTGTAAATAAAAATATGCATGGTGAACGTGCATGGTCTACTGAATGACAAATATATTATAACAATGTTTACAGCAAAAAGTTACAGTATTGAATGAAAATGACCAGTTTCTCTCAGCCTCTTTTTTCCTTTGACATTCTCTCTCTTTCTCTCTCCTTCAATTACTCTTCCCCACCCCATCTCCATTCTCAGTACCTTCATTTTCACACTATACATTTTACACCATCTCTCGTTTTCTCTGTCTCTTTCTCTCGCCATTCCAAAGTTGAAAATGCAAATATGAATACAACTATATGCTTAATATGCCTTTTATTTTTTAACATATAGAATAAACCATGGCAACGAACAGGCATCCTGCAACAACTAGAAATAGAGACGCTAGGAGTAGAAATGTTTCTTTTGATTTACGTACATATTCATATAAATGCGGTTTGACTGTCAGTGCAATTATATTTTTCACACTCATGTTTGGCCTGATACTCTATTGGATAATAGCATTTATCTGCATTGAGATAAATGAGGGGGGAGGTAATGGAACAAACATGGAAAATGTAAGCAAATCATTTAAGGAGGGTAATTATTAAATATGGGATGGTTTCCAGCTAGTATGGGGGTACAGCCCCCACCCAGACCATGCAAAACGTCAAAATGATAATAAAAGGTCAACCACACCTCCAGAGCCCAAACGCAATGCAATAAATTTCAGTGTACATGAGCTAAATGACCGGCATCCCTCTGTTATATCATGGCTGCATGACACCACTGATACCCTGCCTACAACGACAACCTATCCTCCCTAGAAAATGTTTACACCTCAGAAAAGATGAAAGAAAATGCTGAAATAGCTAACAATTTCATGTCTCTGTATGAGGAGTGGGAGAAGGGGGGTCTGAAAAAAGGGAGTCACTATTACATGCAGCCAAAAACACAAAAACATTTCTTAAAAGTAGTAGAAGAAAGAGAGATGGGTAGAAAGAAATGACGAATAATCTGGCCTGAAACTAGATACAATAGAAGATCCCAGGCACCCAAATCAGTAGAATAAATGGTATGCAGACATGAGCTCCACAATAACTAAACTAATAACTAATGAAAGTTGCTACGTGTGCTCACTGATTCCCCCATGCCTCAGACACACCTAAAGTTTTAATGCCACAAGAATTGCCTCTCGCAGATGCCCAATGTCTCCTTCATCTTACCCTGTGCAGAATTAAGAACACCTTCCAGACACACACAGTATCTTTTGAAATGATGCAAAATGAGAAAACATGCTACTCCAGAGCGAAAGGAGTGGTGTGTATGAAAAAACCTTTTTTCGTCATACGAAAAACAGTGTTTTCTAAAAACAAATGAAAAGATGATGTGATAACATGCAAGGCAGAAGCGCTGCGAGGATTGCCAGCAGAAAAATTACAGTGGATCGAGAAAACATGCACCCCGGTCTGGGCCTAACATATCTCTAAACTAACATGGGTGAGCGCAATCGAAAAAACATTCAAACTGCAAAAAGAATTAGACTATGAACTGTGCTTCCAAGAGGAAGGACAAATGGACATGAGAAGAAACAAAAACTGCAGTAAAACGCTCACGATTCCTGATATGAGGAAGAGAACAGCAGCACTCATGGACACTTACTGAGCGTGCGGCAAACAAGCATACCTGCACCTCCAGCCATCTTGGAGGGCCACATGCTCTCTTGCGACGCTGCACTCTGCTCTAATGGTAATACCAGAAAGCCACACCGAAGAAGGGCGAACACCAGCAGATCGAGACACAGAGTGTACAACCAACTGAAGAGCCACCACTGTATGCCCTGTCGAAGGACAATATCCAAGGGGTCGTATCCAGGAAACGAAGGTCGTCTAACTACATATCCAAGGCTTCATCCGAGCTACTGGCACAGATCCCAGATGGTAGACTGTTCAGCTCTGCCGAAACTTTCTTTGCATCCCTTGTCCCAAGCATCCAGGCACGAGCAAATGCAAAGTGGCTCCAAATCACACGTTGGAAGCTGATCTAACTAGCCAACGACACTGAAGAAGGGTTCAACGTGATCAAGGTGGAATTAAGGGCTCTGAGGCTAATGACGATGCAGAACAGGTATGCCCTAGACCTGTTGACGGCGATGTATGGAGGTGTTTACCAAAACAAATCGGGAGCGCGTGTTGCACATTCGTGCCTTCTGAAGACGCAGATAATGAAACACTATCGCACGTTATCACCGCAGTGCACAACTTGGGAAAACGCATGAAGAAGGAAGGTGGCGCGGAGGCAAGCACATGGTACGACAACACCTTTTCATGGATGCCTTCCTGGATGAGACTCACCATCAAAATGTTGATGCCCCTCATCGTGTTTTCCCTCTTGATTTTTTGTGTGTGCCAGCTGGGTCTTCGCTGCTGCGCAGTCCGCAATGGAGCAATGATGATGGTGACAGTGGGCAACGCTAGAAAAGTGGCACGACCACAACAGGAGGCACATATGCAGACTGGCAAAAGCTTGGAGCCAAAGTATAGAATGGTTCCAATGTACTAAGATGAGAATATAGTGAATAGGTTATATCACACTATGATAAAGGAGCCTTTGGAACTAGAATGGCACACAGAGGTATGGGTAGACCTCGATAGAACGGGAGACTGTATATATGACCTGCACATCAGATGAATACGCTAGAAGAGGAAAAATCCTCCGGGGAGTATGCAGAGCTTGGATGCCAATAAAAAGAACACCGGCCTGAGAGAAGACCGTGTTAGCTGAAAAGAAGCGCGAGCGGCTGGAGAAGCTAAGATATTCATTACTTAAGTAACGAAAGGGGGGAAATGTAGGGGAGGATAGGTCATTAGGACCCCCCTCCCACCCTGGTCATGACTCGTCAGCAGCCCACCGGCCCCCGGGCCCAGGCGTCAGGGCGGCTGCAGACCGACATGTGAGGCTGCACCGCCACATTATGTGGCAGAGCACAGACGCCATCTTGTACTAAGCCAACTCCATTTTGTTAAAAACGTTTAGATCTAACCCAGGCAGAGCAAACATGCACCCTGAAAGCTGCAGCTTGACCCCCACTCCACCGCGCTCACAGAGGCCCACACTCCCCCCCCCCACCCTTCGCCGCATGGCAGATCCGCTGAAGACTCGTTCTCACGAGCAACCAGACATGAACAAACAACAAAATAAAACACTGTAGCTGTTAACCTTCCGCAGTACATCATTGCCTCAGCCATGAACGGGAACATTAGAGAGTAACTGAAACCAGGCCAAAACCTGCATGCCCTGACCCTGTACCAAGCCCCCAGCGTTAAACTGTGTTGCGCCCCACACCCCTGCCTACCCTGAGAACTCTTATAATGTGTAGAAACCATTTATGTAATACATGTCGTGTTGACTAACGTTCGCTGCTAATGTGAAGAAGAATGGGTAAAGAGTAAAATGCAACAGATATTGTTTATAATGTGAAGATGTACAAAGACTGGCTAAATGATGACACTATACAATAATATGCGTTGCTCTCTTTGCACATACACCTGCCTAACGCTACCTCATATGTATGTCAACGATAGATATGAAATGTTGTGCTAAAATGGTATGGCTCCCCAGTTAGTATCCCTTCTAATGCAAATGTATGCAAGTCATCCTAGAGAGTCCACATCTTGTTATTCGCCCCTCACCCAAGGAACAGTACACTGCCTTGTGCAGGATGCTGCGCACAGAGATGCAAGGCCATCGCCCCCTCCTCCCGCCCAGGCCCTCCAGAGATAGCTGGTGCTTGAACAGCACATCCTCGCCTCCCCTCCCCTCCCGACCCTGCTGGAGCCATTTCAAGCATCCGCCTCCCCCATGTCAGAGGCCGCCGCAGCCAGACTCTATGACTTACGAGCTACCTGGTCCTAAATCCCACCATCTCTTAGGCACCAGTTACATGCCCCCCACGAGCCAGTGGTATCTCCGCCGACCCCAAGTTAATGGCCCTCAAAGGAGGGCGCCCACCCTTGTACTAACAGATCGTAATACCATCCCTCACCGAATCTAACAAGACAGGGTGATCGAGTAACCCTTCCCATGCCCCCGACCATGCACATGGGACTAGCTTGTTTGAACCTAAGGTATCTTTACAAATGATGTATTGGGACACTTCCTATTGCATATCAATGTTCCTGTCTGCTTATTAATCTAAGGTCAGTGCTACAAGAGTTATAAGCCAGCGGAAGCATGCAGTGCAACGAATGGGTGTGAATGTGTGGCCACAAGGGCAAATGTCAGTTTAGTTACCAATCATCACTACAAGGCATGTCCGGCCCGGCACTCCACGGCAACCCCACGTGGCGCTGCACCAACGTCCACCAATCCTGAAGGAGCAACTGTCTACAATGTATACCCCCTAGACATCGCCAACCAATCCCCACGATTATGTGCCCCTTATAGCTTGTGTCACCCATGACGTTTTTCTGTAAATAAGTAGGCCTGTCTTTGCTATTGTCAGACAGAGCGCTCTCAGAGTTTGCAGAGCCCTTTGCATGTCCTATATTGATTTACATAAAAACCCTTTTGATCTCACCCGCACTTGGTCTTGGTCTCATTCCCTCCTGGGGTGTGTCCTTTATTGCCTCTCAATAAGGAGGGTGTGTTTCTGGAGACGCTTGCATTCATGTACCACCTCAATTATTGTAAAGCACTTTGGGTGATGTACTGTAAAAGTAAAATAAACAAATTATCAATAGCAGCAGGCCACTAACAGTGGCCACACAGGTTGGGGTAGGAGGTAGCACAGCTAAAGGCTATTTCCCGGGTCCATTGGTCACTTTGGGTGGCACAGTCGGTACTGGCCATGGCAACTCAAGGAGACTTGGGGCCCAGTTACTTTGTTTAAGGCGCCATTCGGCATGGGCAATGGGGACATTCGGTGTGTCTGTGTGGGGACACAGGCCATGCCGATTGAGCCAATCAGTTAGCTTGGGGTAACTGTAGTGACAATACTGTAGAGCCCAGTGGCACTGTAGTGACAATACTGCATATCTGATACGGTAAATCATTAAAATAAATAAATTAACAGAAAACACTTAGGTTAAGTTTCCTTTCCAAAAACCTGCCAATACAGGGAAACATATTTAACGGGAAATGTATGGTTGCAATGGAAAGAAATGCCCCCAAATATCCAGCTATGTTTTCATGTGTTACCCCACAAAACTCCATGCAAAACTGGCTTTTTATCGATTTTTTCACAGAAATGGTGCTCAAAATGCACAATTTGAACATAATATTTAAAAATATTTCAACCACCCCCCCCCCCCAGCAGAACCACGCTCACTTGGTTTGGGCTCCCTCGCTGCTGCGCTTGGCCACTCCAGTATGTTCGAGGGAAACATTTACACCCCTCTAATTAAGCAATTGACCAGTCATAATTGCCAGCTCCCTCAAACTACCAACCTAATTTACAAGGCAACAATTCTTCCCCTTACCTGGGTGGTATGGGAGGACTTTGATTAAGAATGATTTTCTTTTTGTAATTTGCAGAGCTATTTTGCTATGACTGGAACCATGACCAGACTTTGAAGGCAATTAAAGCATTATTACTTCACATATCTTGTTCAACACATTTATTTTGGGGATACAGGTCGGACCTTATGGTTACCTGTGCAGGGGGACTGTAAAGTGTTCTTCGTAGTACTTCGAAGTAAAGTATTACAGGGGTATTTTTGTATCACTTTTTTTTTTTTTAGTAAATCGTAGTTACTCACCGTAGTGACTAGAGTACTCATAGTCCATAGTCCCCTTTCCTCTAACCTTGTGGGCGTCTCCCAACATGGGGTTGGTACCGGAACTTTGGCAGTGAAAAATTGAGCTTTCCCGTTCAATTTACTATAGGGTGTGGCCTCGGCGTGAAAACGCCCCGCCGAAACCACGCCCTCTGGCACCTTAGCTCAGTCCCCTGAGGGATATATTGACCCACTCAACAGTATTTCTCCACATCAACAAGCTGCATTTGCGCAGATACAGCAAAATGAATGCGCTGGCTCCTGTGAGCGCCATGGCCTCAAAACGTTTTGCAGCAACAAATAAAATGGCTGCACCGTCCTGCCAAGCACACATCAAGCAGGAGGGATCCAGGGAACACACAGAGCATGCCAGTGTGTTCTGACATATAAAAAGGAAGAAAGTGAAAAAGCAGTGTTGCTTTGCTGCAAACCCTAAAATCAGAATTGAAAAGGAAATTTCTTCATCTTTAAAAAATGCTGCTTTGACGCTAAATACGTCTGTTCTTAAACCACTGTGATCAATAAGGCCCTGCCATGCCCAGTATATCTCATTTTGCCTCAAGCAAAACCAGGCATGATTCCTGAATGACAGGCCCTGTCAAAACAACTATGAAAAATCAACAAGAAACTTCACTTACTGCCGTGCACGGGAAACGCTTTATTTGGTGCTACAAAGTGTCAAAGGAATGAACCCTGCAAAAGAAATCATAGCTCTGTGCACATGTCAATTCCAGGACACCTTTGCCTGGTACAGACTGTTGTTTACAAGAAACCAACTATGGCTGCAAGACAATATTGGGAAGTAAGATGGCAAAATCGAATTTGAAAGGAAATAATAGCAGTTTTCACCACATGTGTAAAATGGGCTTTGCAAACTAAACAAAAATAAATGTCTGTTTTAAAGAAAAAGTAATATGTGGAATCAAAGCTTGTCTGTGCCTAGCAATGAGAAGGGGTTGGCTGCTGGGAAACACATATGGGCTAATTTTATTCCACAGGCTTGTTTTTTGATTCAGGACCAAATAAGGTTTTAAACTGACTTGGCTAGATTTTGCAAGCTTCCAAAAACAAGTTATTCTAGTTGGCCGAGCTAAGGCCTCCCCTAAGGAACACGAAAGTGATAATTGCTAGGTTGGAAAACTGTGACTGACCAGGACAAAGAAACTTCACATACTAATCAGACTTCAGTCTGGGCAGGGGCCTCTTTCAATAGAAATTCTGGGACATCAAAGTGCGAAGTGGATAAGGGGCAATAAACCTTCAAGCTGGATAAACCCATCCTCCCTTTGGGGGAAGTGACAGTTGGTGGTACCTGAAAAAGAAAGCAAATGGTCCAGTGTAGGACAAAGGACTGCCTTTTCCAAAGACTATTTTAAACTTCAAAGACATCTCTGCAGAAAGACTTTGTAAAAATGTGAAAAGGCTACAGTTTAAATTTGATTTTATGGGCTTTTATTTAAGACATTGTAGAGATCCCTGACACCTTGGGAATAGAAATGGCAAAGTATTGCGGATTATTAAAAAAAGTATCCATGTTACCAATGCACATTTGTTTACTTCCATCCCTTATGATAATCCACGCATGTGTATAGATAAAGCTATGGAATTTTATGCCGAATCCTTCATACTCAAAATGACCAAAAATGATTAAAAGGACAAAACAATCTCTCACAGATTGCAGGATTGGACTGCTATGCTCTACATAAAATATGTAACCTGATTATGTAATTTATTAAGGTGCTGCAAATGTACAAATGTGTAAATTCAGTTATGACTGATTTTTGGCAAAAAGGTCTCTGGGAAGTCTTTTCACCTCATTGAAGTACAACCCCTAAACTGAGTCACATCCTAGGGGAGGCAGCCAACATTGATTGCCCAATCCAGTTAGTAGAGGCGTGTTTAGTAGACTTCGATGATGTCACTATGTAATATAAAATAAGAGTCCCTGACAAGACTCTACACACACTCTTCCTGAAGTTCCTACACTCCATTGATCATCCAGATTCCAGACCCCAACTACAAGGCCAAAGCATTGCTGACCCTACTCCAGTGCCCACTGCAAAACCTAAGCAGTCCTAATCCTATTCCCAGCAAATCCTTCAATCTGAAAACCCACTAATCTCCCATTAAAAAGGGGAAAGCTGTGGTACTATTTGCATCCTGAACCTGCCTGGCTTGCTGCCAATAACTGCATGCCCACTGCCATCCTGCTATCCTGAAATTCTGCCATCCAGCTGACCTTTAGTATCCAGTGACCAGAATTGCCTATCCAGAAGTGCCATCCGGTGACTAGAGCTGCCCAGCTGTTTGCCAGGCGTGCCGCCGTTTAGTGACCAGGCCCTATTGACGGTCCAAAAATCCCAAAAAGTGGACTGAGTATAAATCACCACCCCATAGAAACCCATAGTATACCTTGTCTTGCCTTGGTCCTTATCCCACTCCCTAAACCATCCTATCCTTATCCTGATAACGTGTAAAACTGAGAAATTATCTGTGCAACCTTGTCCTTGCTTTCTAGTGCTAGCGCCATCTCTCTTTTCAATTTTGTCTTGTGTAATGCTATGCCATTAGTCATATTTCGAGTGATCGGACTGGTTTCCGCCAAGGCTGGTGGCTGGGGTGATAGGGTTGAACTTGTGAATCAACCTTGGATCTTACTGTGTCCATCCTTGGTGGTGTAGCCTGAATACTGTAGTTTAAAGTAAAACTATTCTTGTCACATCCGATTTCCTTTCCTATTTCACGGCTTCATTTTACTCAAAGCGCACCTTTTAATATCTTGTATAACTCAAACAATTTACCAGCTAGAGACTTATTTTAACTTCCAAAATATCCCTGTGATATACCTCTATCCCCCTGTCCAGAAACTCTGAATCAGTGTATTTCAGCCGTTTTTATTAAAAACCGTTTGGGTAATTTAAGGCGGGAATTAAGAAAATGCAACTTTTACACGTGTCATTTTGCTGCAATCTGTTTTAAACTTTCCACGCATTTTCGAACTGTATGCTTTTGGTAATCCATTCTTTGTGATTGTTAGTGTCTTTGTATTGTTGCTTTAGTGAGAAATTATATTTGCTTCAAGGTTTTTAACACACATTAGTTATTTGTCCATTTCCGTGTATCATTTCATAACATTGCAAGGGGTTTAAAATCTGCTTATGTTTATCCACTCAGAATGTATTATTTGTGGGTTGAGGTAACATCGCAGGGGTAAATTCTAACTTGGGTACTATATTTCCTAAATAAAAAAGTGCTCATATTCTGCTGTGCTGTGTATATGTTCCACTAGAAGGTTAAACCCAGTGCATTGCTCGCATTCTCATAATCACCCCATTGGTGATTGCAGCTACATATTAAAAAGTGTATGATTTTTTTTGCATTTTAAAATAAATATATATTGCATTTTACCAACCAGTCTGGTTCATGGTCCATTGTGACCCGGGTTATTTGAAACGGGGGTGTGATATGAGTGGTGCACCATCTCAAAATTGAATCTGCATAAAATAAGGAAGAAAGCATCTCAATTGTGCGCTACATACTAGGCCGAGACCAAGGTGTGTCTCGCTGGATTGAAATCCTTAACACCCCTTTGAACACATCTGACGCCTAGATACCCAGCTACTCTTAGAACATATAAGCCCTTGGTATGCTAGCGTGGGGAAGGCGGGTTGGGACAAATGGAGGTAAGGGGTCTGGGAGTACTCTAGTCACTACAGTGCGTAACTTTAATTACTCATACGTCCCGTCCCCTTTCCTCAATCCTTGTGGGTGATTCCACTGAACAAGAACATAGGGTGGAGCTGTGATAACCTGCCTCATATCTAGGACGAAGCAAAAAGGTTCTTCAGAACTGCATGACCAAACTCTGCATCAACCCTGGAGCTGGTGTGTCCAGTGAGTGGTGCTTACAGAAGGCCGGAGTTGCCCAAGTAGCCACCTTGCTGATGACATCCCAAGAAGCAGGTCTCTGAAACGTGACAGCCATGGCCTTGGCTCTGACCGCATGGGCATAAATCCCCTAAGAACAGGTTTGCCCACGGCTGTGTATGCCTCTGAAATGGCCTGAACCATCCAACAGGCGATGGAAGCTTTGGAAGCCATGGGAGGAGCCCCCAAAAGTCACGAACAATGCCTCTGACTTCCTGAAGGATTTCGTCCGAGAGAAGCAAAACTTGAGGACCCTCTTGAGGTAAAAGGAATGCAGGGCCCTCTCTGCCTCTGACGACTGAGGGTTCAGGAAGAACCCTTGCAAGCAGATCTCTTAATTCAAACGAAATTGCGAGACCATTGTTGGGAAGGAGATGAACCTATCCCACCCCTAGAGTAAGGCAAATCCCGTAAATACACGTGGTATGTGCCAGGGAGGGCGTATTAAGAGACCCTGCACAAACACAATATTATGCGAAATGTAGATGCGCGCGCATATAAACAGGCGCCATTTTGTAGTTCTTGTATAAACATTGGGGCCTGCAAGGATGCGCTGTAGACACAGACCACAAACCTAACGAAGAAACCTGGAAAGGCCCAATCGCTGATGATAGAGAGACCCATGCTGCTAGCCCCCAGAGAAACTCTTTGTTCCACAACTGTTGCCAATGCCGGGAAGGAATGTACCCCGCAAGGCCGCGAGACAGTATCAGGCGTATCACAGTGCACGTTCATCACAGCCAGGCAAAACCATGGCCTACGACCACCCCGACCAGCCAACCATAAACCCACTGGCGATAAAAGATCAAAAGAACCCGACCATTCCACCTTATTTCAGAATGACAAGATTTGTAATGCGAGGTACAGGGTGAAATTAATTAAAATCCAAAGAGGGTGAAAGCCTTGGGTGCGGATAGTGCAATACAGAAGGAGTGAAGAATATGTGGGTCAGCATGATCTTAAAACTCCCCCCGTGCCAGTCCCCGAGCCTCCCAGGTGCACAGCATAATGATACGAGTAGCATTGTTTTACATAGTAACTAATTGCGAACTCGACCTTGGGTCCCTGCAGATAAGCCCGGCAGACCCCAAGGAAGACAGACGGACGGGGTTGGGGCCAATGGCCTAGCACCTCCTATAGGGCAGGCTGACCATGTAGAAGGTCTAAACAACCAGCCACATGTGTTTTTACTGTATATGTTTACGTCACTGAGGACGATTTGTTTCCTTATAACATTCTGCTTTTATCATTTTTCGGCAGAAAGTTCTTGAGCTGCAGAGTTCTTTGCTGGCAGACCTATTATTTGTCTGATTAAAACTTGGTATCCCTGCCAGAATCTCTTGTCCTTTTTTCCCCAGGGGGTTCGATTTGTTCTAGTGTGAGCGTATAGGGGCGTGCCTTCACCACCTTGGCCAGGAAGTTTGTGTGAGTGTGCAAGAGGACCTTGTCATGGTGAAACGAGGACAATGCCTGCAGCTCACGAACCATGCGCGCAGAGGTGAGAGCTACCAGTAAAACAGTTAAAGGAATGGTTCAGTCAAAAAATGTTATTGTCCCTACGGGTCGGCCATGCTTTTTTAAGCCTAAGTCGCTCGATTTTAGAAAAATTTCCTATGGACATTACCCGAGTTTTCGTCCATTAAACGCACGCGAAAACAGGGATCAGGGAGCTGCCATTTTGTGATAATCCTATCACTTGCCCCATCAACCTGGCTGACCTGCTTTTGCGGCACTAAATCATATCCCTCGCCTCTGAGCCTGTCATCCGCAGATGCGTACCGCCCATTTCACAACGCCAAAGCACGTCTCGTGTCAACAATCGCTGCGCTTCAGCTAATGACATGTCGCCATGTCGCCACAGACCGTTTCACAACACACAGCAGCAGATTTTCGATTCCATTCCTCCCACTGTATTTCTTTGAGTATTCTGTGACTCGTTTCTGTGCTCTGGTCAGCTACCTTCGTTGCTTGTAGCCCGTGTGCACACCTGTATCATCGCTATAAATTATGTTAGTTTGTTTACAACACAATGGCTACAATAATGCCCTACATGTACGAACCCGAGTATACCGAGGAGGAACTACTGGAAAGGCAAACCTGTGAAAACGATGGGGCTTCGGACGGCAGTTGGCAGGACGAATCAACGGATGAAGACCCTGGACCTAGTCGCATGGACGGTGTTTCCACCTGGTGCACATGCAATCGGTGCGAGCTAATGCCAACCGAGGACGAGAACTGCTGCTGCTGTGAAAACTCGGGATGCGTGGCCTACATTTCGGAAGGCGATCCACGGCCGCAATGCATCACCGAGCTGCCATAGTTCAGGGCAGCCTGCCTCACACGGTCCGTGTTGAGGATAATGATGGTGCTTATGCACAAACTTCGCGCAACTGTTCGTCCTTGTAATCCGAGTAACGAGTAAGTAGACTCTGCTTGTGATGCCACTACTATTTCATGGTCGTCTCCTATATCCAAAATTACATCTACATATCATTGTAACTGTAATAACTAGTAATACCTTTGTCTTGCAAAGGTTCAAGCACAATCTAGATTCACCCACCTGCATTCTTCTCCTGCGCAGATATCTTCGAAGCCAGAGAAAAATGGGGAAATACCTGAAAATCCCTCTGCCGGCCCGAACCAAAGGCTTCGGCCCGCGGTGAGACCTCCAGGGAAAACCCCCCGAAGGGGGAAAAAACCCTGTGCAGGTAAGAGCTGCTAGAGTTCGATGATTCCAGTCAAACTCCTTCTTCCTCTGATCTGAAGTGCTCTGTTCTCCAGGAGGACTGGTTGGTAAGTGCTACGTAAGAGTCAAAGAACAAGATAAGTGAGTAATAGAATGCACTAAAGAGGACTGTTCCCCGACATTACAGGAATAGGGGTGGTTTGAACCAGGACTCGTAGCTTACCCTGAAATGCTACTCAAAATGCTCCAAACGACGGAGGATGTAATCAGGGAAAGGGATGCAAGAAGAAATATGGCACCAGACTGCAACTAAGAAATAAGGAACCAATAGCTTAAAGATACAAAATAAAGAAAAGGCACAGAAATGAAACTATCAGGATCAGTTAGAAACACTTGTTACCCTTAGAGAGAGAAGGAGGTAAGACATTGTAGGTCCAGAAGCCTGCCGGGACTGGAAATGAAGAGGACACTATTCTCCTAGACGGGACGTAGCTTTAACTGCTGGAAGCACAAGGGAAAAGGAGAATCAGAACGAAATATCCCAACGGCACCTACCCGATTACTGTGCACTGAGTGCCAGACGCTGGCGTCTCTGTGACGCGGAGCAAGTGAAAGGGAAAACAGACGGGATAGATCTTGAGTTCTCCCGGGATTGGACTAAGGAGAGAATAGAATAGAATCCACAATAGATGAGGGCTAGAAATTCAGAATCCATGCCTATTCCCCAAATGTTCTGAAAAGTAATTCAGGAAGAATAGAGACGAATTCACGGAGCGAGGCTGGAGAGTAGCAACGCATTGAGGGACGTTCCGTGTATCCAGATAAGCGTTGTGCGTGACGGGGGCGGGACTCCCGGCACGTCACTGGGCATCAGGAACACTGGACTGCCGGTCAGACTGAGCCTCCTACATGTGTTGTACTCTTGGATAAATTCCATTTATCACAGTAACGCATGAAAGTCGTTCAATAGTGTGCAGTGTCTAGATAGCATTTGTCCGAGCAGAATGCCATTTGTTACAAGAATTGTCATTGACAACAAAAGTTTATTAAACTTCTCTTGGTCATTTAAAAACAGTTTGTTTCATTCTTTTTCGCACGTGGTACAGGCTGGTGGCCTATCGGTCCTTTACTTGGTGGCTTCACGGAGGCTTGGACACTGCGTTCGAAGAGTAATACCCGCCTGTGCCGTTCATGCCATAAGACAAACTTTCCCCAGTGACAGTGGTCAGTACAGGGGATTTTACCTAGCTGTGCTGCAACCTGACCTGTACAATGTGTAAAGTCTTGTATTTTTGTGCCATCAAAATAAGATACAAAATAAAACACCACATATATTTTAACAACGGTTGTTTCGATTTTTTAAATGAATCCTGTGTCTCCCCATTCAGCAGTCTTCCTGTGCCTTGTCTGCACACCCACCGGCCCATCCATCCACCCCCCGCACCATCAAAGGCAGTTCGCACCCGGGGATGAGCGCTGCCATGGGGTGCTGTCAGGTGCGATAACGGCCAAGGTGCCAAACACCATGTACACTTCAAAAGGTATCCCACGCCCAGGGGCCATCGCTCACATGGCCTCCTCAGACCCTGTGTCTCCAGGCAGGCCAAGCCCGACTCAGGCCGCCCCCCCTGCAAACCATATAATACCACAACATACACACGTCATTCATTCACAAACACACCCCTGTTTCTAATACTTTATAAACCACCTGATATGTCTCATGAGAACATCTTTGTGCTTTGCAAGTCAACTCCTGTACGTGCTACCTGAGAACCACTGAGATCTATGCTAATCTGCTTGTCGTTGTGCTATCCATGAACTCTGTGACCGCTTAGAGCAAACTCGTCAGTGTGCTACCTGTGGTCATCTACCTGTTCTCCTGCAACATACTGCACGGCTTGCTGAATCCAACTGTTTGTTGGTCAAGGTAAGGCCATGTATCCTGGTCGTATTTCGTTGATTTTTAAATTTCTATCTATTTGCGAGTAGAGTACTCAATAGTGCTATGTTCATTGGTCTCATTGCTATTGACGCGAGTTTCAATTGTCATGCTATCAATAGATCTATTTATTTTCATCTGTGTCAATTGTCATCCAATTGCATCCTTCGGAGGTCCAGTCTATAATGTAAGCATGTTTCCTTTGCATGCAAGACAGAACATCCTAGGGACGAGTCACATGTTCACAGTTTAGTCACATCATTTATAAATTTCTGCAATTTATGCAAATACTAAGCCGCACATGATGAACTGGTATAGTTCTGGTGACCAAAACAAACTTTGCATTGAACATTATATGGTTCATTTACTTTTGTATCACATTTTTGTTCATCAAGATTGTATAATAATGTCGATATTTACTTTTCAGAATTTTCAACAATGCCTGCCTGTTCGATTAGCCGTTGCCCTTCAAAGACCCATGCTAAATCTGAAGACACTACAATGCAGGTATTCCCGAAAACTCTTGATCGAATAAGAGAATGGGTCAGACATTGCGGATATCCACTGGTTGAGCTGGAAAGTAGAGTCCAACAAGTCTTAGAGGACAAGAGGGGTGATCGATACTGCATCTGCAGCCGGCACTTTTCCTCGAACATGTACGCCACATCTTGGGTAACAAAGAAGAATAAACGGCGAACAATACGAAAATTGCTCGTAAGCGCTATTCCCACTCTATTCGTCCACATTCCGCCACTGGTGAGTCAAGAATCCGGATTTAGCTTTAGGCCTTGCGGTAGTGTGTAGGTAGCCGAATGGATTAATTAGTATTTTAGGTGTAGTGTCCCTTGTAATACTTTCGACATTGATATGAGTGTATAGCTTTTTGAATAATGACATTTATCAATATATTCTTTTTAGATTGCATAACCCACAAACGAAATCTATATATGGGCACAGGGAACTATGCTATATTGTGCATTTTCAAAAGCATTACTCTCAAGTATTCTGTCTCCTTACATAGCAATATTAAATATTGGCATTTCATTATCAAACAATTTACCTTTACAACTTCTTGACTATCCCTTGAATCTGAAGCAAGAACATTCTACATCCGTGACGTGCTCGCAGTTATCAACCACTTCTAGCGCGTATCAGGTAATCGTATTTGGCTATTCCGCTACAGACTTGTTTTATGCATGTCAAGTTATTATTTTTATGTATCGTGTAATTATTTTACCGAATGTTTGGTTAGAGCTTTCCAATTGATATACACCTTAGTTATCGTCCACTGGTGTTTGTTTTCAGTTATAATTAGTGTTATCCATACTAATGCAAGTACTGTCTTTCAGGGAGACGCTGAAGCGTCCACCACATCCCTAGATGTTCTTCAGCAGCAGGAGGTATGGATACTGACAGCTCTAACGAACTAGATCATCAGAGCTGGAATATTTGTTGTTTGATTGTTCTACACAATGTTTCATTTGTGGTTAGCCATTGATATGTACCTGTGCTGTCGACCCCAAGTGTGTTATGTTTTCAATATTGTAATCCTTACTAATGCAAGTACTATGTTTCAGTCAGTTGATGGAGCGTCAACACCTGCATTTGATGCGGAGCCTGACATTCAAGTAATTCCAGGGGAAGTGGAAGCGGGACCTTGCGTATATGAATCGGCGCAACAGCTTTCAGAAGTGCGCACTACATTTATAACATCCCTAGATATTCTTCAGTAGCACGAGGTATGGATACTGACAGCTCCATCAAGCGTGATCATATAACGTGATTGCATTTGCTATACTTTCTTCCCTATTAACGCAAATACTGCGTTTCAGGGAGACGACAGAGCTTCCACTACAATCACAACATCCTATTTAGATGATGCAGATGTAAATAAATCGGAGAAATAAGTCGATTAAATCTGATCATATTTAGATATTCCTTGATTCTTTTAGACAATGCATCATTTGTGGTTATCTCTTTATATGTACCTGTGCCGTCGACTCCAAGTGTGCGTTATGTTTACAATATTGAAAACCATACTAACGCAAGTACTGTGTTTCAGGGAGTTGCTGATGTCTCCTCTCCAATACAATCATTCATGGCAGTCCATGCGGAGCCAGAGGTATGGATACTGACAGTTCCATCGAACTAGATCATCAGAGCTCAAATACTTGTTCAATTGTTCAATATTGTGATACATAGTAATGAAAGTACTATGTTTCAGGGAGTCGATGGAGCGGCATTCCGTGCTGTCTATGCGGATACAGAAAATATAGTTGCAGCACAAGAGGAAGGGAAGACATGCGGAAACGAATCGGTGCAACAGCGTGCAGATGCTGAAGTTCGAGTCAACAAAGTTGTAAAGAAAAACAAAAATAAGGTTAGTTACAAACAGTTCATAATTTTAGAAATTGTTTTGTGCTGGGGACTATATTATGTTTTTTTCCTGTCAATTGTACTATACTTTATCTTGTGTTTAAACTGAACATCCCTTTCCCAATCTGTCCTCTAGTTACCCGTGGGTGTACGAACTATACATACACAGACAGTGAAGCGAATGGGAGATGTTGCTTGCCAGACCATTTACACTATGGAGGAATTAGTCATTCAGACGCGGTGTGTTGAGACTCGAGATACTTATGTCTAATGGGCAGAACATGAAATTAATGTGTCTGGAGAATCCAGTAAAGTTTTATTGGACCATTGCTATAGTGCGACGGCACCACCACAAGAAGATGATACTGAATGTATTGAAGATACCTCTGAAGTAGTTGCAGATCAATTCACACAATCAACACCCACCAAAAAATTGCCACCCAAAAAGCGGTCGATATTGTTGTGTTCTCCCATCAATGTTGAAGTAACAGATGTTGAAATGACAGAGAATGAACCAGCAGCAGCATTCACCGACGCATCAGAACTCTATATCAGCAATATTTCTTTCAATTGTGGTGATATGTCCTCAACGATACAGTCCGAAACAACTTTGACGCCGGATGACAGTCTAATGAAAGAGGACAAATACATAGTATTCGACAGTCGTTTGATGGATATTATAAGTATGCTGAAATGTGGTCATTCAGTTGGAGAGGAAGTATGTGGGAAGCCATTGATTCATGTGACTCGTCAAAAACAAGGCAGTAACGTCAAAATAAATGCCGCCTGTAGATTAAATCATACGTTCACATGGTCTGCACAACCGATGCTGGGGAAACTGCCAGCAGGCAATTTACTGTGTGCAGCTGCCTCACTTTTTAGTGGGTCCAGTTTTAGAAAGTTAGAGTCTTGCTTTCAGTTTGTGGGACTCCATTTCATTTCTAAAACGCAGTACTACAAATTCCAACATGATTATCTATTTCCGGTCATTAGTGATGCTTGGAAAATTGAATTGTCTCTAGCAAGTACATTCGAAGGCAAACGATTCAGGATAGCCGGCGATGGACAGTGCGACAGCCCTGGATTTTCTGCCAAGTACTGCATCTACCACTTTCAGGACATGGATATTAAAAAAATTGTGAGTTCAGTGGTCGTGCAGGTGTCCCAATGTACATCCTCAGTGGCCATGGAGAAACTAGGATTTATAAAATCATTGGAATATCTGCAATCGAGGGGAACGGACATCGACCTCATAGCCACGGACAGACACGTTTCAATTGCCACTACAATGAAAGAGCAGTTCCCACATATTAAACATCAATTTGACGTATGGCATTTTGCTAAATCAATCAATAAGAACATCTCGGCTGCAGGGAAAAAAAAAGGTTTGGAAAGTATTTCACAGTGGTCCCAGTCTATCAGCAACCATCTTTGGTGGAGCTCCAAAACATGTGAAGGGTCAGTGGAAATCCTACTTGAAAAATGGCAGTCACTGATGCACCACTGTACCAACGTTCACCGCTGGACAGAAAACCAACATTTCCACCAATGTGAACATGGCCCTTTGTCCACAGAGGAGGCACGGAAGAAGAAGTGGTTGATTCCATCTTCACCTACACACAAAGCCATTGAGAAGATTGTTTTCGATAAAACTCTATCAAGAGATTTGATGGGACTGACAGAATTCTGTCACACTGGAGGTTTGGATGTGTTCCACAATATGTGCCTAAAGTACAGGCCAAAGCAATTGCATTTCGGCATACAGGGCATGAAACATAGGACTCTACTAGGGGTCTTGGCCCATAACGAGAATGTGTGCCGTGAACAATCTAGGACTACGGGAAATGTAGGGATGCCTCGCTACACTACGGCCTTTGCAAAAAGAAGAAATGGGTAGTGAAACCAGTATATGAGGAAATGGAGTTCGACTTTGTTAAAGGCCTTATTGTTACTGTACTAGAGAAGCACAGATATGGAATTTTGAGCGTTTCTGTGCACAGCACTGATGCATTGCCACCGAACATTGCCACTGTGCCATGTCCGCCCAAAGCAGAACTCGTTGAGAAGTACAAATCCCGGTTTAAATGATTGTAATCTCATTGTCTTTTTGAAAATAATGTTATTGTACAGTGTGCATACAAATTATGCTAACCCTAACCCCTCCCTTCACCATCCTGGGTGGCAAACATCATGGGTGTCATCTTTGACTTCTCTCTCTATTCACCTCATATTGTGGACCTTTTGAATATGTGTATGTATATATTTTTGTTGCTGTAACTAAGTTTCGCAATCTCATATAAATGCGGGGCACTGTTAACCGAGGGAGGGCTTGCGTATTGAACATAATAAACAAACAATAAATCTCACTTTCAACTCAACTCCTTGGGTACTTTATACTTTCCCTGACCTTCCCCCAAAAAGTCAATGTCTCCATAGTTATGGTTCTCTAGGGCTGCAAAGCTCGCAGACAACAAGGACAAAATTGGGGGCCTTAGAACGTGCCAAGAGAGGCGTTGCAGATGGGGGAGAAGCCAGTTCGCATTTGCACATTGAGGCCCAGTACATAGATGGAGTCGAAAATTCAAGTTCACACAGATGGCTTTACACGGGATGTTGCAAAGAAAGAATGTATGCTCATGCAGAGTGAAGGTCAGCGGCTTTGATTTTTTGCTCGCGGGCTGAAGAGGCCCACGACTCGCACTGGCAGCATAAGGTTCTATTGTTTTTTGACCTTGAGAGACAGGGACCATGCCAAAAGGACTTCATTTGAAGGAGGGGTGCAATAACGTAAGAGACGATAAGGCTGAAAATTCTGAAACTAGACCGAGTTTCATGCTAGTTCAGTATATGATAAATCGTTGGCACGAACACAGTGGGATTTACGGACTGCATTATGCAGAGACACAATGGAAATGGCAAATATAAAGTAAGTAACTCTTTAGATGTTTTTATACCGGAATGAAGAATGAATGAATGAATGAAGAGCAAGTTAAATGTTTGTGGGATCGTCTTTCTATCGGGCACATGGGCATGCATGTCCCCATTCCACACGCATGTAGACAGTCTTTTCTCAGTGGTTCAACGCTAAAAAATCATTACATTGTGTGTTTACCTGATTTATTTCGTTAGTTTTTGCATTGCTTTTAGGGCCGAACATACTCCATTGCACTATCCTCGCAAGCAAATAGTTTCAGCTCGGCCGTAATAAATAAAAATGAATAATAGTAATAAAGATTGGCTGGTGAGACTAATTTCAATTTTTATGTTTTGTAAACAGGTACATCCTACCGTACTGCTACTGCCACCTATTCCAGACCCCGGCCAATGGATTTTTTAATCGCCAGCTGCAGCTTCTTGTAAACAACTGCACAATGTTGACCATTTTATGGGACGATCGCCAAGGGCCCATATGCCCTTACACAGTACTAGCGGCTAGAAGCAACATATCCACCTTTACGGTGGCCTAGTGCCTAGTTGATGGAACAGCCTTGCGGTTCACCGTGCGTCCAAAGTGCTTATTTTAACGAAAACCAACACCCTGTGTACCATAACGGAACAGCGCATGATGATAAACTTTAGCGGATTTGCGGATCGAGAGAAAAGAAAAAAAAAATCCATTCCGATTTAATATGCCAATTGCTGAATATTCTCTAAACATTTAATGTCAAATAAGGGAATAGTTTCTTACCTGTAACTCCATTTCTCCAGCATTGGTATCTTTCATGGATTCACATGCTTAGAATATTCCCCGTCGTCAGGCTGGGAATCCCCGGTACATTATATATAGACCCTTTCCCGTAGGAAAACTTTTTCGACGCTTATGCGTCCTATCCACCTTGTTTTGTATCATGCGTGCCCGCACCGTCAGGACGTCATGATATAAATACAGGACCCGCCCCCGCGCTCCCTCAGATTTCGGCCCCCAAAGTAGTGGGGGAACCGGTTTGCATGTTCAGGGGGAGGCAGGTGGGCGCATGTGAATCCATGAAAGATACCAATGCTGGAGAAATGGAGTTACAGGTAAGAAACTATTCCCTTCTCCAGCATTGGATATTTCATGGATTCACATGCATAGAATAGATTACATAGCAGTACACCCCCAAGAGAGGAGGCGTGCATGCAAACCCATATACTTTCTTCGCAAAGCCCGTTCCCTATGATCATGTATACATTAGTAATCGTTAACATAGGAAAACAAACCACATACAGTCATAAATTCCACAGGATGCAACCCCTCAGTCGGGGCTTACCTTATTGGAATAGGTGTCGGAGCACCGCCTGTCCCATCCTGGTATCTTCGGCACGTTGCTACGACAGGCAGTAATGGCGGGTAAAGGTGTGTGTAGCCGCCCAGGTAGTGTAGGGGAGGACTGGTCCAGGAGACCCCCCTCGCCTGCGTTTTCTCCCCAGGTGAGGGCTATGGCTCATTGGGCGTCCCCTCATGCCACCCGGGCCCAGGTGGTGGAGGGCTCACCGGCTGGAGGCATTGCCCACACGTATTGATTGCCCACACGTATTGACTGCCCACATGTATTAAAATTTAGCTAGGCCCAGAAACCATTTTATCTGGTAAAGATGGTGTGAGCTCAGTGCACTGTAGCGCGGCCCCCACCCTTGGAGAGTCTCAGTCATCCCTGTCGCCGCAGCACCCTGGCAGATCCGCTGCGAGCACGTTCCCACGAACAAGACGGACATGAGCTAGCGTAATACACTAACATTGTATCAGTTCACCTCCCGCAGTGTATCATCGCTCCCAGCATGACCCGGCCAGCAGGCCTGGGAAATGAAAAGAACAGTAAAATGGTCATCAGATGGCAGACAGTCTTTAAATACTAATGTCAAGACCACTCGCAAAGTATGCTTTCTTCCACAAAACCCCTTATATTACAAAAGCCTGTAAAATGTATAAACATAAGAAAGCATGCTTCCATGATATAAGCGATGGTGAGCCCACACCATTGCAGTTGGGTGCTAATAACAAAGGAACGCACCAGGGATCTATTTGTTACGTGTATCACTGGGAAACTTACACTCTATGGGCTTGCGCCATAAATGAACTAATGCTGCTAGAGGACACGAGAAGATGAATGTAACCATACAGAGGGCTTATGTGAAGGATGCACGAGAAGGCGCTTGTCATGTGTGCATGTCTAGGCCCCACATGTGCCACCACCGTCACGAACAGTGGCAGGTTATTTTCTGTGTACTCCATCAATCCTAATTCTACCTCACTTACTGCAAATATATATGCATATAACTAAATACTGTAGTTGTTAAAACATAATGTATGAATAAGGTGCTCAGACTGGGTATAATCGAGACGCATCCAGCAAAGTTTAAAAGCATGTTTTGTATTGATTTGAATAAGTATCATAGAGTGTTCAAATGTTTGTGATGTCTTTACCTAAAATCGGCAACACACGAGGGAGATACCTTTGTGAAATACGTGCAAGGCCATTCCCCCTCCCACCCTGCGAAGACTGCCAAGGCATGAGAACAGAGGCCGCGCCGCACTGCTTTACCTCCCCCAACCAGACTGGAGCCGCTTCAAAGATTTGTAATCCCCTCTGTAGCACCCAAGGCCGCGGCCCGCCACCTGCATTATTTACAGCTCAGCAGTAAACCTCTGCCTGAACACACGCGCCCCCTCGTAAACCCCACAACCCACCGGACCATCTCAGACTTATGGCCCTGTGTAATCAGGACACCCAACACTTTGACAACACACAGAGGAACATCCATAACAACTTCTAACAAGGCAGAAAGACCTGTACCGCCCATCCCAGGCCCTGAAGCTTAGCCCCTCGACCTATGGCCCCGGTCAACAGGACACTGGTAACCATGTCCTGACGTATTACCTCCAGACCCCTCACAAGGTACATTCCTCCTGTGTTGCATTAACCTGTAGTATAACCTATTGGAAGATTTACTAAAGAAAATAATATTGAAATGACTGAATGACTGCGGTGTGCATGGCATAGGGCAACCAAGTCAGGAAAAGACATTCATCTCTGACACTGGCCACAATGGCACAACAACACTGTCCGGATGAACTCAGCCGACCTGCCAGGCCCAGCCCAACCCACGAGGCTGACCAGTGACGTCGTCCAGCCAAAGCCAACCACATCGCAGCAGCACCTATAGTTAGTCGTCGCCACCCAATCCCATTAAACTTGTGCCCCCTATAGTGTGTAGGTTCTTATGACGTTTTTTGTAAATATATACGCCTGTCTTTGCTATTGTCAGACAGAGCGCTCTCGGAGTTTTGCAGAGTTCTTTGCATGCCCTATTCTGATTGATAAACTCCCATTTACGCTCACCCGCACTCTGTCTTGGCCTTATTCCCATTTTGGGAGAGTCCTTCATTGTCTCTCATTGCGGGAGGATCGTGCTGTTTGGGGACGCTTGCCTTCAGTAGCCGCCATGCAGATGTCCCCCAGAGGGACTCCGGCCCACAGTGCCGTCGACGATGCCGCTGCTCTAGTTGAATGAGCTCTTGGCCGTCGTAGAAGAGGCTTCCCTGCCCTGGAATGGCAGTACGAAATGGTAGATGACACCCATCTTGACAGTCCTTGCTTAGAAATGGCTTTTCCTCTAGCACCCAAACCATAGGACACGAACAGTTGTCTTGTTTCTCTGAATGGTTGCGTACGATGAAGATAAAACTTGAGAGCCCTTTTTACATCCAATGTGTGTAACGTGCGCTTCGCTACCGAGCATGGCTCCGGAAAGAACGTAGGCAACACGATAGAGGAGTGTTTATGGAACACCGAAGGAGCTTTCGGTATGAACTGTGGGTTAGTGGCAAGGGCTACCTTGTTCTTGAAAAATCGTAAGTATGGTGGGTCTACCATTAGAGCCTGAACTTCTGAAATACGTCGGGCTGAAGTGATGGCCACCAGGAAGGCCAATTTCCACGACAAAAACTTTAGAGACGATGACGACATTGGCTCAAAAGGAGGCTTCATAAGAGACGTTAAGACCAGATTGAGGCTCCACTCCGGTGGAAATTTCTTCTCTGGAGGGAAACTCCGAAAGAGGCCTTTAAGGAAGTGCTTAATCAGGCGGTCGCTGAACAATGGTGTCGAATGCCGGCGACGAGTAAACCTGGAAATGGCGGCCAGGTGTACTTTTATTGACGATACCAATAGGCCCTTTTGAGCTAAGAACAGCAAGTATGGCAGGAGCTGTTCCGGCTTAATCAATTGCGGGGCCAACCCTGGTTGATCCTCACACCACTGACAGAAACTTCTCCATTTGTACGTGTATGAGGCGTTTGTGGAAGGCGCTCTTGCCGCTTGCAGGATACGCCGACAGTCCTCCGGAATCGTTAGCCGACCGAATTCGGCGAAGTCAGGAGCCAGGCCGTCAACTTGAGGCTGTCCGGGTCGTGATGCCAAACTACACCCTCCTGTCGAGACAGAAGGTCGGGGGTCTTCTGGAATCTCATCGGTTCCGCCACAGCTAAGTGTAGCAGGTCTGAAAACCACACCTGTCTGGCCCAGTACGGGGCCACCAGAATTACTCGACATGGGTACCTGAGGATCCATTGCAACGTCCTCCGGACAAGGGGAAATGGCGGGAATGCGTACAGGAATTTGTTCGACCATGGGAAGGAGAACGCATCCCCCAGTGAGCCCTGCTGAGGCCATCTGCTTGCGTACTGATGGCATTTCCTGTTGTTCTTCGTCGCAAACAAATCTATGGAAGGATGTCCCCATTTCTTGAATACTTGCTGTAGTTGTTGGTCTTTCAGCACCCATTCGTGAACTTCGTTCATTTCTCTGCTGAGGGCATCGGCTTCCACATTTCTCACGCCTGGTAGGTGGAACGCCAAGATTTGCATGTTGTGTTGTAGGGCCCAATGCCAGATTTTCAGTGCCTCCGTCGATAGGGACCTGGAACGTGTCCCTCCTTGTTTCCTCAAGTAGAACATCGTAGTGGTGTTGTCCGTCATGACACGCACCACTGAGTCCCTCAGTTGAGGAAGAAAAGATTTCAGAGCCCATCTCACTGCTCTCAGTTCTAGCAGGTTGATATGCAGGGAGGACTCCTGCAATGACCACTGGCCTTGTACCTGTAACGTATCCAGATGAGCTCCCCATCCGCTCAGTGCTCTACATCCGAATTCCATGTTGGGTCCCTCGAAGGTGACAGGGAGATGTCTGACCCTGAGTCACCCAGTATAGAATCGGACTCCGACAACTCACCCTCCTCCTGCGCTCGAGGACGATCTTTTACTGCCTGAGGAGTCGATGGGTTTTTCGTCGTCGAGCGAGCCGCACAAGTTTGCTCATCGACAGGAGGTACAGAAAAAGGTGACGACGAAGTCCCAGGTTGAGGATCTGCGTATCCAGCCGCTGCAGGAGCTTCTGAAGAGTATTAAGCACATCCAGAGAAAACTGCCTGGGGGTTCAATAACGTTGATGATATAGGTACCATACCCCCACTCGCACTCGTCGTCGCCGACGTGGAAGGCCGTAAGCCTAAATCCGATGGCTGCAGAACCGTGCCACCTTCTCCTTCCACCGAGCAGGCCGTGTCTGGCTGCAGTAAGACCTCAGGGGGGATCGGGTCATAGACCTCTGGCAGCCAAGCCATAGACTGAGTCTCCGTCGACGAAGGAATCCCAACCGCTGCTGCCTGAACGGTAATAGGCATCGTCAATGACACCGAGGTCGACGAGCAAGTTGTCGTCGTCGAGCCCTTAGACTTCGTCGCCGATTTCGATGCCGACTTCCCGGCTGAAACATCTCGACTCACGGAAGACCTGGGACGGTCCCCTGAGGAGGATTTTGACAGCGCTTGCCTCTCCGTCTTAGATGAGGAGGAGGAGGAGGGCTTTTTATGTGATGAGGAGGACCCAGCATGCTTCCCCTTATGCTTGTCCTCAGCGCGGTTTTCTGCTGGCCGTACCTTTTTCGATGGAGGTTCCGACTTGCTCCTGGAGGCCGTGGAGCCAACTTCCGAAGCCGGGTAGGCACCCGCTCCGTCATTAAGCCAGTCGACCAGCCTTCTTTTACGGTCCTTAAGTGTTTTTTTGGGAGAAACCCTGGCATATCTCACATGTATCCGCCGTGTGGTGCGGGTGGAGACAGTAGATACAATCCATGTGGGCATCTCCTTCATAAACTTTTTTGAGGCCACATGTCGCACAAGGGCGAAATAACGCTTTTCCAGACATATTCTCCAGAATTTGAACGTCGCCGAAGCGAAACAGAAAAAACAACCTAGTTTCCACTAGCAGTAATCACGAGGATCCCACTACTTTGAAAGACGGTTGAAATCTGAGGGAGCGCGGGGGCGGGTCCTGTATTTATATCATGACGTCCTGACGGTGCGGGCACGCATGATACAAAACAAGGTGGATAGGACGCATAAGCGTCGAAAAAGTTTTCCTACGGGAAAGGGTCTATATATAATGTACCGGGGATTCCCAGCCTGAAGACGGGGAATATTCTAAGCATGTGAATCCATGAAAGATCCAATGCTGGAGAAATGTACTTTACCAGATGTACCGTATTGCTGTTTGATTTCAAAGTACAGTTTCATATTCCGAATTGTGGCGCGCTGTGTTGTGAGTTGATCTGTGTTGGTTTCTGGGTTTTGTGTGTAGTCGCGTAGAAGACGACTGGGTGCGTTTGCCTACGCAGCACAGTAACATCACGGAGAGAGGCGGGGAATATGCATGTTTTGATAATGTCTGGCTCAGGGGTGGGGGATATGATTTAGTGCCGCAAAAGCAGGTCAGCCAGGCGATGGGGCAAGTGATAGGATTATCACAAAATGGCAGCTCCCTGATGCCTGTTTACACGTGCGTTTAATGGACGAAAACTCAGGTAAGGTCCATAGGAAATTTTTCTAAAATCGAGCGACACATGGCCGACCCGTAGGGACAATAACATTTTTTGACCAAACCATTCCTTTAAGTGTAACCAAGCGGATGTCCACAGAGGCCCTCGGCTTGAAAGGTTTGCATTGCAACACTGCAAGAACCACATTGAGGTCCCAGACTAGGTGTGGCTTATGCACCGATGGAAAAAGCCTAGACAACCCCTTAAAGTGAGCCTTAACCACTGGGTTGCCCACATAAAAAACACGCTCAGGGGAATTCTTGTAAGCCCCAATGGCCGCCAAATAAGTGCATCAAGTATCCACCTGAACTCCAGAACGAGTCAGGTGTGCTGAAAAAGCCAGTCAGTCATTCTGAGGGCAGGGGACAGGGTCCAGGCCCTCGTCACAAGCCCAATGGCAAAACCTAGTCCATTTACTTTTATACTGGGCCTGAGTCGAGGGCCTCCTGGCCTGCTGAATGATGTCCTAGTTGTCATCTGAAAACTGAGCATGTTGAAGCCTCAGCTGGTCAGGAACCATGCCGCCAGTGTCAGTTTGGCTCGGTCCGGATGTTCCACTGCCCCGCCCAGTCAGGAATCCCCTGCTGGAGATCGGAAGGTGGATGGGACCCTGGGGGCACAACAACTGCAGTAGATCCGAAAACTAGGGTCTCAAAGACCAATGAGGGGCAATCAGGATGCGGCTGCAACCCACCGAAGCCCAAAACCTGCGGAGGGTCCGTTGGTGCAGAGTGGTGGGCGGGAACGCATAACACCTGCGGCTGAGCCTTCAGATCTGTAAGGTATCTCCCAGAGACCACCAACCCTGTAATGCCCACAAAGCAAACTGGGAGCACTTGGAATTCAGAGGGGATGCAAACAATTACAGGTCCACGAACTACCAACACTGGAACAGGGAGTCATTGTTAACTCACACTCATAGGTGTTGAACCCCAAGCAGCTCAACTGGTCCGCCTCTGCATTGCTGGCCCCCGGTAGGTGGACTGCTGAAATCTAAACCAGCTCTGTCAGGGCCCATTCCCAGATCAATACTGCCTCCATACAGAGGGGGTGGAGGGCTGGTGGGAGGACAGGTGCCACCCTGATTGTTCAGGTACAACATTGTAGTAGAATTGTCCCTCCTGACCAGAACAGACCTGCCCTGAGCTTGAGCAGATTGATATGCAGAAGGACTTCCGACCTGGATCATACGCCATGATATATCACACAGCCCTCCAGGGAAGCCCCCCAGCCCGAAAGAGAGGAGTCCGCCATCACCGCCAGGGTCGGCTCCGATCGGGTTAAGGGGGCTCCCACTGAAACATTGCCATCACACACCAGCAGAGATCGGGCAGTAGGAGCAGTGGTATTGGGATCCTGTCCTACTGACACCCTGTCTCCGGATACGAGTTGGCTACCCGGTGGAGCTGGGGGTGCCCTATCTTGAGGCGAGCATGCTATACAGTGAGCATGCAGGAGGCCATCAGGCCCAGAATATGCTGGGATCACCATGCCAAGGTGGTTGAGTTGGCCAGAAAGTAACCCACCGTCTTGCGGAGGGACAGGAGCAGCTGTCATGGCCATTTGCCCAGGATCACAGGAGCTGCACCATCAAGTGGAGGGAGCAAGGGGCACCATGGTTCACGCACGTCCCTTTTGGACGTTTATACACTGGTGGCCCGGTTGGACTCAGTCCTGGCGCCTTTGAAGCCGGGCTCATGGAGAAACATAAGCAAGACTCTTATAAAGGGCAGGAGTGCTTTCAAGAAGCTTCCACTTGTGTGCAATCAGTCCGGGTGTGGCTTTCTATCTTCAGCTGCACGTGCAACTTCAAGGAGTGGCAGGGTGTGGCAAGCAGAATTGAGCTAGTGGGTGTGGCCTTAAGAGCTCAGCTATAAAAGCCAGCCCAACCCCAAGGCGCACGCTTCACGTTAATCTGCATTTGCATGCAGCGTAACGCTCTCAGCCGCGTGGGTACCTTGGGAATCCAGTCTCCTGTCCATACGCTTACCTCATGGAGTCAGCTTACACCTGCATTCTTCACCACTGGGCCTGGCGTCCATTCTTCATCTTCCGGATCGCAGGACTTCAGCTCTGGGCACGACATCATCTTCATCTCCAGCACGCAGAACTCCAGTTCTCGGCACCAAAGCACGACATCATCATCTTCTGATGCGCGGGACTTCGGCTCTGGGCTCTGCAGCACAACATCATCATCATCTTCCACGAAGGCAGACCCTGTAAAAGGACATAAGGCAAGGTTAGACATACGAACCTGCAGTTTAAGGTTGCGCTTGCAGAATTCTTTGCGCTCGTCCTTAAAAGCTCACTTACCTGCTGCCGGACTGCCGAGGGATCCTCCGCTCCTCATCTGGAGCCACCTCGGGCTCTGTTGCTCTGCTGGACCCAATCACACCTATTTGGGGAAAAAGACATACATTGTTACAGAGCTGACAACAGGCTGTGAACAAGACAATACCAATACTTCAAGACAAAAAGAAAACAGAAAGACACTTACCAGAAAGGCGTGGAATCGTCGCAGCCGGACTGTACACCACGTATAAAGGACCAGTGAAGGAACTCGGTGCCCATTCTACATGCAGCCCTGCCAGAAGTAGCAGGATGGAGCTTCCCCCCTTAATAATCTACAGGAGCAGGGTTCCAATTAATCGCGGCAGACCACAGCCTATTTGCAGTGGGAGGAAGCAGATCGGGGGGTCCTACTTCCTGGGTAGGCTACAACCGTGCCCCAACATCCCTGCAGAGACCAGGTGAGTGTAACAGTCTTGAGGGTAGGGAACACCTGCTGAACCGCAGTGTCCCAACGCACCTCTAGGAAGACCATCTCCTGAGATGGGCACAACTGACTTTCTCTGGTTGAGGGAGAACCCCAGCTGATGAAGGATATCTGCCAGTCTCTAGCAGGAGTGCAACACCCCCCTCGGGTGACCCCATCCCTCACCAGTCAGTCGAGAGAAGGCCTGCCACTGCGTTAATCAACTTTTTGAAGAAACGAGGGGCCAAGTTCAGGCTGAAGGGCAGCACCTTGTACTCAAAGTGGTACAACATAACCGTGAACCAAAGAAACTTCTGATGTGGTTGGAAGATGGGTACGTGCAGGTAAGCATCCTTGAAGTCCAGGGAACACATCCAGCTCCTGCACACAGAGACTCAGCTGTACGTGTGGGATTAATCATCTGGAAGCGTTCCAGTGGTAAACACAGGTTTAGAAATGACAGGTCCAGGATAACCCTCAGGCCAGCCTGGTTGTTCTTGGGTACCGCAAAAATCCTGCAATAGTACCCAGAGCCACCGTCTGAAAGAGGAACGGGTTCCATCGCCTGCATCTCCAAGAGCGAAAGGATCTCCCGTAAAAGAGACGGGGACCCGATCTGACGAAGAGGCGGAGACAATGGTAGAGGCAAAGGAAGAGGAAGACTGAAGCCTGAGGAGACAATGGATAGGATCCACGGGTTGCTGAAAAGATGCATACAGGAGTCCTGGAAAAGAGCCAAACGGATCCCCACAGGCAAGCTCTGTTCCTTGTCCTTGATATCACTGCTTCTTGGCGTCAGAGGCTGGGAGAGTGGAAAAACCCAGGCAAAGTCCTCTGCTGCTTCCTCCTGTTGTCACTCAGTGACCTGTAAGGCATCCGTGTACCAAGGTCCCGAAATCCCTTGAAGCGGGATAAAGCGCAGGGTTTGAACTCGGTCCTGCCCTGGGACTGAGGGAAGGATTTCTGCCCAAGTTTTGTCAAGATGGCCAAGGACGTGGCAGTTTGAGTTGAGGTTTTCTTCTTTGTCAACTCATCTTCAGTTGACGAATGAAAAAGGTCCACAACCTAGAAGGGCAGATCAAGGATCTATTCCTGTACATCAGATGAAAACTTAGTATTGAGCATTCATGCCGTCCTTCTCATCTCGACACCAGCCCTCTCCTGGCTGTGTCAATGAGGGTGACCAAAGACTCCATGAGGACTTGCCCAATGGGCCGGGCTCCTTCCAGACTGGCCTTGAAAGAGGCTGGCTTGTCCGAAAGGAGGTCGGACAGAAATTCCCTGAGCACCCGCCACAGCTTCTGGTTAGTCGCAGCCAAGAGGGTGCCTGCGTTGGCTTGCCGCACATGCAGTCCCGAGATGGCATAACAGCGCTTTCGCAAAGACTTGCGGACCTTGTCCTCCTTGGGAAGAAAACTGGAGGTGGCTCCCGTGGAGGAAGACAACAAAGACAATGGAATAGAATATAAAGAGGCGGCAGCCAGGTCTATTTTTCCGGGTCTCTGTACACCTCGGCGATGGGGCATGGTTTCAAGATGTTACACACTTGGCACTGCCCCCCAGTTACCCTGTTCAATATTTTTGAGGGAGCATCCCCGCTCTGCCCTATAAGTGCTCACAACCTGGAACCTGGTACCACATGTGGTGGGAATGCCCAGTGTTCCAGGTCTATTGGACCGAGCTACTTAGCTGGATCAAGGATATCGTGGGCACGGGCCCTTCCCTACTTCCCTTGGAGGTTCTCCTGGGTACGCCGGCTCCCGACTCTGGATGTGTACACCTTTCCAAAAGTGGTTGAGGTGATGCTGAGAGTGGGAAGACTGGCCCTTGCTCAAAAATGGAAGAGCTCCTCCATCCCCTACAAAGCTGAGTGGCTCACTAAACTATGGCCTATTTTTACTTATGGCAAACTATCACCAATAACCAACAACGAAATTGACTCCTTTGTGCGGAACTGGTCCGTTGTTCTCCTGAGTGATGAATGTGGTGCTTTGAGACTAACTCTCCTGCGCTGACAGAGCCATGGCATCTTTACTTGGTCTGTTTATCAACTGTAACTCGCCTTGTCTCTTGTTTTAATTTTTCGACCGCACTATAGTCGTCCTAGATTGTTTTATCCCGTGTCTTGTTTCTCCTTAATGCTTTCTGTACCCGACACTCGGTTGGGCTTGGCAAAGTTATGTGCTGGGGGGAGAGGGCGAATTAAAGTTTAGCATTCTCCTACTGGTGTTTCATATGGTTGCGGCCAGGTGTAATCTGGCTTTCTTTGTATGTTGAAATACTCAAAAAAAAATTATGCTAAAGAGGCCACAGCCAACACTGAACAATGCGGCTGCGGGCGGGAGGCTAGGATGATTGGCTCCCCGTCCGTCAGCCTGAACCCGCTGTCCAACTTCTTGGTCATCCGGGCATTAGCACTGGGCTTCTCCCACGCCACCTCATGACATCCTTCTGGAGAGAGATGCCAGACCGGATCGTGGTGCGCTTATACAAAAACGTCTGCTAGCACTCCCGACTCTTGGGGGGGGCTTCCTTGGGCAGAGGGACCCCAAGAACTTCGCCAGGCCCTGAAGGCAGTCATGAAAGGCCTTAACAGATGCTGAGCGTTCATTGTCCTGGGCGTCCTCATCCTTATCGTCGTCGTCATCATCATCATCATCATCATCCCCCCACCCTTTTTTTACAGACCGAGGTGTCGAAGGGATCTGCGGTCCCCAAGTCCGGAGCCAAAGACAGATCGAATGGCTGTTGAGGGAGAGGGGTGGGGTGCACTGGTGGTACAGGAGGATGTGGATGGGTATGGACAGCCAGTAGAGCCTGGCGTGGGGATGGGACTGGCACTGGAACCAGTTGCACGGGCAGCACAGGAGGAGTACCCAAAGGTGGGGGGCCAGGGAGGCACCATCAGAAGGATGACCTCCACAATATCCGTCACAAGCCCCGTCATCTGAGGGGAACGCATGAGGAAGAGGAGGCGCTCAAAGAAGCGATCGGCGCAAGCGGCCGGATTCCCAGGGTCCCCGCCATCCAAGGCACTGTGCCTTCGCTCCTGGTCAAAGCGCCTGAGGTGTGCAGCCATAAGCTGCTATGGGTAGATGTATCCCTGAGGAGACCAGATGCCTGTATCTGCTACCACTCCGAGAGGGAGGGGGATTGGGATCATCACAGAAAAGCGCATTCAATCGGCGAAAGCATGGGCGGGCCCAGAGTCGGATCCAAGATGGCCACCGGCCCGGCAGGCTCTGCTACGTGCCTCTCTGCCATTTTGCAGTCTTGCACCACGCCCCGGGCAGGAGGGAGCAAAGGCCCTGAGCCACGGGATACCTCAGAAACGGGGGGAATACAGCTCGGGTCCAGCGCCAGAAGCGTAAGCGTTGACCTTAGATTGCTCTGGTAGGCGCTAAGCCATCAGCCGGCTGGCCGGTAGTCGAAATGCCTTTACTCACTTCCTCAGAGCGAGCTCCGGTAGGCTTGACGCCCACGGCACCTGCGCCAGTAGCCATGCTGGATTAAAACGAGGATAAACTCTTGCAGGTGGCACTCGACGATCCCGTACCCCATGGGGTTGAAGAAGAGGACTTGATCGCCTTGCTGAGGTCAGCCTGGTGGGGGCCCCTGAGCCACTCAGCTTGGAAGCCGGCAGCCTAGATGGCATCAGGTCTGCCTCTGGAGCGCCAGTAACAGCTCCCAGGCCCCTCGGCTTGGGAACCAGTAGCCTTAGAGGACTTGGGCTTGCCAGAGCCTGAATCTGAGGAGCCCCTATCCGTGGGAACCCCATGGAAGTAGTCGCCATACTAAACATAGGGCCTATCTTGTCTTGACGAGAGGTCCTGGCGACGAAGTCCTTAAGGTGGGGTGGAGAAGTGTGGAAGATCTCCCTCTGCTGCGACAACCGATTCTTCAATGGCCTGTGACCGAGATTGCTGCAAGCCGGACATGTGTCCCAGCGGTGGTCAGGCCCCGAAGACTCAAGACAGAGTGCATGGGGTCCAAGGCCGGGAACGAGCGGTAGCATGACGCACATCTTGTGAATCCTCCTGCAGTTGACATGCGCCGGGGAAAGAGGCACTGAAGGGAGGTGAAGATTGAAAAATAAAAACGGGGAGCAAGCGAAAAGTTAGAAAAGTCTCTTTACCATGTGGAAAAACGGAATGAGGCTAGGCACCGGAAAGCGTGGTCTCAGGGATGAGGGGGTGTTCCCAACACCTGGGGTCGCACCCCCACGCACTTTACCAAATTTAATGGGGAAGCTCCATGTAGGGGGGCGCCCAGAAGGATGGAGGAAAGGGGACAGCACATACAAGTACATAAATGTGCGCAATATAATTAGTTCCCTGACACTGTCTGGCTCAAGCACCCCAGAGACAAGTATCGGGACATCAGCAGAGCTGTTGCTTGGCTTGATTGGTCTTCCACTGCAAGCAGCTAAAGATTTGCATTGGCCACTTACCCCCAAGAAATACTGATCCATTCTGTCGAAATGATGAAGGCCAATGCAAAAAAAACAGTGTTCCATAAAACTATATGCTAAGAATTCCCCAAAGATTTGATACTGCTGGATCAACCGCTGCACCTGCTGAGCTCACGGAAACCCAACGAATGATGGCATGCATGAGGGGTTCTCAGTAGTCCATAGCAAACAGGAGGCAATCATGAGCACAACTGGATATATTAAGGCACTCCTAGAGAAAACTGATAAACGGCTGAAAGAAGGTGAGGCAAGAATGGAAATGGTAGAGGATGATGTATCCACTTCAAATAGTGAGGTGGCGATGCTATCCAAAAGCAGGTCCATATGGTGTGATTAATCCTATGGAGTCATCACTGATCCCCAGCCTAAAGTCTCCTCCCATGTGGCCACAGGAAGGTAGACGCAACCTGGTCCTGACCCTGGGGGTGGTATTAAGAGGGAGGATCACATGGGAGGAGATGGCTGTGGGGGAGATGTGGCGACTCCATTTGGAAACGCACAGTATTCTTCTCTTCCCTGTGGAAATGGCTCTATAATTCCAGAGTTCCTGATTACATATTGTCATTATACAAATCCCTGTGGTTATAAAGCCTTGACACCCCTTTTTGTTAATCACCCTAATCACACCTATTATGTACATCAAGCAAATTTAACATCTCCTATTTCCAATGGTCTTCATTTTTTGAAACAATACAACCTTAAAGAGCTGAAAACTCCTATAGACTTCAAATCTGATAAAGTATCAAGTACTGAGACGAGGAAGATGAAGGAGTTAATGAGGAACGAAGGAAACATTGATCCAAACGTGCGGACTAGTTATGAGAGAACTCAGCTGCGTGGGACATTTAAACCTGCTCAGTATCTGCAGGTGAGGAGAGGAGAAGCTAGCTGCAGGGCGAGTGGAGCGGGAAGCAGCACAGAGACGTGGAGAGGTGAACTGTGCTGGGAGAAGCAGACACTTACAAGCATTAGCCCGAAAGCCCACCTACCCAGAGAGACGCGAGATCAGGAGTGGTGTTGCAGATGCTTCAGAGGGACTGCTGGGAGTGCAACAGTAACAAGTCTGGTGTAAGCGCGGTCTGGTGAAAACCCCTTCACTTTCACAAACACACGAACGCGGAGCAAACACTGGAGCTGAACGAGGGTCAGCTGAGCCGGGGAAGCCCTCGAGGAGTTGCTGCTTCGCTGCAGCAGCGTGACACGGTCCAAAGACGCCAATCAACACCAGTGAGTCTGCCCAAAGGTGCTACGGGACCAGGGTGTGTAGAAAGGCACCTGAACAAATAAATTAATCTTTTGAATACCGAGCAAGTAAATTAAAGAGACAGAACCTATACAAATTCTCATGTGAGAGCCATATGGGGAACGCTGGAGCAAATGTTATCCGAAGCAGATAAACATTAAGGAGGAAGTTGAAAAGCAAAGTTTGTATAAGTTTCCTTATACGAGAGGTCAATTTGGGGAAAATTGGAGCAAGCAATGCCACAAGCTAAAGCGTATTAATGTAAACATTAAGGAGGAAGCTGAAGGGCAGAATTTGTACAAGTCTCCTTATATGAGAGGTCGGTTTGGCGACGATTGGACAAGCAGTGCCACAAGCTAAGGAGGTGTAAGCAATGAAGAGGAATAACTGTTATACCAAGAAGGAAAGTGAACATTGTAGAAAGTCCTGGTGAAAGGAACCATCAGGCAGATAATCCTTTTGGGAAGAGTACACCAGAGGATCTGCAAAACACAGAAGGGGAATTCCTGGCATGGGAGTATACCAGGAGTTTCAAACTTTATTGAAGAAGAAACAACACTTTTTGCTACTCTGAAGAAAAAGCTCATTAAGAAAGACATTTCACCTCTTAAAAAGCTCATTAAGGTATCATTTTGCCATCGTGAAAGGACAAAAGGACACTGTCTCGTTGTCGCAATTATGCGCAGACTGATTTTAAGTTTTAGTTTCCTACGTAGGGAAATTCTTTTGGATAGGGACAGAAAGGCCTTTATCCAACCCCTTTTATTTCAATAAAGATGTCTGATGTTGAAAACATTACAACTTTGTGCCCGCCTCTCATTTCTGGCCCCACACAATGGTCGTCAAGAAGAACGAAGAGCTCGAAACGCGGTCCAGACAAAATAACATCTGGATTATTGGTGTGCCCAAGGACTGCACAGAAACCTCACTGGAAACATTAATCAAGGACACTCTCCTCTCGCTAATAGGCAACCCCAAGCTCTCGCCACAATTTGCAGTGGAATGCACCCAGAGATCGTTGACACGCAAGCCCATATCTGGGGCACCACAGCGCCTGATAATTGCTTGAATCCTTAATTAGCGTGACTGAGATGCCAACCTCTGAGCCACCCAAGCAGGGACATCTCATGTTGGGACCCAGCAAGCTGCTCATCTACCTTGAACTCTAGGTGGCCATGCAGCAAGAAAGGAAATCATTCCACTGCTATACCCCGCCAAACTACGGATTGAATGAACACCAAGGTCTACTTTTTGTCTCTACCCGAGGAAGCTATGAAGTTCCTCGATGAGAACTTGCCTGCAACATGAGCTCAATATTGAATTGCCTAAGGTTGATTAACGTCTCCCCCTCTTTTCTCCATTGCTAGCCCTAGGCAGCTGAGTCGCACTAAATTGATATATTGCGGGGAAAGATAATACAAATCTTCTGTGCCGCATTAGGTGTTCTAGCGCCTTACGCTTTGAGTGGACATAGGAAGTATGTGAATACTTATTTCTTCGTATTCCAAAGTCCGTTTGGCCAGGCCAGCGCACCAGCCTCTGTGTGCAATGTTGCAATAGTGGTTGGGGGACTTGGGGTTTGCAAAAAATGGACTTTGATTGTAATCTGATGGCCTCTACGAGGCTTATGTTTCCCACAATAGGACAAGAGGTGCTATGGCTGGGGAAACTTCACATGGTGGCCGGTAACATGCTCCCAATACCTCAGGGATGGGGAAGGTTACATGTTTGAGCTTCAATGTGAGGTGGCTAGGAAACCCAGTTAAAAGGGGGAAGCGCTCCTCCGTTTTGAAAGGCACAAAGCCAACATTTTATGTGCACAGGAGACCCCTTTTGTTTGCTGTATTATGCAAAGGATTTATGAATATATTCTATACTATATATTCCTCACTATCCAAAGGCGTAATGATATTAATACACAGATCTCTGCCATTGCAACATAAAGTCTCAATTGACCCTTTGGGATGATACGTTCTGGTTTATGGACCGTTGGCCTGAATGTCTATGGTCCTAACACAGATGATCCCTAGTTCTACACCAAAACCACTGATATGCTAGTTCTTTATGGTCTGATACCCGTACTGTGCAGTGGTGATTTTAATACCATTATTGATATCCGACTAGATAGATCCACCCACAGTCAGTACGTCACGAAGGCTAAAAGGCATTATACACAAAGGGGTGGACGCCTTGAACTGGTGGATGCTTGGAGAGCAATGAATGCACATGACCGAGCGTACTCTTCTTATTCATCAGTTAATGATTCCTTTTCCCGCTTTCAAATGTGGTTAATATCCCATCTGCTGCTCAGCTGGGTCTTGGTGTCTGTATGCTTTTCTAGGAGGTACTCTGACCACTCTTCGGTTTGCATCACTTTGACACTAAGCAGGCTCCCCAGGTCCTGCAGTAACTGGCGCTTTAAATCACAGGCATGATTAGATGTAGTCTTTGCGGCTATCATATGACCGTGTGAAACTGTATTTTGAAAAATTATGTAGGCTCAGTGACTTCCTCGCACACAATTTGGGATGCCTTCAAGGCGTACATACGAGGGATTTCCATGGCCATTGAATTTAGTGTCCTCAAGACGATTAGGTGTGATCTAACAAGATGTGAGGAGGGTCTGCGTGATTTGGAGCAAAGACATGCGGCTACACCACCTATGGCCACGCTTACGTAGATAAAAGACGTATTAGATGAATTAAGGGAAAATGCTGAGAGGGATCTTACATTTCTAGATAAACCCCTCCCACCCGATGGCGGTAAGGCGCTATGGAGAGTGCGAAAGTCCTGGCAGATTGGAGGCCCGCACAGTACGACAGGAGGGTGGGTAGTGGCGGCATTGCACTTATTAGGGATGCGACGGAGATCTACTACACACACATGTTGAAGTCAATAGGTTATTCACAAACATCTACTTGGACTCCCAACGAAGACACTCGTACTACAGAGGACATTGACAGATTTCTTGCAGATCAACAGATTACACAATTGTCACACACGGCTAGTGCCCACTTGGATTTACCGATCTCACTAGTAGAAATTGCCTGCCCAATTGACGGGCCTACCGTCAGGGAAAGCGCCGGGGACAGGGGGGCTCACTGCTGAATTTTACAAGCATTGTAAACCACTCATTGCACCTTATCTACTTAAGGTGTGGCTGAAGGCCCTTGCGTTGCAGGTGCGCCCTGATACTATAAGAGGCTGTGATCACTGTACTACTGAAGCCTAATACATGTATTTATATATTTTTGTTTTACATTTGTATTGCGCACATACAGCCCGTGGGTATCGAGGCGCTGTTACTTGCAGGGAGCTTAGTTACAGGGTGGGTACAGCTGGGAAATGCATTTACAAGATTGTACATTGATACATTAGAGTGCAAAGTCGATGAGAGTACAAAATGCAAAATACATTTGAAGTTTGTCAGACTAGGCTGATGATTGCGGGGCACATTATGTGAAGAGCACCATTTTCAAGGTCTTGCGGAATGCCATGAGGGATATCTCGCCTCAGAGGGTCGGAGGTAGAGCATTCCAGTGTGAGGGTGCGAGGTAGGGGAAACTAGAGCCACCTGCTCTAGTTCTTCTTACCAAGGGCACGCAGAGCATGTTGGCGTAGGGTGATCTAGTTAGTCTTGTGGAAGTGGAGAGGTGGATCCTTTGTGATAGGTAGTCAGTTACGGTGAGATGGATGCACTTGTGGGTCAGAGTCATTGCTTTGAATATGATCGTTTCCTTTATTGGGAGCCAGTGGGCTGATTTCCTGGCTGCAGTGATGTACTCTCTTTTGGAGATGCCTTGGGCTATGTGGGGTGCGTTGTTCTGGATGACTTGTAGTCTTTCCAGGTTTTTTGTGGAGGTCCCTATTAAGAGTACGTTGCTGTAGTCTAGCCTTGAGCCAGTGATGTTTCTGGCTATGTTGGTACAATTCTCTTTGGAGAGAAAAGGCCTAGCTGCATTAATTAGTTTGGCATGGTAGGCTGCAGAGGAGGCAATTGCATTGATTTGTCTATTCATGGATAGGTTTGAATCCAAGTAGACTCCAAGGGTTTTGACTGAGTCTGAAAACTGAGATTTTTCGATAGTGAAGTGGCTGAACTGTGTCGAGGTTTTTTAGCGTGTCGGGGGATCCTACCAGGAGGAGTTCTGTCTTGTCGGAGTTGAGGCATAGTCCGTTGTCTGCCATCCAGGCTTGGATGGTGTTGTAGATCTTGTTAAGAGTAATGGAGTCTGTCTGTGTCATAGTTGCCAGTGAGGGTGAGGAGGATCTGTGCATCATCCGTGTAGTTGGTGTAGGATATACCCAATGTGTCAAGGAAGAGGAATAGCGGGCGAGTAAAGATGTTATAGAGCGTGCGTGAGAGGCAGGATCCTTGGGTTAATCCACAAAGCATGATGGTGGGTGAGGCAGAGACCAAGTCAGAGAATACTTGCATAGTCCTGTCTTGTAAGAAGGAGGTGATCCAGGCCGTGGCGTTGGGGGAGAATCTGGCAGTAGAGGAGAGGTGGTGGCATAGGACGTTGTGGTCTACGAGGTCAAATGCCGCGGAGAGGTCAAGGAGTAAGAGTAATTGCTGGTCTGCCTTGCTCTCTGGCATCGTCCATCTGTTTTTTTAAGTCCAGTAGGGCAGTGTCAGTCCCGTGCCTTGGGCGAAAGCCAGATTGGCGTAGTCCAGTATTTTGAGTAAGAACTGGACGGTGGTGATGGGCCTGTAGTTATTAGGAGAGGTAGGGTCAAGCGTTGTTTATTTAAGGGGAGTGGACCCAAGCTTCCTTGAGGCAAGAAGTGACTTTCCCTGTGGCGAATGAGGTATTGACGAAGGCGGTCAGGAATGGAGCGAGGGTTTCGGCACAGACCTTAATAGTGGCAGGGCAAGTGTCACCCTTGCAATTGGATGGTTTTATGGTCCTCATGAGGTTGATCATCTCTTGCTCCTGTATGGCCTTGAATGGGAATAGCGGGGGTGTCCAGGAAGGGGGAGGGGGTGGGTATGGGAGTATTGGGGAGCGCTTGTTTCATGGATTGTATTTTACAATCTCCGTCGAGTTCAGGAAAAGGGTTCTACCAAGCCTGCACGTAGTTTTAATCGCTGAACATCTGATTTAGTCACCGTAATATTGGCTGCTGTAGGATCATGGGCAGGAGCTCCCCAGGTTACCGACTTCGCTCCATGCGCGCTGGCCACGCCCCTCTGGCTGACCCTCTTTATACCCCACATTATTCACCCAGACCAATTCCTGTTGGTCCACTGTGCTGAAAGCAGGGTCTCTAACATACTGGCGCAGACGGATCCTGAGGCTCAGGCGATGGCTGCTGCATTAGATATACAAAAGGCTTTGCGATTCCATCTCGTGGCAGTTTATGCATGCAGTACGGTTTGGCCCATGTTTTCTTCATACATACTGCTCCTATACACGTCGCCTACGGCCAGGGTCAGCACTAATGGGCTACTATCACCAAAGTTTGCAATAGCTAGGGGAACCCGACAGGGCTGCCCCCTGTTGCCTCCGTTATTCGCCATTGCCATTGAACCCCTGGCAGACCTTATATTGCATAGACACAGCGGAATCAGGATGACTGGGGTGCCTGAAATTATATCCCTTTATGTCGACGATGCGTTATTCTACATCAGGGATCCCCAAATCCACCTTGTGCCCATTACAGGAGATATTCTTACTTTCCGAGAGTTATCGGGTCTGAGTTACCAATGACTATGGCTGTCAAGATAGCGCTAGTAAAAATGATAGTGCTCCTGAAACATCTTTACCTCTTCCAAAACGTTCTGCTATGGCCTGGGCTGTCATTTTTCAAGAATTGGGAGGTGGAGATTAGCAAGTTTGTATGGCATTGCGGGGCAGTGGAGCTGAAATGAATCAAACTAACCAAATCTCATGCGAAAGGTGGATTTGCAGCCCCCTTTCATTTATACAGAACTGTGGCACAGGCACAATTTGAGGCCTTTTGGTTTGCGGAAGGTACATCTCCCCCACATGTCAAGCTGGAGAAGTACTCCACCTGTGATAAGGACCGAGATCGCTGATCTTTCCCACCTGGTTCACAGATAGCTGCGTGTTCGATCCCACCAGTATCACAGCACTGGCCTGGTGCAAAATATGGAGAGTGATGGGTGTATCCACCCCGTACCACAGGGACTTTCCACTTTGTATTTGTATTTTGTTTATTTATATAGCGCGCCTTGCCCATGGGCATCTGGGCACATATCTTAGGTTTACACAAAGGTAAATTTTACAAACACAGAATAAGTAATAGGACAGTAAGATTAAATATTTAACAGTATGTACAAGGATAATATATATTACAGGCTGAGTGTGTGTGGTCAGTAAACCGTGGTGCATCAGAGTGACATACAAATAATGTACAAAGGTATGGTCAATATACAATCGTGTTACATAGAAGAAATATACACAGTTGTGGTCAGGTCAACATACAATATTGTTCCAGTATTAACTATAGGACATGTACAAAGGTGCAGTCACAATGCGGCATTAGGAATGCCATGGTGTGGTGACTCGGATGACTTGAGCTGAGAGCCAGAGTTTGGTTTTAGGATGGCTCACCTCGGATAGTGTTCGGCAGGGTGTTCCATAATTTCGTGGCTAGGATCCGGAAGCTTACAACACCCCCTCATCCCCCTCCGCTTTCTGGAACTTGAATCTGAGAAGAGAGGCTGTTGGTTTGGGCAGCTCTCAGCGGTCGGGTAGCAGTGTGAGGTGTAAATAGATTAGCCAGGTAGGGAGGGACCTGATTCGCCAAACACTTGTATGTGAGTGCAAGCGTTTTTAAGGAGATTCTTTGCGCAACAGGGAGCCATCATAGCTTGCATCTATGATCAGTAATATGCTGATTTCTAGGAATATTCAGGGCAGCTCTAATGGCATTGTTCTGAGTGACTTGTTTATTTAGATTACTTTGGCTAGTCCCTAAATACAAGGCACTACAATAGTCAATCTTAGACATGATGAAGGTTCTGGCAAGGATGGTGCTGTTGGCAGTGGTCAAGAAGGGTCTGCACGCTGTGCTAAGCTTGCAGGCATAAGCAGATGCTGAACTGACAGCATTAGTTTGTCTGTACAGTGATAATGAGGAATCAAGATAAACTCCTAAGGTTTTGGTATTCTTGGAGATCTTGATGGCGTTGCCGTCAATGATGAAAGACTTGAAGGACGAGTCAAGTTGGCTAAGACGTTGATGGGATCCTAAAATAGGGAGGTCCGTCTTGTCATTGTTGAAGCAAAGTTCATGTTGAGCCATCCACGCCTGAACAACAGTGTAGACATCATTTAGGGATTTGGTGTCCGCTTCGTGGTCACCCAAGATGGGTATGAGTATCTGGGTGTCGTCAGCGTAATTGGTATATGTGACACCCAGATAGTCAAGGATATCGTACAGTGGTTTGGTGAACACATTATAAAGTGTCAGTGATACACTTTATCAGTCGAGTTTCTCAACGCAACTGGGTGCAATATGGGTTCATTAAATTGGGAACAATGTATTTGAATGGGAATTTCATAACCGTTGACGATATTCCTATATTTTTGCAATGTCAATCTTTGCAGTGGCTACAATAACTGGGCCTGCGCAGGGCATACAAGATGCTTTGGAGTGGGTTCCCAGCGGAGCCCGAGAGTGATGTAGTTCTAGGGTATATTTTAACCGCAAACGAGAACAGTGACTTGGTCGCTTCCTTATATCATCTAATCCAAGACCGTATGACAATACCGTTAACTAACACCCGCTCCAAATGGGCAAGTGATATGCAACTAGACATTCCATATGAACTCTGGACAGACATGTGCACACAAACATGCAGTGTGTCATATAACTCACGATTCACACTTATACAGTTGAAGGTGTTACCATGATATCATTAAACACCGGCTAGACTAAAACGGTTTTTGTAGGTGGGAACAGATAATTGCCCTTAGTGCAGCAGTGCAGATGCCAAGTATTTTCATATGGTATGGGATTGGCCACTGCTCTTATCCTTCTGGAACGATGTGTGCATGCTATTGTCGGAGATGACAGGCAAATACATAGTGCCCTCCTCCATGCAATGTCTTTTTCATGTCTCTGAACCCAATATATGTCATATTCTGAAGCTCGTCAGCTTATGTCTTACTGGCCAAACGTCATATTTTGCTGCGATGGATGAACACAAGGGCCCAAACAAAGGAATACTGGTTATGGTCCATTGCCTGGGTTAACAATATGGAACAATGGGACCATCTGCAACCTGTCAAATCTCACCCAATAGACATACGGGTCAGTTCAAAGCATATCTATGCGCCCACCAGCACCACAAGACACTTCTAAAAAACCAATGACGGGCTGAACCCAGATTATAAATACACTATGCCTATGGCAAATAACAGAACATACGTCTCCTCCCAACACCGAATTACGTCCCTTCCAAGGTTCACCTCAATCCGTTTTTGTACAGCGAGAACTCCTTGCCTTTTATAAACGTATAAAAGGCAAGGAGTTCTCACTGAGATATTACTTTGAAATGTATGATGCCAAGTGTGCTAATAAAGAACGTTTTAACAAAACAAAAAAGACCCAGCATGGTTCAGCAAGAGACGTAATGTAAAAAGAGCATCAAGACTCACAAATACAGTTTTAAAAAACAAGGAACAGGTTTAGAGATCCAGCCACTCCAATGTGGAGAACTGATCAGAACGCTTGTATGGGTATCCGGAGCAACCTTCTCTCGGAATAAAGACTTAAAGCACCAAAATTATGAAGTGTATTAGCAGGCCAGAGAAAATGAGAACCAGACAATTGGGTTGGGGTCAGAACCCAACCACCAGAAGCCAAGTAGAGTGGGAACAACCTTACCTAGGTAAAGTTAATGTTGTGTTAGTTTATTAGTGGTAAGGTGGTAAGGATAGAGCATAGGATAGAATAGGTTTGGACGGAGGACAGAATTTGTGCGAGTCATCCCGACTAGCACCAGTTTATTGTTTGATTTGAAGTTAGAGACCCCCCCCAGCATAGCTATAGCTGTAAGGATAGTTGATGCCTTCTTTCCTTTAATAATAGTAATTGAACAATGTCTTTTTATCCGTTTCCTATGTCTGACTATCTATAGACCATAGATATATCAATCCCACTTGGTTTACAGGATGTTCCCTTGGAGTTATCCGGGCGCTCCACGAGGTAGAATTGCCACCACAGTCAAGGCAAAGCTTCTGAAGTTTGGTTTAAAGGTTTCACTAAACACTTGCTGCACACACAAACAAAAGACCTGTACAAATATATACATTTGCTATAGTTGTGCAATAATAATGACCACTAAATATTTACTGGTAATTAAATTAAATAACTGCCCAGAATACAGAAACCAAAGACTAGTGATTTAGTGTCAGATGACGGATTCTAGAAACCCCTCTTCTAAAAAAACCTAAGCAAAGCAATGATGATCCAGAAGAAACACCAAGTAGTGCCGATATCTTTAAACTTCCGAAGCAAGTGGCAAGCGATGTGACTGATGACTGATGTCAAGGCAACCCTGGCTGACTTGTCTGCGAAGGTCAGTAATTTGGAGACTCATTATGGTGGATGTGGTGGGAAGAACATCTGGTTTGGAAAGGGAAGCCTCTGGCAGCTACAGAGCTTACCAAGAGCTGCAGGAAGGGATGAGCAGACTCCAACTGAGAAACATGAATTTAGAAATACAGGCTAGAAGCAACAACATTTGCCTGATTGGTGTCCCCGAGGGACCTGAATCCACCCCAATTGCTTTGGTCACAGATATTTTGCAAGGATGTTTCCCTGGCTGTGGTATACAAGGAAATGACTTGAATGTGAGATTCAGAGCAGGTAAACAGGAGGCCGGGAAAGCAAGGCAAATAATCATCACGTTTGTGAAGACTTCCATGACAGAAAATGTACTGCACCTAGCAAGGCAACAGGAATCATTATCTTGGCAAGAAAACTTGATTCATATTTACCCTGACTTTCCAAAAGAAGTAGCAATTAAAAAGAAAGCATTTGGAGAAGCAAAGCGTTTGGCCAAGGATCGTAGAGTCAAAGCTTCACTTCTTAAGCCTGCAGTTTTAAAACTCTTCTTGCCTGAAGGGGTTAAACTCAATGATGCCCCAGAACAGGCTTGTGCTTGGCTTGGGAAATACTCCACCGCGAATCGCCCATCTTAGGGGGTCTGTTTATGCTTCTCCTTTATTCTCTTTCCTTCTAGGATAATGTTTAATTAATATGCACATTTGGTAATTGACAATTTTGCATGAACATATTTTATTTTAGTTATTTTTAATTCTGTTGGTGCTTGAATGGCGTGTTACAGTTAACGGTTGCTGCTCGCGCTATATACACTTTTATTACTAACTTGTTTATCTTTGTTGAATATGGTAGCGTTTGTTCACCCCGTAGCTACTGGTGAGGAAAGGACCTAATACAGAGCGACACACATGCATAACGTGGCGACGCTTCTTGATGTGCGGAGTTTGTTAATTGCGTATGCGTATCTCTTCCGGGTCGATCTACTTGAGGCTGCACCTGTATATGAGGGAACGCCCGTTTAGAATGCATGTGATGCTGCACTCCAGGGTTGAGGACTTCTAGCGATTATTGGATATTAATGCCCTTTTATTCTGCATCTGAGAATTTTATGCGGTCACGGGGCGGCCTTCCTTGGGGCTTTGGTGTGCAGTGTGTTGGTGAAGCCGCTGGTGTGTGTCATCGCGTTGGTCTAAATGACGTTCACGTTGTTTGGGCGGATGCGGTGGGGCATGCCGGTGGTGTTGCTGATGCGTTGTGTGCCTGGTTGGTCTCCTTGGGTAAGGAGTACGGGGGCGATCGGAATGGGTACGTATGATAATGTATTTAACTAAGCACTCTGGGGCCGTATGCAAACAAAAAAATCCATGCGGCAGCCTTGTATGGTTTATAAAAAAAATGTTTTAGGAGTCTTGTTGACCCTTGGTTTGTGTATTTATATGGTTTTCATTCATGGTGTTCTTGCCCATGTGATTTTTCAAATGGATGATAGTGACTCTTTCGGTGTGTGGTGAAGCAATTGAAGAATTGCTCAGGTCCATGTAGGGTGTCCTTAGGAAAAGGAGGTTCTGACGAGGCAGCGTTGTCATCCTTTAGGAATGGTGCAGATGAACAAGTTACTTTCTTACCTGGTAACGTTCTTTCGATGGGATGGTCCGACGACGTATTCCATATCTATGACATGTAATCACCACAGCTGTGCTGCTTCGGAAACTTTTTCGGCGTCTGCGTCCTGCGTCGATGACGTCGATGCGCCGTCGTCGAGGACCTCCTCCGACGTCCGACGTCATCCGATGTGATAAGTAGGACGCACGACGCCCATAGCCTCAGTTGTAGTTTTTTCCCCCAGAACGTGTGACAGAAGTCAACTGCCAGTCAGACACAAAGCCTTGCGGAACGTAAGCTGCAATCGCAAAAGAAATTCTGTAGCGGGGAAGGCAGGGCGGGAGCGATATGGAATATGTCGTCGGACCATCCCATCGAAAGAACGTTACCAGGTAAGAAAGTAACTTGTTCTTCGAGGGGTTTGGGTCCGCCGACGTATTCCATATCTATGACAGACTCCCAAAGCAGTACCAAAGCAAGGAGGAGGGAAAGAATTTAGAATCAAAATGTAGAATAGCCAATCAAATAGCAGAGCAAAGGACCGCCTTGCCAAAGGCCAGATCGTGCGCTCGGATGGAATCAAGGGAATAGTGACGTACAAATGTATGAACTGAAGCCCAGGTGGCTGCATCACAGATTTTGCGAATAGGAACACCCCTCTGCAGGGCAGTAGACGCAGCCATACCCCTGGTAGAATGGGCCCGCAAGCCAGCCGGTGGGTCCTTACCCGCCAAACGGTAGCACTCCGAGATGGCCAAAATAATCCAGCGAGACAAAGTCTGTTTCGTCACAGCTTGCCCCAAACGCTTTCCAGTGTAACCAATAAAGAGTTGATCATCCACTCTGACCCGGGACATGCGTGAAACATAAAAGCTTAAAGCTCTCCTAGGATCAAGCCTATGGAGCCTCTCCTCTTCCTTACCAGGATGCGGAGGAGGATAGAATGCCGGAAGAACAACCTTCTGGGCCAAATGAAATTCCGTCACTACCTTCGGAAGAAAAGAAGGACGAACTCCAAGGACAACCCTGTCCTTGTGAAATACAGTGAAGGGAGGCTTAACTGAAAGTGCCTGTAACTCACTCACTCTGCGAGCGGAAGTAACCGCAACTAAAAACACAGTTTTCAGAGTTAACAGCCTCAAAGGGCAAGAATGTAAAGGCTCAAACGGAGCACCCATATGAAACTTAAGAACCAGGTTTAAATCCCAACCGGGCACCAGGAAAGGTGACGGAGGGAACACATTAGTGAGCCCTTTCAGGAACTGTGAAATCAAAGGGATTTTAAAGTAAGAACACTCTTCAGACGAGCGCTTAAAGATGGACAGCGCCGCCAGGTAACCCTTAACGGTACCCACTTGCAAGCCCCTGTGGGCCAAAGAAAGTAAAAAGGACAGAACCATGGGGATGTCACATGCAAAAGGATCCACATTCTGAACCCTGCACCAGTCGCAGAACTTACGCCAACGGCAACGGTACAGAGACTTTGTTGCCGGTCTTCGGGCCGAAAGCAACACCTCGATCACGTCCTCAGGGAGGTCCCAATCCTTATACCTCAACCTTTCAGAAGCCAAGCGTGAAGGTTGAGGGATCTGACCTCTGGATGGAGAACCTGACCCCTCTCTCGTGAGAGCATATCGTCTCGGTAGGGAAGACGACGTGGAGGGCAGATGGATAAGTCGAGAAGGTCCGGGTACCACGTCCTCCGAGCCCACGCCAGGGCAATGAGGATCATCCGGGAACCGAACTTCCGTAACCTCCGCAGCACTTGCGGGATGACGGGGACTGGAGGAAACGCGTACAGCAGCGGGAATGACCACTCCACCACGAACGCGTCTCCTAAGGCTCCTTCTGGAGGAAATTCCCGCGAGCAAAACCTTTCGCACTTCCGGTTGACACTGGAGGCGAAGAGATCCACTTGAGGGGTCCCCCAAAGGGCGAAGATCTCCAGGAGAATCTCCTGAGCCAACTCCCACTCGTGAGAGATCGCGCTCTGCCTGCTCAGAGCGTCCGCCGTCACGTTTTCGGCTCCGGCCAGATGAACTGCCGAGATCGAAACTTCCTGCTGGATGGCCCAGAACTCGAGCTGCATCGCCTCTCTGCACAGAGGAAGTGACCCTGCCCCCCCCTTTTTGTTGAGGTAGTGCATGGCCACTGTGTTGTCCGTCAGGATCAGGACATTCTTCCCTCGCACAGACGGCAGAAAAGCCTTCAGGGCTAGCCTGACGGCCCTCAGCTCCAACAGATTGATATGGAGTCTGCACTCCGACGGAGACCAACGACCGCTGACTGTCAGCCCGTTGGCATGAGCTCCCCATCCCGTGAGGGATGCATCCGTCACAATCGTCACCTCCGGCCAGGGAAGCCAAAATGGAGCCCCCTTCATCAAGTTGCCTTCGACGGCCCACCACAGAAGGTCCCGGGCGACCGAGGACGGCACCTGAATCGAGTCCGACATCCTGCCGGAGGACTGCGACCATTGCGTCTTGAGTGCCCACTGCAAAGATCTCATCCGCAGGCGAGCCTCTGGCACCAGAAGAATGCAGGATGCCATGAGGCCGAGCAACCTCAAGAACTCGAACGCTGGGAGCGTCTGGGCATGCTGAAACTTGTGCACCATCTGCTGAATGTGAAGAGCCCTCACCTGGGGAGGAAAACACTGCCCCAGGGAAGTGTCGAGCACTGCTCCGATGTACTGGAGCCGCTGTGTTGGCGTCAAATGGGACTTCTTTAAATTGAGGGAGAAGCCCAGCCTGTGAAGGGAGCGACAGGTGATCGATAGATGATCCAGGACTTGCTCGGGAGAGCTCCCCCTGATCAACCAATCGTCCAGGTAGGGGTAGACGTGAATCCCCCCTTGCCTGAGATGCGCTGCCACCACCACCATGAGCTTGGTGAAAACCCTCGGGGCGGAGGTCAATCCGAACGGCAGGACCCGAAACTGAAAGTGCGAGTCGCCAACCGCGAACCTCAGGTACTTCTTGTGCTTGGGATGGATCGGCACATGGAAGTAAGCATCCTTGAGGTCGAGTGACACCAACCAGTCCTGAAGCTGAAGGGCCTGGAGGACTTGAGAGAGAGTAACCATCTTGAACTTGTCCTTCCTGATGGGTCTCAATCCCCCGTCTTTCTTCGAAACCAAAAAATAAGGGGAATACCATCCCTTGTTCCTCTCCGCTACAGGCACCAGTTCTATGGGGCCTTTCTCCAGCAGGGCTTGAATTTCCTGCGCAAGGAGCGGATCCGGACTCTGCAAAGAGAGGTTCCCCGGTGGATTGTCGCGAGACCTGTGCCGAAAAGGAAGACAGTAGCCGTGGGTTATGATCTCCAGAACCCACACATCTGAAGTAATGGCTTGCCACTCTACAAGATGCTGCGCCAGCCTTCCCCCAACCGGCGAACCATGGGACATGGCCTCACGACTGAGTGGTAGCGGCTGCAGCGTTACCTGAGGGCAAAGAGGCAACTGCCCGAGCGGCCTTGGCACCACGGGTACCCTGTCGTCCACCTCTGGTACCCCTGCGATGGCCTCTTTGACTGCCAGCTCCTCTCGCTTTACTGAAGGAGGAGTAATAACGAAAGGAACCACCCCCTCCACTGCTGTCCCCTAGGACGAAAAGGCGGAGGTTGGCGAACTGCAGCGCCCAACGACTTCGCTGCAGCTTTTGAGGTCTGCAACCTCTCAAGGCTCTCGTCAGCCTTGCTGCCAAAAAGGTGTTCACCATCAAAGGGCATGTTGAGGAGCCGGGACTGCACATCAGGCGCAAACCCCGACTTCCGCAACCACGCAAACCTGCGTATCACGGTGCTCGCCGCCATGGACCTACTGACGCATTCAGCCAAACCCGACTGAACGGACTCACACATGGCATCCTTACCATCCTGGACCAAAGCAAGGAAACCATCCCGTTCATCCCCTTCGGGAACATGTTCAGCCGCTAACGCAACACAGTTCCACATAGTGTGCGTGAAACGCGACAAGGCACAAATGGAGTTGGCCGCCTGAAGTGCCATACCACCAGAAGAAAACACTTTCTTCGCCCAGCCATCAAAACGTTTGTCGTCCCTATCAGGAGGGATGGTAGGGTACGACGCCTGCTTTGCCGGGGCCGTGGCCGCCTGCACCACCAAACTCTCCGGAGTGGGATGCCTGGTCAAGTAGCAGGGGTCGCCACTGGCTGGACGGTATTTTCGCGACAAGGATCTGCCCACCGCCGGGAGACTCTCCGGAGCAGTCCAAGCCGCCGCCACCCTTCTCTGTAAAGCCATATGGAACGGCAGAACTGGGTCAGTTGGGGGACCAACATCAAGGATGTCTGCCAGATCATCCTGCACAAACTCCCCTGGGGGAGCAGACCATCCCAAGTACTCAGAAACCCTAGCCATAAGGCGCCGGTACGAGAAATCAGCATGAGAGCCAGGCTCAGGCCTACAAATCTCCACCTCCGGAGAGGTGTCCAGTCCACTGGCATCATGCAGTGACTGTCTCACTCGTCAAACTGACTATGGCCCGAGACAATGTCATCCGAAACCTGACTAGGAACCAGGCCATCAGAATCCTCATCCGCCTCTGAAATATAGTCCAGGTGGCGAAAAGAAGGCACTCGAGAGTGCTTGCTCTTAACCAGAGCCTTCCTAGGGGGTCCACCCGTGCCCTGGGGTACCTCCGACACGAAAGGCGTCGATGGCGCCAGCGTCGAGAGAACCGGCATCGGCGCCGAGAGGATCGGCGTCGACGTCGAGGAAATCGGCGTCGACGTCAGATGCAGCGCCTCCAGAATCGGCGGCGTCGACACAGCCCTCGAGGCCGGAGCCCCGAGCGTGTCCCTCGACGACCTGAGCGTCGACGGCATCGACGACTTCCTCGGAGCCAGAGCCTCGAGAAAGCCCGTCGACGCCCTCGACGCCACAGACATCGATGCCTTCTTTGAAGACCTCACAGGTGCACACGGTCTCGAACGCGTCGAGGACCGGGACCTGGAACGGGTACGTCGAGAATGAGTTCCCTTGTCCGAACGGGACCTCTCCCGTGACTCGTGCCGACCACTCTTGCGAGCGGTGTCTCTCGACCTCACACGACCGACCCCACTCGGGGGCGCGGACGGCTGAGTACCCTGCGACTCAAGAATCGCCAACATCTTCTTCCCGAAGGAAGCCCATTCCTCCGGCGACGCACGGCTGGAGGGGTAAGCGACGTGCCGGGCAGAGTCCTCCGAAGAGGACCTGGAAGACGACCGGTGTCGGCGCTTCCGAGAATGCCTCAAAGAGGCTGAGGAGTGGCGAGACCGACTCCTAGAAGGAGACCCACAAGACTTCCGACGATGACACGGAGAGTCACCCCTCGAATCATCCGTCGAAAGCCCCGCAGACATCGACTTCCGGGGCTTGGACACCCGACCTACCGACAGCAACTTCTTACGTTCGCGTAAGGCTTTGGACGTGAGCGACTGGCAGTCGATACAGTCATCCGTGTCGTTGGCCTCCCTGAGGCACCAGAGGCAGGCGTCGTGCGAGTCCGTCACCGACATCTTGGACCCACACTCCCCGCACTTCTTGAAACCCGGACGCGGGGTCGAAGACGAAGTAGACATCTTCAGAAGGAATTTCACAAACGAACAGGTTCGAAGAACCGAGAAGAACAGAACTCCAAAGAGTCGAGGCGTTTGAACCGAGAAACACGAAGCAACACGTTCGCGGAAAAAACGGAACTGAGACTATGGGCGTCGTGCGTCCTGCTTATCACATCGGATGACGTCGGACGTCGGAGGAGGTCCTCGACGACGGCGCATCGACGTCATCGACGCAGGACGCAGACGCCGAAAAAGTTTCCGAAGCAGCACAGCTGTGGTGATTACATGTCATAGATATGGAATACGTCGGAGGACCCAATCCCCTCGAAATGTAATGCATTTGACAGCCATTTATTGTACATGGGGAAAATGGATTTCCCTTTTTTAGCACCCTTTTGTAGGTTGCCTTTGTTGGCGTATTGAAGTGCTAACAACCTTTGTTTGGGGAATACAATTAGAAGGTGACCTGGGTATAAAAAAATTACAATTTATAATGTAAGCATTGAGCGAGGCAGGCACAGCTGCATATAACCTTCCAAGTCAATTACAATTTACCTTGTAGCTTTCTCTATTTGTAGGTCCGCCATACCTTAAGTTTTGTCAGTCACAAACAAGGACTCCCAGCGCTACAGGTCCCATAATACACCCTTTTGTTATATGACAATATCGGCCATCGGGAAACAATGTTCGGAATGAAATCAACTCATTAGGCCACCTTACGTGTAGACCGGGGAACAAACTCACTCCCTTCTGGATCTGCATGCCTTACCTCTAAGTATCGGGTTGCCTATTCATTAAGACGGCTTTGAGCAGAGATTTTAGCTATTTTGAAACTGGAGATTGTTATGGTTGGACCATGTTTGTGCTTTGTTAGTAATCACTGCTGAACCTTGCTTTTTACTATGGAAATCTCGTGTGTGTGGGTCAATCCTTCAACTCTAATATCGGTTCATGAAGGGCAGGGGATTGTACTTAGGAGCTGGAGGCTTTTAGGATTGCAAATTCTTTTTATACATGAATATCAGCTGTAAAGATATTTGTGATGGGTGGGGGCAGGGGACTGGGTTTGGAGGCTTTATTTATACAATTGCTGCGAGTGATTATTTATTGTACTTTGCTTAGCGTTGCATCCGATCAGTGGCCCATCTATTTGTAACTGTTACCAGAGTTGTCTGGTTGACTCATGCCCCGTTTGGGTGTGGGTTTCTACCTTTTTCTTTTCGCATCTCTTTTCTTTCTTTTCTTCCCACTTTTCTTTATTGATTACACTCCTTATTTGCCTCTAATTAGGATGTACAACATGAATTTTAGATCCATCATTCACCTTAACATGGTTTCATGGAATGTGAATGGTCTTAATGTTGTGAAATGAAAAAAGGTTTCATCTTATTTCAAATCCGCTTCTTGCGACATTGCTTTCCTCCAAGAGACACACCTGGATGATAATGAAGCTGGGAAACTACAACGGGGATGGGTAGGCCAATAATTTTCTCAACATACCTCGTCCAGCAAGAGAGGCGTCTCAATACCAATTAGGGAAAACATGCCTGCAACAGTCCTCTACAGCAAAACAGACAAGGAAGGAAGAATTGTTTGTATCATTGTCAAAATACAAGATACAACACTGTTGTTATGCAATGTATATGCACCCAACTTAGATGATCCTTTTTTTTCCGCGAACTTGCACAATTTATTCAAAACTAATGTTGGTGCAATTGTGTTGGCCGGTGATTTTAACCAAGTGTTAGATCCATCACTGGACCGCTCTAATGGAGATTGTTTATGTATCCCGAAGAAGAGCAGGAGATCTTTAGAAAGCTTGATAAACGAGTTCCATCTGGTGGGCATATGGAGTTTGGAGCACCCACCAGAAAGAGACTATAGCTTTTACTCCTCGTGTCATGACACTTATTCACGCATTGATTTCTTTCTGACTTCTGGCCAAGTGACACCAAGTTGGTTTGGTTCGAGTATAGGACTCATTGCTATCTCAGACCACGCAACTGTATCCCTGCGTCTCTCATTGCAATATACTCTGGCCAAATCCGTAACGTGGAGGATGAACTCGTACATTTTGCTAAACGAACAAATTAAAGATGAGATTATGAAAGAAATTGAAGATTCATTAAAATCAATAGGACAGACGACATTACAGTCTCTGCAGTCTGGGAAGCACTAAAATGTTTTATTCGAGGCGTGCGGATGTCTAAAACTGGTAAATATAAGAGGATGAAGGGCAAAGAAATTAAGAAGCTGTCTGCAGAAGCCAAGCGTCTGGATAAACACTTTGCTGCAAGCCAAGACGAAGGAACTAAGTCTCAGTTGAGGAAGGCAAAATATGAACTAAATAAATTGATATCGGATCAGATTGATTATGCATTGTTCAGGCAAAGGATAAACTATTTTGAGAATGGGGAGAAAGCACGCAAGCTGCTTGCACACAGGCTGAAGGTAGCTGAGAGTGATCGTGTTATCGTTGCAATTCGAAGTCCTAGTGGTGGTGTGAAAAAACGCAACAAAAAGAAATAAATGTATTGTTCCACGGTTTTTATGAAAACCTCTATAGATCAGATTTGACTTGTGAGCTGGAAACGATAAAAACGTTTTTAAATTCATTAGAAATTTCTCAATTGACAGATGATCAAACAGCCAGTCTTGAAGGTAGCATTGTAATAGAAGATATTCCTCTGGCCATCTCCAAGTTTAATGTGGGCAAATCACCAGGCACAGATGGATTGCCTGTAGAGTTTTATAGGATTTTGCCTGACAGCGCTCTGCAACTTCTATGTGATGTGTATAACAAAGCTTTTGAGACTGGATCCCTGCCAGTTACAATGTGGCATGCTCTGATAACTGTGTTAAAGAAAAAAGATAAATCCCATACAAGATGTGAAAATTATAGGCCGATCAGTTTGATTAATACAGACTGCAAGATTGTGGCAAAGGCTTTAGCTAAAAGATTGGAACCAGTGATACCTTCATTAATTCATGGAAATCAAGTCGACTTGGTCACCGGAAGTGCTGTGGCTGATAATATGAGACTCTTACTATGACCAATTGAACATGGACATAGACAAATGAATGCGGCTGCTGTGGTATAGTTGGATGTCGAGAAGGCGTTTGATCGTGTTGAGTGGGCCTTTCTGTTTTCATGCTTTGATAAAATGAGATTTGATTTCAAGCGTTGGATATGGCTGTTGTATATGAATCCATCTGCAGGCTTACTTACAAATGGGCTTATTTCGGATGCATTTCAGCTTCATAGGGGTACCAGACAAGGGTGTCCGCTCTCCTAATTACTATTCATCTGGTCAATAGAAGCGCTGGCAGTGCTGCTGCAAGCTAATGATAATCTTCATGTGATAATTGGGGATGATCATGAGAATATAATCTGGCTTTACTCGGGCGATTTACTAGTGGCTTTACGTAATCCTGAAATTTGCATATCTCACCTAATGTGAGATATCCAACAGTTGTTCAGTGTTTGGTTATAAGGTGAATTAGGATAAGTCTGAGATCCTCTCAGTGAATAATGTATGTTTGCAACACACCTGTGATCAATTCCAATTTACCTGGTGTCTGGAAAGAATTAAGTATTTGGGTATCTTGTTAGGTCCAGAGGTGGTGAAGTTGGCTAAAATGAACTATGAAATGATTCTGCCGAAACTTCAATCAGACCTGGATAGGTGGGGACTCTTGAGGCTATCCACTTGGGGGAAGAACAATTGTTTTAAAATGAACTTAGCACCACAGGTAAATTATCTCTTATCAATGCTTCCCATCAAGGTGCCAAGGCATTTTTTCAAGGAGATTGACAGGATCATGCAGACGTTCAGACTTGCGCTGTGGAAAATGCAGCTTCCTCAAAAGCAAGGCAGTATGAATCTACCTAACTTCACTGACTATCATCTGGTATTCACGACTAGACATCTGTGCAAGGTCCTCGATAAAGATGGGGACCAAGCGCCGAAATAGTAAGGGAGAGTAATACATTGTCACAAATAGATCCAAAGGCCCTACTGACAATGGGAAAAAGATCCTCCAAAGGGCAAAATCTGCTTACTGCTTTCTTGGAGGAATGCTGGTGATATATATCCAAGTGTATAGGTACCAAACCTTATTTATTCCCAGACGCTTCGATCTGGCTCAACCTGGCTTTGAAATCACAGAGAAAAGACCTATTCTGGCCAGCATGGTTTCTAGCAGGAATAAAGTACATTAAGGATCTGGTTGAAGGTGACAAATGGATCCCGTTTGCACAATTGCGCCGCACATTGAACATGGCTGACTGCACTTACGCGGAGTACAGAAAGTTGAAGAACATTGTTACTGTGAGTATGGACATATCACAATTGAAAACTCAGAGTATAGATTGGTCAGCTTTAGAGACCTGCAAATGTGCATTTCATCCTGCGGCTACTATGTATGAAATCTTAAAGGCTTGTCGTAAAGGAAATCGGGAATTGATGACTGTCTAGGCAGAAGAATAAGGAGAAGTGATCGATCAGAGTAGCTGGCAGCGGTGCTGTGGTAATATATGCCTAATGAGTATGGACTGGGGCATAAGAGCATCGCATACCAAGCTCCTTTTTAGGTCTTACTGGATGCCGGTACGCTTATTTAAAAGACACCATCTGGAAAACGAACTATGTTGGAAGTGCAAACAAGCAAGGGGCGCACACTGTCATTTGATCTGGTTCTGTCAACAGACTACGGCATTTTGGGAGGGGGTTTATGAAAGGTTTAATCCTATGTTGTACAATCCCAATCACTGCCACTCTACTGGTACTTGGAGATGTATCTCTACTAGAGGATGTTCCATTCAACAAGAAAATATGGCTACTCCGAGCTTGTATGATTGCGAAAAAAAAGAGGTTAAGGTACTAGAAATAGTCTGCCTCTTTGTATTGACGATTGGGTAGAGGAATTGCTCACCGTCTCCACCTATGAAAGAGCTATTTACAAACAATCCGGGGATATTACGTTTTTGAACATATGGGGGAGCTTCCTTGAAGCCTATGGTTAATGTATATATAGAAGTATATACAGTTTTGTCTTTTGATAATTTCAGAATGGTTGCAAGGTATACTGCTCTTTTTGTTCTGTATAGACCATTGATCTGTTATCCATAGAGATGATTATGGTGAGGGATGTTTTAGGATTGTTCATGAATTTTACTGTTGATATGGCTTATATTTCCTGTATGAGGCTCCTTATTGACTCTTCTTTTTCTTTACTTCATTAATTAGAATTGATTAGCACATCCGTTGTCGACTACCTGTATTGTTTATCCCATTTGTATTTCTCTGTTAGATAATTGTTATAATATGTTATTGGTTTATGTTGCAAAATAAAATATTGAACTCTAAACAGTCAAATTGACATTTAGAGAAGCTCAATGGCTCCCGACATCTTTTTAACCCCTAAACAGCATGTTTCCTTTTAGCCCCCAAGGGAAGCTTTGCAATGTGGATCACCGGACACCAAGAGCCCAAATACGACCTCAAGACAAGGGCACCTCATACAAAAAGTTAATCTACCAAGATTCACAACCCAACTCCAGGGACAGCATATTCCAGAGGTAAGGAATGACATCACAAGTTGAGAATGCTGCGATTCAGCTCAAGATGGGCAAGGGTTAGCACGGGAGTCCTGCACGTATAGAACAAAGTAGCTAAAGTTCAATGAAGTCATGGAACAGCTAAGCGTATTTGTCAGGCACATGTGCAGGGGTAAAAGACAAGAGCCTTGTAGCACCAGGAGAATGAAACAACCACTTATGGCAGAGACAGCATACTTTCAAGAAGGATTTCTGCTGGATAAATTAAATTGAGCCCCAAAGTTGTAGAGCTTGCAGAGTGGAGTATTTACAAAAGTATCCAAGACAGGTGCGGTTGTTCGCCGAATAGGCAAAGTCAGCAAATGAAGGCCCGAACCAGGAGCAATGGACAAATTAGCAAGTCTGAGGTTGGAGGGTCTCCCTGAAGACAGACAAGCAAATAATCGAGACCTGGGATTGTAGTTTGAGAAATAGTGTACCTAGCCATGGGTCGCAGCAAGACAAGCCACTGAAGGTCTCCATGCTGGAAGACTCATACTAGGGTCATGACACAGTCAAAACATAAATAAATGGCCCTGGAGAGGTCACGCCAGGAAAATGTGCTGCTTGGATTTCGGGAACTAGAGGCCTTAAACATGCCTCCATAATAGGAGATTCAGCTGGCCACACAGTCCAAAGAAAATTACCATCAAACACAGTTCCTGCAGGTTCAATCATCATCAGGTAGGTCTTCCCCTTGGATGCTTCAGAATCAAATATCAGTGGTTGACCAAGTACCTGGGAAAGAGGGAGTGGGCTATTATGCCAGGGTAGACAGTGACCCAATCATACTGGCACACCCTGCAAACATTTGGCAGCCATCCAAATCGATACTCTTCACCAAACAAATGTGCGCATCAAGCTGACAAACACAGGGGATGTTGATTATATAGGACTCGCAGATATTTAGCCCTCTGCAGACACCTCAGGCACACCAACACATTCCTTTGTGAGCTCCTAGATGGAGCGCACATCAGCAAAACAACCCCACATGAGCATTTGCTCAGTTTTCTAGGTCTCCAGGAAGAAAAAGGTATCCGTACGCCAAAATGGCTACAACCGTGTAGTCGCTATTTTGATGTAACCTGCATTTCAAGTAGAACCAGTAACAACTGTCAGTCAGGTTACTGACCCCTGGAGACTAAGCTGGCACGAACACACACTTTGATGCTATAAGGTTCCCTAGGTGTCATGTTCTCTGTGAAATCTGGATCAAAGTGACTGAGGGAAATGGGAGGAACATCACCCAAAACATGCAAGTAGTAAGGGGACTCCCAAATCGGGCATAACGATGCAATTGTACCTTAAAATATCCCTGGGAGCTACAGAGACGTATATCATGAAATATGGGATGTTTCTGCACTTCAAACATTTCAGGAAATGTACTGAAATTCCAAGTTTAACTTCAATTAGGGATGACTTCCAGAATGGGAAAAAAATTACATTACAGACAAGGTCATCCATTGGTCCGAAGCAGCTAAAACATCAAGATGCACCACCATTACAGAGTACATCTATAAAATATTCCTAAAATGGTACTCTGACCAAAGAACGTACATAGTTGCATGCCCAGTTTCTCACCATTATGCTTAGGTGGACTGATGCGATCGGAAATCTGGGTCAAATGTGGTGGACATGCCCATTAAGGTGGATTTAAAAAAAATTAACCCTGGTGTGCATCGTGTGTGGGCTACAGTTCTGCAGGAGATACTACGTTTCTGCTGTTGGAAGTCTTTCCTTGCTGAGCTTCGTAGAGAAGGAATGGCTACAATGTTGCACAGCGCATTCAAAAACTAGCGCGTAGTGCGTGTAGTGTGTGTCGTGTGTGATCTACAGTTTGGTAAGTGAGGCCAGGTTATGCCCTTGCTGCTACTACCTGGAGAGAGCCTGTAGCGTCCTGTAATGTGACTGACACTGGGTGAGTGTTTAACTAGAAAATTCACGACTAACTTTATCTTGCATGTACAATTTACACAGCAGGGCAGAAACCACTGTGATGCACCAAGACGCCTACTTACTACTACAAAAGGCTATAGACCATCCAAGGCCTCTATCTCCAGGAGGAGGATATTCAGGTCTAATTAGTAGTGTGGAGACAATTAATGGTTCTGCCGCCCAAATACAAACAGCTATCTAAACCATGTAAAATAATGTATTTTTTTAATCCGGTATAAATGCAGTGAAAGCATTGGAACAACAGTATCCCTAGAAAACTGTACATTTGGGTTGTTTGACCGAAGGGTAAAGATTTGCAGCAGAATTGACTTGCAAAACAACCCAAATCATGCCAGTACTTAGCTTACTAAATGGAAGAGTTAATTTGAAAGCAGCTAATGTTGGACATCTGAATACGAAACAGAGTGTGGTTGCTGAAGGAGTTGGGACTCCTGAGGAAAGTTTGACTGATATCAGCCTGGAAGTGAGCAGGCATAACTTGAGTAATGAACGCAAGATTGGTGAGATTAATGCCTCTAAATAAAAGAAGAAAGGCTAGAGGTAAAGGAAAATACCGGGTTTGTGTTGAGAAAACCATCAAAAAATAAACCGATGCGTAATCTTAACAAGTAATGTTCCTGGAAATTTCGGAGGACTCTTACGAAACAGCCTACAGTAACAGAGGCCTTTTGTAATATGTTACAGAATACAAGTTATTATTATTATGGTATTTATTGAGCGTGGACCTAGCTTTGAGAAGCAACAGCGCGCTTTACAGAGGTATACAACAATACAGATAGATAAAGTGCTTTACAGAGGAATACAACTGTACACATATACATCAGGGAGTAGGATACAGAGGAGTACAGCTGTACCGTGTGTTCGGGAGGAGATGGGCAGGCGAGTGAGGTGGTGCGAGGGGCGACGTGATGGCCTAGGTGTTGAGGAGGAGACGCTCCTAAAAAGAGGTGATCCCCAAGTTCTTTTCTGAATTGCTGGAGCGTGGTGGCGAGTCTGGTGCGGACGGGGAGGGGGTTCCATAGTCTTGGGGCGTAGGCAGAGAAGGCTTGTTTTAGGATCCTTTTATTTTTTGCAGCAGCAGATTTCAAGTCTGCCCGTGTCCTGGATTCTGGTGGTGCGCTGGCCACCGGAGATACCAGGTTTCTCAGCGAGGGAGCTGGGTGACTTGCAGGCGAGTGCCTTATAGATGATGCAGCAAGTGCTACGGCGCATGGAGGAGATGGGGGTCCTTTGGTTGGAAAGGCATGTGCAGAGACGGTTTAAGAAGATACCCCAAGTACTGTAAATGGTAAACCGACTATCACATGCAGTTCAGACAAACATTTTGCTGTCTTCAAATAATTCTACATGTGTGGCTGATGAGAAGTCGACTACTTCTTCAATTATGGAAGGTTTTAACGCATCTTCACATAGAAATACTGGTTTATCTAGATCCGTGTGTATGAACCTTCCTCCTGTCACTTGACCACAGGCGAGTTTACAGCAGCAATCCTTTAATAGTGTGTATAGTGGTATAAGTGACAGGGAGGGGCCTAAACAAAATACTAGCATCTTGAAAGGTGCAAAGGGCCTGGAGGTCTTTAGAGATTGTGACGGTTTTAATCTGGGTAAGAGTAATCAACGGCAGGAGATTGATAGAAGAGTGTTCGGTTTTGCTCTATCTGCCAAGGCACCTTTTAGAATCTTGGTGGACAGTCTACGTGAGAATAGAGACATATTGTTAAGTAGGTTCAGTATTTTACGTCTCTCCAGTGAAGTACCTAATCTTCGAGGTGTCTCAACAAAATATATAGACAGGGTTGATTTTATAGATTTGCAACGTACGGATTAAGCAGTAATGTTTATAACCTCAAGAACTCCCTTTCATATTATTCTTAAGGAAGAGCAATCTTTAAGACTATCAGGATTTGATTTGTCCTCCTACACTGGCTCTGTGTTTAACTCAAATGAGAAAGGTTATAGTTCGGGATAGTCTCCATTACCAAGTGAAATATTCGTCCAATGTAATGCAGGTGTAAATGTGGGGAGAGAAGTTCAATGGTCAGGCCTAAGCCAGTGAATATGGTTATTACATGGGATTGGTCCTGGCTGATGGGTGCTTTACACCAGTCTGGTAAGGGCAATAATTTGCAACCAATCCAATACTAACATTTTGAGTGGAGCAGCTAGGTTTTTTTCTTGTAATACCAGAGGACATCGGAATGTATTTACTAACCCAGAAGGGCGAAGTATGTTAAAGGCATGTCATCTCATTTTTCTTCAAGAAACTTGGTGAGGGCCACCAGGAGGTGCAGAGATGCGAACGCTTCCATGTACAGCTCAGTCTCTGCCGGGCCCAATGGTGTCCTGAGCACCCCCAACCTAAAAGCCCCTGTGTAGCGGATTTGATTACCCCATACGACGCAGGAAAGCCTATGGAGTATCTGGCCGCAAATCCGGCCTTCAAGCCTTTCCCAGAAAGGCGTGCTGGTCGTGAAAGTGAGGACCGGGGAGGACTGTGTCCCCGATCCACGAACAAAGTCCATCTGGTTGGCAGACAAGGTTGGGGTGCGGTCTGCCGGTGCCAAGGGGGCAGCCCGCTTCAAGAGTGCTCACTGAGGAGAGCATTGGAGCCGGCTCACTCAGAGCGTGTCAACCCGACGAAAGCTTCCCCGGTCCACGACGGGTAGCCCGGAGCTGGGCATCATCTCCGACAACGACAAGGCAGAGAGGGGCGAGTGTGGCATTCGCACAGCCTTAGGCAGCACCTGCAGTGACGGATCGGGAATCTGCTGCAGTCTTTCTGGGGCAGCAACATCACCTGGTCCCAGGAAGTCCCAGAGCTATTTCAGGCTGGGCCCGGGACACACCTGCAAAATCAGGGGCCTCCAGTGCTTCGCCAGACAGGTACCTGGAACCTTGAGAAGGCCCCTGGATGGCCCCTGCAATGGAGGAGGGGAGCTCCTGAACAACCCTGTGGCAGAGAGGGGGGGGTTTGAGGGGAGGGCAGTGCAGAGGCCCCTACAGTCCAAGCCCTTTCTGCCTGGAGACCACTTAAAACTCCCCCGGCCCCTTCCAAGCAGAGGAATAGGCCTGGACACACTGCTCAGGGGCCCTCGATAGGCCTGAAATGACACAGGGCTGTAGGCCTCAGAGGAATTCGTGGAGGCTCACTACAGTGTCTGGGGGCCAACTTTTTGCACCAGGGCCCCGGTGGTGGTGGTGGTGGTGGTAGGGTGAAGCAGGGGGTCCCATGGTCAAACTAAGGCGCAGAGCGTCATACAACAGCCCCACTACCTGTTTCTCAGCGCTACTTTAACATCTCCTGGGCAGTTCTTGAATCTCACCAACATGACTGTGGCAACAGAAGAAGCCCACTGTGACCCACAAGGTTTTGCAGCAAAATTCACCCTCTCACACCTTGGGTCTGGTCCCCATCTCTCCTACCCAACATGGGAAGGCGACTCAACATCTATGCAGTGAAGCCCTGGAGTTCAGCTTGCTAGTGGGTGGCGGACCAGTGGCCGCCTCTGGAGGGGCTTGGCAGAGTGGCAGTGGAGGCACTGTCCTGGGGAATCGATAGGTGGCGTGATCTTTGCAGTGTTAGGTACCCCACCCGTAGCCGTGGGCATCCGGAAGGGGGTGTACCTGCTCCTCAGTGACCCCCGGAGGGGGTGGGGGGGAAGAAGCCCTGTGGATCAAAGGTGCATGTGGGCCTGACTCAGGTCCTAGCCAGTGCCACATTGCACCTACAGGTGGGAGCTACAGGTTTATAACAAGGAGTTCCCGGTGACTGGAGAACTTTACCGGGAGGGGTCTCACTCTCTCTAGTCAGGTCTGGACTTTGTGGCACTTCTGGTGGGGTCCCCTGTGGCCATTTACACTGGCCTGGGCTTACAACCTGGGAGTGGGCCAGGCCGACTGCCGTGCTTGGTCCCTTGCTGTTGGTTGTCTCCCTCGATGAGCTGGAAGGCGGCCTTTCAGGAATACCCATTTGGTGAGACCCCTGTAGAGCAGGGAGCACCAGCTCCATTGACCATGGCGGAAGCGGTGGAGGATATGATGTTGACAAAGAGACATTGCAGCCTTGCTGGAGGAGATTAGGGGAATCAGGTCCGAAATTGGCCGCAGACTGGACAAGCTAGACCACATGGTGGACTCAATTGATGATGCGGTTTGGTTGCTGTTTGGTAATCATGTGACAAACAAGCCAACTATGGACATGGTTCAGAGGGCTGGGGGCAGTCTATAGGTCCTCTTTCCGTCCTGATCCTTTTCCATTATTATGTAGAGAAAGCTAAACTCTTAGAAGAATGCAGGAAATCTGAATCCATCACCACAACAATGCAACGATCACGATTTTTCAGGACCTCTCCTCCTTCACCGTGGCCAGACGGAGGATGTGCTCGATAGGATGAAATGGAGGAACATGGCTGTGCTTCTGGGGAAAATGGGGCAGGGGTACATTTTTGTAAGAGGTTTGGGGCATTATATAGCACCCTGTCTGCTTGAGTGCAGGTCAACAGATGTCTCACGGTGGCCTTCTCTCTGTTCAGGGGTATAAGGCAAGGTTGCCCGCTATTGTAGGCATCAACTATGGAACCTCTAGCCATCGCAATTCAACAGCACCCTGGAATTAAAGACATTAGGAGGAGAGATGTGGAATTTAAGATTCTCCGTTTGTGGACAACATTCTATGTTACCAAAGTGAGGGGGAGTCGTCCGTTCCCAAACTCTTTGCTGTTATCCAGCGATTTGGGATCTTTTCGGGCTTGAAAATTAAGGGATCAGATGGCAGAATTGTTCGGTACAGCCGAAAATGTCATTCTACCATACCTGACCATTATAGCGAACAAGGCAAGTGAAGGGAACATGCATGGCAGGGAGACAGGGAGCCGGCGGCACACATCGAAGTTTGCCACCAAAAGGTAAGTAAGGGGGTGGCGTGACATTTCACATTCGATTTTTCATGGACATCCGAAGATTAACACTCCTAAATCCTCCATAATGGCAGTAAGGAGCCGAGCCTCAAGTCTTGAGGGTGGGAAGCAGATAAATCAGATAGGGGTGGAGACGGTGGCGATAGGATACCTGAGGATCACAATACAGCGGGAACTAACTCGGCTGGTGGAAGTCAACTTTGATCCCCCTCATGGTGGTGCAAGTGATTCCGTTGGTATTGTCCAGGTACGGGAGGATGACGGCGGTAATAATTAATGCCCTCCCACAGTTCCTGTATCCCTTTACAGCTCGCTGTGGACAAAACTCCCCAGTGATATTTTTGTGGAACTACATTTGATGTTGAGCAAGTTTGTCTGGCAGAACAGGAACGCCAGGATTCAGAGAACCACTCTCACTTTGCCAAGGGCAGACAGAGGTTTTGGATATCCTGATTTTTTCCTACATTACTTGGCGGCCCAATAGCGGGTTCTTATAGAGCACAAGAGGGACGATCTGGGTACTACCTGGACGTATTTGGAAGATATGGATACCCACCCGGTGAACGTGTGCGACTTGTGGGCCCCCCGCATGGAGTTGCCCGGTCCGACCACCGAATGATGGGGGTTGTTTTGGCACTTGTGGATGCGGGGAGGGTTCACGGAACAAATGTCGACCTGGCCATCTCCCAGAATGTCGGTGAGGGGTCCACTTGTGCGACTTGAGTGTCGAGGTTTACGGGGGGCGCCGGCCTGATCGGACATGGAATTGGAAAGGGCAGGGCAGTTGTTTGGAGAGGGTAGCTTTCTTGACTCGATCAGTGGCACCTTAGGAAGGGAATCGATTTCGATCTTTGAATACCTTTGGCTTAATGGGATCCTCACGGACCAGAAATGGGGCAATGTTTTCCGGAGGTCGCTTGCACCCTTTGAGAAGGTGTTAGATGGCTCAGCCTCTCAGAAAGGAATTCTATCCAGGCTCTATGGGGTTTTCATTACGGTGGAAAGAGCAGATATGAAGACATTTAAGAATTACCGGAACAAATTGAGTGATGGTGAGATCTCAGAGAAAATGTGGGGCAGGGGGTTGTTTAGGATTAGGGTTCATGTAAGTGGTTTACAGCCACCATAGAGCACAATGTTAAGATGTTATGTGTTTAGCACCGGGACCCGTTGAGGATCAAAAAGATGCTTGCGGAGCCTCTTCCACTATGCCCGAGGGGGCGTGGGGCCGTCAGGCCTCAGGCCCATATTTGGTGGCTCCGCCTCAAAGTTCAGAGGTACTGGAAGGACCTACTGTGGTGAATGGCTTAGGTGACGGGAGAGATCCTTACGCTCAACCCTCTTCAGATGCTCCTGGGTCTACCCCCCAAACTGGTAGAGATCTGAGATATCCAAGAATATGGGAAGCCATGTTCAGAGCAGGTCAAGTAGCCTTAGCCCAGGAATGGAAGAGCTTTGACCTTCCAGGCCACAAGAAGAAGCTCAAACTCAGAGAAATGTTTATTATGAAGAAGCTGATGGCCCTGATCCATGATTATGCAGGTTCTATCAGGGAAGCATGGGGGGTGTGATAAAAAAGTGGGGGTGGGAAGTACATTTATTGGGAGGAAAGAGGTGGATACAAGGAGAGGGTGAAGACCATGGAGGGATATAGGTGGGGAGAGAGGGATGGTTGGGGTGTTTAGGAGGAATTCATAATGACGGTGACCAGATGGAAGGAAGGGGGACGGAAAGGTTTTGTGGTCTCTTTTGGACTTCCATGCAGGAAGTGCTGGCTCTGTTCGACTGGCACTTTATCCAACAGAGTGTGATCGAGGTGACTAAGTGGTTGAAATCATGGTAGACGTGGGAGGGAGGCAGGAGGACTGAAAACATTTTGGGTAAACAACTGCTTTGTAATGGAACGACAACTACAAGATCACCCTCAACTGTGAGCCTGAAGACTTCAAATGTATCCAAGAAAACAGGAAATCCAAAAGAGGGGGGGACTAGCGATCATCCACAAGGAACAACTTGCCATCAAAATGGAAGATCCACTAAACATCGATAAATGTGAAACCTTAATACTACGACTTTCAGTAAACCCCAAAACTAACCTAAAATTCATACTGATATACAGACCACCAGCCTACAATGCGACTTTCATAAACGCATTCACGGAAGCAATCACCATCCTAGCCATCAAGTACAATCATCTGATCATCCTCAGAGATTTCAACATCTGGTTCGACGAAGAAACCACAACCCCACAAAAATCCTTAACCGCCCAACTAGCAGCCATGAACCTACAACAACTAGTCAAAGGAGCAACCCACTCAGCAGGGCACACACTTGACGCAATCTTCACCAACAAGGATCTCATCACCACGGCACCCCCAATTCAACTACTCTGGAGCGACCACCTCATCATTCGATTCATAATCACAACGGCTGCTCCAACAAAAAAGCAACAAGAAAAACCACATCATGATGAAAAGAAATTGGAGAACCATAAAAAACTCCAACCTAACCGAGCTCCTAGAACTCAGTAAACCACAAGCATCAACCATGGAAGAAGCAGAGCTAGACAAAAAAGTTGCCCTACTCCATACCTGGATCGCAACAACCCTAGACGACATTGCCAAAGAAAAGCCCTTCACCCCATCACGTAAGAAAACAACAGCCAAATGGTTCACCCCACGACTCAACGCCATGAAAGGGAAAAAATGAAAACTAGAATCTGAATGGAGGACCAACAACAGCACTGCAAACAAATTGAAATTCCTACAACAGATCCGCTCATATAAAAAGGAAATACAAAAAACATTATGACAACCAAATCTTCAGAGCACCAAACGTCCAAAAAGAAATATTCAAAATCATAAACAAAATAAAAAACCCACCGGGCTGCAACAACACGGCAATTCCATTGATGAAACTTTGCGATGACCTCGGAGACCACTTCAAAAACAAAATAACCTCCATCCAACACACCATACAAAACAGACCAAGCGATCACAGCTCAAACCCCACCGACACCGACGAGGAACAAGCAAACAAGCTACGAAACTTCCCAGAAATATCAGTTGAGGCTTTCGTCAAACTGGTAAACCAAAGCAACAAATCAGGCTCTCCTGAAGACCCTTGCCCCCCGGACATACCACAGGAACCTCCTCAACCTCTCAATCTCAACAGGTAAAGTACCACAGGCCTTCAAATCAGCTTAGATCAAGCCGCTACTCAAATACACAACAGGAAACATAGAGGACTTATCCAACTACAGACCCATCTCCAACATACCCTACATAGCCAAACTGCTAGAAACATACGTCTACAAAATAACCCAAGAATTCATAGAAGAGCACTGCCTACTGGCACACACAAGTTGGTTTAGGACCAATGAGAGGAACAGAATCAGCTCTCCTCTCAATATGGGATGACCTAAAAACTAACGAAGACTTGGACAACAGTACCACCCTGATTCTCCTTGATATGTCCGCAGCTTTCGACATTGTCAACCACGCCATCCTCAAAGAGATTAGAGGGACTAGGGATAACAGACACTGCCCTACTATGGATCAAATCCTTCCTAACAAACAGAACAGAAACCGTATGGATGAAAACTTTTAAATCCAAACCTAGAGACTCCAAATGCGGAGTACCACAAGGATCATCATTCTCCCCTGCTTCTATTCAACATCTACGTGTACCTATTAATCAAACTCATAAAAAAACACGGCCTCACATGCTACAACTACACTGACGATACTCAAATCAGCAACATACAATACACCTGAGAAGAAAACACTACACTAGAGAATTGCCTTTGTGACATATTCAACTGGATGAACCTCAACCATCTCAAAATCAACCCAGGCAAAACAAAGATAATGATTGTTTCAAAAAAGGGAGCAGACCTCAACTACATCCCCTGGCCAAGAGAGCTCGGCACCACACCAGAACCATCAACAACTGTAAAAACCTAGGGGCCCTGATGGATAACAACCTTACTCTAGAGCCACAAGTAAACTGGCTACTCAAGAAATGTTTCTTCCTCCTGCGAGCAGCAAAAAGGATCCTACCGTTCCTGTCGTTCGCCAACAAAACACTTACCATCATCGCTCTGATCATGTCCACAGTAGACTACGCCAATAGCCTATACCTGGGCATGCCCGAACAACTTCTAAACAAACTGCAATGCATACAAAATGCAGCAGCCAGACTCCTCCTCAAGCTACCCAGAAGAGAACACCTCACACCCGCGCTAAAAATACTACACTGGCTACCACTAAAACAGCGAATAAAGTTCAAGTCCATGTGCATCACGCACAGAGCAATACACAAACAAGGCGCAGAATTCCTAAGCGATGAACTACGCCTACATCAACCGACAAGAAAACTGAGATCAAGCACCGACATACGCCTGGAACCAAAGCCCTACAACAGAAAAAAACTTGGAGGATCCTCTTTCTCTCACCAGGCACCTAAAACCTGGAATGACCTACCTAAGAATATACGGAGCACAACAAACCACCTAGCATTCAGTAAACTCCTCAAATAATGGCTCTTCACAGCGTAACCACAACAGCGATGCACTAGACTGCCCAGCCATTAAAACAACGATGAAAATAACTCCAACCTCGGCCCCTCTCAAAATGGACAACCACTCAACCCAAAAACCGACCACTCGACAGACAATAAGATATCATGTGAAATAGCCACAAAAGGAAGTCTCCAGAGACTGATCACATACTTAAACCCAGACGAAAGCCCTCAAGTGACTCATCCACTCGTACTTACCGGACGGACTATATCCAAACCGGCAGATGCATAGATAGAAAGTTTGTCTGAAGAGACCACTACACCAGCCCCAGCACCCAAGGAGGAGAATAGACACCCAACCCAAATTAATCAATCCATCAGCATTAGAAAACCTACAGAGCTCGCTAGAATAGAACGGCAAGGAGCAATTAGAACACTTACAGAGCGCGCCCCACACAAACCAAACCCTGCCAGGCGTAACCCCTTTTGCTCACCCTGATGAGATTGGGAGGATTGGCGAGCGCCACACTCGGACAGACTTCTGAACTTCTGTTAAACTTCATACAACCAACTAACAAAAAAACTCAGCATTTCTGCACTTATCTGACTGAAAAACCTCACACAACCATCTCTCGCACTACAATCCGCATGCACTTCACAACACCGCAACACCACATAAGCAACACCAACAGCACACGAGGACTGACATCGATCCGATACTCGCACTAAAGCTCAGCACCCGGTGTATACCGAGTTGAAGCTGCCAACAGAACACCACTCCTCTCACTATCCTATTCCCGCTTCACCTACTAACCCATCCCTCCTGCTCATTTGCAGATCCGCCAGAGCGCCTGGGGACTAACTCCGTTGGTGACGGTGCACGGTACAAATACCTTTAACATATGTTTTTATGCTAGTTTAAAAATAAAAACGTAATTAAAACATTTTTAAAAAAGAAACTTGGCTAATGCAAAAACCTTCCTTTGATGGGTACAGATCTATTTAACAGGCAGCTGAAAAAAGTTTTTCTGGATCGCCCCTTTGGGGAATGACTCACTCTAGTTAAATCCGTTGGGGGCACTGAGGTCATAAGTGTGAGTGAGTTATGTAGAGGAGTGTTGGCTACGTATGTTAAGTTAATAGAAAGGAGAAATGAGAGAGTTGCTAACTCTCAATGTATTTTGGCACAAAGGAATAATGAATTTAGGCAGTGTAGTAGATATCTTAAATCCATTTATAAATGAATGGTGGAACAAAGTGAAAGGTGGCCATATTATGTGGGGGATTTGAATGCGCAATGTATAGATGCTGATAATGAGTTCACCTCTCCTCCCAGGGTCTTTTAAAATGAACTCTAGTAATGAATTGGGTCATAAATGGCAGCAAGCATTTAAGGAACTGGGGGCTTAAGATGCTTTATGGGGCGGTCTTGGGCGATATACCGCATAACAAAACATGGACTAATGGCCACAGAGCTTCCAACATTGACTACATTTTTTATAGAGAATTGGCTTCATGTGAGATGTTACTCTTTAGATATCTCTGAAACGTCACCGAGTCACCACAGTATGCTATGTGCAGTATTTAGTTTAAAGAACGTTTAAGGTGACTATTGGCCCTTGGGATCTTGTGGTTAACTCAACTGGAAATAAAGTTACATGGAACCCGCATAATATTAAAGTGCTAAAGTACTCACTGGCAACATGCTTACAGGAAACTTTGCTTGAATGGTAAGTAGATACTTTTACAGTGGATTCCTTTGAGCCTCTTTGGGGGGAATTTTTAGATACTTGCTTAGGATTTCCTAAATGCGTCGTCTTCATAAAACTAAGCATGTCCATATTTTTTAGCAGGATGTGGTAAATAGGAATAAACTGAGAACCAAAATTAATCTTTTACAAAATAAGGAAAAATTGTGATATATTGATAATAGTTAAAGAAATAAGACAAGTCAAACTATTATAAAGAGTTTTGGAAATTGATTAATGCAGTAGGAATTAAACAGGGAAATGTACAAATTAGCTCTGTAGCATAGTCCAATTGGGTGAAGCATTATGAAAGGGCTTTTTCGGGCATTGAATTAGAGAGCTCGGAACACACTGTGGAAGACGTATGGAGTCTACAGTTTGATCAAGAGACCATTGAAGGTTTACTGTCCAAGATTAGTTCTTCTAGTGCCCCAGGTCCCAACAAACTTTCAAATACTCTGTTTAAGTCGGCTCAAAGCAACTGGGCTATTGTTTTGACTATACTATTCAGTCAGATTTTGGCCAGGAAATCATTTCTGCAATCATGGACTGTAGCTCATATTGTTCCGATTTACAAAAAAGGTGCAGGAAATTATCCCGGAAATTAGCGTCCGATATCTATAATTGATGCAGATAGTAATATTTTTTCTTTGCTATTACTGGAAACATTTGGGAATTTGGGTCTCTGAAACCGGCTACAAAAATGGCAGGTTGGCTTCAGAAAGCAAATGAGCACTTTATGAAATGGTTTTGTATTAAAATCTGCTCAATCACTTTCCTGGTCGAAAATGTATGACTCCGTTTTTATTGCTACAATCGATCTCTCTGCAGTCTTTGATACCGTTAATAGAAATATACTATGGGCCAAATTGCAGAGATGGGGGTTACCTTATGGTCTTATTGTTGGTCTCCACGAACATACAATGGTACAGGTGAGGCAATTTTGATGGCGCTCTCTCCAGGAAAATTCCAACATGTAGGGGAGTTAGACAAGGGTGCATTTTGGCCCCTTGTCTTTTTAGCCTCTACATGTCAGACACTGGTGAGTATTTACTACCTGCAGCATTAATCTTTCCGAAAATGGGTCATCTGAGAGTTACTGGGCTACGTTATGCAGATGATTTTCTTATTTTTTATACCACAAAAATAGACTTCGACTTTTAAATGCCTTTTTCAACTGTCTTTGTCGCTGCTCATTCCCTGAAGATTAATAAACCAATAACTGAAGTCATGCAATATACATCAAAGAAAAGATCTACCTCTTTTAGATGGCATGTACAAAAGGAGCTTTTAAAACAAGTAAACAGATTCATTTGTTTATTCCCGCTTCAAAACCGCATAAATCTCAGGTGAACCAATGACTCAAGTCACGTGCCCTGGCTCTATCAACCCAAATGATACAGGTGGATGCCAGATTTGGAAAGTTGTCTGTAATTCCCATTTTAAAAAGTTCTCCCAGAAATGTTGTAGTTAATGGAATTGCATTACTTTTAGGATTTAGATATTTTACTGTTACCTGAGGCTATCATCTGGAGCAGAGTATTAAAATGCAGAATTCAGTCCCTTTGGCAGCTATTCATTATGAATGGATGATTAATTCCCTCATTTGCAGAGCTAAGTAGAGACATTTGTTTCTTAAAATAATTTCTCCTGTAAATGAGACTACTGTGATCTAGAAATTTTGAAGATTTCTAAAAAGGTAGAGTTTATCAATGAATATACAGTTTACTGCAAAAATCTGCGTGAGTGAAATGGAGTGGACTGTAGATGTTATTAGAAAGCCAGTAAAGGTGAGGTTGAGTATATGTAATAGAGATTGGATCAGCATAATGCAGAGAATGCATGCATATAACTCACCGAGTCACTTTGGTCTAGATAACAAAAGACGTGGCCATTTATCACCATATTTAGCAACTGATTTGAATACATTAGAAAGTCTTTCCTAAAATTCAGGTGGAACCTATATCGCACTAGACACATTCTTGTAAAATATAGCGTTTGCACAGCCGAAGTGGCTTTTTGTAGCTTTTGTGGCTCTGTTGATGAAGAAGATGAACTTAAACACCTGGTGACTACGTGTAATGCACTATCAGCAAATCGTCCATTTATTTTCGTAAATTTGCTGATATGCAGTTTCCTGATGGTATGAATGGGTTCTGTTATTACTTTGACGGGAAGAACTAGGATGGTGTTGGCAGTGAGGTTTTTAATTGAAAGTTTACATCTGTATAGTTAACCGATGATCATTTTATTTTAAGTAAATGAGTTTTCTGATATAACTGCTAAGGAATTGTGTTATATATGTCTGAAAGCTTTTCAGATTAGTAAGGATCCTTACGAAGTTTTATTATCTTTTAACTCCACGCATATGTGAATGATTGTTCAAAAATGTAAAATTAGACTGTGGTTTACTGTTCTATTTAATTATGGATCTTTTTTCTGCTTTTATGGATTGTCTATTATACTTTTGGTAAAGGCTTTTGCCAAATAAGATTTTTTAAAAATCAACAAAAAGAAATCTACCCTTATGGGAAGATTTTAGGAGGCCACCCTAGGTATGGTGAACAGTGACACAGAGTTTAGCCAAAACCCAATCAAGGTAGAGTGAAGAGCAGTCAAAGCTTAGAGTGTGAGAGCAGTCTAGGGCCCTGGTGAATACACACAGAATAACACACAATAATTCAGTTTAGACCGTCAATGTAACAAAGTGCAACTATTTATTAGGCCTTTAAATACACACTAAGAAATTAAACTAACAGGTACTACTATCCCTCCGATTCATATATCAAATATATATATATATGATACATTACTCACCGTAATCGTATTTCTGATGCTTATATCTGCTTAGATTCACATGCTGTGCATAGGCCGACATCTAGTGGAAGCTGCGGAGTATTACAGTTTGTCTTTCGAAATTCAAAAATGGGCGTCGACACAGGGCGTGCCAGTAATACTATCCCTAGTGTGACGTCCACTGTACCCAAGATCCCTCACGCGTCTAGGATCCTCAGATTGTATTTTTTCTGACATGAGGTAGCATGAGGAGTAGCGTGAGTACAGATAATCCAAGCAGATAGACATAAAGGTAAGACTACAAGCAATCCAGCGCCTTCTCTCGGAGGGGAGGAAGGGTGGGTCGCATGTGAATCTAAGCAGATACAAGCATCAGAAATACGATTACGGTGAGTAATGTATCCCTTCTGAGGCTTGTGGAATCTGCTTAGATCACATGCTGTGCATAGATTAGCGAGCAGTACCTGAAGAAGGAGGTGGGATGTGAGAAGGGTCATGAGCAAATAAGTGTCTTAGTACCGCTTGTCCCACTTGTGTATCTGCCTTGGAATGGGTGTCAATGCAGTAATGCTGAGTAAAAGTGTGAATAGAGCTCCAAGTAGCTGCTTTGCAAATGGTGTCAAGGGGTACATTTGCAATGAAAGCCAGAGTGGCCCCAATGCCTCTAGTAGAGTGGGCTCTTGGCGTGAAAGGCAGAGCGCTTTCAGAGAGTGAGTAACACAGCTGGATACAGTTAATAATCCACTTCGAGATGGCACCTTTAGAGACGCGATCCCCCTCTCTGCCTGTAGCTACGGAGACAAACAGTTGATCTGTTTTTCTTAGCGGTCTGGTTTTATTTACATAGTAGAGGACCGCCCTACGCACATCTAAAGTGTGTAGTTTCACCTCAGCCGAGCTTTGCGGGTCCTGGAAGAAAGCCGGAAGCTCGATGGACTGGTTTACATGGAATTTAGATATAAATTTAGGTGAGAACCTAGGGTGTGTGCGTAAAACCAGTTTGTCTTTATGGATGGTAAAGAAGGGATCCTGCACTGACAGAGCCTGAATTTCACTGACCCTTCTTATAGAAGTAATCGCTACTAAGAAGGCCGTTTTATAAGTCAGGTGTTTGAGACTGCTTTTATGCATGGGTTCGAAAGGGGGGCCCATGAGCTTGGCTAGCACCACATTAAGGTCCCACCCTGGTGGTGGGTTTGAAATAGGAGGGTGAAGTCTCTTTACTCCTTCCATGAAGGCTTTAACTACTGGTACTTTCCACCACAAAACCTTGCTATGGGAAGTGGTGTAAGCCGACAGGGCTGCCAGGTGTACTTTCAGTGAGTTAAAAACCAATCCTGCATCCAGCAGGTGGAGCATGTATGTAACAATAGTGGAAGGAGTGCAATCAACCGGGTTGATTTGTCTACTCTGGCACCAGATAACGAACCTCTTCCACTTGTCAAAGTAACAGTGCCTTGTGTTTGGTTTCCTAGATTCCTTTAGGATGTCCATACACCTCTGTGGCAAATTGAGATGTCCAAACTCTATGACCTCAGGAGCCATGCTGCCAGGTTCATTGAGTTGGGTTGCTGGTGCACTGTTTGACCTTGGTGCTGGGACAGTAGGTTGTACCAGGCTGGAAATTTGATGGGCTTGCACACCGCCATCCTACGTAGGTGTGGGAACCACGGTTGTCTTGCCCACATGGGAGAAACTAGGACGAGCGTCATCGACTCTCTGTTCATCTTGTTCACCACTTTCCTGATGGGAGGAGTTGGTGGAAAAGCGTACGCAAACATCCCTGACCAGTTCATCCACAGGGCGTTCCCCTGGGAGTCTGGTTGGGGGAACCTAGATGCAAATCCTGGGCATTGTCTGTTTTCGCTTGTGGCGAATAAGTCTATAGTGGGGAAACCCCACTGAGAGAAGAGATCTTCTACGACCTCTCTGTGAAGAACCCATTTGTGTTCCTCTGGGAGGGAGTCTCTGCTCAGAGCATCCGCTAGGGAAATGAGCTCCCCTGGAACATGTTGTGATGACAGGAAGATGTTCCGTCTGAGTGCCCATATCCAGATTTTCTGGGCAAGCTTGGACAGATTTGGCGAGCGAGTCCCTCCTTGCTTGTTCAGGTAGAACATGGCTGTAGTGCAGTCCGTCCGGATTTGCACTGACAGGTTTACTAGATGGGGCTCGAACGCCTGAAGCGCTCTGAATACTGCCAGAAGCTCTAGCAGGTTGATGTGGTTCTTGGCCACTGCGTGAGACCAGAGACCCTGAGTTGTGTGGTGGAGATGGTGAGCTCCCCACCCCGTCAGACATGCATCTGTAGTGACTACTGCCTGTACTTCGGGATCGTAAAAGGGTTTCCCCTTTGCAAGATTCTCTCTTATCCACCAGTCGAGGCTTTGTACCAGTGTTGGCGAAACGACCACTAGATCGTCCCACTGACCACTTGCCTGAGACCACTGTTTCGCCAACCATTCCTGCATGGGACGCATGCGCAGGCGCGCGTGGGGGACCAGGTAGATGCATGACGCCATCATGCCCAGTAAACGCATTGCTTTGCGTACCGTTATTTGTTGACCGGACTGATAATGCGGAATTTGCAGTAGTATATTCCGAATTCTTTCTTCTGAAGGAAAGGTCAACCCCTCCTGGGTATCCAGGATTGCTCTTAGGAATTGTTTTGAGGTGCTTGGCACTAGGCTTGACTTCTCGTTGATTGAGAAGCCTAATTCGTGGGGGAGGTCGATAGTCCTTTGAATGTTTGTCCTGCAAATTCCTGGGGTTTCCCCCGTTATGAGCCAGTCGTCCAGATAAGGGTACTCCGGGATTGCCTCCCTGCGTAGGTGTGCAGCCGCCACCGCCAGTACCTTGGTGAATACCCTTGGTGCTGAAGCTAACCCGAAGGGCAGTACCTGGAATTGGTAGTGGCGACTGTCCACCTTGAAGCGCAAGTACTTTCTGTGTGCTGGGAACATGGAAATATGAAAATAAGCATCTTTCATATCCAAGGTTGCCATGTAATCCCCCTTTTTTAGGAGGGGGATTACCTCTTGTAGCGTGGTCATACGAAACCTTTGGGGCTTGACATATTTGTTTGCAGCCCGTAAGTCTAATACTGGGCGCATTGTTAAATCAATCTTTGGTACAAGGAAGTAAGTTGAATAAATACCCTTGTTTACCTGGTGTCCCGGGACGAGTTCGATCATGTCCTTTGCTAGCAGATTGACGATCTCCTCGAGGAGGATTCTTTAGTGGTCTAGAGAATGTGTTCTTTGTCGTGGAGGGTGGTTTCGGGGACGCTCTAAGAGTTCTATGCAGTATCCTGCGGACACTGCAGACAGCACCCATCTGTCTGATGTGATCCCTTCCCAAGCTTGGGTGAAGTTGGAAATGCGTCCTCCTACTGGGGATGCGTGAGAAGGGACCTTGAACGGAGCGTCACTGTTTTGGTGGAGGCGTGCCGCCGCCTCTACTGGGGCTGCCTCTACCTTTCCCCCGTCCTCTCTTATTCCCTCTACTATAACCTTGGGTAGACTGTTGGTTATTGTTCCACTGTGTACCCTGCCCCTGGGAATAGTTTGACCCTCTTTGGGAATTTTGTCCGTGTGTGCGGCGAAAATTGCCATTACCCCTTTGATTAGGGGGTATGGTGGTTAGTTGACCTAGGGACTTGAGTGTTTCATACTCGTCCTTGGCATTTTTCAGCACGTCCTCGACCGCCTTACCGAACAATAGATCTGGCTCCACCGGTTTGTCTAACAATGATGCTTGTGTTTCGGCCTTGAATACAGACTGCCGTGACCAAGCGTGTCTCTTGATAACAGTACCCTCTGCTATCAATCTACCGGCATTATCTGCGGCATCAAAGGTTGCCTTTAAAATGCAACCAGATACGGCTCTCCCTTCCGCTGAGACTCATGCCAATTGGCTCTTTAGGGGCTCTGGGGCGGAATCTATGAGTGCCGCGACTTCCTCCCACTGGTGGCAGTTATAACTCGCCAGTAGGGTGGTGGAGTTGGCGATTCTTGCTTAGTAGGCGGAAGTGGAGGCAACCTTTCTGCCGAACCCATAGATTTTCTTGCTCTCCTTGTCGGGAGGAGATTCTGATGATGACAAGGGTGTTCCTGCCCTCTTGCGGGTGTTTGTAACGACTAGGGAGTCCGGTTTCAGATGCCCTCTTATATACAGTGGGTCTGATTGGGCTGCCCTGAATAGCTTCTCAATCCTGGGATTGACTGCCCTGGTAAGATTGGGGTTTACCAGTGAAGGGTCTATTCTTCTTTGGATGGACTTAAGGATAGGGATGGCCTGCGCAACAGGTCTCCTTTCTCCCACCAACTCTTCGGCAAAATCTCTTTCCTCTTGAGCACCCTGGGTGTCATTGTGGAAGTGGTTTGCTGCTCTAGATAGGACCTCATTTAGGAGGGGCTGGTTATTGACAGAGGAGTTGGTAACCGGTGGTTCTTTATCTACCGGGGAATATACCCTGTATATTTCTGGGTTGTCCTCTTCCTCCTCTTGTTCCTCATCGTCCCCATAGTAGCCTGTCCCAGTCTGTTCTTCCAACATGCCCAAATCTGTATCCTCACAAAGGGAAGGATCTTCTTGTTCCTGAGAATAAGGGTGAATGTGGAAGGGATCTGAAGACCGTGTTGTTTCGAACCGGGACTTTTTACTTGGGGGGGGGGGGGGGATAGGATCCTTGGAGCCTGAGGGTGCTGACCCGTCGGGGTTATAAGTGAGAAAATGTTCGGGATTTTTAGAATAGAAATCTGCCAATGATGACATTCTTGACATGACTATGTCCTCACTGCACCACTCTCTTGAACTGGGAATGACTTTGCCTGGGGGGAGTTTCCCTGACTCATCTATAATAGAGGTGTGAGACCTGTCTGTCTGTTTGAGTGGAGTGGAATGGAATGTTTCTGCGGTGTGGAAGTAGGGACTGCTTCACCTGTTGATTTCCTCCCTCCCCGTGGCTGGAAGAGTGTTTGCCCTGTTTCTTTGGGCCTTCGGAGCTTCGGTAGTGGTGGTACTATCCTTCGACTGCGTAGTTTGGGATTCGGGAATGGGCGTTACTTGCACTGACGCCGACTCCTGGAGTGCGGTCTGGGGTTAGAGGTCGCTTTCGTCTTCCGACGATCGAACCTCGGTTACCTTGGGGAGCGAGGCACTTTTGCCAATAGTGGATGATTGCCTGGCGTCATGCGGCGATCTAGATCACGAACGCTCAGAGGACGCCGATTCGGACCGTTCCCTATATGCCTCTTTCCGCGTCGAGTCTCGGTGGGACTTTGTGTGTTTGGAAGTGCTGTGGGTTGCGCTTACGTCGCCCGGGGTCTTCCCCATAGCCGCCCTGCCGGACAACCTTCCGAGGTCGGGGACCTTCGCCTGGCTGTCTTTCGATGCCGTGTTGCCCTCACTGTCCGAAAGTATGGCATTGCTGCCGTCGCTGAAGGCACCCTCCGCGGCCATGGCCTCTTGACGCCTGGCGTGGTGGGCCCAAAGCTTTGTGGAACGGTCTCTTAGTGTTTTAGGTTTGAACCTACTACACGCTCTGCAATTTGCCTCGGGTGATCCCTTGGCAAGCAGAGATTGCACGTGTCGTGTGTCAACCCAAGGATACTTGCGGTTGCACTTTGGGCAAAATTGGAAAGGGATACCCTCCATACGCCCCTTGAGGCAGCGGGCTGGTAAGTGTAGGAATATATATAAGAGAATAGAGTGTAGAGTATGTCCACCCCCCACACTCCCTACTTGTAGGGCCGAGGCCAAAGGCCTTCTGAGGCCCGGGCCGAGGCCAGAGGCCTTCCTAGGCCCACTCCGTCGTGAAGCTCTCGACGGTCGTCTTCTTCTCCGGTTCGGCGTCAAATTTCGGTGGCTCGACGTTGTGGTGGAGAAAAAAAGGGGGAAATATAACAATATTTTTCACAGTATGGCTAATGCCAGGGAACTCCGCTGAATGCTTCCGACCAGTATGGCAGAAAAAAACAATCTGAGGGTCTTACACGCGTGAGGGATCATGGGTACAGTGGACGTCACACTAGGGATAGTATTACTGGCACGCCCTGTGTCAACACCCATTTTCGAGTTTCGAAAAACAAACTGTAATACTCCGCAACTTCCACTAGCCTATGCACAGCATGTGATCTAAGCAGATTCCACAAGCCTCAGAAATATATATATATATTTTTTTTAAATAAAATGCATTAGTTTAATTACAAATAAACTTTAAGCATATTGCAAACAAATGTATCAAAAACATAAAATAGTCTATTTAAATTAATGATTGCAACAGTCACTTACAAGTCAAAACCAAGGTCTTTGCATATAGTACATATTTTCAATTCAGTTATGACAATAACTATGTGTGCCCATATTTAACTAAAAGACATTATATACATTATATACATATCAGAATTATCTAAATTCACCAGTAGGTTCTCTTACAATGTATTAATCAGTAACTAAGCAGGTGCAGTCAGGTAAGTAATCTGAAGCAGTTAGGATTTATAGAACCAACACAATCCCAATTCCCTTCTACATAAGAAATCCAGTCCTAAAATGTATGGGGCCTAGTGCCAAAAAGTCACAGGTTCCAGTACAGGTTTCTCCAGGGAAGGTATTCTCAAAGAATGCAATGGGGTTGTGGTGGCGATTTAAAACAAGTCCAAATAATTTTAAAGCTAAATAAGTATGTGCCAAAGACCAGTGAGCACTCCTCTCTATCCCAGTCCCAGGACTAGCCCAGGGGTAGGATACTTGACCCATGTTCGACGACTAAATGTACGCACACAGCGAGTATAGGGGAAAAGAGGTTTGCCCCCAATGTTACCCCATTGAAGACAGGGGAGGACAAGACCATGTTTACCTATCCCGCTGACTTTGATTTTCCAAGGTCACACTGCGGATCATCCGGGAATCGCTGGGGACATGATCTTCTGTCCTTTGCTCAAGTCGAGGCGTGCCCAGGGGTTGTAGGTTTTAGTGCTTCTTCCGACCGGGCCAACTTCAAGATGCACTACCAGAACGATGAAGAATTCAGACTGTGGTAGTGCAGACCCCTTTAGGACACTTCATAGGATGGATAAAGAGGAGTACCAGCAACGGTCACCACTTTCAGGCAGTGACAGGCCATATTCCAGACGCAGTCACAGACGCAGCTCCAGCACTGCCTCCTTTGATGCTAGGACGCAGACATTTCAGGTGAAGGTGACTTATTGCAGGAGCTCGTGTCCACCAAAGTTCCAACACTTAACGCAGAACAGCAATAGCAAGGTGGCCCAAAAAAGAGCTGGGCAGTCTACGGAGGCTCTTGGGGTATGCAACCTCAAGAAGGCGTCTAGGCTAGTTGATCCCACAAGTCCAAGGGATGAAGTACCGACTAGGGTCTTCAGAGATTAGGCAGAAGAGCAGGCCTTTATTGGACCAGTCAGTGGAGGGGATGCAGGTCCAATGTAGAAGTCGTCCTCCAGTCATCAGTGGTTGCTCTTATTTGCTGGAATCTTGGCTTCAACTTAGATCTGAAAAAGGGCTGCAGAAGTGCTCTTCTTATACAAATGCGTTCATGGAAGCAAGTCCAAGCCCACACATGGTAAGGATCTGCCACATTCAAATAGTCTGTAGTTGTCCAATCAGGGACGACTACTGGTTTCACATCTACCAAACAGCAGACACTCTGGCACCAAGGTATGTGGAATGGGACCAGAGTCCCAGGCCCCGCCACCCCTTGTGCTCGCACACACACAAAAGATCACTAGCCCGCGAAAGCAGCAGGTTTCTTGAGCAAGTGCATGACATTATATTGGATTTTCTGACCTGACAGGGCAAGGAGGCCAAACTACAATATGGCCAAAGAACAAGCGAAAAACCGTGGCACGGCCATCGTTGGGTGCTAGCCACCTTTAGTAGCCCTTTGCGGTAAACACAAAAGTGCAGAAGTAAGATAATACACAAGTATCCACAATTGCACTGTACTGTAAGGTTCTGTGCACAATTAACAAAATACAGGATTTCCCAAAGAGAAACAAACGTTGCACTAACAATCTTGGGGACCAATCAGATTCCCCATTAACGATGGGCAAGGAAAGTGAAACTGAACGTTTTACTACCCTTCAAAAGTCAAGACAGTTCAAAAACAAGTAAAAAGAAGAATGTTCCATTGGAGAGAAAGGCGCAAAAAAGATGATCTTTCCTAACAATGCCCAAGTAGTCAACTATTCAGGAAAGAGATCCGAGACAAAAATAAAAGAAATTACCAGTAAAGTACTACCTGTAGACCACTTATACTAGGGAGCACATGAAATACAGAAGAACCCCCACCCCCATATCCTCACACTTTTTTCCAATTCCTCACCCACAAAGTAAACACAGCTCGGCTCACACTAGCCCAATGTTAGAAAAGCCTGGAAGGTCCCTCAATGAGAATATAGTGGACTAAAATATTGGACAATGGAAATGGGTTTAGCATCCTGCACAGGAATTTACAGGTTCCAAAACAACAGACACCATTTCTTTATTTCTGCTCATCCACTCAGACCAACACACATGTACCTAATTTGTTCAGATCTTTATCCTTATTGTAATCTGATCAAAGATGTGATTGACTTTAGTAGCAATGTAACTCGGCTCTCGTACCCTTCAATCCATTGCTCAAGCTGTGTTTTGTTATGGAATAAAACAAAGTTGAGTAAAAAAAACTAAAATAAATTCCAACTGTAGGACAGGGGAGAACATTAAAACAACTATGTGCTAAAAACTCACCATTGTGTTACAAAGAGCTTTACCAAGTGCGCATACGATCTGGCATAGTTTCGTTAGAGCATTTCTCCGCTCCTCGGAAAGCTTGTCTCCAGTAGTTATTCTGCAGGAAAATGACCAATAAAGAGTTACAATAATGCCTTCAAATACAAAGTCAAATGTACACACCAAAATAAAGAATTGCATGGATGATGCAATAAAGCAGGGTCACAGCCCACCGATATGAATGAACTTGTCTAAGTGATTTCCCCTGCTACCCCGATATAACCTAATTTAGAGCTTTGAGGACACGTAAGCTTGCATACACGCGCATTCATGAGCAGAGAGCTAGAAGTGAAAATGACTTCATACCTGAGCCATGACGGGCACTTTTATTGATAAAAGCCACCCAACTAAGACTTCTCACCACATTACATTCCCAAACCAACCTGATCACAATCCACTGTCTCGCCACATTCTGTTCCAAATGGCTACTGGAAGCGTCAAATCTGGAGGAGCAGTCTTTCGTTAAAAGAAGACAATCTTGCATAAACGCATGACTGGCACAAACATTCTATGGAAATGGGTGCCATGGATTTAATGCACCATGGAAGAATACGTCTCATTGTGATGCAAACCAAAGATTCACATTTTTAAAAATGTACACTTGTTGATAAAACTCCTTTTTTCCCCAACCAGGTGTTATGGAGAATTCTCTGTTTAGGCTGAATTTCCTAACCTAGTGAGTCCCCCAGCAGCTTTGCTGGATTTTTGGGGTTTATTTTTTTCTCCTGCCAAGAGTGAGACTCTTTTACCCTCACTCTTGGACATGATTTGAGTGTTTCTTTGAATCTAGAAGTGTTTAATGGGCTATGGGGTATTTTACTCCATAGGGCTTCATGTGTTTTTGTGATGTGTTACACAGCACCCTCAGTGCAGTGACACGGGGGTGTCATAGTGACCCCCCAGTATAGACTCCATACCCTGGGACTGACTACTGTCTCCCAGGGCATGTAAAGTCACCATTGACTTTACTAGTCTTAAATTCTGAACAGAACCAGTACAAACCATCATATTGTGGACGTACTGGCTGGGGCAATTCAATTGCCCTGGGGTCTGTTAGTCGAGGGGGCACGTCTCCGTCCTCCCTGATCGAGTTTTGGCTGGTGGCAGTGGATACTACTTTTTATATTCAACCGCGAATATTTTCCTATGGGATTTCCCATTGTTTTAGGCTACTTTCTTTATTTAATTATTTACGGTAGCCTCGAACATACCGCCGGTTTATTTAATTAATATGAATTCTCCGGTTGGTATTTTTTGCCAAAACTTGATTCTAAAATGGCGTTTGTGTTCTCTTCTGTGACTCCAACCCAAGTCGAGCCCTTTGTTCCACTTTTTGGCGGGCTTCTCCACAGAAGCCCTCCAAAGTGGTGCCACTGTGTCTGGGGTACTTAGGAGGGGTGGAGGGGAATTTAGGCACCCTGGACTGAGTTGCCTAGGCAACTCAAGTCGCACTCCATCCTGATTGGCCCAAGTGGTGAGCCAGCCGGCTCACCACTTAGCATGTTTGAGTGACAGCTAGGCTGAGTGAATGGGGGTTTGCTGCATAAAAGCAGGGCTTTGGGGACTGGAACTTCAGAAGTCGTCACAGGACCTAAGAATCCGACGTGGGAGAAGCTGAGCCGACCTGCCACGACACCACCACCGGTGGAGCCCTGCTGGACTGCCTCACCACTTTTCCCAACAACAGAGGAGATCTCCCGCCGGAGAGTCTTCTTCCTTTGACTGGTGGGGATAACCAGTTTCACCGTCTTTTCGCTTTCCCGACTTACCTCGTGGCCGCCTTGCCCGTGCCAAGCACCCCGGCAACCAGGATACCACGTTTTACCACGAACGCGAAACCAAGGTACCACCTTTAACCGGAAAACTCTGCGGCTGGTTTCTTCCCTGGTAGTGCAACGACCTTCATCTTTCCTCCAAGTCGAGATCTTCTCTTCCCCTGGACGACGACGCAACTTGCACCCACTACCAGAAACAACTTCCACCGCTGGAGGATCCTTCCCACTTAAGGTACTGTGTCCCGCCTGGCTTCCCTTGCTACCGACTGTACGGGGTAGATTTAGCCCCGGCTTTCGAACCTGGGTTAGTCTGGGACACCCTGGCTAAACTTTCTTAAAGCCTCTCTAAACTCTTTTTTGAGCCCTCTGCAAGACTTTCTAAGCATAGTGTAACTGTGTGATCTTGGGCGCATTTGTGCTCTGCTCTCTCTAAGAGTGGGCCCAGCCTTTGGACTTTGGCTCATCAGTGACTTTTGCCCTTCTGCCTTGCTAACAGTGTTCCTGAATCTTAGAGTGGTGTACCTTTTCATATTCTGTCTTTGCACTCCAATATGTTTGTGAGAAAGGGAGGGAAATCTAGTTAAGCGCTCACCTCTGTATGAAAATAAGTGGTGTTTTACTGTGACTTATCTGATAAGGAAAAAGGGGTGTATATATTACAATAGTAACTGTGTTTAGAATATTTTACAATAAGAGTGCTGGAGTGTTTCAATCGGTGTGTTTTTAAATAAATAATTATATACTTTGATACCAAAGCTCTGGTCAGTGTTTGCTTGTATTATTGTATCGGAGTACCTATTGTGTATACTTTGCATACTGCCTAACTCTTCTTGAGGGAAGTCTGACTGCTCAGCCACAGCTACCAGGTAAATCTGGGTGGTACAGACTGCCTGCTACCAAGTGGGTTTACTGCCAACACCTGTAGTCTTAAATCTTTTGCAGTGGTCCCTAAGGGAACTGCACAGGTTTCTGCCTAACACAAGGTCTAAGGGAGAAATTGCTCTAAGGTCTACTTTGGTGAGTCTTTCCCTTCACTTTCTAGTTTTTCTTCTTGTGTGTGATGCCCTTACCATTTTTCCCCAGTAAGTTCCATCTAAATCTTGCTGACAAATGTGACAAATCTGGTCAATTTGTCTCTTCTACCCAGAGGTGAGCACCTCCCTGTGAAGCTAGGGAAGTGAGCCTGCTCTGCAAGACCCTCCTTAGGGGTCTGGGCAAGTGGGATCTAACTGGGAGTGACTCCACTCTAAGGGACAATGACTCCCAGTCCGATAAAGACCTCCTAGACATGAAGACATTGGGCCTCATTACGAGTCCGGCGGTAAAACTGCCTGGTTACCGCCAGACTCTTATTACCATTCCGCCTCCGTGACTCCCGGAATTACCAGGGAATTACAGCCCCGGTGTCCCGGGAGTCACGGAGGAGGAATGGTGTTAATCCCCATTCCCATTGAGTCCCATAGGACTCAATGGGAATGGGGAATTGGAAACACCGGCACCATCTCGTTATGGTGCTGGTGTTTCCACGTCTGCCTGCAGGCGGGAGGTGTTCAACCCGCCAGGTCAGACCTGGCAGCAAGATCACCTCCCGCCTGCAGGACTCGAGATTGGGCGGTCTGGAATTAACAGTGGCGGCGGGTTTCCCGCCACTGTTAATTCTGGACCGCCCGACCTGTAATGAGGCCCATTTTCTGCATTATAAGGGTGTATTAGGAGACTAACCAGGTGGTGTCAGTTGTTGGTATAAACTTTTATTTTGTATTAAAAAAAGGCCTATATCTCTATGAGGGGTTTCCCTGCCTAAACCGAAAACAAAAAAGGAAAAGTCAGAATGTCTGTCCAAAGAAAGGTTCACCGTCCTGTGTATCTCTATCCCTTACACTATAACTAATGAGGTTCTAATCAAACACAGTTCTCTAACAAGGAGAATGACTCCCTTCTCCTGGTGTATTGTAAGAGTTCTCTTGAAAAGAAGACACAGGCCAAGAGGAATGACTCCCTTCCCCTGATGTATTGGTTTCCAAATGTTCGCAGTGCCCCATTCTTTCGGATAAGGAGAAAAACTCCCTTCCCCCGTGTTTGGTTTGTTTACTGTGTTTTATCACTAAGCCATGGAGAATGACTCCCTTCAACTAGTATTCTCGTGACTTAAATCTCAATGAAGTTTGCAGTCTCTTTACCATGATGATGACTCCTGGTACTTGTGACTGTCACAGTGTCCATAGGGGAATGACCTCCTACCGCTGGTTCCTGGTACGGTGATTGTACCTGTCCTTGCTCCCGCCAGATCTGTCTCTCCAGGTACTGGCAGTGTCACAAATCTCTCTGGGGTTAAGTGCTTTTTTCCAGACACTGAGGCGAGGATTGTCTCCTCTAGGGCATTGTTCACTTAGGGTACCAGACCCTTCTCCAGGATCCAGTGGTATTTTTGTTGCCACTGAGATGAGGAAGTTCTCAGATGGGTGTTCATATTGCTCATGGTCCCATGCCCTTCTCTGATGATCATTGGTCTTGCTGTCACCCTGGGACGAGGAAGCACTGCTCGGATGCAATTGTCTCTAGCTGCCACCCTTGTGTGCCTACCGGGCTTCCCAAGTCTCCTTTTAAAGGCATGGTCTAGTAAAAATGTTTATTGTCCCTACGGGTCAGCCATGTTTTTTTAAGCCTAAGTGGCTCGATTTTAGAAAACTTTCCTATGGACCTTACCCGAGTTTTCGTCCATTAAACGCACGCGAAAACAAGCACCAGGGAGCCGCCATTTTCTGATAATCCTATCTTTTCCCCCATCGCCCTGGCTGACCTGCTTTTGCGGCACTAAATCAATTCCCCCGCCCCTGAGCCTGTCATCAGCAGACTCATACCGCCCATTTCCCAACGCCAAAGCACGTCTCGTGTCAACATTCGCTGCGCTTCAGCTAATGACGTGTCGCCATGGAAATGGCAGGACGCCTCTCTCCTCAATAAGTATAAACAGACAGTTTCACAACACACAGCAGCCGATTTTCGATTCCATTCCTCTCTCTGTGTTACTTCGAGTATTCTGTGACTCGTTTCAGTGCTCTGGTCAGCTACCTTCGCCGCTTGTAGCCTGTGTGAACAGATACCAGTACCACCACTATAAATTATTTTAGTTTGTTTAACACACAATGGCTACAATAATGCCCTACATGTACGAGCCCGAGTATACCGAGGAGGAACTACTGGAAAGGGAAGCACGCGAAAACGATGGGGATTCGGACGGCAGTTGGCAGGACGAATCAACAGATGAAGAGCCTTGGCCTAGTCGAATGGACGGCGTCTCCACCTGGTGCACATGCAATCGGTGCGAGCTAATGCCAACTGAGGACGAGAACTGCTGCTGCCGAGAAAACTCGGGATGCCTGGCCTACATTTCGGAAGGCGAGCCACGACCGCAATGCATCACCGAGCTGCCAGACTTCAGGGCAGCCTGCATCACACGGGCCGTGTTGAGAATAATGATGGTGCTTATGCACGAACTTCGAGCAACTGTTCGTCCTCGTAATCCGAGTAACGAGTAAGTATACTCTGCTTGTCATGCCACTCCTATTTCATGGTCTTCTACTATATCCAAAATTACATCTACATATCATTGTAACGCATGTAAGTCGTTGAATAGTGTGCATTGTCTAGATAGCATTTGTCCGTGTAAAATGCCATTAGTTACAAGAATTGTCATTGACAACAAACGTTTATTAAACTTATCTTGGTAATTTAAAAACAGTTTGTTTCATTCCTTTTCACAGGTGGTACAGGCTGGTGGCCTATCGTTCCTTTACATGGTGGCTTCACGGGAGGCTTGGACACCACGTTCGAAGAGTGATACCCGCCTGTGCCGTTCGTGCCATTAGAGAAACGTTCCCGAGTGACAGCGGTCAGTACAGGGGATTTTCTCTTGCTGTGCTGCAACCTGACCTGTATAATCTTTAAAGTCTTGTATTTTTGTGTCATGAAAATAAGATACAAAATAAAACACCACATATATTTTAACAACGGTTGTCTCGATTTTTTAAATGAATCAAGTGTGTCTCCATTCAAGGATGGACGTCAGACATCTGTGCTCCGAATGGGTGAAGGTCTGGTTGCTGTGAAGCAGGGTGGTCACTATCTATCTAAGCTAACATAACATATTCTCGATAATGCATGCACTAAAACACACTTGTTCAAAGTCTTTCAGTAGGTTATGTCTCTATAAAAGTCACACATCTATCTATACTAACATTTACCATTGGATTATACAGTCTTGACCACTATAATACACCGGTTGAAAAGTGGGTCTGTGCTCACAAGAATCTCCGGTATATGGCATTTGTTATTGATAAGCAACGATATAGTATCATTGATATAAAGGCGATATACTGTATATTGATATAAAGGCAGTTCGCGCCGGTGGATGCGCGCTGGCATGGGGGGCTGTCAGGGGCGCAAAAGGCCAAGGTGCCAAACTACATGTACACTTCAAAAGGTGTCCCACGCCAAGGGGCCATTGTTCACATGGTCTCCTCAGACCCCGTGTCTCCAGGCAGGCCTCCCCTGAGGCAGGTCGCCCCCCTGCAATCCACATAAGTTGGTCTCCATTCAGCAGTCTTCCTGTACCTTATCTGCACGCCCCAGGGCCATCCATCCCACCCCCCTGTATCAAAGGCGGTTCGCGCCGGTGGATGCGCGCTGGCATGGGGGGCTGTGACGGGTGCAAACGGCCAAGGTGCAAAACTACATGTACACTTCAAAAGGTGTCCCACGCCAAGGGGCCATCGGTCACATGGCCTCCTCAAACCCCGTGTCTCCAGCCAGGACTCCCCTTGAAGCAGGCCGCCCCCATGCTATCCACATAAGTGTGTCTCCATTCAGCAGTCTTCCTGTGCCTTATCTGCACGCCCCAAGGCCATCCATCCCACCCCCCTGTATCAAAGGCAGTTCACGCCGGTGGATGCGCGCTGGCATGGGGGGCTGTGACGGGCGCAAACGGCCAAGGTGCCAAACTGCATGTACACTTCAAAAGGTGTCCCACGCCAATGGGCCATTGTTCACATGGTCTCCTCAGACCCCGTGTCTCCAGGCAGGCCTCCGCTGAGGCAGGCCGCCCCCCTGCAATACACATAAGTGTGTCTCCATTCAGCAGTCTTCCTGTGCCTTATCTGCACGCCCCAGGGCCATCCATCCCACCCCCCTCTATCAAAGGCGGTTCACACCTGGGGATGAGTGCTGGCATGGGGGGCTGTCAGGGGCGCGAAAGGCCAAGGTGCCAAACTGCATGTACACTTCAAAAGGTGTCCCACGCCAAGGGGCCATCGATCACATGGCCTCCTCAGACCCTGTGTCTCCAGGCAGGCCTCCCGTTCAAGCAGGCCGCCCCCCTAATACCACGACATACATACGTCATTCATTCACAAACACACCCCAGTTTATAATACTTTAAAAACCACTCGATATGTCTCATGAGAACATCTTTGTGCTTTGCAAGTCAACTCCTGAACGTGCTACCTGGGAACCACTGAGATCTATGCTAATCTGCTCGTCGTCAGCTATCCGTGAACTTCTGTGACCGCTTCGAGCATACCCATCAGTGCGCTACCTGTGGCCATCCACCTATTCTCCCGCAACATACTGCTCTGCTTGCTGAATCCAACTGTTTGTTGGTCAAGGTAAGGCCATGTATCCTGGTAATATTTCGCAGATTTTTAAATTTCTATCTATTTTCGAGTAGAGTACACAATAGTGCTATGTTCATTGGTCTCATTGGTATTGACTTGAGTTTCCATTGCTATGCTATCAATAGAACTATTTATTTTCATCTGTGTCTATTGTCATTGAATTGCATCCTTCGGGGGTCCAGTCTATAATGTAAGCATGTTTCCTTCTCGTGCAAGACAGAACATCCAAGGGACGAGTGACATGTTCAGATTTCAGTCACATCAATTATACATTTCTGTAACTTATGCAACTACTAAGCAGCACATAATGAACTGGTATAGTTCCTGCGACCAAAACAAACCTTGCATTGATCATTGTATGATTCATTTACTTTTGTATCAAATCTTTACTCTTGAAGATTGTATAATAATGTCGATATTTACTTTTCAGATTTATCAACAATGCCTGCCTGTTCGATTAGCGGTTGCCCTTCGAAGACCCATGCGAAATCTGAAGGAACTACAATGCATGTATTCCCGAAAACTGTTGATCGAATAAGAGAATGGGTCAGACATTGCGGATATCCACTGGATGAGCTGGAAAGTACAGTCCATCAAGTCTTCGAGGACAAGAGGGGTGATCGATACCGCTTCTGCAGCCGGCACTTTTCCTTGGACATGTACACAACTTCTTGGGTAACAAAGAAGAATAAACGGCGAACGACACGGAAATTGCGCGAAAACGCTATTCCCACTCTATTCGTCCACATTCCGCCACCGGTGAGTCAAGTGTCCGGATTTAGCTTTCAGCCTTGCGGTAGTGTGTAGCCGAATGGATTAATTGATATTGTAGGTGTTCTATCCCTTGTAATAATTTCGATATTGATATGAGTGTATAGTTTTTTGAATAATGACATTTATCAATATATTCTTTTTCGATTTCATAACCCACAAACGCAATTTATATATATATATATATGGGGACAGGGAACTGTGCTGTATTGAGCATTTTTCAAGTATTCTGTCGGCTTACATGGCTATTTTTAATATTGGCATTTCATTGTCGATCATTAATTGAACTTTACAACTTCTTGACTATCCCTTGAATCTGAAGCAAGAACATTCTACATCCTTGACGTGGTCGCAGTTATCAACCACTTCTAGCGCGTATCAGGTAATCTTACTAGGCTAATCCGCTACATACTTGTTTTATGCATGTCAAGTAATAGTTTTATTCTATCGTGTAATTATTTTACCGAATGTTTGGTTACTGCTTTCCAAGTGATATACACCTTAGTTATCGTCCACTGGTGTTTGTTTTCAGTTATAATTAGTGTTATCCATACTAATGCAAGTACTGTCTTTCAGGGAGATGCTGAAGCGTCCGCCACATCTACAACATTTCTAGATGTTTTTCAACATTAGGGGGTATGGATACTGACAGCTCCATCAAGCATCATCATCAGAGCTGGAATTCTTGTTGTTTGATTGTTCTACACAATGTTTCATTCGTGGTTAGCCGTTGATATGTACCTGTGCTGTCGACCCCAGGTGTGTGTTATGTTTTCACAATTGTAATCCTCACTAATGCAAGTATTATGTTTCAGGCAGTTGATGGAGCGTCAACCCCTGCAGTTGATGCAGAGCCTGACATTCAAGTATACGAATCGGCGCAACAGCTTTCGGAAGTGCGCACTACATTTGCAACATCCATAGATATTCTTCAGCAGCACGAGGTATGGATAATGACAGCTCCATCATGCGTGATCATATAACGTGATTCCATTTGCTATACTTTCTTCCCTATTAACGCAAGTGCTGTGTTTCAGGGAGACGACGAAGCTTCCACCACAACCACAACATCTCATTTAGATGATGCAGATGTAAAGGAATCGTTGAAATAAGTCGATGAAATGTGATCATATTTGGATTTTCCTTGATTCTTTTGGACAATGCATCATTTGCGGTTATCTCTTTATATGTACCTGTGCCGTCGACCCCAAGTGTGTGTTGTGTTTCCAATATTGAAAAGCATACTAATGCAGGTACTGTGTTTCAGGGAGATGCGGATGCCTCCTCTCCAATACAACCATTCATGGCAGTCCATGCAGAGCCAGAGGTATGGATACTGACAGTTCCATCGATATAGATCATCACTGGTCGAATACTTGTCGTTTGATTGTTGCACACAATGTTTAAATCGTATTTGGCTATTGAGATGTACCTGTGTGTTCGTCCTCACGTGTGTTTTATGCTAACAATATTTTGATACATAGTAATGAAAGTACTATGTTTCAGGGAGACGATGGAGCCTCATTCCGTGCTGTCTATGCGGATACAGAAAATATAGTTGTTGCAGCGGAAGAGGAAGGGAGGACATGCGGAAACGAATCGGAGCTACAGCGTGCAGATGTTGAAGGTCGAGTCAAAAAATTTGCAAAGAAAAAAACAAAAAAAAGGTTAGTTACAAACAGTTCATAACTTTAAAAAAATGTTTGTGCTGGGGACTATTTTATTTTTTTTCCAGTCAATTCTACTACACTCCATCTTGTGTTTAAACTGAACATCCCTTTTCCAATCTCTCTTCCAGTTACCCGTGGGTGTCAGAACTATACACACACAGACAGTGAAGCGAATGAGAGATGTGGCTTGCCAGACCGTGTACACCATGGAGTAACTATTAATTAAGGCGAGGCGTGTTCAGGCTCGAGATGCTCATGTCCAATGGCCAGAACATGAATTAATTGTGTTTGGAGACTACAGCAAAGTTGCATTGGACCATAGCTACAGTGCGACCGCACCACCACAAGAAGATGTTATTGAATGTATTGAAGATAGCTCTGAAGTAGTTGCAGATCAATTTACACAATCTACACCCGCCAAAAATTTGCCACCAAAAACCTGTCAACATTGTTGTGTTCTCCCATCAATGTTGAAGTAATAGATGTTGAAATGACAGAGAATGAACCAGCCACAGCATCCATAGACGCATCAGAACTTAATATCAGCGATATTACTTTCCAATGTGTTGAAATCTCCACAACGTCAAAGGCCGAAACAACGTTGACGCAGGATGACAGTCTAATGAAAGAGAGCAAATACATTGTATTCGACAGTTGTTTGATGGAAATTATAAGTATGCTGAAATGTGGGCATTCCATTAGAGGGAAAGTTTGTGGGAAGCCATTGATTAATGTGACTCGTCAAATAAAAGGCAGTAACGTCAAAATAAATGCCGCCTGTAGATTAAATCATAGGTTCTCATGGTCTGCACAACCGATGCTGGGGAAACTGCCAGCAGGCAATCTACTGTGTGCAGCTGCGTCACTTTTTAGTGGCTCCAGTTTTAGAAAGTTAGAGGCTTTCTTTCAGTTTGTGGGACTCCATTTCATTTCTAAAGCGCTGTACTACACATACCAACTTGATTATCTGTTTCCGGCCATTAGTGATGCTTGGAAAATTGAACAATTGTCTCTAGCAAGTACATTCGGAGGCAAACGATTCAGGCTAGCCCTGGATTTTCTGCCAAGTACTGCACCTACCACTTTCAGGACATGGATAGTAAGAAAATTGTGAGTTCGGTGGTCGTGCAGTTAACACAATGTACATCCTCAGTGGCCATGGTGAAACTAGGTTTTATAAAATCAGTGGAATATCTACAATCGAGGGGAATGCACATCGACCTCATAGCCACGGATAGACACGTTTCAATTGCCAAGACAATGAGAGAGCAGTTCCCACATATTAAACATCAATTTGACGTATGGCATCTTGCTAAATCAATCAATAAGAAAATCTCGGCTGCAGGGGAAAAAAAAGGTTTTGAAAGTATTTTGCAGTGGTCACATTCTATCACCAACCATCTTTGGTGGAGCTCAAAAACGTGAGGGGTCAGTGGAAATACTACTTGAAAAATGGCGGTCACTGATGCACCACTGTACCAACGTTCACCGCTGGACAGCAAATGAACATTTCCACCAATGTGAACATGGCACTTTGTCCCCAGAGGAGGCACGGAAGAAGAAGTGGTTGATTCCATCATCACCGACACACAAAGCCATTGAGAAGATTGTTTTCGACAAAACTCTATCAAGAGATTTGAGAGGACTGACAGAATTCTGTCACACAGGAGATTTGGAGGTGTTCCACAATATGTGCCTAAAGTACAGGCCAAAGTGCTTGCATTTTAGCTTTCGGGGCATGAAACATCGCACTCTACTAGCGGTCTTGGCCCATAACAGCAATGTCGGACGTGAACAATCTAGGACTAGGGGTAAAGTAAGAATGCCTCGCTACACTAAGGTGTTTTCAAAACGAAGTAAGCAATGGGTGATCAAACCAGTCTATGATGAAATGCAGTTCGACTTTGTGAAAAGCCTTATAGTTGCTGTGTTAGAGAAGCACAGATATGGAATTTTGGACGTTTCTGTGCAGAGCAGTGATCCATTGCCACCGAACATTGCGACTGTGCCATGCCCACCCGAAGCACAGCCGATTGTGAAGTACAAATCCCGGTTTAAATAATTGCAATACGATTGTCTTTTTGTAAATAAATGTTATTGTACAGTTTACCTGTAAACCTAACCATCATGGGTGGCGAACAAGCTGGGTGTCATCTTTGAATTCTCTCTATTCACCTCACATATGTGTATGTATATATTTTTCTCATGTCTCATCTCATGTAAATGTAAATGCTGCGCACTGTTAACCGAGGGGAGGCTTGCGTATTGCAAATAATAAAACAAACAAACAATAAATCTCACTTTAACTCAACTCCTGTGGTACTTTATAATTTCCCTGACCTTCCGCCAAAATTAAATGTCTCAATTTGGGCTGCAAAGCTCGCAGACAACGGGGACAAAATTGGGGCACTTAGAACGCGCCAGCCAAGCGGGCTGTGGCATTTGGGAGAGAAGCCAGTTCGCATTTGCACATTGAGGCGCACTACATAGACGGATTCTGAACTTCAAGTTCTCACAGATGCCTATGCTACGTGATGTTGCAAATAGAGAATGCGAAGGACAGCGCCCAGATGAGGCCCACAAGTCGCACTGGAAGTATAAGGGTCTATTGTTTTTTGACCTTGAGACAGGGACCATGCCGAAAGAACTACATTTGAAGGGAGTGCGCAATAACGTAAGAGACGATAAGGCAGAAAATTCAGAAACTAGACCGAGTTTCAGTTTTAGGTCATTATACGAAAAATCATTGTCAAGAGCACGGTCCATTTTACAGACTGCATTACGAAGAGACACAATGGAAATTTCAAATATAATGTAAGTAAATCTTTACACGTTTTTATACCGGAATGAAGATTTAATGAATGGATGCATGAATAAATGAATGAAGAGCTAGGAAAAGCAAGTAAAACTGTTCGTAGTGGGCACATGGGCATGCAGGTCCACTGGTCTCACCGATCTCGGTCCTTGGCCCAGCCACTTTTCCCTGCACTACGGGACTGTCTCTGTATTCTTCAGCCCCTTCTCCCGGCATTTACCTTGCACTTGCCACCAGCAGGCCCTGTTATTTAATTTGTATTGAACTAACCATGTACAGCCCTTCCCCATGCGCGATCAGAAAGACACCTGGCCTAGTAGGATCGTTGTCTGTCTGCCCTTGTTCCCCACCTGCTTCGTCATGCCTAGAAACACTTGAGTATAGGCGCGTTACAAATGCCATATCATATATCATATCATTCCTCACGCATGTAGACTTTCGTTTATCATTGTGTGTTGGCCTCGATTTATCTCGATACTTTTCGCATTGATTTTAGAGACGAACATACTCCATTGAACTATCCTTGCAAGCAAATAGTTTCTGATCGGCCGTAATAAATAAAATGAGTAATATTAATGAAGTTCGGCTAGCGAGACTAATTATTTTTTTGTTTTCATAACAGGTATTTGATCCCTTTCTGCCACTGCCATCTGTTTGAGACATCGGCGGATGGATTCTTCAGCAGACACCTGCATCTTCGTGTCAACTGGAGCACGATCACCATATTATGGGACGATCGCCAAGGGCCCACATGCCCTTACGCTGTACTAGTGGCTAGAAGCAACATATCAACCTTTAGGCTGGACTAGTGCCTAGTTGATGGAACAGCCTTGCGGTTCACCGTGCTTCCAAAGTGATTCTTTTTACGAAAACGAACACCCTGTGTACCATAAAGGAACAGCGCGTGACTCAAGATGAAACGGAACAGTTATTGCGGATACAGATAAAAGAAAATAAATGGCTTCCGGAGTTCATATGTCAATTGCTGAATATTCTCTAAACATTTAATGTCAAGTAAATGTACTTTACCAAATGTACCGTGTTGCTGTTTCATTTTAAAGTACAGTTTCATATTCCGAATTGTGGCTCGCTGTGTTGTGAGTTGATCTGTGTTGGTTTCCGGGTTATATGTGGAGTCGCGCAGAAGACGACTGGGCGCGTTTGCCTACGCAGCACAGTAACGTCACGGGGAGAGGCGGGGAATATGAATGTTTTGATAATGTCAGGCTCAGGGGCGGGGGAATTGATTTAGTGCCGCAAAAGCAGGTCAGCCAGGGCGATCGGGGAAAAGATAGGATTATCAGAAAATGGCGGCTCCCTGGTGCTTGTTTTCGTGTGCGTTTAATGGACGAAAACTCGGGTAAGTTCCATAGGAAAGTTTTCTAAAATCGAGCCACTTAGGCTTAAAAAAACATGGCCGACCCGCAGGGACAATAACAATTTTTACTAGACCATGCCTTTAACTTCAACCAAAAAAATGAATGGATGTGTGTTACCCGTTACTCAGACACCTGGGGAAATAAACACAGGATACAGAAAAATTGTGTCTCATGAAAGAGCAACATTTACATATATATTTTCCTTACAGAATTCATGTCTACCCTATTGTATGTGAAAAGGTTTATAGACATAGGAACCAATGAACCTCCTTTGAATTTGGACATCAACCATTCAATCAATTGTATTGCTAGAAAAAAACATATCAATGTTAAAATTCAACACAGACAACAGGAGACAATAAATGACAATATAAAAACATGAAAATTGTTCAGTTATATGTGCAAAACCCTGCAATAAAGTGCATCAAGAAATCAGGCGTACATACATGTCCACACGGGTGACTATGTAATATATCTTCAAAGTAATCCTAATCCAAAGTGCGGAGTACAGTATTAAGGTGCAGTAAACAAATGGAACAACATACCGGTCTCAATATATATGGAGCAAAAAGTGTGCCCAGATGGTTCTTTCAAAAGAAGGTCAATGGTCAATAATGACCATACACTACTTGTTGTAAATGGTTTTCTTTCTTTTAGTGACTGCAGGTATTGAGTTATCTGCAACATTTATTTTTATATAACACACTAGACAAGAAAGAGTGGGTATATTTGTCCTGAAGAAGATGGACGAAACTGGATGAAATAAGCATATTGTCTGTCAAAACTATTGTAGAAGGATGGTCTTTGTTATTGGTACATAGCAGGGAACACCTTATTGCCTCTGCATGTTTTTCAAACCATCTCATAATTGACTAGCGTTGCCCAATATGAATGACTGAGAACACTTTACAGTAATTTGTGTATGATCATTATTGATCATTGACATTCGTTTGAAAGACCTATATCTGGGCACACTGTGCTACATATATTATGAGACTGGTATGTTGTTCCATTTATTTACTGCACTTTAATGATTTACTCAGCACTTGGGATTAGGCTCACTGAAGATATATTACATAGTCACCCACCTTGACATGTATGTTATATATTTTTAATTGGTTCTTATGTCTATAAACATTTTCATATACGATAAAGGTAGAAATGAATTCCGCGAGTAAAATATATATGTAAATGTTTATGTTGCTCTCTCGTGAGACACCATTTTTCTGCATCCAGTCCTTTTACCTTCAGCCACGAACAGGCACTGATCCGGTTCTTGATGGGATGGGGTCTCCGCTCGGCAGCTTCCGAGATACTTCTTTTCTGGTCTGCTGGTTCCACAGAGCTTCTGCAGGCCTCTTCGCTTTGCGGTTTCAACGCTGTTTTCAGACGCGGTCCACCTTGCCAAGGTCACCCCACTGCTCATCTCTTCCAGTCTGGTAGGGAAGACCGTGTATGCTGGACAAGCGTCTGACTTCCACAGCTTCCAGCCACACAGTCTGTTCTTTCCTTGATAGAATTTGGAACTCTCAGGGTCCTCGCTGGAAGACAGAGTCCTTCTTTAGTTTCCCTTATGTTGGGCTGGTCCAACCTCTGCATAACATCGACGCCTATTGCGGATGACCACAGGACACGCTTCAGGTTTCCTGTGAGCCACCTCGTGCTATTAATTGCTGGGTGGGTCATTTTCATGTTTCTTTTACTCTTCTTCATCTCAGTATGTGTTCTACATGTTACAGTCAGGGTATTACAATAGAACATAGATGGACTATCCAGAGTGGCAGTAGAATGTGGTAGTGGTTTTAGCGAGTTGTGGGTAGGGGTGTTGTGCCGGCTATGACCCAGGTGGACGTCCTTATCCCCAGGAGGGGAGTCCATCCTCATGGGGTCCTGCTGCATTAAACCACCCCATGGGGACTATTGGGTAGTGGCCTCACCTCCCTAGCCTCATGGGAAAGGGCTCCCCCCTGGCGAGAAGTGACAACACCTAGTGTATTGTCTCAGCATACATGGGACTTGTGCAACATAATTACATTCCTGTTCTGACTCCAACATGTGACAGCCCTTCCGTCCCGTTGGCTTCTGGCAATGCTGGATTTAATATGACCGCCAAAGACACAGAACATGGACACACCGTTCTGTTCATAATGACATGTAGAGAAGCAAACTCCTGCGTAGGGGTGTGTGCGATCCTTATGCAGAGGTGAGCCTCTGGAGTAGATGCTGTGTAGGGGGGCTGGGCGACAGAACCCGATGGAGCATGCAGATTAAGGCAAATGCTAGCCTGACAGCTGGCGCTTTCTGACTGTGAAGTTCAGGTCGGGGAACGAGGCAGAAACTGAAGGTACCTGCTTCCTTTCGTGGTGCAACCACAGACACGAAGTGGTGAGCTCGGACCACGCTAACTAATTCCAACACCAATTCGCTGGGGAAAGCCCGGATCCCCAAGATCTATGCCTGAAGGACATTAGCTGCGAAGACCAGCAGCAACAGGGAGGCAAACCCGCCCACGGACAGACTATCACTGAGAAGTACAAATACTTTGAAGCAAGACTGGGAAAGCCGACAAGGTTACAGAAGCCTGAGAAACTCGAGCGGGCAAGCACCCCAAGTAAGTTGGAACAAGAAACGTACGACCTCTGTGACTCAAGGCAAGGGAAAGCGGATGAGGTTGCGGAAGCCTGAGAAACCTGAGTAGGCAAAGGCCCCATGTGAATTAGAACGAGAAATATACAAACTGTGAATCAAGGCTGGGAAAACCAACCATGTTACGGGACCCTGAATAACCAAAACGCCCTACGTCAATCGGGTTGGAATGGTTACAATCACTTTGCATCAAGCCTGGGAAAGCCCACGTGGTTAAGGGACCCTGAGAACCCTGAAGGGGGATGTGCCCTAAGTAAATCGGAGTGAAAGAAACGCAAACATTTTCTATCAAGGTTGGGAAAGCAGACAATGTGCAGAAGCCTGAGGAATCCCAAATGGGTAAGTGCCATGTATAAATTACTTTATTTGAGAGAAAGCAAGACTGTTAGACTTTGGGAGTTCAAGAGCCAAAGACAAGATGGACCTGTTGTTCAGAAGGCATTTCCTGTCTCTCCAAATCCTAAGCCTCACGCCTGCACTTGACCATTGCAACTAAGCAATGTATCCTCCAGATGTCCAAGTGTGGCTTTTGCCTCTGCCACATCTTTTACTGGATTCTTAATCAGTTTAGCGGGGTCAAGCTACTGGTGTGAGGATCTCCACTGGTGTGTTCCGCAACCTGTGAATTCTGGTAGTGCCACTTTTGCTGATGAGAAAAACAGACCACGGTCATTGAAACTATGATTTTTGACCTGCAAGTCTTCAAGGGGTAGACCTGACATCACCTGACTCGTTGATTGGATCTCCAGGGAACAGGATCTTTGCTCGTTGACCTGGCCCATCCAGCTAGCAAGGTGAGTGTAAAGACTGGAGGGGGGTCTGTAATTCTGCCCACTATATGGTAGAGGAGAGGCACAGAGGACCCGAGGTAAGATTCTCTATTACGGTAGCAATGGACGCGCAATCAAGGCCTAGCTTCTCAGGAGGTGATGCAAGCTGGTTCATAAGTACAGTGTAGCCCCAACAAAGGAATGTCCACACACTGTATTAGTTAAAACAGTCTTTATATAATTAAGGTTCAAGGTTATACAATCACAGTAACTCACTTTAAGCTCAGTAAATCTACAATGGCAAATATATACAGTTCTAAGTGGTAGCACAATTGTCAGATTTAATTAAAGTGCATCAACTATACTCTGGTTAAATGTCACACAAATCACGTAATAAAGGTAACCAACAATAGATATAGGAGAAAAGCAGTTGGTTAGAACAATTGGCAGAATACTGGCCCAGTTACCTAGACACAGTTCTGTGTGGAGATCCCCCCCCCAAACCTGGGCAACATGTAAAATAAAGCTATATCACAAGCCCAGTCCATATATTGTTCCATTTGTCTTGTATCCTTCTACAATGTTTCTACCACCCCAATGTACCTGGAATAGCAGAGTTCGAAGAGTCGTTGACGGATCCTTCTTGAGCGGCTCCCTTTAAACCAGGAGCCATGGATCACAGAGATCCCTCGAAGAAAGTAAACCTGGCGTCGAGCCGGCAGCTCAGTCCCAGCGGTGCTCGTCGACGAAGGAGCGAAGACGTCCTGCAAGGAAGAGGCGTGCGGGGCACCTCGATGTCGATAGTTCAGGACCACAATGAGTTTGTGAAGAACTGTGGCCCAGCAAGGGTGTCGAGTCGTCCTGCGGGAAACCCACCGGCGGATGCTCCTCGGCGAGTCGACGGCCTGGCCTTCTCCGGCTGGACAAGGCGGGTGGCGGTACAGAGGAGCACGTCCGTGAATCAAAAGTCTCAGGCAAAGGAGCGTGCGGCTCCGGTCGTCAATGGCATGGCATCAAGTGGTCCCCGCTTCTGGGCAACACGGCTTCGACGGGCCAACAGCGGTTATAGCAAACCTGCAAATCCTAGTCGACACCGGTGGATGGAATGTCCAGTGCTCATCTTCGTTCTCCTCGGTGGTCCCCGTCTCCGGTCAGCAGGCTGTCGGGGGACGAACTTCCAGGGAGCTTCGGCAAAGGTTTAGCGGTGCTCGATGGTCCCTCGGAGCGCAGGAAGGGGGCACCTAACCAGGTCCTCTCTTGGATCAGTGTCAACGGCTTTCGAAGTTCGGCAAAGGGAGACAGCAGTCAACCTTCTTCTTCAGGCTCGGCTTCGAGTTTAAGCGTCAGTTTCAACTTCAGCTTCTGAACGATTTCTAGCAGTGAGAGGCCCCCAGATATACTAATTGATCTCCCATTCATTCTGCTGGGTCACACTAAGGCAACCAATCACTTAGAAGGGCATTCAGCAGTCAGTCAGCCAATCAGGCATACACTGCATTCAGGCCATACTCCTCCCTCTCAGACACTCACAACAAGGAATGCGTATTGGGACAAGTACCCAGCCATTCAACACTACACACTGCATTCATACCAGTTTCGGGCAAGGCTGTCTCAGTCATTGTGTCAAACACCAGATACCAGGCATCCACAACAAGAAGTGCATATTGGTCACACACTCCATTCATCCAGGTCCCACCCACAGGGTGTACCCACAACATGCAGTCACTGGGAAGGCTCCAGCCAGTCTGGCCTGGGCTTCACAACAACACCATATATGGAACTTCCACCCAACAGCCAGTCAGGGGGAAGGGACAGAGTCAGGGCTTCCCAGGACTTTGGGAAAACAAGGTAACAGGCAATAGAAAGCAAGAGGCCACAGGGGCCATCTTGTTTCCTATCAGGAATGAACTGATTCCAATGGCAGGGCCCGGGGATCCCAAAATGGAGGATACTCCAAGCACCTGTCAAATTTAGCATGAAGCTGCCACCAGCCCATACCCTGCTCTGTGGGCCACACACAGGTTCCCCAAAACAAACTAGGGGCACAGGGTTGTACCCCCACCCATGGGTGCCATAATGGTATCCCATGGGGCTGTACACCAAACCTAAAACAGGAAGAGCCGCACTGCCAGGAGTCCCTCATGGGCAGAAAACAATACAGAACACAAATGAAAAAGGACTACAGGACAAGGACACGGAGGCCCTGCCCCTCTAATGCATCTCCAGCGTCACAGTGATCTTACTGGATGCTGCTCCAAGGACTCCAATCTGCAGGCGCCTCCAAAGTGTAGCTCTAAATAAATGAACAAGTTACTTACCAACTGGTAACGTTCTTTCGACTGGATGTTCCTCCAACGTATTCCACATCTTTGACATGTAATGTCCACAGCTGCGCCACTTCAGAAATTTTTCGGCAGAGGGCATCCTGCGTCGATGGCGTCGGGTCGATGTCCCTCGAAGGCCTCAGTCGAGGGCGACGTCACTGGATGTTATAAATAGGACACATGGCGCCCGTAGCCTCAGTTTATGATTTTTCCTCCATAACGTGTGACCTTGTTAGGGAGAATTCTCTGTTAAGGCTAATTTCCCAAACCTAGTGAGTCCCCCAGCAGCTTTGCTGGATTTTTTGGGGTTTATTTTTTTCTCCTGCTAAGAGACACACACTTTTTCTCCCATTCTTAGACATGATTTGAGATATCCTTTGACTTGATATGTGTTTTATGGGCTATGGGGTCTTTTACTCCATAGGGCTTCATGTGTTTTTGGTATGTGTGTTACACAGCACCCTCCGTGCTGTAACACAGAGGTGTCATAGTGACCCCCAAACATAGACTCCGTACCCTGGGACTGACTACTGTCTCCCAGCACATGTAAAGTCACCATTGGCTTTACTAGTCCTAAATTGTGAACAGAACCAGTACAAACCATCATATTGTGGGCATACTGGTAGGGGAAATTCGATTGCCCCTGGGTCTGTTGTTCGAGGGGGCACTGTCCAGTCCCCTCTGAGCGAGTTTTGACTGGTGGCAGTGGATACTACTTTTTATATTCAACCACAAATATATTCCTATGGGATTTTCCCATTGTTCCAGGGCTAATACTTTTTAACATAGCCTCAAACATACCGCCGGTTTATTTATTTAATATTAATTCACCGGTTGGTATTTTTTGCCAGAACTCGGTTCCAAAATGACTTTTGTGTTCGCTTCTGTGACTCCAACCCAAGTCGAGCCCTTTGTTCCACTTTTTGGCGGGCTTCTCCACAGAAGCCTCCAAAAGTGGTGCCACTCTGTCCGAGTACCACAGGGGGCGTGGGAGGGGGTTTAGGCACCCTGGACTGAGTTGCCTCGGCAATTCAAGTCGCACTCTTGTGTGATTGGCCCAGTGGTGAGCCGCCCGGCTCACCACTTAGCATGTTTGAGTGACAGCTAGTACTGATGAATGGGGGTTTTCTGCATAAAAGGAGGGCTTTGGGGACTGGGACTTCAGTCGCCGCCACAGGACCAAAGAATCCGAAGAGGGAGAAGCTGAGCCGACCTGCAACGACGACACCACCAGTGGAGCCCTGCTGAACCGACTCACTACTTCTTCCAACATCAGAGGAGATCTTCATCCCGAAGAGTCTTCTTCGTTTGACTGGTGGGGATAACCAGTTTGCCCGCCTTTTCGCCTTCCCAGATCATCTCGTGGCCGCCTTGCCTGTGCCAAGCACCCCGGCAACCGGGATACCACGTTTTTCCACTACCGCGAATAAAAGGGTAGTACCTTTTTACCGGAGAACTCCGCGGCTGGTTTCTTCCCTGGCAGTGCAACGACCTTCAGCTTCCCTCCACACCGAGGCCATCTCTTCCTCTGGACGACGCCGCGACTTGCACCCGCTGCCAGGAACAACTGCCCCCGCTGGAGGATTCCCTCCACTTTCAAGGTACTGTGTCCGCCTGGCCTCCCTCGCAACGGTCTGTGTGGGGTGTCTCTTAAATCCTCGAATTACCAATTGGGTTGGCCCTAGGCTGGCTAACTGAACTTTTCTGAGCTGAACTGATTCCTTTTTAACTCTCTGCAAGACTCTCCAAGCCTTTAAAAGTGTGTGATCTTGGGCGCATTGGTGTTCTACTCTCTCCAAGAGGGAGCCTGGCCTCTGAACTTTTTGCTCACAATTAGACTTTGACTATCCTGCCTTGCTGAGTGCTTCTAAAGTATTGTGTTGTGTGCGGTTTCTAATTTCTGCCTTTTCCCTCCCTTTTTCTTAACTTATTGGAGTGCCATCTTTAGTTAAGAGCTCACCTCTGTCTGGAAATAAGTGGTGTTAACTAAGACTTGTCTAATAAGGAATAAGGGATGTATATATATATATATATATATATTAACAGTGACTGTGTTTTTGAACTTGCTTACAATAATAGTGCTAGAGTGTTTCTAAGTGTGTCTTTAAATAAATAGTTATATACTTGATACCAAAAGCTCTGGTCAGTGTTTGCTTGTGCTACTGTATTTTGGTATCTATCTTGTGTACTTTATATACTGTCTAGCTCTTCTTGAGAGAAGTCTGGCTGCTCAGCCACAGCTACCAGGTAAATCTGGGTGGTACAGACTGCTACCAATTGGGTTTACTGCCAACACCTGTAGTCTTAAGCCTTTTGCAGTGGTCCCTAAGGGAACTGCACAGGTTTCTGCCTAACAGACCTGCCCGTACACAATGCCTGCTTGACTGCACATAGCCTTGAAAGAGCGCAAGCTGCAATAGCATAGGAAATTCTCCAGGGAGGCAGGTTGGAAGGGCGATGTGGAATAAGTGGGAGGAACAGCCAGTCGAAAGAATGTTACCAGTTGGTAAGTAACTTGTTCTTCGAATGGATTGTGTCCTCCAACGTATACAGCATCTTTGACATACTCCCAATGCAGTACCAGAAAATGGAGGAGGGAGAAGAATTTAGAATACCCAAATAAAAGACCGCTTTACCAAAGGCCATATCTTGCCCGCCAATCAGTAACATTCAGTAATGGTGAGGATAATCCACCTGGACAAGGTCTGCTTGGTAACAGCCTTGCCCAATCAGTGTCCAGTGTACCCCACAAAGGAGTTGGTCACCCACTCTGACCCTCGACATCCTAGAAATATAAAACCTCAGAGCTCTCCTAGGGTCCAACCTATGGAGTCGCTCTTCTTTCTTACCAGGATGAGGAGGATAGAAAGCAGGAAGTACCACTTTCCGGCTTAAATGAAATTCAGGCACTACCTTAGGTAGAAAGGATGGACGTACCCTCAGTACAACCCTATCCGTGTGGAACACAGTAAAGAGTGGCTTAGATGAAAGTGCCTGCAATTCACTCACTCTGTGAGCGGATGTAACAGCAACCAAGAAAACAGTCTCAAAGGACAAGAGTGCAAAGGTTCAAACGGAGCACCCATCAGGAATTTCAAGACCAAATTCAAATCCCAAACCGGCACCTGAAACGGCGACGCATGTAACACATTAGTGAGCCTTTTAAGAAATTGTGAAATCAAAGGAATCTTAAAATAAGAACATTCTTCAGACGAGCGCTTGAAGGTAGACAGTGCCGCCTTGTAACCTTTAATGGTACCTACTTGAAGACCCCCCTGTGGGCCAAAGAAAGCAAGAAAGACAGAACCATGGGAATGGAACATTGAAAAGGATCGACATTGTGTCCTCTGCACCAGTCGCAAAACGTACGCCAACGGTACAGGGATTTGGTTGCCGGTCGCCTGGCCCAAAGCAACACCTATCACGTCATACGGGAGGTCCCAATCCTTATATCCCAACCTTTCAGAAACCAAGCGTGAAGGTTGAGAGTCTTGACCTCGGATGGAGAACCCCGACCACTACCCCCCCTCGCGCAAGACAAGATCCTCTCGGTAGGGAAGACTGTGTGGAGGACAGATGGACATCTCTAGAAGGTCCGGGTACCACGCTCTCCTGGCCCAATCCGGAGCAATGAGGATCATGTGGGATCCGAATCTCCACAACCTCCTTAGTACATGAGGAATGACGGGGACCGGAGGAAACGCGTACAGAAATGGGAATGACCAATCCACAACGAATGCATCCTCTAAGGCTCCTCTCGGAGGAAATTCCCTTGAGCAGAATCTCTGGCACTTCCGGTTGGCACTGGTCGCGAACAGATCCACTTGTGGGGTTCCCCAAAGGGCGAAGATCACCAGAAGGACTTCCTGAGCCAAATTCCACTCGTGAGAGATCGTGCTCTGGCTGCTCAGAGCATCCGCCGCAGCACCTTGTCCAAACGGGGCCTCAACGGTTCCCGATGAGTATCGCGCCAAGGACCCGGGCCAGAAAGCGCACGAGCATAGGACCGAGACCAATCCCTGCCAGCTTCTTCCGAAGGCGCGGTCGTAACTGTGCCCTGGGATTGAAAAATCGCCAGCATCTGCTCCCTGATGGCCTCCCATTCATCCGGAGTTGAGGACTTAGTGGGACAAGCTACTTTTTTTACTTGCGGCGCCATCATCCGACGAGGAGTGGGAAGGCGACCAGTGACGCTGCTTCCAGGAGTACCGAGACGAGGAGGACAAGTGGCGGGACCCACTCTAGGATCGAGATCCCCGGGACTCCTTCCGACGAGGAGAGTCACCCCTCGAATTGTCGGTGGACATCCCTTTTGCAGATTTTCGGGACTTACTGGGTTTAGTACCCTGACCTACCTGTAACTTCCCGTTACGCTCCCGCAAGGCCTTACCAGTCAGCGACTGGCATTTCAAACAGTCGTCAGTGTCATGACTCTCGCCCAGACACCACAAACAAATGCGGTGCAGGTCCGTAATCGACATCTAAGGCTTACAGTCCCGGCAAGTCTTAAAGCCAGACCCCCGGAGTCGAAGGGGTAGATGAAGAAGACATTCACGAAGAATACATGAGGCGTGCCGAGTTCTCAAAGCAAACGCATTTGCGGAAAAAACAGAACTGATGCTATGGGCGCTGTGCGTCCTATTTATAACCTCTGGTGATGTCACCCTCGACGGAGGCCTTTGAGGGACATCGAACCAACGCCATCGACGCAGGACGCCCTCTGCCGAAACATTTCCGAAGTGGGACAGCTGTGGACATTACAGGTCAAAGATGTGGAATACGTTGCAGGACACAATCCATTAGAATCAAGGTTACTCACCATAGTGATTAACGTACTCCTAGTCCATAGTCCCCTTTCCTCCATACTGTATGGGCGTCCCTCGTCAGAATCCATGAAAGACCTGGATAAAGCAATCTACAAGTTCATATGGAAGGGGAAGAAAGCCAGAATCCACTTATCACTTCTGCACGCCTCTAAAGCAAACAGGGGCCTGGCGGCACCCTCGCTCAAGGCTTACCATCAAGCGGCACAGCTATGCTGGATCAAACGATGGCTGGATGCAGCCGACGAATCCAGCTGGAGAGCAATGGAAATCGCCCTAATGCAACCTCTCGATCCAATTGAGATCATGGCCACTCCCCCAGACATGCTCACGAGTAATATTAAGAAACACCCCATACTAGGGCCAACAATAGCTCAATGGCACAAGCTCAGATCAGCGCAAGGGATCCAAACTCAGCACACACCGGCATGGGCCAGCATCCAGGCAGTATTGCACTTCGGCACAAAACAGAAAATACACCGTAATCAGGACCACCTCTGGGCCCACACAAGAATCATGGACATATGCGAAGGGGGGACACCGCAGGCGTTTCAAGACACGCGCACAATACTTGGCCTGAACGAAGGCGACTGGCTAACATTCAATCTGCACCACTATACAATGTTAGAACTGCACTCACCCACAGCTCCGGCTCCCTGTGAGACCGTGATGGGGAAACACATCGGAACTTTCCCACACCTCCGCACATTCTACCCAATGACAGCCCCGCAGAATCTTGATCGTATCCGCACGCATCTGGTCAGAGGACATACACATCGATAAAGCAGATCTCATGGAATACTTTGCAGACATACCGCTAGTCTCGATAAACCAGAGGAACAGGGAGGTCCAATATGAAATATTACAGAGACAGTATCGCACCCCCACCACACTACACCGGATGCGGATAGCCCAGACAGACGAATGCTAGCAAGAATGTGGTGCCACAGGTACCTTCGGACACATACTCTGGCACAGTCCTAGGATCCCCCCATACTGGAGGGAAGTCCATAAACAGCTAAATGACATCACAGGGGCCACAGTTGCATTTACACCTGAAGTGATGCTCCTCTGGGCGGAGGCCAGTGATCTACATGAGAAGGGGCTCACACACAAACTTATAAACATAATACTGTTTCACAGCACGCAAGCTCCTCATAACTCATTGGAAAGGAAAGACTCCCTCGCCCCCGACGGCATGAACCGCACTTATCGGCAAAACATGCAGAATGGAAACAGCGGCCCTCATGCGACATCAGACTCACAACCCCACTAGAGCTCTGAAATTCAGGGAATTAACAGAACCATACATCTAGAAGAGGAAGGGTGAAGGAGGGGAAACACCAGCAACATGGGAAGGCACGGACCATGGAAGGAAGCACAAGCTAGCAGCATGAACACTAACATTCAGCACCTCCACACCACAACAAGGACAATTCACCTAACAGCGCCACAAGAAAGCAACTCAGTTGGGGGCAGGGGGGTTAGTTGTTGGGGGATAAAATAGTTAACGAGGCTGAAGGGACGAAGCATGGTGAGATCATCCCAGTAGGGCGGGCGGATGATGGGGACCATACAAAGGACAATGTGCAAAGAATGAAGGACTCATCCGTACCCGACCTAGAAACGTGCATTAAGATTTCTTCTCATAACCATGCATGCACCAGCAATTTGATTTCAATCGATAGTTATTCTGTCTAACAAATGCCAATAAAAAGATGTTAAAAAAAACAAAAGAAAAAGAAATCTACTTCCCCTTTAAATTTAGAGGTGTACGGCCCTGGGAGCATGCACATCCCCGAGTCCGCCCACCAGCGCCACTCCTCCGTCCCCATTGACGCATCAACAATATTACCATTGCCTAATGACACCAGTTTTATTAGGGTGGAGGATGGTGGGATGTATGGAGGAAAGGGGACTATGGACTAGGAGTATGTCAGTCACTAGGGTGAGAAACTTAGTTACTCCTACGTCCCACCTCCTTTCCTCCATACTATATGGGCGATTACAACTGAATGTAGACCCAGTGTGGAGAGGTGGCCCTCCTTAAGAAAACAAGTTCCTTAATACTGGCTGACCGAAGGTCGCGTCTGACCTAGAGCTGGCATCCAGACAGAGCTTGCACAAGGGCAAAGGAGAGGCCCGCGTGGCCACCCTGCTGATAGACATGCATATTTTCCGGAAGTGGTTTGTGCTGCTCCTCACAGGCCGCCTTAATGGCCAAAACCAACCATCTTGCTATGGAGGCCTTAGAAGACTGATATCCTGGCTTCGACTCACCAAAGGTGACAAAGAGGGCCTCAGATTTGCGGAAGCTCTTTGTTCTATCCAGGTAGAATTTTAGAGCGCGCCTAACATCTAGACAGTGCAGGACCCCCTGAGCCTCGTCCTTAGGGTCAGCGAAAAAAGAGGGTAGCACCATCTCCTCATTCAGGTGGCACGAAGAGACTACTTTAGGCAAGAAAGTGGGATGCGTTCTAATAACCACCTTGTCCCTATGAAAGGTAGTGTAAGGCTCAGAAGCCACAAGAGCTTGGATCCAGTGGCTGCGAGGATTAAGTTCAAAACCCTCTGCATTGTCCACAAGGCCTTCTGGGGCCTGGGGCCAACATACCTTCAACTCTCTCTTCCTAAATATCTTCCTTCTCGAGCTCTTCGCTTATCCGCCTCGAACCCCCTCAGGGTCAGCCGCTTCTCCAAGCAATGAGTTGGGGGTAGATCTCTCTCCGCGGCAGGGGTCTCCCCTCTGGAACAGCCTTCCTGCATCCCTGAAACTTGAGGAGAACCATCTCTGGTTCCGGAAGGATCTCAAAACCTTCCTCTTTGCTTCTGCTTTCTCTCCCCCTCTCCCCTGCTAAATTCCTTACTGAAACTTCACTGATTCTGCAACTGGGCCACTCTCAGCGATCTCTGTCCTTGGCCCAGCCACACTCCGCTTGCACTGCCTCCCCGGCAACCCTGCACTGCGGGACTGTCTCTGTATCCCTAAAGCCCCCGCCCCCTTCCCAGCACTTGTCTGCACTTACCTTGCACTTGCCACCAGCTGGCCCGTATTATTTATCTTGTTTTTCTTCTACCCCTGTACTGCACTTTTCCCCTCTCCCTTTCCCCTTGCACTTTTCCCTTCCCCTCTACCCTTGCGCGATCTGAATGATACCTGGCCTAGTAGGATCGTTGTCTGTCTTCCCTTTGGTCCCCCCTCCCTGCCTCGTCGCGCCTTCAAACACTTGTGTATAGGCGCGTTACAAATGCCATATCATATATCATATCTCACTGACTCGGCATGCAGATGTAAGACCGACCAAGAGGGTTGTCTTAATGGTCGACCAGCCCGATGTCCGCCGGCGCCATTGGCTCAAAGGGTTTATGCGCCAAGGCGCCCAACACTATGTTGAGGTCCCACACGGGGTGTGGCTTCTTGATAGGCGGGTAGAGCCTGGTGAGGCCTGCTAATTGTCTTAACCACCGGATTGGAGGAAGAGAAAACGTCCTCCTCCGAGTTCCGGTAGGCTCCAAAGGCCGCCAGAAAGGTGCGGCAGGTGTCTATTTGCACCCCTGAGTATGCGAGGTGTGCAGAGAAGGATAGCACGTTTTCCAATGTGCAGGTAAGAGTATCACCTCCTTAGTCTTAGCCCAGTGGCAAAACCTAGACCACTTGCTTTTGTACTGGCTCGTAGTAGCATTGCTCCTAGCACCCTGTATGATGTCCAGGTTAACCTGCGAAAGACGCAGGCGCATCAATGTGACCTGTTCAGGAACCAGGCTGCGAGAGCGAACGTCTGGGGGCGGGGTGGGTGACCGTACACCCCAGCTGCTAGAGTAGATGAGCTGAGCCCAATGGAAGATGAATCAGAGACTGGTCCGACAGGCTGAGCAGCTCAGAGAACCATGGTCTCGCCTGCCAACACAGAGCTATCAGAATGATACTGAGTTGTCGGGACTCCCTTATCTTGCAGATCACCCTGTGCACCAGGGGAGTGGAAAGAAATGCATATGCATTCATGCTGTTCCACTGTAAATGTAATGCATTTCCCAGGGAGCCTAGGCCATGTCCCTGCCAGGAGGCAAACTGAGGGCACTTCCTGTTGTGACAGGTGATGAAGAGATCCACCCGAGTATGCCCCCACCTGCTGAAGATCCCCTGAAGGACCTGATCGTTCAGTTGCCATTCGCAATTGTCCGTACCCAATCTGCTGAGCCTGTCCGCCTCCAGGTTGGACAATCCCAGGAGATAGATAGCCCTCAAGTGAATGTTGTTCTCCACAGCCAAATGCTGACTGCCAGGCTGCCTAGGGGAGGGGACCTGGTGCCACCATGCTTGTTAAAGTCATACATGCTGGTGGAGTTGTCCGTTTGAATGAGGATCATCTTGCCATTGATGAGCGGCAAGAAGGCTTTGAGATCGAGCCAGATCGCCTTCTGCTTTAGCCAATTGATATGGGCCTCCTGTTCCTGAAGAGACCAAACTCTGTGGACGCTGTGATTGTCCAGGGTATCCCCCCCCAGCCTCCTAAGGAAGAATCTGTGGTGATGGTAAGCTGTGGTGCTGATTGCCAGAAGGGTCCGCCTATCCTCAAGCTGCAGTCCGTGCTCTTCCAGACAAGGTGCTGGCGGAGAAAAAGAGGAATGCTGACTAGTTCCACCTGGGTACCCCAGCTACTGACACCATGAGGCTGCGAAGTGCAGCTTTAATCTTCTCATTTTGAGTCTTGTGTATGGCACTGCCAGTAGACATGCCGCCATGATACCCAAGAGGTGCTGGTACCACCATGCTGAGGTCACCGCTGAGAAAATGACCCGTGGCCCTCTTGATGGCTGGGATCTTATCCTCCGAGGGGAAAAAAAAACTCTCTCTGAGTTTGTGTCCCAGATGAGGCCCAGGAACGCCAGACTCTGCGTAGGCTGCAGCTGTGACTTCTTTAGATTGATGGAGAATCCCAATTCGTGGGGCATATTCACAAGGGCAGAGGAGGTGTGAAGGACCGCCTCCAGGGATCTCGCCCTGGCGAGACAGTCGTCTAGGTATGGATAGACGTGACCTTGGGTTCTGAGAAGGGCTGCCACTGCATAATAAACCTGGCGAAGACCCTCGGGGCTGAATTGAGACCAAAGGGTAGAACCTTCTATTGAAAATGGAAGCCCATGATCCTGAACCTCAGGAAGGACCAATGAGGCTGCCAAATCGGGACGTGTAGGTATGCGTCCCTTAGATCCATGGAGCACATCCAGTATCCCTTGCACAGTGTCTCCGCAATAAGCACTGGGGTAACCATCTTGAACTTTGAAGAGGGAGGGAAAGGTTCAGGGTGGAAAGGTCCAACAAATCCTGGAGTAGAAGCCCATATCCCGCAGGGAGGCTGGGACTTCATCCACTGCCTGGCTCTCTACAAGCAATCTAATTTCCACCAACAGAGTTGTTGTCCCAATCTGTGGGAGTGGAGTGGAGGAGAGAGGGGAGGGAGGAACCAGTAGGCGGTAGACCATGGACACTACTGATAGAATCCAGATATCAGCGGACCTTGCGCGCCAATAACATGCGTGAAGGGCAAGCATGCCCAGATGGAAAGCCTTGGCTGAAGACGGCGTGTCGGGGTCCTCCTCCTCGTCGGTGTCCACCAGGGTGTCCAGCTGGTCAGGGACAGGTGGAGGAGTACTGGGCGCTGCAGGTTGAATTGTGGCAACCGGGGCCACAGGCTGCTGTGGAGGCTGGTATGGAACTGCCTGGGGTGCAGGAGGCAGAGGAGCCGGAACCACTGGGCCAGCGGCGCTGGAGCCATAGGACGAATGACTATGGACACAGGGGCGGGACAGGAGGTAGCTTGTCCCTGATCACATCCTGAAGGATGGTGCCCATCTGAGGGGGATCTCATAACCGTGAGGAATTTCTCAAAGAATCTATCCTCACAGACCAGTAGGTGGCATAGGAGTAGGGCCCTGAGATTGCTGAGGTCTCGCGTACTCTGCCTTGTTACCTGTTGGGTGTATCTGCCCTGAGACATTGAAGGATATGCAGTAGGCCACAACTGGTGAAGATCAGTCCCACCTTAAAACTCGTTCTCCCACCTGCTCCGCACCAAGGGGGTGGTATCAGATGAGCGGCCATCTTCTCGGGCTGCATGCCACAAGCCTGCGCCGTGGTGCTTGCCGCGCTGGGATCGGCCTCCTCCAGGACTCATGGCGGTGGAGCTTGAGGCCTACCCTGCAGTGCAGGACAAGGGGCGGTGTGTCCTCGGCTGTGCTGCCGATAGTGCTGAGTACAGGCACCCCCTCAGACATTTGTCCTGTAGTAGGGCGTAGCCCCTTGGGTGGACACCCGGTAAAAGAACCTTGCAACATCTACGATAGGATCTAGTGACCCCTCGGCCTTGCGGCCGGTAGATTAAGCAGCCTTGCTACCCGTGCTGGTGGTAGAACCTGAGTGGTCCCTCCCCTTTGCGGGGTGTTGATGAAAAAAAGCGGCCCTACCTTGGGCCTTGATTTGTGCTTGATGAAGTCCTTCAAGTCCTCTGGAGGTGATCGTTCAAAGAGCTCCCTCCACTGAGCTAACCTGTTCTTCAGAGCACGCGGTGTAAGCGCGTCACACGCAGTACAACCCTCCCAGCTGTGATCTGGGCCAGGGCAGCGGAGGCAAAGAGAATGGGGGTCGGACGTAGGGAAGATCCCTTCGCAGGCTGGTGTATGTTTGTCATAAAATCATCTCAGACATCCTTCGACACTGCCAACAGTGGTGGTTCTGTTCCTTAGATGCTCATGCAGAGTCCTGCCAATCTGGTTGATAAACTGAACCAGTCCAGCTGCTGCCCTTAAGACTACCTCTTCAGTTTCTAAACCTGTGTTGCTCTGGGCAAACTTCTTCATTGGGATCTAAAGTTGTGATCTATCTATTCCCACCTCTGGGCCCGCGTTCTGGTTCTGTTCTTACATAGATGTGAGGGTTTCAGGGGGCATCTGCCCATCCAGAACTTGGCCACATTAGTCCATGCTGATGTAATGTTTCACCTCCGATTCTCCAAGTTTGGACTGGGATCAGAGAATCTTTGTAGCTGGACTCGGAGTTCACCTCTATCCCAATGAAAGTCTTCTTAGGGCTCATGTCTGGAGTTATGTGTCCGGCTAGTAACTTACCTCCTCTTAGTAACATTGGGGTATGGATGTCCATTAAAGTACCATGCAATAACACTGGGATTGGGGTAAAGAGCTTGTGTAGGCTATTGACCTCACTAAAATTGTATTCGAATTTTGTGAACACAGTTACATTTTATGAACCCATGAAATTACCATTATGTCTTCTATATTCTGAAAAAACATTTGATTTTCTGGTCAACAGTATTCTGTTTTTACATATGCGCAAAGATATCATAGAGAAGAACAAGTTACTTTCTTACCAGGTAACGTTCTTTTGATGGGATGGTCCGACGACGTATTCCATATCTATGACAGGTAATGTCCACAGCTGTGCTGCTTCGGAAAATCTTTGGCGTCTGCGTCCTGCGTCGATGACGTCGATGCGCCGTCCCCGAGGACCTCCTCCGACGGCCGACGTCACCCGATGTGATAAGTAGGACACACGACGGCTATAGCCTCGGTTATAGTTTTTTCCCAGAACGTGTGCCACCAGTTTTCTGCCAGTCAGACACACAAGGCCTTGCGGAACGCAAGCTGCAACTGCAAAAGAAATTCTGCAGCGGGGAAGGGAGGGAGCGATATGGAATACGTCGTCGGACCATCCCATCGAAAGACCGTTACCAGGTAAGAAAGTAACTTGTTCTTCGAGGGGATTGGGTCCTCCGACGTATTCCATATCTATGACAGACTCCCAAAGCAGTACCAAGCAAGGAGGTGGGAAAGAATTTAGAATACAAATTTAGCATGCCCAATTAAATTGCGGAATAGAGAACTGCCTTGCCAAAGGCCAGATCTTGCCCTCTGATGGAATCGAGGGAATAGTGACGGACAAAAGTATGTACTGAAGCCCAGGTGGCTGCATCGCAGATGTGACGAATAGGAACTCCCCTCTGCAGGGCAGTAGACGCAGCCACTCCTCTGGTAGAATGGGCCCGCAAGCCAGCCGGAGGGTCCTTACCCGCCAAGCGGCAACACTCGGAGATAGCTAAAATAATCCAACGAGACAAAGTCTGTTTCGTCACAGCTTGTCCCAAACGCTTTCCAGCGTAACCAATGAAAAGTTGTCCACTCTGACCCGGGACATGCGCGAAATATAAAAGCTCAACGCTCTCCGAGGATCAAGCATATGCAGTCTCTCCTCTTCCTTACCAGGATGTGGAGGAGGATAGAACGCCGGAATAACAACCTTCTGGCTCAAATGAAATTCCGAAACCACCTTCAGAAGAAAAGAAGGACGAACTCTAAGGACAACCCTGTCCTTATGAAACACAGTGAAGGGTGGCTTAACTGAAAGTGCCTGTAACTCACTCACTCTGCGAGCGGAAGTAACTGCAACCAAAAACACAGTTTTCAGAGTCAACAGCCTCAAAGGGCAAGAACGTAAAGGCTCAAACGGAGCACCCATAAGAAACTTAAGAACAGGGTTCAAATCCCAACCTGGCACCAAAAAAGGTGACGGAGGAAACACATTAGTGAGCCCTTTCAAAAACTGCGAAATTAAAGGAATCTTAAAGTAGGAACACTCTTCATACGAGCGCTTAAATATGGACAGCGCCGCCAGGTAACCGTTAATGGTCCCCACTTGCAAGCCCCTGTGGGCCAAAGAAAGCAAAAAAGAAAACCATGGGAATGTCACATTCAAAAGGATCCACATTCTGAACTCTGCACCAGTCGCAGAACTTTCTCCAACGGCAACGGTACAGTGACTTTGTTGCCGGCCGCCTGGCCGAGAGCAACACCTCCAACAAGTCTTCAGGGAGGTCCCAATCCTTATACCACAACCTTGCAGAAGCCAAGCGTGAAGATTGAGGGATCTGACCTCTGGATGGAGAACCTGACCCCCCTCCCGTGAGAGCAGATCGTCTCGGTAGGGAAGACGGCGTGGAGGGCAGATGGACGAGAAGGTCCGGGTACCACGTCCTCCGGGCCCACGCCGGAGCAATGAGGATCATCCGGGAACCGAACCTCCGTAACCTCCGCAGCACTTGCGGGATGACAGGGACTGGAGGAAACGACCACTCCACCACGAACGCGTCTCCTAAGGCTCCTTTTGGAGGAAATTCCCACGAGCAAAACCTTTCGCACTTCCGGTTGACACTGGAGGCAAAGAGATCCACTTGAGAGGTCCCCCAAAGGGCGAAGATCTCCAGGAGAATCTCCTGAGCCAGCTCCCACTCGTGAGAGATCGTGCTCTGCCTGCTCAGAGCGTCCGCCGTCTCGTTGTCGTCTCTGGCCAGATGAACCGCCGAGATTGAAACTTCCTGCTGAATGGCCCAGAACTCGAGCTGCATCGCCTCCCTGCACAGCGGAAGTGACCCTGCCCCTCCCCCTTTTTGTTGAGGTAGTGCATGGCCACCGTGTTGTCCGTTAGAATCAGGACACTCTTTCCACGCACAGTCGGCAGAAAAGCCATCAGGGCTAGCCTGACGGCCCTCAGCTCCAACAGATTGATATGGAGTCTGGACTCCGACGGAGACCAACGACCGCTGACTGTCAACTCGTTGGCATGAGCTCCCCATCCAGTGAGGGATGCGTCCGTCACGATCGTCACCTCCGGCCAGGGCAGCCAAAATGGGACCCCCTTCATCAGATTGCCCTTGACGGCCCACCACAGAAGGTCCCGGGCTACCGAGGGCGGCACCTGAACAGGGTCCGACAGCCTGCCGGAGGACGGAGACCACTGGAGCTTGAGTGCCCACTGCAAAGATCTCATCCGCAGACGAGCCTCTGGCTCCAGAAGAATGCAGGATGCCATGAGGCCGAGCAGTCTCAAGAATTCGGACGCTGGGAGATTCTGGGCAAGCTGAAACTTGTGCACCATCTGCTGAATGTGAAGAGCCCTCAACTGAGGAGGAAAACACTGCCCCAGCACCGTGTCGAGCACTGCTCCTATGTACTGGAGCCGCTGCATTGGTGTCAAATGGGACTTCTTTAAATTGAGGGAGAAGCCCAGCCTGTGAAGGGAGTGGCAGGTGACGGACAGATGATCCAGGACTTGCTCGGGAGAGCGCGCCCTGATCAACCAATTGTCCAGGTAGGGGTAGACGTGAATCCCCCCTTTCCTGAGATGCGCTGCCACCACCACCATGAGCTTGGTGAAAACCTTCGGGGCGGAGGTCAATCCGAACGGCAGGACCCGAAACTGAAAGTGCGAGTCGCCAACCGCGAACCTCAGGTACTTCTTGTGCTTGTGATGGAACGGCACATGGAAGTAAGCATCCTTGAGGTCGAGAGACACCAACCAGTCCTGAAGTTGAAGGGCTTGGAGGACTTGAGAAAGAGTTACCATCTTGAACTTGTCCTTCCTGAGGAGCTTGTTCAAACCGCGCAAGTCCATGATGGGTCTCAATCCCCCGTCTTTCTTCGAAATCAAAAAATAAGGGGAATATCATCCCTTGTTCCTCTCCGCTACAGCACCATTTCTATGGTGCCTTTCTCCAGCAGGGCTTGAATTTCCTGCGAAAGGAGCGGATCCGGACTCTTCAAAGAGAGGTTCCCTGGTGGATTGTCGTGAGGCCTCTGCTGAAAAGGAAGACAGTAGCCGTGGGTTATGATCTCCAGAACCCACATATCCGAAGTAATGGCTTGCCACTCTACAAGATGCTGCGCCAGCCTTCCCCCAACCGGCGAACCATGGGACCTGGCCTCATGACTGAGTGGTAGCGGCTGCGGCGTTGCCTGAGGGCAAAGAGGCAACTGCCCAAGCGGCCTTGGCACCTCGAGTACCTTTGTTTCCACCTCTGGCTCCCCTCGCTTTCCCTTCCATTGCTGTCCCGTAGGACGAAAAGGCAGAGGTTGGCGAACTGCAGCGCCCAACGACTTTGCTGCAGCTTTGGAGGTCTGCAACCTCTCAAGGCTCTCGTCAGCCTTGCTGCCAAAAAGGTGTTCACAGTTAAAAGGCATGTTGAGGAGCCGGGACTGCACATCAGGAGCGAACTCAGACTTCCGCAACCACGCAAACCTGCGCATTACGGTGCTCGCCGCCATGGACCAGCTGACACAATCCGCCAAGTCCAATCCCGACTGAACGGCCTCACACATAGCATCCTTGCCATACTGAACCATAGCAAGGAAACCGTCCCCTTCGGGAATATGATCAGCCGCTAATGCAACACAGTTCCACAGAGTGTGTTTGAAACGAGACAAGGCACATATGAAGTTGGCCGCCTGAAGCGCCATACCCCCTGAAGAAAACACTTTCTTCGCCCAGCCGTCAAAATGTTTGTCGTCCCCATCTGGAGGGATGGTAGGATACGACACCTGCTTTGCCGGGGCCGTAGCCGCCTGCACCAAACAACTCTCCGGGGTGGGGTGCCTAGACAAGTAGCAGGGGTCGCTACTGGCTGGATGGTATTTTCGCGACAAAGACTTGCCCACTGCCGGGAGACTCTCCGGAGCAGTCCAAGCCGCCGCCACCCTTCTCTGCAGAGCCATATGAAAAGGCAAAACCGGGTCAGTGGGATGACCGAGGTCAAGGATGTCCGCGAGATCATCCTGAACGAACTCCCCTGGGGGAGCCAACCAACCCAAGTACTCGGTAACCCGAGACATAAGGTGCCGATATGAAGAATCGGCATGAGTGCCAGACTCTGGCCGACAAAACTCCACCTCCGGAGAGTTGTCCAGTCTACTGGCATCATGCAGCGACTGCCTCAGATCATCAAACTGGCTATGGCCCGAGATAAGGTCATCTGGATCCGTAACCGGAACCAGGCCGCCATCAGAGCCTTCATCACCCTCCGAAATGTACTCCAGGCGGGGAGAGGAAGACCTCTGTGGACCAAAGCAGTGCCGGACCTTAGCCATAGCCTTTCTAGGGGCAAACCCTGTGCCACGGGGCCCCTCCGACACCACCGGCTCAAAAGGCGTCGAGGGTGCCGAACGAGTCGGCGCCGGTGTTGACAGAAAAGGCGTTGACATCGGGCAAATCGGCGTCGACGTCAGTTGCAGCGTCGACACAGTCCTCGAAGTCGGAGCTCCGAGCGTGTGTCTCGACAACCTAGGCACCGACGGCGTCGACAACCATCTCGGAGGCGGAGCCTCGAGAGAAATCGTCGACGACCTCGGCGCCACAGGCGTCGACGTCTTCTTCGAAGACGGCACAGGATCACACGTCTCGAGCGCGTCGATGACCGGGACCTGGCACGGGCATGGTGAGAACGGCTACCCTTGTCCGAGTAGGACCTCTCCCGCGAGCCGTGCCGACCACCCAAGCCCGAAGGCGTACGGGCGGTGTATCTCGACCGGTACCGACCGACCCTACTCGGAGGCGCGGACGGACCGGTGCCTGCGATTCAAGAATCGCTAGCATCTGCTTCCCGAAGGAAGCCCATTCCTCCGGTGTCGCTTGCATGGAGGGATAAGCGACCCGCCGACGGGCGGAGTCCTCGGAAGAGGACGGGGAAGGTGACCTATGCCGGCGCTTCCGGGAATGCCTTGAAGAGGCAGAGGAGTGGCGAGACCGACTCCTGGAAGGAGACCCACTGGACTTCCGACGACGACGCGGAGAGTCTCCCCTCGAATCATCCGTTGAAAGCCCCGCAGAGCTCGACTTCCGGGGCTTAGACACCCGGCCTACCGACAGCTTCTTCTTGCGTTCCAGCAAGGCCTTTGCCGTGAGCGACTGGCAGTCGACACAGTCGTTCGTATCGTGGGCCTCCCTGAGGCACCAGAGGCAGGCGTTGTGCGAGTCTGTGACCGACATCTTGGACCCACAGTCCCCGCAGTTCTTGAAGCCCGGACGCGGGGTCGAAGATGAGAAAGACATCGCCACGAGCAGGTCTTCAAAACAAACCGAACTGGTTCAACGAACCGAGAATAGAAAACAGCAAACTCCAACGAGTCGAGGCGTACCGAGATTCACGAAGCGAACACGTTAGCGGAAAAAACGGAACTGAGGCTATGGGCGTCGTGCATCCTACTTATCACATCGGGTGACGTCGGCTGTCGGAACAGGACCTCGGGGACGGCGCATCGACGCAGGAGCCAAAGATTTTCCAAAGCAGCACAGCTGTGGACATTACCTGTCATAGATATGGAATACGTCGGTGGACCCAATCCCCTCGAAAATATTTTTATATGTTTGTATGAACCGTCCACGGTTTACATATAAAAGTATTGACTGTACCTTTAAACCAGCTACCTCCTGAAGAGCAGCTCGGCTGCTTCGTCATTTCCATTCGTCAAGACCCATTAAACCAAGGAGGCCATTCTATCTGTGCCCTACTGATCAGGCCGAAGAAACATCTCTCTAACAGGATCGAAAGCAAAAAGCACACTGGCATGCTGCATCACCTCCCGCCAAAGAGGGGCGCCACCCAAGTACAAATGCACGCCACCTTTGCTCAAAAGGAAATGGCACACTAGCATGCTGCATCATCTCCCGCCAAAGAGGGGCGCCACCCAAGTACAAATGCACGCCACCTTTGCTCAAAAGGAAATGGCACACTGGCATGCTGCATCACCTCTCGCCACAGAAGGGCGTCACCCAAGTACAAATGCACGCCACCTTTGCTCAAAAGGAAATGGCACACTGGCATGCTGCATCACCTCTCGCCAAAGAGGGGAGCCACCCAAGTACAAATGCATGCCACCTTTGCTAAAAAGGAAATGGCACACTAGCTGCACACAGCAACATGCAGAATACTTTCAATGTGCACATGACTTCCCAGATCAGCCTCAGTTTACAGCTGGCAGCCCAGTATGACGACACTGTGTGGTATTCCCGGCTTGCATTCTGCCTCTTTAGTGCCAAGGTGCTCTCATACTATGGGATGTGCACACCCCCTGAAAGGAACACGTCTCAGACAGTAGCCAAGTCTAGTGCTGGCCACCTTTTGCACCCCACTCGTCAACTGGAAGGGGCTGCTGTTTGGACCCTTTTCTAGTTCAGTGGGGCAAAAGTCTCTCCCAACAGTTGCAGCTGGAGAACTCTTATTGGAGGGGCATGAATATTCCTCAACGTCAGCAAGCGAGGCACAGCCAACTGTCTAGAGGTGATCTCCCTCAAAATGGTTTTGAAAAATAATGCTCAAAATGGTGAACTTTACAACACACTTCTCGTGAAAATGTGGGTAAAAAGCAATGTAATTTACAATAGGTTTTTGTGAGAATTAAATAAAAAGCTCACCAACAGCACACAGAAGCATTTTTCCAACACATTTTCACATTTATTTGCCTGCAATATGTGCACGTATTCTTTTTTAATTTAACACTAAATGTATTCTACCATACCATGAGAAAACAAAATACCTCCTCCAATTATCTCAACAATAGAAACCAACTCTAAGACATCCAGAGCATCCTGCTCAACTACACCCCCACCCCCACCCCAAGCATCCCATTCCCCTGTGCCCGGCCTTGCCATATGCTAGGAAAACACAAAGTCAGTGGGCAGTTGCCTTCTTACAAAAGGGACTAATGCCCCCGCCCTTGCCATATAGTGTCACGAACACTGAACAGGGAGACCAGTTACAGAATCAGTCATTCTTGCTGGCCTGGCCATCCTATTTCAAATGTTTAATGTTTAAAAGCCGGTGTGCTCATATTCTTGTCGGGTAAAGGAAATCCTGTTTACAGACTTTAACATGGTCCAAAAATGGGTTATAAATTGCAAATCATGGACTTCATGGACACGTCTAAACCCACCCTGAAAAACTTTGTCCTCACTTGCGTTTTTTATTCTTGGTTTTCGAAAGATCACATTGCATTGCTAAATTCAGGCCTGTTTGTTTCTTTTTTTCGTTTATGTTTGCTGTTTGTTAGCGCCCTGATGCTTACAGGCTTGGTTGCTCCATAAAAAATAAATAAAGTAAGTCGACATCTCCCCTTTTAATGAAAAGAAAATGATCTCCTTAATCTCAGGAATTTCATTCAGCATATCCTTACAATACGGGTTAGCTGAGGACAGGGCCGCCACATGTGCAGAAAAGAGCTGCTCCCATGTCTACAAGTTGTTCCTTATGATGCACACAGTCGGAGGCCCTCTGCACACTTTTGAAATGTGCCCCTATTGTAAACAATTTCTGCACCAGGTCCATATGCCATGCCTGTATCAATTTCCACACAGGTGCGGGGCACACAAGCAAGCTATATCGTTTTGGAATTAGATTCTTGGTGGTAAGAAAGGGGAAAATCAGTTCCTCAAATCCTTTGAAAGGTGTAGTTACCCTGGGTTTGATATCCTATTTGCACAACAATGCCTAATTTGGTAGTATCTTAAACTTCGGCCTTCCTGTAAGATAAAAGCTGAAAATCCCCCAGATGGGAGCATTACTCAAGCATCTTAGGCCATAGATATGGTAGTCTATTATTGATTTAGGCATCATTGCCATTTTGTATAGATATTTGGCTACCGATGAGGGCTGTTCGCTCATTTGGAATATCAGAACTATTTTGGAGATCCTGCTTTTGTTTCGGGTTTCTTGTTTGGAATTCGACTACTCTTGGTTTCAATTTATAGGCATACAAATGAAGAAATTCTATGGGACTTGCTTTCAAATATTCCATTGGAAAGTCAATATTATTTTGGAACATCTTTTTGTTACTAAAATGTCTTTAGCTGCACATGTACACTTTAACCTGTATGGAACTTTATAACGGGCACTGCCTTGATAGAGTGGATCGCTAGCTCATATAATACTTTACTGCATATGACACCAACTTAAGTCTTTAATCCTTCCGAGGTCAATAAATCAAGAACCATACAATGGGATAGCAAGATCACCAAATCTTAAAGCGCTTAAGAGAATGGAGGAATCTGGCATTAAGCGCTATACCCATCAGTGTGCGGAATAGGGAAATTAAGACTACTCACTTGGAAGCAAAGAGGATGTAATCCATTACAGATTCTCCAAAGAAAATCGGAATTAAATTGTCGTCTTTATTATTTTCCTGAAAACATGGAAATAAAATTCAGTTAAGCGTAGCATCATGTTTCAGTGACCAAAACAATATTTCTGACATCAACACATGTTGCAGACATTCACAAACGCAGAATGGCAGAGGTAGTAGGTATAGAAATGTCCATCGAGTGGCTTTATTTTTCTTTTACACTTCCAAACAAAGGTTTAATACAGCCCACCAATGAATGTTGTGCCTCCAGAAACATTTATTTCAGCTCTCATTGTGGCCAGAATAATACCCAAATATAGACCTTTGTGGAATACAAGATCAATGCAGTCTGCCTTTCTGATAACTGTTGAGCAGACAGGATCTCAAGGATAAGTACCATCCATCTGCCTTTCAGTTCATAGGACCTTTGGAATTCATTCACTTTATTCTTAGGCCTCAGTCAGTCTCTTTGATCCAGCGCCTGGGAACCTGTACAGACTTGCAGATAGGCACCAGAGAACGGTTGGCATCACCCCCTCACTGGCAGACTTTGCTGCCATCCATCCTATTCAGCTGCGAATGGTGGATTTCTCTACCAGGATTCTAGCAGATCCTTCTGTGGCCACACCCAGCAACTGGAATCCTTTCAATGACAACATTTAATGAATAAATCAAGCAATGCAAATTGAAGTATATGTTTAGGTTATTTTTTAGAATGATTTCTTATATGATTGTGTCCTATTATAGTAAATCAATACCACTTTATAAACATACCATCCAGGTCAGTGCATATCCATCCAAACCAGTTACTTATATATGCTTTCTGCAATATAAACACATGCTATAAAACATCTTGTTGCTGCTCACATTCCCCCAATTATTTATCCCCATCACCCAGAGGCATTAGCAGGCACTCAATCATTGTTCAAGTCACCCATCATCCATCAATTATCTCGGGCCTAAATCAGTGAATTTCCACTCTGACTTTGGCGCCTTTAAAAAATATCATTATTAGACTAGGAACCTTTTTACCTACTAAGCATGCCGGGTCGGAAGGAAGAGGCAGAAACTTGAGGGAATTCTTCACTGGTGTTAAAAAGATAAGGCCTATCTTTCCCTATTGCTAGACAGTTATCCCTCCCTATCTAAATAACTAAAGGTGCTTGTCAGGAAGTCCCAAAGAAATATGTCCACGTCGAAAAACTAGTTCTAACTGACCCTGCCACTATCTTAATTCACTTTAATTGCATCAGGAGAATATCTCCCCTCTCCTGGTTCTCTCTTATGGCAAGGTTTCTTCTTTACTCCAAAGTTCTCTTTAGTATGATATCTTTAAATAGTCTCTTGCTGCCTTTTGGATAACTTAATGTAACTCCTTCACAATGCACTAGGGGTTTAACCCGCTTTAGGGACAGTTACTGAACACCTCTTTTTAGCACTCTTTCTTATACTTTGATCTAGGCTTGTATGCTTTTCTAACTCCTGTAACCCAGGCCCTCTTAACTTAGGCATACCTTCTTGAGACTTGACCTTCCCCCCTCTCCTGGCATACTCAGCTTCATTATCGCTCCTTTTATGTGGTTAAGTTAATTTCACATTTACAGAATTCTCTCTCTGGTTTGCTCCACTCTTTACTTCTCAAACAATGGGGTACTTGTGCCCAATTCTAAATGTCTTCTTTCAGGCGTATTCGTTATATAGTATAAACACATTTCCCTGTAAATGGCTTTATAATCAGTATCTCCTCAACTTCACTGGGACAAGTTTCTCTTGCTCCATAGCGATGCCCCGGTAGCTTCCCGGTTTTCACACTCTCCCCGTTACCTCTGTGTCTGCAGGGGATGCGTATTGGGCTCTGCGTAGCTCGGGTTCTCCTCCTCCACTCTATTCAGCGCTTCTGAATGCTGTTGGTGTCCTGCCTTCGGTCCTCTCTCTGATTCGACCGACTCTCGGTGCGTGTAGAATGGTGCCTCGTTGACTCTCTGTCTGGGCGTCGGGGGGGGAGGGGTTCAGCGCTGTTCGAGAGGCGCACGGGCCACCACAAAGTTGCAGTGGTCATGCCACCACTGGGATTATGCTGCCCCCAATCCTGTTGCTCTCTGCTCAGAACAACCGTTTCTTGCATAAACAATTATTAATTTATCAGTCCGTTATAAAGCCTTCTTCAGAAGGGATAAATAGAATAGTAACACACAAATACACTTCAATACTGTAGATTCTAGTTTCTGAATCAGACAAGACCCTTTTGGAATGGCCCACAGACACAACCTACACCAAGATGTGACTTCAATAACTAGGGTGCGGGGGACATTAATATCTTACTGTTGGCATTTAGAATACTTTTAAAAGTTCATTAAAGGCAAAGGTTATTAGAACAACAAGAAACCACAAATATTCTTAAGCAGGCAAGTACTTTTGTTCAATAGGCTAAGCCAAAGTCAATGGGCAAAAGTCTTGTGTAGGATGAAGCACTTCTGGTAAGTAAATGGAAAAGTCTTTGCACAAGTTCTGATCAGACTTGTGAGTTACAGAAGTGGCAAGCACTCTACAGTAAGAGACAAGTTCTCTCAGACTTTTTACAGTACCTTTAAAGATGAAGAAAAGATGCAGCAGAGGACTTTTGTTCCTGTGCAGCTCTGCAGGTCTCACTGTTCCTGGGCCTCAGTCGTGGGGACAAGAGGGAGGATGTCGGTGGACTCCTGCAATGCACTGCGACTGTCAAAACTTGCAACCGGCAAACTTCACTTTCAGTGGCTGTTCAGTGTTTCAGCTCCTGGAATCTACCACAAATAGCAACACTGCGGTTCCTGGCTGTCGAGATGAACTTTCCTTGCTTCTAGGGTCCCGCACTCTGTTGAGGGGGCTCATGCTTGGTTAGTCCTGTTTCTTGGGAGTCCGGAGGATCTTCCAAAAGCTCTAGGCCAGCTTAAAAGCAACACACACAATCTGGTGTTCCTCTCCCTGGCTATACGGTTTCCAGAAGCAACTCTGTGGAAATTCAACCAGCTCCGAGATGGATGTCCAGGTGGCTTACTTTGGAGTTGATTGGTCCCACCAACTCAAGGGGAGAAGTCGTCCGTGCAGGGGCTTCTCTGTCGATGTAAATTTGACATTTCGGCACTGCAGCAGGTCTACACCGGGAAAACCAGCGGACCAGGGGTTGCAGCAGGCGCCCTCTTCAAGTTCTTCTTCTGTTCCTTCTTCCAGTGGTCAACTCTCTGTCTTCCAAGCCAAAGGACTTGCCTTTTATTCAGTTCTCTCCCATTCATTCCAGCCTAGCTGTCAATCACCCAGCAGGTTGGCTGTCCTTGCCGGACAGTCAGCCAGCCAATCACCACAGAGTGCATTTGGGTCTTCTACGAGACTAAGCACAGGGAATTTCGGGCATCTCCCTCACTTCCTGCCTACCCCAGCCCTCTGGAGCCACATGCGGATTTCACTCGGGAATCTCGCAAAAAGCAAGATGAACAAAGACAAAACCTGGTTTGGCGCGCAGAGTAAATCTCAAGAAGGACCTTTCCACAAAGAAATGGTGAAAAAAGAAGACCGGGCATGTGGGTGCTTTACTGCAGCTGTGAACGAAGTACGCGGTAAACGCACACCATGGTAGTTCAAACTAAACCACTGCCACCAGCCATTCAATGAGAAAAGGGTAACACAAAAAATGTTACATGAGAAACTAGACAAAGGGGATACTAGGTAACCCCTCCAGCACCCTATTGTAAGATAGTGCGTGCTGGGTCTAGAAAGTTACAAATGTAAGTAAAGTCAATTTCACTTTACTGCTCTTGGAAACAGTAGTTTATCCAAGAGAAGGTATTTAAACCTTTGGGAAATCTGAAAGACTTCCCTGTGCCACGACACTGAAGGTGCTGCGTGACAATGTAAAATATGATGCCTGTGGAGTTTGTCAGACTCCAAAACTAAAAGAGAAACAGTGTATAAAAGCACATTAAAATACATGAGTGGGAAAAAAGGGTCTCTCTCTCTCCAGGTAAAAAAAAAAATCAAGTCCTCAAATCAGTGGTGGTTCCCTATTCAAGCGAGGTAACAGAGGAGCGAGGTAACAGAGGAGCCAGCCAACTATCGCCCGATTGCATTACTAGACATCATCGGGAAAATCTTTGCTACCTTGCTACTTAAACATTTCCAGATCTGGGCCAGAACATCACCATCCAATGACCCGTTCCAAATGGGCTTCCTAAAAAACGGAAGCACAGCAGTAAACATTTTACTACTGAACATAATAAAATCTAAAGTCAAGCAAGGAGCACAAACAGTTTTTCTGGCCTTTGTAGACCTCTTGCAGGCCTTTCCTCTGGACCAAACTAAAAGGGTGGAAGTGCCCGAGCGAAATATTAGATCCTGTGATGGCTCTCCACACGCACACCAAACCGCGAGTCCGCCGGAACCGCCAAAGTCTCCTATCAATAGAAATACCATCTGAACGCGGGGTAAAACAGGGCTGTCCACTAGCACCAGTGCTTTTCGTCGCCTTCTTGGGCGACTACAAGAACTCAGAATCATCCATTAGGGCCTTTCCGCCCAAATTTGGCAATGTCAACGTGTCACGCATCCTATATGCAGATGACCTGATCCTTCTGGATCAGACCCAAATTGGTATTCAGCGGCAACTCACCAATCTTGCACGCTACATGTAAACAACTTAGAAATTAACAAATCAAAGACAAAGGTTAGGATACAGGAGCAACACCACTCGAAAAACAAACACAATCTAAAATGGTTTCAGGACAACATTAGAATTGAAGTGGTTTCCCACGTCAAATATCTGGGAGTGCTAATTGATGGCTTCGCTAAAGAGCATAAAATGCAGCAGACCCTATGAGAAAAAATAAGGAACCTCGCAGCGCAAATGAGAGCAATTGACAAGAAACATGGCAAATGTTCACTATTGCCAGTCATCCAATTATATAAGGGAAAAGTGGTGCCGACCCCAACATACGGAATGGGCGCGACACTTAGCATGCCTGCAGCAATTTAGCCCAAACTTGAAGGGCACTTATGGAAATCAGTCCATGGCCTGCCCAATTCAGCCTCAATAGCGATCATCAGGCGCGACCTGGGTCTTTTTTTCACTGGAAACAGTAGAGCAAAGTTCCATGCAATTATTCAGGAAAACCATTCTCCTGATACCCTCCCGATATACAAGATCATTGCCACGGAGATAGCAAGTCTGCACTCCAAAACTTTAAACACCTGGGCAGAGAGCCGAAAAACCAAGCTGAGTGAGCTAGCCTGTACTGAAGACGATCTAACAAACCCACTGAGAGTTCAATTTAAAATGGAATGCCAAGTCTGGATCGAAACATCTGGCAAAGCACAAGCCAACAAACTTGCAAAACACCTGCCATCTAGCATCAACAAAACAAAATCTCTGTTGCCCTACTGCATTAAATTCCCTGACAAACGCTTAATGAAAACCTTCATGAGAGCACGCCTGAACCTGCTCCCTACTTGCGAAATCCTAGCCATCAGACTGCAGACAAACAACAAGGAGTGCAGACTGCGTGACTTGCCAAACCAAACTGAAACCTGAAGGCACCTTCTCATGCATTGTCCAGAGCTGGGACAGGAAAGAGCAGCGTACCTGTCCCCGCTATGTGCAGACCTTCCTGTCGTTGAAGAGACTGTATGGTGGAATAGGCTGATGGCCGGAGAAAACATCAAATGGACCATCACCTCAGCGAAACTGCTCGACACAGCTTTCAAAAAGATCAACCTAACTTCGAACCTGCTGAATTGATCACTCCCAGCTCACACACGTTCCCTTCGTTGGCCGCTGGTTGGTTTTGAGGTTACAGTTCAATGAAGAGCTCTCACCTTGTAAAAATCGCAAACGCAATTACACACAAGTAAAAAAAAAATCAAAGCAAAGTTGCTGGGGTTCTCTAAGGTGGAGGGAATTAGCACATTTCTGAGAATTCTCCCTAACATCCCACGCCCCTTTTTGTATTAGTTGTGAGGTCTAGCAATAGGTTTCTTAGTATAGGCCCCTTTTGTTTTGACAACGCCACTAGGACTGCCTTATTTTCATTTGATGGTCGATGCTTGCTCTCATCTTAGATTTAGGTTTAGATTAAGCATTGTCCCAACCCGCAATCAACTTTCCTTGTCTAATAAACACCCTTGAAGTGTGATCACTTGTGTCGGTCTTACTTGTTGTCACCATGAGTTCATTACAGACAGCATCAAAAAACATAACACAAGTCCAGTACTGGTATACAGATTATGTCAAATACCATACCAAACCATTAAAAAAATCAGCTCGCTTATCAAGAGTACAAGACAATCGGCACATTAGGGTAAGTACAAAACACAAACAAGCCAGGAAACCAAGAAAGGCAAGACAAACGGTAAGACATTTTTTAAAACCATAACAAAATCACAAATGGACTTGGGAGATGAGGGCGCTAGCGAGCCCACCAAGATGGCGGCTCTACTTTGAGCTCTGTGACAAGCTCCCTTTAATACTGAAACAATTGCCGATCTGAGGACGTGAAGAGGCGGCTGGTCATCGGAGAGAGCCGTTCATTGCCCTACGGGTCACAGTGGTACCCGTGTATAGTGGCTGAGTGGGAGTGTTGGCGCGAGGAAGCAGGAGCCAGGTCCGGGACGCTCTGCCTGCCGCGTCCCTGCACTGCGCAGTTTTTCTGCGGAGCCCCAGGCACTGCAGGCGAAGAGGCGCTGGGCGGCGGCCACCTTTCCGGGCCGGGAGAGTTTTGGCCGCTGGAGGAAGAGGAGAGGGAGGCCGCGGAACAGGGCCGTTGTGGGTCGGAGACCCTGGGCGCCTGGCGAGGAGGAGCGGTGTCGGTCTAGGGCTGCGACGATCATTGTGCAGTCCGCTGTCACGGATAGTGAGGATCAGCCCCCGGCGAAACGGAGCTGTCGCCAGCCGGGGAACGCTGATAAGCCCATCCGAATAGCACTGGGGGCTGTGCTGGTGAGTGGCTCGTGCTGCCGTCGCTCTCGACCCATATACGGGTGGTGGCTGGGGCCGCGTGCATCTCTCGCCAGGGAGGATCTGTGAGTTTGCGGGGGGACCGCCGCCGCAGTTGGGCCGGGGAGTGAGTCACGCTGGACGCCTGCGCTGGAGGAGCATGTTGCGCATGGCCCGATACCCCCACCCCGTGAGCCCTTTCTGTGGCCTGCAGTTTTGGACTGGGGAGGCAGCGAGATGCTGGAGTGGTAGGGGGCCGTATAGAACCTGTTGATTGTGGCATCCCAGGGCCCACGATACTCCCTACACTTGCCATATAGCCAAGGCAACTTGGACAGTGGTAGGAGTGTGGACGTGGCCGGCAGTGGTGGACTGGACCCAGTGTGATAGACTTCGGGGTGGCACTCGCCCCAGGCCCCGGCGGCGGTGGAACCCCTCCAGTGAAGCGCACGCCAACTGAGGTCCGTCTGGGGGCCGTCTACCTCAACAATCTCCTTGTGTAATACCGCCCGGACCGCTATGTTGCGGACTTCGCAGAACCATTCCTCCGTCCTTGTGGAGGAGCGGTTTACGCGGCCGTTGGCCAAGAATGGGCAAGGCAGACAAGGCCCAACGGAAACTGACGTTTGAACCGGGAGCCGGGGTTAGAACTCCTAACCAGAATATATGACCGGAGTCTCCCGCATAAGAGATGACCCAGGCTGTAGATACTACCCATGCCCTGGTTCCCGATATTAAGGAGATCCTGTTAGAACTCAAGGCGGGCTTCGGCGGTCTCGATTGCAAACTGGACTCCCTCTCCTCGAAGGTCGACATGTTACAACACCGCCTTGACAAACATAGCCACAGGCTGGATGCGGTGGAGCAGCGTGTTTCGGATCTAGACGACGGAAGCGCGTCGTTGGGAACCAGAGTCACAGCGTTGGAGAGACAAATGAAACCTGTGAACGCCAAAAATGAGGAGTTAGAGGGCAGGGCCGCCGCAACAATATTAGATTGACCGGGATAAGAGAAAGGCAGATCCCTGGCAAGATGGAAGATTTTGTCGAGAATCTGGGTAAAGACCTATTTGGCGCCGCAGCACTGTCCCATGTTTTTGTCGTAGAGCGGGCCCACAGAGCGCCACCTGCCCGCCCTGCACCTGGCTCAGTGCCTCGCCCAATAATCGCCAAGATTCTTAACTTCAAAGACCGTGATCAATCCTGAAGTTGGGGAGACAGAGGGGAATTACAGTTTGATGGTGACACCATTCACATCTACCCTGATTTCTCTCAGGCACTCCAAACATCGCGGACTCAATGCTATTCCCAGTCAAACTGAGAATTCTCCATGCTGGGACGACCAAGTTATTCACGTCACCAGAAGAAGCATCCGCGTTCCTCGACAGTATTGGCGGCCGGCCCATAAGCAGCAACTTCCTGAGGCCACATAGAAACGACCAAGCAGGAGGACGCCCTGCCTGAGTTCCAGGAAAGCCACGTCATCCACTTGCTGAGACGTTGCACACGGCACAAGTGTTTATCCTATCTAGTGGGAGCCAGAACTCTTAGTTAGGCACTAGCGCGCCTAGCACCGCTTCAAGTTAAATGTTATTTGGTTGTAGTAACAGGGGGGAGGGACTCTTGAAGGGCAGGTTGGGGGTTGCCTGTGTATGGGTGAGGGGGTTTCTGCCTATGTTGGGAGTTTGTTTTTGGTTAAAGGAACGAACTGGGAATGGTACAGTGGCCGCAATGGCCCATTTTGGTAAAGCCTCGCGGTATAGCATACAGCGAGTCTATGAGCACAGCGATCCTGCCTCGAGACCCTTCCCGTCGGGGGGTCTGCCTGGGTCCGGAATACACCCGACCACTGTGCCATTCAGGGTAGCAACGTGGAACGTCCGGGGTGGTAATAACCCCACCAAAGCCCGTAGAGTAGCCCAATATCTCAAAAGGCACTATGTCAACATTGCGCTGATTCAAGAAACCCATCTCACCCCTTCATCCGAAAGTAAATGGATGGCAAGCTGGGGATGTCACAGGTATTTTTCCTCTTCCTCGTCTTATGCTCGCGAGATCGCTACCCTTATTAGCAGAAGGGTAAAATGTAAGATGCAGATGGTGAAGCGCGACGAGGAGGGTATGTCCCTCCTGGTACGCGGGACACGAGATGGAGTAGAAGTGACCCTCGTGAACTCTTATGGTCCGAATGTAGACAGTACTAACAATTTCGATTGGGTCATGATCAACCTAGCTAATGCGGACCACACCACAATCATCTGGGGGGGGGGGGGCCGATCTGAATACCACACTTAACCCGAATATTGACAATTACCATACCAACAGCACCACACACACACACACTAAAGCCAGCTTGCAGATACAAGAAATATGTAGGGCTTATAAACTCAAGGACGCCTGGAGAGCCAGACATCCATCGTCACGCAACTACACCTTTCATTCGTGGGTACACAGCACCAGCTCTAGGCTTGACTACCTTTATGTGTCAAGGCACACTAGGATATGGTGGAGTGACTGCCAGGTTCTCCCTCGGACACTATCCGATCACTCCCCGGTGGTCCTTGAATGGGCCCCAGTTGGATATGGCGGTGGCAGACCTCCATGAAGGTTCAAGCACGGGGCTCTTCAGGATCAGGTGTTTGCCCAGGAACTTCGGGCTGACATAATGGCCTTCCTAGACATAAATCGCAACTCGGTTGAATCGGCGGGGACCCTGTGGGATACCCTCAAGTGCTTTGTGAGGGGGGGTGTGCATAGCTAAAGAACATGGGGTATCGAAGCTGATTAGAGCAGAACTGGCAGCTAGTGAAGCATGGATGAAGAATATGGAGCTATCATACGAAGCCCAAAACGACAACCGCACCCTCTTCTCCCTCAATAAGGAACTTGAAAACTTCAGAACTTGTGCGGAAAGAGAAGCCAAGTTTCAATCACACAGAATACGACAGTTTGGCGAGGGCCACAGACCAGGAGCTTTGCTTGCTAGGTTGATAGCATCGGACTGGAGTCCTCCCCCGATAGACTGTATAAAGGGCACCTGATGGTTGTGTGGCCTTCACTGAAGACGGTATTGTCGAGTCGTTTCGGGCTTTCTATCAAGACCTTTACAACACGAAAGGCGACAATGCATCAGGCCCCCTCCCCCAATATCTGGACCAGATTGAACTCTTCTGGGCGGACCAAACGTTAAGAGAGCCATTAAACGCCCCCATATCATTAGACTAGATATTAGAGGCCATAAAAACACTCCCAGGCTCCAAGGCTTCTGGACCGGACAGCCTGCCGGGTGAATTTTATAAAGTATTCGCCACGATCGTGGCACCCCTCCTGTTACAAGTTTACCAAGAGGCGACCGAAAAGGGCAGTCCCCCCGTGACACTTCGGGCCAATTTCTCTAATCAACTTAGAAAATAAAATATTGGCAAAAATTCTTGCCGCAAGATTACTTCCCTTAATGCCTGCACTAGTGATAGCAGATCAAGCGGGATTTATTCCTGGCCGCAACACGACCTTTGGGCTAAGGCGCATGTTTAGTGCAATTGAGGCTATCAACCCTGCTGTCCAGGAGGTGGCGGTGCTTCTTGATGCCAAAAAAGCGTTTGTTCAGTGGAATGGCCCTACCTCTTCACGGTACTGGAAAGAATGGGTTTGGGGAAGCAATTCTTGAAGTTAGTTGCACTCTTATATGAGAAACCGGTGTCAAACATCCTTGTGGGGAAAGCGAGGTCTGCGAGTATAACGCTTCAGAGGGGGACCAGGCAGGGGTGCCCCCTATCAGCTCTCCTGTTTGCATTGGCAATGGAACCTCTTGCAGACAGCTTACGTTCGCGGCACCTGCACAGGGGTTTACAGTTGGGACCACATAAAAAAGTTATTTCGCTTTACACAGACGATGTAGCTCTTTTCATTCGAGATCCGTCTGAGAATTTGAACCCAGTAATGCGTGAGGTGATTAGTTTTGGGGAGCTCTCTGGCCTAAAAATCAATAGCATAAAATCGATTGTTTTCCCTCTAACTGATGCCACACAGGAATATGTCGTTCATGGGTTTAAATGGGAACGGTTGGAGTACGGTACCTGGGAATTCTTGTCACGAGATTATCACACCCTTTTGCAAGATAATTACGGGAAATTGGTTGACACATTACGGGGTCAAATCACAAGATGGAAAGGTCTCCCGCTCACTCTCTGGGGCCGTGTGTCCATGGTGAAGATGGTAGTTCTGCCCAAGCTCCTTTACCTGTTTGCGAACATTCCCATCGTACTCCCACAGAAACTCCTAGCCCTGTTGCGAAGCATGATCCTCGTACCGATCTGGGCTAGTAAACCCGCGAGGGTGGCCTACACAACATTATTTGCAAACATGTTTGCGCCCCGAAAACATACTCCCGGCCAGCATCATCTTAGACGACCCTGACATCTTTGCACCAGCCTTAACCAAAGTGATAAACTCATCGTTCCGAGATCAAATCTTGCCTAAAAGTATAAAAAGGGTAACAGTCACCCCCCCCCTGTTAAAAAAACGAATCTAGACCAAAGGGACCCAAACAACCTAAGGCCCATACCCAATTGCAACTTTATACTTAAAATAATGGACAAGATTGCCACCACAAAGCTCCAAGAACACGTAGAAAGCTCAGACCTCCTCCACCACCAACAGTCTGGTTTTCGACCAGCGCATAGCACAGAAACAGCTATGCTGGATCTACAGACTAAGATGCTCAACATCATTGATCAGGGGAAAGCCGGCTTGCTCGTTCTCTTGGATCTGAGCTCTGCTTTCGACCTATTAGATCACAACCTACTCAAGACATTGCTAAAAAAAACAGCAAACTGCTCAGATGAAGCAATAAGCTGGATCATGTCTTTCCTACAAAACAGAACATCTAGAGTTCATTGGGGAAACCTATCCTCAATAGAAAAAGAAATCACCTGTGGAGTCCCACAGGGTGCCAGCATGTCCCCACTCCTGTTTAACCTATACCTTAGGTTTCTCTGCATAGTCCTCGCAACATCAACACGTTCTTTACCAATTACGCTGACGACACTCAGCTGGTAATTGAACTAAGTGGAGACCATGAAAAGGACAACAAAAAGCTAAGCCTAGTTTACAACGCGGTAGAGCAATGGATGGACCAAAATTGGATGTGCCTAAATGGCGACAAAACAGAGCTTATAGTCTTTGGCTCCAATCTTGTCAGATCTAAGCTCCATTCTGCATACAACACCTTCACCATCAAAAATACCCAAATTAAGGTCCTAAACAAGGTTAAAACCTTGGGGGATGATGCTAGAAGCATCCCTGGGATCAGATGCCCAAACCCTTTACGTTAAGAAAACGTGCTCATACTACCTGCGCCTACTAAAAGCCATAAGACCCTACTTATCTGAGGAAAATAGCGCCACGGTCGCAAGAGCTACCATCTTATCTCGCCTAGACTATGGCAATGCCCTAGTTCTAGGATCTAATAAAAACTGCTACCACAGCTACCAAGTTCTGCAAAACAATGCACTGAGAATCATTAAGCAAAAAAAACAGGAATCAGCACATCAGCGAAGCTAGGAAGGAACTTCACTGGCTAAAAATTGAAGAGAGTCTCCAATTTAAATCCCTCACGCTCACGCGTAGATGTATTTTTTGGCAAAGCCCTGCATACCTGAAAACTAAAATCATTCCATAGAAACCTACGAGAGAGCTAAGATCAGCCGAACAAGGTCTGATTGTGGTAGCTCCTTTCAGACTTAAAAACGGGGCAGGTAAATCCTTCCCTATAACCACAGTAGGCCTTTGGAACAACCTCCCTGGCCAGTTAAGGATGGAAGCCAATTACCAACGCTTTCGCAAACAACTGAAAACCCACATCTTCAAGTAATACATATACTACAACCTGCCAACCCACCTATGCAGCTCTAATGTCTCGTGCTACGTGTTTTATTGTCTTATTATTTGTCTTTATGTTCTTGTCTCTGCGCCCCGAAGCTCGAGAGCTACCGGCGCAATACAAATAAATAAATCATTCAACCAGTCGCGGGGGGGGGGGGGGGGGGGGGGGCTTGGCACTCCCGGATCCAGAGCTGTATTATTGGGCAGCCCAAGCACAGTTCTTAAGCCATTGGTACGCCACACTGGTTGTTAGACCCCCCCCATGTCCAGGTCGAACGGGCCCTAATGTCCCCACACATGTTGCGGGCAACCATAATCAGTACACTACAGACCCGTCCCAAAACCTTAAACCTAGTTCATTCCACATATACAGTATGGGTAAAAATAGCAGAGAAATGCAAGATAGACGTGCGTTATTCCCCGCTCCTACCCGCCAAATTCATCCCTGGGGTCCCGCTTACTAACGACCAGGTCTATAGTCATTGGATACGTAAGTTGCAAATCAACAATCTGGGTGACCTGTTCGTTGAGGGGTCCTTTATAACGCTCCAGCAGGCTCGTGTGCGAGGAGCAAGCAATGCCCTAGACATATTCATCTATTTTAGGCTCCGTCAGATGGCACAGAAGCTTTTCCCTACTTTTCCCACCCAACCTCAGACATGGCAATTGTTGCACGACACGTTCCAGACCCAGGGAGAGGGTAAGCTGGTTTCATGGCTGTATAAAAGCCTCTTGAAGGACACTCTCGTGCACTCTGGTTCCGCAAAGCTTGGATGGCAGAGATCCCTCGAGAGGAGTATTCCGGATGAGGATTGGGCATTGATTCTTGGCCAAACTCAGAAGGTGGCGCTGAACTCACAATTCAAACAAATACATTTTAACTATGTCCATCAAACCTACCATACCCTGGCCAGACTCCACAGACAACGGACTGAAGTCTGGGGGGCTTGTGATCGATGTGGGGCCCAGGAAGCTGACTTTTTGAACTTGGCGTGGAACTGTCTAGTTGTAAACAGATTCTGGGGGGAGGTTTGGGAGACGTAAACTGCAATTGCGGGAGAACGTATTGAGCAGGACCCCACGATTGCTTTCTTGGACTCACTAGTGGGGTAGCACTACATTCCCGGAAACTGGTGGGTCTCCTCCTGGTCCTAGCAAAGAGAAGAGTGGCAATGACCTGGGGAAGAGGCCAGCCCCAGAACTCTCGATTGTGGTTGCGTGACATTGCCTACTGTCAAGATAGAGACATTGTACATTAGAACCTTGCCGCTTCACGCAAGACCACCTGATATATGGGGCCCCTATGTGAATTATTTAATTGCTACTCCCACTGGTGCATCCTCTCCCATGTCGACCCCTTAGATGTTTTGCCCTTGGTCGACCCATTGGGTCTGACACTGATAAATCCGAACTTCCCTGTTATTGTATTACAGCACATTTTGAGTTGACAGTGATGGCAACGGTGGGTGGGTGGTCGGAGGGGGGGGAGCTCATTGGGTACACTGTTTGTTCCTTTGTTTTGTTTATTTCCTTGTATGTTTAATGAAAATCAGAAAATAAAGTTTAAAAAAACAAAAAAACAAATGGACTTGGGGAAGGCAGATGAGTCAAGTTAAGTATTAAGTCAAACATCCCAGCAATTATCAATGTGACCGAGTATTGGGAATGTTTTTCCATATTCCTGCTTTCACAACCTAATTATTTGAGATGTTCATGCCCATATCTAGGGGTGCAGGTTTTCGCTGGTGTTGGTTCTACGGCAATAGAGCAGATTGGGACAAGCAGGGGTTTAGCAGTTTAGGAACAAGTTACTTCCCTGTAACTGTTGTTCTCCAGCATGGGTCTGGCATGGATTCACATGCTCATGAATATTCCCCGTCGGCAGGCTGGGAATCCTCTGTAAAGAAAAAATCAGTATCAGTTTCGTTTCTGATCTGTCTTTCGTAGTAGTAACCAATCACTGATCTCTGCGTCATACTGACCACAGCCAATGACTGCCCTCTACCTAAGCCCCGCCTCTGGCAGCCATCTTCAGATTTGGTAGCACGTGAAGTGGCAGTATGACCAAGTGAAGAGCCGCAGAGGGGTAGACGGGAGGGTTCGCATGTGAATCCATGCCAGACCCATGCTGGAGAACAACAGTTACAGGTAAGTAACTTGTTCCTTCTCCAGCATGGGGTCTGGCATGGATTCACATGCTCATCAATAAAGAATACATAGCAGTACACACATGCACAACCACGGGAGGTGGCAAAGGCTCAACATTAAGCATTATATCAAACTCAACATTAAGCAATTCTTACCTCCTCACCAGGCTCACCTTAGGCGAACAGGTTGCGCAGCACTGCTTGGCCGACCCTGGACTCCTCCCTGGAATCCCGATCGACGCAGTAGAATTTCGTGAAGGTGTGCGTCGACCTCCATGTAGCAGCCCTGCAGATGTCCAGCAAGGGCACACCAGATAGGAACGCCGTGGTAGCTGCGATCGCTCTGGTGGAATGGGCTCTCGGACGGCCAGGCAGCGGTCGGTTTGCCAACCGATGACAGTACATGATACAGCCGGAGAGCCATTTGGAAATGGAAGCCTTCGAGAGAGCCTTCCCCTGATTGACAGGTCCAAAGTTCACAAAGAGTTGTGACGTCTTCCGAAAACACTTTGTGCGGTCCACGTAGAACTTCAGTGCTCTAGCCACATCCAGCGAGTGCAAAGTCCTTTCAGCCGGCGACGAAGGCAACGGGAAGAAAACAGGCAACACCAATGGTTCGTTGAGGTGGAAGTCCGACGGCACCTTGGGCATGAAGGAGGGGTGCGTCCTGAGCACTACCCTCATGTCGTGAAAAGTCAAGTACGGGGCCTTGCAGGAAAGGGCCTGGATCTCTCCCACCCGTCGTGCGGAGGTGATGGCCACAAGAAACGCTGTTTTCCACGACAAGAACTTCAACGGAGCCGAGTGCAGAGACTCGAACGGAGGTCCCATGAGCTTGGTCAGCACCACGTTGAGCTCCCACGCCGGGGCCGGAGCCTTCACCGGCGGGAACGATCTGAACAGTCCCTTCATGAACTCTTTCACCAGACGATGAGACTACAAAGACGTCCGCCCCGTGGTTCTGGTGTATCGGGAGATCGCAGCAAGATGAATCTTGATGGACGCGTGCGCCAGTCCAGCTTTGGCCAGCGTCAGTAGGTACGGCAGTACTTGGGGAGCCGTAATCCGTAGAGGGTTAATCTTCTGTGCGTGGCACCAGACAGAGAACCTCTTCCATTTGTGTCCGTAGCATTTAAGAGTTGAGGACGCCCTGGCCTTTGCAAGAACCTCTCTGCAGTCGGCCGGTATGTCGTATCCTCCAAACTCTAACGCTGCAGGAGCCAGGCCTGCAAGCTCAGCGACTTCGGGTCGTGATGGAGGATGGCGCCTCCTTCCCTGGAGAGAAGATCCGCGTCCACTGGCAGCTTGATTGACGGGGACGCTGACAAGTCCAGAAGGTCCGGGAACCATATCTGCCTCGGCCACGCAGGTGCGACGAGGATCATCCTGCACCGTGACCTCTTGAGCTGGTTGATGAGCCGGATCAGCAATGGCAATGGAGGGAACGCGTATAGAAACAGGCCCTCCCAGGGGAACGAGAAAGCATCGCCCATGCTCCTCGGCTGGGGAAACCTGCTGGCGAACCTCCGGCACTTAGAGTTCGCCGCTGTCGCGAACAGATCGATCTGGGGTGTGCCCCACCATCGGAAGAGGCGGTCCACTAGATCCTGTCATAGTTCCCACTCGTGGCACGAGCGCAGCTCCCTGCTGAGTGAGTCGGCGATGGTGTTTTTTATCCCTGCCAGATGAAACGGCACCAGAAACATCCCTTGGGCGACGGCCCAATGCCACAGATCCTGCGCCTCCATGGACAGGGCTGGGGACCTGGTTTCGCCCTGTTTCCTGATGTAGAACATGGTGGTGGTGTTGTCGGTGAAGATCCTCACCACCTTGCCCTTGAGGGACGGAAGAAAGGACCTGAGGGCCCAAAACACTGCACGGAGCTCCAGGACGTTGATATGGAGGGACTTCTCCGTCGGGAGCCAAAGGCCTCTCGCGTGCTGATTTTCGGTGTGCGCTCCCCACCCTTCCAGGGAGGCATCCGTGGTCACTGTCTCCTGGTGGCCGGGGGTCTGGAATTCCATGCCCGCCGTCAGATGAGCGCGGGTGCCCCACCACCAGATCGCTCGTCGGAAACTCTGGTCGAGTGTGATCCTCTCCTCGAAGCTGCCCGTCGTCTGGATCCAGCGCGCGTCCAGGAACTCCTGCAACGGGCGCATCCGGAGCCTGCACAGGCAGATGAGGTAAATGCAAGAAGACATCATTGCGAGGAGGGACTTGATGGACCTCACTCTGGCCGTGTCCGCAACCAGCATCCGCTGCACCTTGCCCAAGATGGCCCTCGTCCTTTCCTCCGACGGAGAGGCCAGAAGCGACACTGTGTCGAGCTTCGCTCCCAGAAACAGTGCGTCTTGCGCGGGCACCAGGTGGGACTTGGCGTAGTTTATGGAGAATCCCAGGTCCGTGAGAAGTTGGACGGTCCTTGCCGTGTGCTCCACGGCGAGCTCCTTCGTCTTCGCTCGGATGAGCCAGTCGTCCAGGTAGGGGTAGACGTGGATCCCCTCTCGGCGCAGCTGCGCCGCCACCGGTGCGAGGCACTTGGTGAACACCCTGGGTGCCGACCTCAGTCCGAAGGGAAGGGCTCTGAACTGGTAGTGACGCCCTTGGACCACGAACCTGAGAAACTTTCGGTGTCCCTTTAGGATGGGAATATGGAAGTAGGCATCCTCCAAATCCAACAACGACAGGAAATCGCCCTCCTCCAGCTGACCCAGGACGTGTTGGAGGGTGACCATCCGGAACTTCTGTGCCTTGATGAATTTGTTCAGTCGTCGTAGGTCCAGGATGGGACGCCATCCTCCCGTCTTCTTCTTCACGAGGAAGTATCTTGAGTAAACTCCGGAGCCCCGAAGCCTCTTTGGGACGAGCTCGATGGCGCCCTTCTTGAGCATCGCCTTTACCTCCAAGAGAAGTTGAGGGACGTGATGTTCTTTCCTGGCCACAGGGGGGACGCGCGGGCACCTCTTTAGAAACTCGAGCGCGTGACCCTGAGCTAGGGCGTCCAGCACCCAACGGTCGGTGGAGATGGACTCCCACACGCTGACGAAGCTCGCCAGCCGGCCTCCCACTGGGGTGCTTCGGTGGGGGCCCGACCCCACGGCCAGTTCAGTCCTGCTTCGACGAGGCTTTGCCGCCTTGTCCTCCTTGGCGACGACGGCGGGGTCCGCCTGACTTGCCTCGTCCCCTGTAAACTTCCTGCGACGACGAACGGGCCGCTTGACGGTAGGTGGAAAATCCGCCGCCGGAACCTTTGGAGGCACCCTGTTTGCCTCCGCCGCTCCGAAAGGGCAGCCGCCGTTGCTGGAGAACCCCAAGAGCCCAGGCCGTCTCCGTGTCTGCCTTGATGGCTTGAAGGGAATCGTCCACTGTTTTCCCAAACAGGTTGTTTCCGTCGAACGGCATGTCCAAGACTCTGGTCTGCACGTCCTGACGGAAGTCAGTAGCCTTGAGCCATCCACGCCGCCTAAGGCACACGCCATTGCCCAACTGGCGAAATCCAGTGTCAGCGATGACCGTCGCAATCGTAATGGCGTGGTCCGACGCCCCCTCTCCTTCCTGCAAGATCTCTAGGGCTTCCGTCCTCTTGTCGTCCGGTAGGAAGTCCAGCAGAGGGGCCAGTTTGTACCACAACTCCCTGTCGTAGCGGGCTACGATAGCCAAGGCGTTGGCCGCCTTAATCGTCGTCGCTGCAGACGAGATGACTCTGCGTCCCATCGTATCTAATTTCTTTCCCTCGCCGTCCGGCGGGGAGGTCGACGTAGAGGCTGCGCGCCCCCCCCCCGCTTTCTTCCTGGCCACCACAGAGACGACCGAGTCCGGGGTCGGCTGTGCCCGAAGGCACAAGGGGGCCGCGTCCGGGACCCGGTACTTCTTCTCGTACCGATCCCTTCTAGCCGGCGTCGTGAATGGGTTCTTGAGGAGGGTGAGGCCCTCATCCCAAATATCGTCCAGTAGAGGTACAGAGAGGACAGTCTTCCTCTTGGCCTTGCGCCGTTGATAAAGGAAACCTTCCTTCTTCTCTTCCGGGCAGAGCTGGAAAAGCTCGGATGCCCTGGCGATCATGGAGTGAAACGATCCAATCTCGTCGGGCGGGGAAGCCTGGGTGGGAGGTGACGACGGCAGATCCTCATCGTCTGTACCCGTCGCGGCCGTGTCAGTCCCCGTATCATCCCCACGAGTCGTGGACGGGGAGGAGGGCTGAACAGGGCGCGATGGCTGAAAAGGAGGTGGAGGATGAATCCTTCTTCTCTTAGGGGAGGGCTCCCAGAAGGGCCTGGCTCCGGGTCCCCCGTCGGGAGCGGTTCCTCCGCTGGTGGTAACGGCAGTCTCGTCCTTATCTCCGAGCATAAGGACTGTATAGCCAACAAAATGGCCGCCGAGTTGTCTTGCGGCACTGGTTGAGGGGAGTCCGACGGGCGGTCAGGGGCCCCGTCGGCACCTTCGACGTTATCGTTGTCTCCTAGGTCGGGGTCCCTCCCGACGGGCTGGTCTTCTTCCACGCCAACGCTGTGGCTTAAGACTTCGATCAGCTCTTCCTCAGAGGTTGAGGCCGAATCCACGACGACCTCCTGCCACCCCTTTTTCTTCTCCGTCGGAGGTTTCACGGGGGTCCTGTCGATGGGCATAAAAGAGGACTCCCTCCGCGGTGGCAGGGAGACTCTGAGCCCCGAGGTCGCCACCACTGGTGTAGCCTCCACAGGCTGAGCCAGGGCTGCCGCAACTGTCTCGATAGAGGCCTTGGCCGGATGGATTAAGGCTTTCACCACCTTAGGTGCGCTCACTGCCTTCTCCTTGGGGGGAGGGTCACTGCCTCGTTCCCCCTCCGATGGGGCCTTCAAGCTCGACCGGGGTCTCTCCAGGAGCTTCGCCGGGTGCTCGGCCTTCCTCTTACCCGAACCAGAGCGTTGGCTCGTGCCGGGGAGGATGCGCCCTGCCTGGCGCCCGTAGAGCCAGACCGTTCGGCGCTCCCGTTGCCAGCGGACTCGCGGTGCTTGGCCTTGTGTTGGACCCCCGTCAAAGGTCTTAGAAGACCGCTCGGACGACGACTTCTTCTTCTTCTTCTTCTCGCCTGACGGGCTCTTCCCTTCCAGCCAGTTGGCGAGACGTTGATGGCGGTCCTTCATGGTCCGCTCCGACATATTGCCGCAAAACGCACAGTCCTTCTCCACGTGCGTCTTGTCCTCATGTAGGCAGTAAAGACAAAAAGAGTGTTCGTCCTCCTTAAAGACATTCTGAAGCTAGCATCCAGGGCAGACCCTGAACAGCTTTCCGGGCGTCGAGCTTCCGTTCTCCTGGGCCATGTCCGAGATGGGCCTGAGAAACTTCTGGAGTCCTCCAAAAGCGTGGCTCGACGAAATCTTCACCCTTGAGGGGCGTAGACGAATCCAACACGGGTCCCCGTTGATCGGATGAAGAAACGGTGGAGCTTGAGGCTCTTTTGACCGAAAAATAGAAGTTTTTTGAGAAAAAACGTGAAAAAATAGCACTAACGCTCGAGAGCAATAGCACGAGGATCCCAACACTTGAACGTGCGGTAAAAATCTGAAGATGGCTGCCAGAGGCGGGGCTTAGGTAGAGGGCAGTCATTGGCTGTGGTCAGTATGACGCAGAGATCAGTGATTGGTTACTACTACGAAAGACAGATAAGAAACGAAACTGATACTGATTTTTTCTTTACCGAGGATTCCCAGCCTGACGACTGGGAATATTCATGAGCATGTGAATCCATGCCAGACCCCATGCTGGAGAAAGTGCACTTTGCCAAGTCTTAATTTACAGTGAAACGTAAAGTGGAAAATGGTGCAAAGTATTTACTTAGGTGAACACACAGGGCTTATTTAAGGGGAAAAATCCATGGGAAAAACAGACACACACATACTTTGTCGTCCAATTATTGATCGCATCAGTAATTATTCCAGCAGTCCTCGAATATTTGGAACTAAGTGGAACAACAAGGATAAGCATTTCTGTGCATTTCTGAATGGGTTCTGTCAAGAGGATGTTTTGGGGAAATCCTAGAGATAATTCAGAGATAATTCAGAAACTACAAAAGCATAAGTAGAAAAATAAACCTAATTCAACCTATTAATTCTATCCAATCATACATGACCGCGTTGATGTCTTCAGATATCTAGCTGCAGGTCCTGTATGCAACAGGTGCCCTAGAAACAAAGCAAGTCACTGTTGTGTTGGCACCGGTGGTCCTTGTGCCACAAATGCCAGATAAAGGGGTTGGGAGCTGCAGGAATTAGAGTGAACCTGGAGCCAAGTGATAAGTTGGTCTTATAATTTGATAACAAATGTGCCCGTTTACCCTTGCTTTTTCTCACAATCCAGATTCATGTCACACAACTCCACTGAGAATCTTTATGCATCCTTACTGGAGTACACATTCCCCACCACCTACAGAACATCAGAGATGCTGCTTAATAAACATTTAACCACATCATCATCCTGCCAAGGTAAAGGTTCTAGGAAATGCAACATCTTCGCCCAGCTACCACATCCCACCACCCCCCTCCCCTCAAACCCGCCTCCTACCTCGTCCCTATACACCCACCATCCTCTGCCACAGCAAGGCTACATGCGAGTGTCCCACTTGGGAGATGCAAGAGGTACACGGAAAGGAAATTGTACCCCTATGAATGACGCATGAGAACAAGTTGGCACACGCCCCAAAGAAGCAACTGAATGCTCACTCCATTCCCTTCCCCGCCACACCTGAGCCCCACCACCCTCCCAGGATTGCCTTCTCCTAGCGCTGTAGGGCTTTGAAGCTAGGTTACAATCATGTGGTGCATTCCCATGCAGAACACCAGGTTACAATAGCTTGTGAAGATCTGTATGTTCTAAATCCCAGAAACAGTGAAAGTACTTAAGGTCTCAACAGATCCCCTAATTAGTGGTGTGTTTGCCTTTCCCTCTCAGAAGCGTGTACTTGAATTCCAAGCATTTAAATGTCCTCACAATAGTCCCAGACCATATTCCTGCCACCAAATGGATCCCTGTGAAAATCCAAGCCTGTCAGTACAGGTATTCATTCGCAATGCAATAGCACCAATGCCCCACAAACACACACCCAGGCTAAATGTCGTTCCATTGATCAGAAGAGCTGCTAAACTAAACGGTTGCACAGTTTCCCTTCCCACATTAGCCACCTCAGTCACCTGCTTTCAAACACTGCCTTGTTGCATGTAGGAGAAACACCCTCTGCTACTTCTTCAGCCTTGGGAAGTCAGATGCCACCTTTGCAACATCCATCCTTCTGCAGTATATACGATCAAACATCACCTTTTCCCTCGTTCCCATAGAACCACTCTTAGTCATCATTCATCATACTTTATTTTGGCCTGTAAAGACCATAAAAGTCACATGTAATAATATACAAAACAAACCACAAAGAATGGAAAAATAGATCAAACCAAAGCACTATAGAGTTAATCAAAAATGGAAATGGGTAAAAATTACTTAGTAAAAATACAACATGGATATAAACCATCATATTCATTCCCATAGTAAAAGCATTTCCAAAGACCCCCGCCCTTTATCCGCAAAGACAAAATAAGCACCGAATAAATATTGATAAACAATGCATTGGAAATCAGAGTTAAAATCTTTAAGCACTAGCACACGACCATTAACATAGGGCTCATCCAAACACATCAGCTACTGCTACCCTAAAACAAATGAATAAAAATAACTAAACTGCTATAGTCCTTGACCTTCTCCTCCATGCCTTCAACACGCATTAACCCACCCAATGGGTGGCCAGTGGGTTCTCACCAGCCAAGCAGAGGTGGAGGGCGTCGCTCACCCCGTTCATAGGAATTTGTTTAAAAAGGGGGACCAAAAACTTTCCTCTAAAGTCCACGTAATTAGAACAGAAACAAATAAAATGGACAACACTTTCCACAGTATTTGAACAATATGGACAATCTGGGGAGCGACCTGGGTTCCATTTATTTCTTAAAGCAGCAAGCGGGAGAATACCCATACGTAATTTCATGTAGATCTCTCTCATAGCTTTGGGCTGCATCAAGGCCATGGGTGCTCTTCAAGAGAACATAACCACTGAGACCATTTGTGCCAATTTAAGGTTTCCCCTTTCCCATCTTGTGGCAAAAGCAACTTTCATTCTCTTTAAAATTGGAAGGGATAGATAGTTTCAGGGTAATGCCAAACATTTTCCCATCCCATATTAGTTCATTCACTTTTAATGGCCGTAAAGCAAGCAATATTTGAACCTCTAGCCTGGGAATGGATAGCAAATCCCTAATCGCCTCTTTGAATTTGGCAAGGTTGGGATTTGCCCACATACGGGAGCAGAGGTACACAGGTTTTGCGAGGCAGATGAATCCAATACCTTGAACACTTCTGCCCATAATAATAGGGATATTAGGTTGGGAGCCCCACAATAGATTTTAGAAATGTTTGCTCCGTCACCTGTAATTTGGCGATATTACTCATGTACCAGAGCTCGGCTCCATATAAGGCTGCCTGCCTCGCTTGGGACATATTAACCTTCAGGATGACACTCACCTGCCACCCCTCCATGTTCCTGAGTGAATCGAGAAATAGAGCCACAGTGCCTTGTTAAATTATGAACTGCACGGTTGATTTGCTCTCCCCATGTGCAGTTAGCCTTGACCCCCAAGTAATCTTAACAAAAAACGTGGTCAATGGGTAGTCTTGGAGGGCAATTGTGAGACAAGGAATTCTCTTCCTTGAATGACTGGTAAAAACCATTGATTTTGTTTTATTGCCGATTTATAACCAAGCCATTTACCCCATAAAAACTCTCCAAAGATATTCAGTTGGGTACAGAGGCCCAAACAGGTTGGGAGCATCAGTTAGCCCAGGTGACAGTTTATCGATTACCTCATTTAGAAATTAACAGAATAAGCAAGGGGCCAACATGCATTTTCAACATCTACACTGCGCGTGGTGCACCGGTCTAGAGAATACTGATAGCCGCACCAATACCAGAATACAACAGCTGGATTGCTCTTAAATTAGGCAACAGCAATCCCAAATCGATCAGAACCTGCAACAGCTTAGGCCGGGGGACACTGTCGAAAGCTGTTCTTAAATCGACAAATGTGGCATATACGTTCATATTCTCTCAGTAATTAAGTATTATCTGAGGCATTCGTCCGTTGACGGAAGCCCGCCTGCAGATGAATTTGCGCCCCCACATCTTGGATCTGTTTTTCCAGAAGCACCAGAACCGCCACCCGCATCAAAAAGGAAGATGGGTCTATAGTTGGCCGGAGATGCCCTAGCCCCCTTCTTGAATATGGGTATGAGGACAGCCTGGGTCCAGGATGGAGGAACTACTCCCTCTGCTAGTGCCACATTAGATAGCTTTAAAAAATATGGGCCACTCAGTGTTCTGTAGAAGGTCCTTAATTGGTAATGCCAGGGATAGTGCCACAAATAAATATCCCAATTTTGGCAGCACAACTATTTTAACAGTGACACTTTTGCCCGAAACGGAAAGAATTAGATGCTTCCACCGCTGTGCGTCCACCCGGAACTCCTTCACAATGTTGCTAGAGGTTAGGAAAATGCTTTCTTTCTGAAGCTTTCCAAACACTTTGTATTGAACCCCCAGAATATCTGCCGATACTCCGATGACTAATCTTTGGGTGCAAAGTCTTTTTCGGTCTCACTTCCCGGCTCAACTAATTTGTTTTAGGGGCACTGGTCAGTACATACGGCAGTCAATGCAAGTGCACCCAATTCAAGCAACGAGTTGGTGGTAGATCTCTTTCTTCGCTTGGGCCTCCTTCTGAAACAGCCTCCCTGCCTCTCTGAAACTGGAGGAGAACCATCTCCGGTTCCAGAAGCACCTCAAGACCTTCCTCTTGGCTTCTGCCTTCTCTCCCCTGCTGATTTCCTGTCCGATACTGCACTGGTCACTTGGCTACCCTCTGATTTCGGGCCCAGGTCTCTGCCCGCCCAGTTGCACACCTGCATTGCCTCCTGGAAACCCTTGCACTTGGGTTGTGTCTGTAACCCTACAGCCCCCCCCCTACCTGCACTTTTGGACACCTGCTGTCTGCACTTACCCTTGCACCTGCCAACGCTGGCCGCACTTGTTATTGTTTTGATCCCAGGGACAGCACTGCCACCTCCCGTTTCCCCTGGCACTTTGTCCCTCCCTGCCTCCCCTGCACGCACAATCTCAATGTCACGTGACCTAGTAAGATCATTGTCTCTGTTCTCTCTCTGTTCCCCCCTTCCTTGCCTCGTAGCGCCTTGCAACACTTGTGTATAGGCGCATTGCAAATGCCATATCATATCATTCTCCATGTATTTCCAAGCACTATTACCTCCCATTTCTTTTTAATTTTAAAAAAATTTCTGGACGCGGGGCAGCCCTGACAAGACGGTGGCAGTGATACCTTATTTCGAATTATCTTTGGGTGCACTCCTGTGCTCCTTCCTTTTTTAACCACATGGAAATCTTTTCTGCAATATGGTGCACAACATGCCGGCTATCTCATTCAATCAGTCTTGTGACTTGGTGGCTGCACGTGCAGAGGAAGGAAAATAGCCATGTATGGTCAATGTGTTCCTCCAGTGCGGAGGAAGGAAAATTAAGTGTAACTCACCGGAGTGACTAATGTACTCCTAGTCCATAGTCCCCTTTCTCCATCCTGTATTGGCGTCCCTCGCTAGCGACGGGAACGGGACCCTTTTTCACCAGAAAATAACACCTATCCTTTAAACGTATATGCGTGTGGGGCGCAGCCCCGGAAGCATGCGCTCCCCTAACACCGCCCACCGTCGCAACACCTCAGTCCCCTTTGACGCGTCCGCTGTATAGAACTGTTCAACCTCACTGCTCTTATTTAGGGGAAAGGATGGTCGGACGTATGGAGGAAAGGGGACTATGGACTAGGAGTACGTTAGTCACTCTGGTGAGTTACACCTAATTACTCCTACGTCCCGTCCCGTTTCCTCCATCCTGTATGGGCGACTACAACTGATGAAAATGCCCAGGGAGGAGAGCTTGATACTCTATGCAAACAGATTACAAAGGACAGCCTGGCCAAATGCTGCATCAGCCCTGGCACTGGTATCAAGACAGTAGTGCTTGCAGAAGGCTGATGGAGTGGCCCATGTCGCAGCTCTGCTAATTACTTGCCACGGGACGTTAGAAGGCAACAGCCGCTGTCTTGACTCTTACAGTGTGAACGTGAATGCCCCTAAAAGACTTCTTGCGCTAAGCTCTGTATGCCTCCTGGATGGCGGCAGTCATCTATCTGGCTATTGAGGCCTTGGATGCTTGTTGTCCAGGCCTTGAGCCTCCAAATGAGACAAAAAGCTTTCTTGCGAAAGGCCTTGGTCCTGTCGAGATAAAAAAGTTCTTCGGACGTTTAGACAGTGGAGAGCCTTCTCTGCGTCTTCCTTGGGATTTAGAAAGTGGGAGCACAATCTCTTTGTTAATGTGGAATGAGGAGACTTCTTTTGGTAGGAATTTGAGGGGCATGCAGGAATTTGGGTGCATGCATAGCACGACCGTGTCCCGATGAAAGATAGTGTAGCGCTTGTAAGCCACCAGAGCCTGAATCTCGCTAACTATGAGCTGAAGTAAGCCCCACTAGTAGCGCTGTTTTGATGGTGACCAATTTGATGTCCACTGTGGCCATGGGCTACAGTGGATTGTGTGCGAGGCACTAAAAACTACGTTAAGATGCCAGACTCGGTGCAGGCGTCAGACAAACGGGGAAAAGCCTGGTCAAACCCACTGGATTAGCCGAGGAAAAAGTGAACCTGTCTGAGTTCCTGTATATACCAATGGACGCTAGGTATGTTCTGCAGGCGTCTACCAGGACCCCTGATCTGGCTAAATACACCAAAAAGACAACACCTGGTCCAGAGTGCAGGATAGCAGATCCGCTCAGTTTTCCTTGGACCAGATGCAGAACCTGGTCCATTTGCTCTTGTACTGCTTTTGAGTAGCCAGACTCCTGGCTCCATGGATAATCTCTAGGTTGTCTTGGGAAAGCTGGATATGTTTCAGAGTCACGTGCTCAGGTAACAGGCTGCTAGGGCAAGCCTCTCTGGGCAAGGGTGAATCACCCCCCCCCTGCCGCAGACACCCCCGCCCCCGGAGGCTGACAAGTGCGGTTGCTCTCCATCACAAACCGGTCTATGATAGGTTGAACCCACCTGCTGAAAATCTCCTGAAGGACTCTTGTGTTCAGCTGCCACTCATAATTGTCAGAGCCCATCCGACAGTCTGTCCGCCTCGAGGTTCGATTCTCACGGCAGATGGACCGCTGAGATCCAGATGTCCTGCTCGATTGCCCACTCCCAGATGCTGAGGGGTAGTCTGCATCTGGTGCCCCCCTGCTTGTTTATGTAATACATGCAGGTAGAGTTGTCCGTCCGAATGCAAAAACGTACTGCTCCTGATTAAGGGCAGGAAAGCCCTTGCCTGCGAGCCAAATAAGCATACTTTCCAGCCAAATGATGTGGTTTTGCTGGTCGGTCCTGGACCAGAGACCATGTACTGAGTGAGCCCCCAGGGAAGCACCTCACCCCTGGAGAGTGGAGTCCATAGTCATAGTATGATCTGTAGGAGGCGGTCTGTATGGTCTGCCCACCATGCGGTTCACTTCCTGCCTCCACCACATGAGGTCCTGCTGTAGGAACGCAGGTATCGTGACCAGGTCTCCCGGATGATCCAACTCCTGATCCCAGGATGCCGGAAAATGAAGCTGCAGCCTCCTCATTCGCAGCCTGGTGTAAGAGATAGCCAGGAAGCATGCCACCAGTACTCCTAGCAGGTGCTGGTACCACCAGGCCGTAGTCGTTCTGCTGAGGAAGTGAGCAACGGAACCTTTGATCGCTGCCACCTCGATCCCCGTGTGGAACACCCTCTGCTTCAGAGTGTCCCACAGCAGCCCCAGAAACACCAGAGTTTGTGTAGGGAAAAGCTGCGACTCCTTGAAGTTGATTAAAAACCCCAGTACGTAGAGTACCTGACCTGCTCCGGCGACTCTCCCCTGACCAACCAGTCGTCGAGGTACGGATACACATGGAGGGCCTCCAGTTTGAGCAGGGCTGCCAGTGTATTCATCAGTCTTGTGAATAACCTCAGTGCCGAGTTCAAGCAGAACTGCAGCACCTTGTATTGAAAGTGTAAGCCCATGGACCGGAACCTGATGAAGGATCGATGATGATGCACTATGGGGACATGCAAATATGAGTCTTTCAGATCCAGGGGGCATGTCCAGTCCCCCCACACAGTGTGTCACTATTTTGAACTTCTGCAGAGGTAGGCATAGATTGAGGAAAGAAAGATGTAGGACCACTTGCAGGCCCGCCAAGTTCTACTTTTGAATGTCAAAGAAGCGGGAGTAAAAGCCCTGCCCCTGCTGAGGGAGAGGAACTTCCTACACCGCCTCGCTCTCCACTAGGGAACAAATCTGTGCAAGAGTGAGGGAGTCCCGATCTGGGGGAGGGGGAATGGCAGGGTGACTCGGAAGCCCAAAGAGGCCACTGAAATCACCCATGAGTCCGCGAACAGTGAATGCCAAGCTTGACTGTGCAGGGCCAGCTTGCCCCCGACTGGGGTGCTGTGGATTTGAGAAGAGCAATAATTGCTTTTTTGGGGTCTGAGGTGGATGACAGAGGGGGACTGAACAAAGCCCTTGTGCTTGACTTCTGGTGTTTTCACCTGTGCTGGCTGGGTGACCTGTCCGGTTGCCTGGGCCGCGGTCTTTTAAGACCCGGAAGTCAGCAAAAGATCAGCCTCTGTCTGAGCTAGAGTGGCCCTCTGAGAAGGTCTTAGCAGTTGGCTTGAGAATGGCCAGGGACTTGGCGGTCTGTGAGCTGCTGCTCTTCTGATCGAGCTCCTAGTCAGTGGAGGAGTGGAACAAGTCACCGCCCTCAAAGGGTACGTCTAGGATCCTGGCCTGGGCATCAGGATTGAATCCAGTTGCCTTGAGCCATGCTGTCCTCATGTCCAATGCCACAAGTATAGCCCTGCTCGCAGGATCTATGTGCGCCACCTTGGACACCATGATGTTCAATGCTACAAGTTTTGCTTCTGCGAGTCCCGCCTTGAAAGAGGCTTGTTTATCAGACGGGATATCTGGCAAGAAATCGATCTCTCTCCACAGCCGTTGGTTAGCTGCTGCCTGAATGGCGTTGGCTTGCCCGAGGTGCAGTCCTGTGTTTGAGTAGACCACCTTCCCGTAGGCCTCGATAATTTTCTCTTCTTTGCCCAGCAAGGCTGAAGTTGCGGTGCTCGTGGTGGAGGTCTGGGCCTTGGCATTCATCGATGGTGCAGCAATGACTGAAGACAGTGGCTGGGGGTTCACTAACAAGAGCAGAGTGTCTCCCTCCACCTGCCTGAAATTGGCGTCCAACCATTTGTTTGTTGACTGAGGAATGGGGCTTGAGCCATCCCTTTTTAGCAAGGGCCTCCACACCCTTCTGTAAAGCTATGCCCGATCTGATATGATATATATTTTATTTGTATCGCGCTCACACACAAGTGTTTCAGAGAGCGATGAGGCAAGGGAGGACAAAACAACGATCTTACTAGGCCCAGTGACATTGAGAACGTGCAAGTGCAGGGGTGAGGACGGGGAAAGTGCAAGGGGGAGGGGAGGAGTGGAAATTGCTGAGCAAGGGATAAAACAAAAACTGGTAGTGCAGCTAGCATGGTGGCAAGTGAAAAGTTAAAAAGCAGACAAAGGGTGTCTAATGAGTGCAGGTAAGGGGACTGTAGGGTTACAGATACAGACCCAAGTGCAGGGGTTGCCATGAGGCAGTGTGGGTGTGTGGCTGGGTGGGCAGGGACCTGGGCCCGATAATCAGATCTAGATTCAGCTTTGATTGTGAGCACTATGGCAAGTACCCCCGATTCTACCGGCTCCCTCTGTGGTTGGGGAACGCCCAGGTATTCGTCTAACCCGGCAAACCTGTCATCGAATGCCCTAGCGGAGGAAGGCGTGCCCTGCTCCTCCTCTTCGTCGGTGTCTTGTTGGTTACATGTGTTAGAAGGGGCCCCTGCTTCCACAGGTGTCAGTTCTGCAATTGAAGAAGCCCTGGGCACTGACACTGGGAGTGTGGGTGCCCCTACCGGAACTACCGGTGGCATGGGCAACAGAGGTGGAGGGGGTAAAGGCTGCACAGGCACCAGCTGAGGAGGCTATGTGGGAGGCAGCATCTCCTGGATTATTCCATCTGTGGGGACAGTATGAGGGTCAAGAATTTGAAAAACGATCCTTGCAAGCAGGCTAGGTGCGATCCTGCACTGGTGCCGGCTGCAATGGAGTAAAAGCCCGTCTGCTCCCTCCTTGCGAGTACATGCCCTCCTGGTACCTTGAATGTCCCGAGGATATCGGGTAGGATGTGGACCACATGACCGGAGTCGTAGGACCCCAAACTGCCCTGGCCGCAGGCTCTCGCCTCTGCGCTTCACCATGTTGGCGGGCCTCTGTCCTGGGCGCCATCTTGTCTGCACGCACCACCCATTTCGTCTGCCTTCCGCACGTGCAGAGGCCGACGTGGGCCATGGGTCGGCCTGCATGCCTGGATGTATCAGCATTGCCCCCCCCCCTGCACCTGAGGCGTTGGCTTGGTAGGCAATTGGCATCTCGCCCACGAGGCCGGTAGTTATGACTGCGCTGCGTGTAGGCGCCCCCTCAGGCATGAGCCCAGTATCAGAGCTAGGCCCCCCCGGGACGTATCCCGGTATCAGAGCCTGTCGGCCCCTCAGCAATATACCCAGTAGGGCCCTTAGACCCCCTCGGCTGTTAAGCCAGTAGCTACAGGAGCCTCAGTGTTCTTGCTGCCGGTCCAAGGGTCTGACTGAACCCTCCCGTTGGTAGGCTTGTGCAGGAAGGAGTCGCCCCTGCGGGGTGCTTTTGAGAAGAGTATGCTTACCTTCTTGGTCTTCCTGTATATGTACGCTCCTTAATGCTCTCTGGTGGTGTCCTGGAGAACAACTCTCGACACCGCGTGAGCCTGTTTCTGAGGGATCGGGGTGTGAGGGTGTTGCACGCCGAGTAGCCTTCCCATCGGTGGTCTTCCCCAGGGCACCCGAGGCAAATCGCATGTGGATCTTATGCGGTAAGGAACCGGCGCATTACGGGCACCCGCTACAGCCCGCCGTGGTCGAAATGCGCTGGGGACGGCTAGGGCACCAGTGGACAGTGCTCCCAACCTGAAAATTGAGAGAAAAAAAAGCTTAGGGAACGCGCATGGAATTCTGAGGCTGGAGGCCTCACTCAGGAGCGCTGCTGAAAATGATCTGTTCCCATCGACGCGGAAAAACTAACGCTCACCTGATTCCCGCAGAGGCGCCGGTCTTGACTGGGTGAATGCCGTATCTTCAAAAGTGATGTGTAACACACGGTTGGCTCTTTGGGCTGGACCTCTGTGCACTGTATGTCTGACTCGAAGAGTAAGATGTCTCAGGTAAGTGAACGCCGAGCTCTCCATCTGCTCGGGGCAGGGTGCCGTAACCAGTTTCTTCACTGGATAAGGGTGCAGGCCTCTTGACCTCAGAGGACTGCTGTCCGTCGTTAACTGCACGAACGGTAAGTTCTGGGCACTTCAAATGTCTTAAAAGTCTTTTGTAATGATATCTCTTGTTTTGCAGGGTTCCGGCGATGGCGGATGGCGGGCTGATGAGAGTTGAGGATCGAACCCGCGTGAGGAATAGAAGCGCCTGGAAGCACGTAAGCGCTTGTAGCCTGCTTCACGATGCGCACTAACTGTCCCTTTTATCTTGCAGGTACAAGTTCGGAGCTTTAGAGAAGCTGAAGGGTACTGGAATACCCACTGGATTCGGCGTGGGAAGGAGTAATGGCACGTGAGTAATAAAGTTGCCCAATGTCTTTAAACGCACCTTCTTTTGTCTTTCAGATGCGGGATGCAGCGCCGAAGGCCTCCGGAGCGTGCAAAGAGCTGGTAAGCTTTTGTCTTTCAGATGCCGGAATGCAGTGCAAAGACCTCCGGAGCATGCGAAGAGTAGGTAAGCCTTTGTCTTTCAGATGCCGGAATGCAGCGCGAGGCGTTGGTGACAGCCGATGGACCAGGTAAGAGATGCGCTGCCACTGAAGACCGTAGTGCTAACCTGTTCTTTCTTTGTCTTTACAGGTGCTGCTGAAGACTGGATTCCAGGATGGTAAGCCTTTGTTCCCTTAGGCCCAGGATCAGAAGCAGAAGACACGATGAGCGTTCTGCTGCAGAGAATGCAGAATAACACAAAGCAAGATTCATCCATCGGGTGTGGTTTAAATAGCCTCCTGTAGTGCTTAGGTGTCTCCTTCCACAGCCACGCCTAGGTAAGAAAAGAGTTCCTGCTTTCCAGAAGAGTTCCAGTGTTCTGAACCTAGGGAGTGGCTCCTGCCCCACCCAACAGGAAAAGTAGTCCCAAACAGAAGAGGATCAGGGGTTCAACTGGCAGGTAAGTAAGCAGCATGGTCTGCTGCAGGTAAGTCCACCCAAGCATTATGAGCCCGGCGCTTCCAGCGCTGGGACTGGGCATCTTTATGAGCCTGGTGCCACTGGCGCCAGGACAGGGTCCAAAAGGTCCCAATTGGGACTGGCTGGCACTTGGAACCGGGGTTATGGGTCTGCTTCCAAGGGAGTCGGGCAAGTCCTGATCTTTTGGAAGCAGAGATCATGACAGCAACGGACTGGGGTTTTAAGCGGGTGGCGCGGGGGGGATGGAGGGGGGTTTGGTTTAGTGGAGCGCATGCTCCTGGTGCCACGCCCCTTCACGCGTATACATTTAAAGGGAAAGTGTTATTTTTCTGGTGAAAAAAGATTCTGTTCTGGTCCCTAGCGAGGGATGCCCATACAGGATGGAGGCTAGGGGACGGGACGTAGGAGTAAGGGAGGGAGGAAAGGGGACGGGACTTAGGAGTACTTTGATTTATTCCATTCTCTTGCTTTTTAACATGCATCTTTTAGAGTAGCTTTTTAAATGAAGTATTTTACTGACCTGTAAACTCCTTCTGAAGTCTTTTGGAACGCTTGTCACCACCACAAGAACTCTTTCTGCCTTGGTCCCCTCTCCTAAAGGAACTTTGTGAACATTTGCGCACAATGTTCAATTCAAGTTAGAGACTGGACTCAAAATTAGGGCTTCCATTCTTGTGGATTGGTTTTCTCCCTGCATAACCGCTTACCTTCCCTTTCAGTTGTTTAGGTGAGTTGAGTTGTATGCCTTTCTAACCAAAGGTGACCGAATATGTGTTTTATATTTGGTGTCTTCTGTGATAACATTACCTACTTGATTAATTTTCTTAGTGTGTTTTTTTTGGGCCTATAATAAATATTGTATTTGTGTACTTACCGGTTTAAGTAGAATCATGAATTGGTTCACTGTGTGGACTCATTGTGGACCACTGCCCCCACTCACTTCTCCTGAGGCCTACCTGTGACCACTTCTCCATGCTTACCTTGAATGGGTACAGTTCCTCAGTTCACTATAACTAGGGAGGCCTCCCGAAATCTATACACCAGACCAGATTGAAAAGTCCATCATAACACCATTCTATCTCATCAATAATAAGCCTGCCATATTAAAAGAACACTATAAAAAGAATGCCACTCTCAGTAGTGATTTAACATTTCCTAGTTCATCACTCCCTTTCCTTCATACTCGTCCCGCAGGGATAAAACAAGAGAACTTCCCTTCAACACAAAAAGGTTGTGCTTGGGGGGCGTTGTGAAGTGTGAGCCAAAATATCTCCCTATAACCAGAACTGAGACGCTGCTTGCACCCTAGGACTGTGGCTTCTCTTCTCTCCCACGCCGTAGCCCTAGATCCTATCTGGTTAAAGTGGAAGACCAAAGAATACACAAAATATCCAGATGTCCGCAGAGACTGACTACTAACCCAGAGGCTGCCGGGGGTACCTGAACCAGTAAATCACTTCTCATCAGCTTCTTAACTTTATCCTGCTCACCTTCCTCTGGAATGACACCTTTTCCATCGCTAACCTCCTCCAATGTAACCTTTCTTCCTGCTTTCGTCTCCCCTGTGCCTGCTGCAGTGCCAAACATTCTCTGCATTGGATGTTCTCAACCCACCTCTCCGACAACCTCTACTGCCTCCTAAAAATAGCAATCTCCCCCTAAAGTGTTCTTTCCTTCTCCGGTGTCCCCTGTCGTGATCGAATTTGACCCATGGATTCATACTATAGGGATTGGCAAGCCGTTTTGTTGAGAAAGATGCCCATCTGTCCTTTTTGCAGCCCCTTTTCCAGGTAAAAATTTTTAACGGGGAAATCTTAAATGTCTATTGGGTACTCAGCAGTCATCGATCATAGCAGTAATTACTCTGTGGTAAGAAATCGCAAAAATGCTAGAGGATACTAAAAATGTGTCATAAAAGGCAAGTTAATTTAGCATGATTGTATTAATGAAATGTATTAACCTGAATTTGTTTATGGTTAATATAATTTAGTAGTTAGTGTATTTTGTATATGATATTTTAATGTTTGTAAGAATAGTGCGAAAAGTTATGCAACTATAGCACACTTAAAAAAATAAAGGTTTTAAAAAGGGAGGGGTCTGCCATTTTCCCCTTCCCTTAGGAATTCTGAATTGGGGGTCCGAATTTTGGACGGGAAGATGAGCATTTTGCAGGGGGGGAATGATCTTGGTGATGGATGCAGAGGCAGGGTTTTCTTCTTCCTGCACGGTCCTGGCTGCTCCAACGGGGGAGATTAGCACATGTCACTGTGGGTGCTGTTTTAATATGAGGAAGAGTAGTGGGTTCCTATTCCTCTACTTCTGTAAGGCAAGGGGCTTCCCAGGAATTATGTGGGCTTCCCTATAAGTGACTTTGCAATGATCCGGTTTGGGAAATTACAAATCTGCTTCAGGTTTTCAGTTTAAGATAACTAGGCATTATTGGAGTGTCCCAAACAGAAGAGACTGGATATCTTTTCATGGATCCAGTCATATGTCCTGGGTTCACTTTGAATCCCTCTCTCCTGCAAGACCCTGTGTGAAGGCCTGCAGTACCAATCTACATTGACGTATATGGGACCACAGACCTCTACCGAGCCATTAAATAATTTCTGCAGTTTAGTTTAACACAAGAGCCTGTGCGCTCCTCTAAATGTCTGGTTACACAGCAATAATCCAGCTTTCATGGTCGCTGCTGACAAATGATCAAAGTCATCATGCTGTTGGATGTTTACTGAGTCGTCCTGTGTGGGTGCCTGGAAATTAGAGTAGGCCTCAGGCCCGTGCTTAATTTTCGTGAGTGCAACATCAGATGTCGTTTCGGATATATCGCCGCAACCTTGCTTGTTGAAGATCTCAGAGACACTAGTAGAGTCAATCACAGGGTGCAACAAGAATTTACCACCCGCTACCTCTTCATAACACGGTTGGAGATACACTGTACTTGTATTTACAAGAATATGATCGTCGCAGCAAAGTTCAGTAGTAACTTCAGAGCCTGTTGGAGTCTCAGCAGTAATAGTTACATCAGCGTTTCTGGGCTTCCACTGCCTAGTGTCAAGACTGTTGACATTGGGATTGGGAGAAATGAAAATGGGGATTTCGGTCTCCAGCATTTCTGCATCTGTAATGTCTATCTTTGCGGTCCCCTCTGCTTTTATAATTACAGCCTCAGTAACTACATTTAAAACTGCTTTTGATGCGGGTGGGTTCATTAATGTTTGAACGTTCTTAATGTCACAGAAGGCCTGTAGATCAAACAAGTCCGTCGCCAAGGGGAGAGATCTTTCTCCAGGGGGAACCACTTGCGAGGGCAAGGATTTTGTCACCCTCTTCTCCACTATAGCCAGCGGTGCCACCCTCAACGCAGTAGGCATGTGTGAATTTGCCTCGCGTTTATCCTGGCTGCATGTGCCCAGAAAAGTGTCTGATTGGGTGCGTATTTCCTGTATTCGAGATCCATTAATGGGAATCCCTGGATTTTCTTATACAAATGACGTAGTGTTCCTCAGTGCCGTCTGTGGATCAACATTCATGACGGGATTGTCTGCCTCGTTGGCGATCATATTGGAGAAATTGTGCTGCATCCATTTGGTACATTCTATCACTGCCTCCATCATTTCAGATTTCTCTGCAGATTCATGCCTTGCAAGATCACTGAGCCTATTGTTCCATTTCAATGAGGTTTCTGCTTCATAGTCTAGATGTTTTTGGATTTGCTCAGTGTCGGCCTGTGTGGGTGCCTGGAAATTATTATGGATTTATTGAGCCCGGACCTAGGGATGCACAGAAAACCTAAAATGAAAGGCAGAGCAATTATAAATACTTCACATGTCTGGGTACACTTTGTGGTCTTGTAAGGCAAGCTGGAATATGTGGGACCAAGAAAAACAGCCTAAGAAACATCTTCTCAACATCGAGATGTTTTTGTACCAACAAATAAAGTGCACTGGTCCTGCCTCCTTGGGCCAGATACGCTTTAAGTGCGGGGGAAACGGGATGGGACATAGTAATCATTTTGCACGACTTTCAAGTTCCGGGACAGGAAGTGAGCGAGAAACTAGTTAAAATGAATGATGCAAACATTCCAATTTAAGGACTGTAAAGAAGGGTCCATGTGTTCTATAGGTATGAACAATAATAAAAGGTTTGAAACTCAATCACTTAAGATTTTAAGAATTGCCTCCTCTTACAATACCATTCATGGACTTCCATTTCCTACCCCCTGCCATCTTTAATAACCCTTTAAACCTTCCTGCTCTGCGCCAATCACTTTTTTCACTTAAAAAGTAGACAAACTCCCAAAAAATTCAGTTTTGGCTGGTCTTAGTGTTACTTTCATAATGCTGCTAGTAGATAGCATGAGAGGCTGTCCCGCAGCTCTGCAATTAAGATGTTCCAATCGCAGACAAGTCACACAGGCATTCACTCTATCAAAGTTGTGAAAAGGAGTACCACTAGCTAAAAGAAACTGCAGCACCTAATTGAGCGTGCACTATATAAAAGGTTATTTTAAGTACTCACCATCCTTTGGATTGCGAGGAGGAGACATTCTGCTACTGGCCGCTGCAGCTCTGGCACATCCAGGAGGCTCCATAATTTCACCAGGAGACTGTAGTTTCCTTGAGTGATCCACCACATACTCATCCAACCCATGTATCCAGAAAAGGCGTAAACTGCTGTAGCAGCAACAGAGCAGCTGGCCTGACTTTGTTCCTATAGAGAGAAAGATACATCAACATCCTTCAACATATGCAGATCACATTGCATCCCATCCTTCCAGGCATTGTGACTATTCACAGGATCTCGTTATTTCTCTTCAGCGGGAAGCCCTTCCCTGTGATGCTAGGGAGGTGAGCCTGCTAAGCAATATTCCCTCTACGGGTGGCGGAAAGCAGGACCTCACAGGGAGAGACCACCCTCATGGGGACGAGGACTTCCTTTTCGTGATGGACCTCCCTAACCCACTTACCCTTGAGAGCATGAAATCCTCAAGGTCCTCAGAGATCTCAGCTGAAAGCACTGCTGTTTACTACTGTAATATACCCTCCCTTCATTGCTTAAGACTTGACACCATTACGAAATGGAAGAATGAAAGGTACAGAGTGATAATAAGTCATCTCCCGAAAGTACTAAGAAGATTGATGCTGGAAAGAGGTGGCCCTGAGGAGGCATGAAGAATACACAGTGGACACAAACAAAGGACTAGGATATTCGCTGGGGAGGACCCACCGACACAACACAAACAAAGAAATTACTCTGAGAAGGGAAGTCAACATCGAGCCAGCAGCGCCCGGGAAGTTCAAACCTGGGAAACTGACAGCTCTGGGAAGAAGCTGGTCCTCAGAGGCGAGGACGAGAAGAATAAGCAACATAGGAAGTACTCTGTGAGCCGGCAGCGAGCCAACTTACCCACCAGCTGGGGAAGTCCAGGTGGTGGCATGACTTCTAGGAGGTGGAGCGATGGCAAAGCACAAGCAGCCTGAGATCCAGGGACGAACCAGTGACATGTCCCCACCATATACAAGGTAATGGGAGGTGTGGGAGACCAGGGTGGGGACAGGAAAGCAAGAAAGCTATATCAAGAGTGAAGAGTGTATTGTGAGAGATCCCCCTCATTGTAGTAATAAGAGATACAAAGAGGAGTGCCTCTGGAGCCATCTCCCTCCTCACAGTAACAGTGTTACAGATACAAATAGTGAAGAGTTCATCCGGAGAATCTCTCTCGTCACTGTGCCAGTGTTAAAGATACCAAGTGTGAAGACTACATCGGGAGTAATCTGAATGCTGTCTCCCGAGCCTTCCATGTTCCAAGTGGAGAAGCCTCGGGAGACAGATCACTACATATCTTCCCCCTTACAAACATTTCAAACAACAATATTTTTCATCAACCATGACAATATGAACATAAAACATTTACAACAAAATGTGATTGTACATAACAATGGTCCGTTTGAGAATAACACAGTAATAACTATAAATGACTTGCTACACATGTTTCATATAATTTCCAAACAATTTGAAAAAAATGTTTTGCCGACATCCCACTACCCCCATCTAGGTACAAAATCTTGTAACCATCTGGGTTCTCATATAGACCTCTTGTGCAACCCCCCTTTCATCACTCAATCCACTCTCCCCTTGTACACCATCGCAACCATTTCCAACCTTTGCCAATCTGCCCGTAGACCACACCTCACCCCCTTCCTCACCACAAAAATCCTCTTGGGGCCAATAAACTTACTTTCCACACACTTCTGGGTGAATGTGGGATTTTTGATGAGGACCCATTCTCCCACCTTCCATTCAAGATTCTTCACACTCCTCCTTCTGTCAAATGTTTCTTTGCATACTTTTTGACTTTGTCTAACATAGTTCATTATGCTCTCCCTGTCCACAACTACTGAACTTGCTAAACCTAACCACCCTGGGCATAATGTCATGCCCGGTTCCCTCCCTTTTGGAGATCAAATGGAGATACTTTTGTTACCGAATGAGGTGTGGTTAGATAACCCCACATCATGTGATATAGAACTTCTTTCTACGGTTGTCCCGAAAGTAATGCCAATTGAATATCCCCTTTTATGAACCTGTTGGTCCTTTCCACCAGCCCATTAGCCCTAGGACGATATAGAGCCGTCCTTGTATGCTTAATTGCATAACTATTTAGAAATGTGTTCATGAATTCTGACGAAAATTGAATACCGTTATCAAAAACTATTTCTGAAGGAAACCCTTCTCAGAAAAACTTTCTCCAAGAATGACGCCAATTCCTTTGCTGACAACACTCCATTCTACCCACTTTGTATGAACATCCACCAGCACAAATAAAAATTTTAATACTTCGCCCAACCCGGTTATTGGTCCCATTATATCGATAGCTACTTTCTTCCAGGGTTGGTCAGGTACAACATTTGGAATAAGTGGAGTTTCTCTTACAAACTTGTTTTTGTCACTCAGGCTACAAGTAATACAATTTTTGACAAATTTCTCAGCCACTTTGTGCATTCCTGGCCACCAAAAACTGTTCCTCAGTTTGCTCGTTGTAGCCCCTTCCCCTAAGTGTCCCTGATGGGCCAATTCCACTAATAGATTCAGGAGGTACAATACACGTTCCTCTCCTGAGCCTCCCATCAATTATGCTCAATTTGTCCTTGACTTCCCACCACACTTCAAATTTATTTTCTAATAGTTCTTTACTGGGCCACCCTTTTATCGTCCACTCTCTGATAGTCTGCATGTCTTTATCCATTTGTTCACTCTGCCCCCACTCCATTTGTCCCACACATTCCACATCAACCTCCACCACAATATTTTCCTCTTTCCATTCCCCAGACATCTCCTCTCTCCCTGCAGTGGGCATTCTTGACAGACAATCCGCCACAACACTATATTTACCTAGAAAATAACACTCCAAAATGATATCCTTGTAAACCTAAACACCACCTGCTAATCCTAGGCGATCCCACAGCTAAGTTCCCACTATCAAACATTTGGGCTAATGGTTTATGGTCCGATCTCACTGTAAATTTCCTGCCCCACAAGAAGAACTTGAAATGGCAGATTACCCAAAACATCGCCAATGTCTCTCGTTCAATGACTGAATAATTCTTTTCAGCACCTTTCAATGTTCTTGATGCGAATGCTATTATTCTTTCCGTTTTGTTATACTGTGTGAGGTTTGCTCCTAACCCCAAAATACTGGCATCCACAGACAAAATACCTGTCTCCTGGAGTAAACTTCCCTATTGAAGGTGCCTTTGCCACGTATTTGTAGTTATTTTGTTTATATAACGCTTTATTCCAAAATGCCATGTCTTTTTTTATTTTCTGAATCGCCTCTTCACACACATTCCACCACTCAAACTTTACTCCCTTTTTCAATAATGACCTTAAGGGCGTGGAAATAACTGAAGTTCTTCACAAACTTGTGGTAGTACTCAGCTAAGCCTAAACGGGATTGATCCTTGTCCACAGGGCTTTGAGCTTTTTTTATGGCTTCTACCAGGCTGAGTTTAAGCCTAATCCCTTTGCATGACACCACATGACCTAAATACTCAATCCTGCATTCTTCCTCTGCACTGTCAACCCTGCACCTTTCAGTTTATTCAACACCATTTTCAATAGTTCATCACGTTTCTCACTTGATTCAGCATAAATTAAAATGTCATCTTGAAATAGGACAACGTTTGGCACCCCCTCCAACACCTTCTCCATAACTCTTTGAAACACTGCTGCTGCCGAGGCTAAGCCAAATGGCAAACTACAGTACTTAAATGTCCCATCTGTTGTCACAAAAGCTGTGAGGTGCTGGCACTCCTCTGATAGGGGTACTATGCCGAGGACAGATCAATAACTGAAAACACCTTTGCATTGCTCAGTCGATAGTTCTTCTGATATGACTGGAAGTGGATGGCAATTTACCCAAGTGTTTTTGATTAGGTCTCTTAGGTCCACATAGAGACTAATGTTACCATTTGGTTTAGCTACATTTACCACCGGAGATAACCATTCCGAGCTTTCAATTCTCTCAATTATCCCTCTTTGAAGCAATGTTTCTAGTTCCACTTTCACCTTGTTCTTCAGTTGTTGAGGCACTGTTCTCACTTTATGCACTCTCTGCATGGCTTCCTTCTTGCGTTTGATACTTTGTTCAAAACCATTCAACTTTCCTACCTCCTCTGAGAACACTTCCGGAAATTCCTTTTCCCATTTGTCTCGTATCTCTGCTATGGTAACTGGTACGTTTGCTTGGATTCGAATGCCTAGCTTGCTTTGTTCGCTCCACACTAAAAGCGATGACCCTTCTTTAGTCACATATATTTCTGCCTCACAGCCTCTTCCTTTGTATTTGATATTCTCTTGAAACTTCCCCAACATCTTCACATTACCATATGCATAAGGTTCTATTTCATGTCTGAGTAGCTCTTCCGCCCTTCCATCCAGACATTCCTCATATGTCTCTTTCGACATTATAGTCCAAGGCGAACAACTGTCTACTTTCATTGTCACCACTTTGCCGTTTATTAGGAAAACATCAGTATGCCCTCTTCCTTTGCCAGACATGTCACTCACTTCCAGCATGTGTTTTGCTTGGGTCATGGATACACTTAGTGGGCTTTCCTCTTGCTCTGGTCATCTTCCCCCGATTTCAATTGGTTCAACCGTAGACACCTCACGACAGACTCTTGCAAAATGACCTTTCCTCTTATATTTCAAGCAATTCACGTTCCTCGCTGGACATAAAGATGTTGGATGAAATGTGCCGATTACTGCCACATCTGTAGCATTTTACCTCCTTCCCTTTGTTCCATTTTCTGTTAATCTTTAACGCTGCAACCTCATTACCTTGTTTCTCACTCCTGCTTTTCATGTATTTGATAGTCTGCCCCATGCCCCTGGCAACCTCTACTGCCTGTTCTAAGGGCAAGTCCTTTGATAATGGATTCTCTTGAACTCTGCTACTGTTAGTACATCGCACAAATTAATCTCTTAACGAGTTGGTCAATGATAATGTTTCTCAAAGCAGCCACAAAAAATTCCACTGGTGCCTGTGGTTCTTGCACTCTCTCAAAGAATTTGTGACGTTTAATGGTATGTTCTTTGTGGGCTCAAAGTGGTCCTGTAGTTTTCTTTCTGGAGTTCAGTACTTATCAGCATCACCATGGCCTACTTCATCTGGTTCCGGTAAATCATCATATACACTCCTCCCTTCTGCACTAAGGTTGACAGCCTGTTTCCTGCTGGGAGCAAACTTGTCCCCTCCTATTGCAAGTAGATGTGTCAAAAAGTCTCTTCTACCTGTCCCACCTGATAATTGGGGTCTCCGGCTCAGGAAGAAACGGTGGGGGTGGGACATACTTGCAGCTGCCATGTTTATATAGGTATAAACAGTCTATTAATTTTGTTTTATTTTATGTCCTCAGGTGGACTTCCCACTCTACTCTCCACTTGTGCTGTTTTAATAGAATTCTTTGGAACCGGCACTGTAAGCACGTTTATCTGGGACCTGTGTGTCTAGATACTGAACGTCTTGTTTGTAGACCTATTTGCTGTGCCTTCCACTTTACTGTTTCCTTGTTTCGGTTGCCATGGCAGCCTGCAGCCTCTTATTTGTTCCGTATTCACGCTTTCCTTTAGCCCGCGAGCGTGATGACATCTTCCCAGCCCAAATCAATGAGGCTTCTCACTTGCCTCCTGTCCTTCAAGCCCCTGCTCCTCTCACCTGCTGTGCTGGTAATGGTGCTCCTTCCGCACCAGGGCCGTATAGTTCGGGCTGGGACATGCCTCTGATCTTCCATGCAGTCCCCTTCACAACCCCAGGAGTTAACGTGGGTCCCCCTCAGGCATGCTTCAGGGCGCCATCCTCGTCGCCATTGAAAGGATGCGAGAACGCGGTAAGAGGTTGAACTCTTTTTATTAAAGCGGGCCCCAACAGAACCATCACCGCTCACACCAACCATCTCTCCTGGAATGCTCTCTCTCGAACCTTCGATGTTCCAAGTAGAGAAGGCTCGAGAGACGGAACACTACATAATCTCCTACCTAAAAGATAAGAAAGAGCTCAAGATTAAAGAGTGCCTCAGGAAAAATCACCATCATCCTAACAATCACAGAAGGAACGTTCAGAATAAGACATACATTACTCACTATAATCTTATTTATTTCTGATTATTGAATCTGCTTAGATTCAAATGCTGTGCTTATAGTCCGCCATCTAGTGGTAATTGCAAAGTATTGCATTTCTTTTTTAAGATTGAAAAAGGAACGTCTAAATGGGCGTGACTAACACTATGCCTAACGTGACGTGTAGTTTACCCAAAATCGTTCATGCGTCGACGTCCCACCGGTTGTTTTTGTTCTGCCATGAGGGAGCCTTACAGAAGCGTGAGTGAGTACAAGAAAGAAGGAGTAAGACGTTTATGTTCCTTCTACTTCAAGAGGGGTGGAAGAGTGGGCACATGTGAATCTAAGCAGATACAATCATCAGAAATATGATTACAGTGAGTAATGTATGTCTTCTGATGCTTGTGAATCTGCTTAGAATCATTTTTTTATTTTTTATTTATTGTGCATTTGTAAGGCGCTTATACATCAAGTAAATTGTGCTTCAAAGTACTCACATGGAAACGGGGAGGGAAAATGGGAATGAAAGGCAAATATGACAATGAAAGAGGCGGTCCTACTAGGCCTTGTGAGCATTCAGAATGTGTAAGTGCAGATAGAGAAAAGGGATGTGGGAAGGGGGTAAGTGCTGGGAGTACCATGGAGGGAAGTGTTTGGGAGTAAGTTGCAAGCAGCTGTTAGGTGACTGACGGAGATCACTTGGTAAGAGTGGTCAACTGCCAATAAATAAGTGCAGGCCTTTGATAGCACAGGCCGAAGGCGCTAAAGCAAGTACTGGGGGTTGGTTGAAGGTGAATGGGGGTGGGATGCCAGGACCCAGGTGGACTCATAAGGGTCCTGGTCCCCAATCTCAGCGACAGTGGGGTTTAGGGAGGGAGGGAAGGAGGAGGTGAAAAGGAAAGACCTGCTGTGCATAGACTAGCAAGCAGTACCAGGAGATGGTGGTGGGATGTGTGAAGGAACAGTAGCAAAGAGATGTCTTAGAACTGCTTGTCCCCTCTGAGAATCAGACTTCGAATGTGTGACTAAGCAGTAATGTTGCATGAAAGTATCAACAGAACTCCAGGTTGCTGCTTTGCAAATAGAATCTAGAGGAACATTTACAATAAATGCTATAGTAGCCCCTGTGCCCCGACTAGAGTGAGCTCTAGGCGTAAAGGGTAAGTCTCTCTTGGCAAGAGAGCAACACAGTGTGATGCATTGAACAATCCATTTGGAAATAGCGGATTTAGAGACGGGGTCCCCTTCTCTACCAGCTGCCACAGAGACAAAGAATTGGTTTGTCTTTCTCAGTGGTTAAGTCTTTTCATGGTAGTATACCACTGCCGGCCTAACATCTAGTGTATGGAGGCTTCTTACAGCAGAGTTTGTGGGGTTCTGAAAGAAAGTGGGAAGTTTGACTGATTGATTCACATGGAACTTAGAGATGAATGTAGGTGCAAAACGTGGGTGTGTGCACAATACTACATTATCTTTGTGAATAGTCACAAATGGGTCCTGAACTGAGAGAGCCTGAAGTTCACTAACTCTTCTTATAGAGGTAATGGCCACCAAGAAGGAAGTCTTATAGGTGAGGGTCTTAAAACTAGCCTTATGCATTGGCTCAAAAGGAGGTCCCATTAGTCTTGAGAACAACATTCAAGTCCAATCCGGGAGTTGGGTTGAAAATAGGAGGGTGAAGTCTTTTTATCCCTTCCATGAAAGCCTTAATTACAGGAACCTTCCACCACAAAACCTTGCTCTCAGATGTGGCCTAGGCAGAGAAGGCTGCAAAGTGTACCTTTAGAGAATTAAAAACAAGCCCCGAGTCTAATAGCTGTGTTACAGAAAGGACTATACATTTAGAACAGTCAATGGCGTTGATGTTCTTAGAGTTACACCAAATGACAAAACGTTTCCATTTATTGGAGTAACAGTGTCTGGTGTTCGGTTTACGTGCCTCCCTAAGAATGTCCATACACCTTTGAGGTAGTTGGAGAAGCTCAAACTCTATAACTTCAGCATGTTGTACAGGGATTTTTATTGGCTATGATTTTCATCATGACTTCAGCGGCAGTTTGAAGATGATGTGCCTTCGTGGCCAACAGCCATTTCCTATACTGCTGTTTATGCTTTTTTGTCCTCAAGGGAAGATTATCGCCCCTTTCATGTTGCTCCATTTTCCACGGATCCGCTTGGTTGAATTTGTACTTCTTCTTTGGGATAGTACACTCTGCTAATCATCCAGTTATTGCCAGGCCTTGAGTTTGTCTGGAATCTCGAGAGAATACCAGAATAATTCACACAGGGAGTTAGCAGCCAAGGCTTTTTTATAACGTGTCCCAGGAGAATTCGTAAGCGATTTCTCGCTTGATTGATTGGCACCACCATTCCCATTTTTCCTATTGGCTCTCTATCCTGTTCCTCGAATCAAAGATGTAAGTTGCATGATCACTTTCATCAGTAGGCGTTACATTCAGGGAGTGCATATTTGTAACCAGGCTAATAGATGCAAAATAATAGTCCAAGTGGGCCTTTTGAGTGCCCTGCGCCCAAGTCGCTCTACCCAGAATGTCACCTCTAAGTGTACCATTCATCGTACATACTCCCCGTTCCTTCATCTCATACATCCACAGAGCTGCCTTTTTTTGCATAGAGCCCCGCAGTAGTTTCTCCCCTGACTCATCCAAAAACCTTGCATTAAGGTCTCCACATATCAGGAAAAAGGGGTATTTTAAATCCACCCACGACTTGTCCATCAGGCCAGTGATGTCAATAAACTCCTCGTCATCAATCCCTGATGGGTTCCAATATACATTGAATAATACTAACGTCAGGGGATCCTGACCCGGAGTTATTCGCCAATCTAAGGCAACCATCTGGACATCCGGACTGGGATTTCTAGAGCCCAAGATTTTTACACTTTGTCCCAGTCTCATCAGGGTCAGTAATCCCGCAAAGGGCTTTCCCAGTTTCCTATAGCCGGGTTAAAACATATTTCGAAGTCTTCATAGAGTGGTTTAGATACCAACCAGGTCTCCTGGAGGCATATAAGTTCAAATTTATGAGAAGCTAGCACTCCTTTCCTGCACAAATGGGCAAAGCCCCTGGTATTCCATGAGGCGATGCTCAGAGCGTGAGTCGACATATATTCAGTTACAGATTTGATTTTTGTGCAAGACGTCCCGCCAGCCATGACCAGTCCACTGGGGGACTAGGATCTCCATTGGTCGCTACATTCACCCTTACTCTTCTTTCCATGCTGCGAATAGTATCGCATGATACATGGATGGAAAGGAACAAGTTACTTACCTGTAACTGTTGTTCTCCCGCATGGGTCTGGCATGGATTCACATTCTCATGAATATTCCCTGTTGTCAGGCTGGGGATCCTCAGTAAAGAAAAAAATCAGTATCAGTTTAGTTTCTGATCTGTCTTTCTTAGTAGTAACCAATCACTGGTCTCTGGGTCATACTGCCCCCAGCCAATGACTGCCCTCTCCCTAAGTCCCGCCCCTGGCAGCGATCCTCAGATTTGGTAGCACGTAGAGTGGCAGTATGACCAAGTGAAGAGCCGCAGAGGAGAAGGAGGGAGGGTTCGCATGTGAATCTATGCCAGACCCATGCTGGAGAACAACAGTTACAGGTAAGTAACTTGTTCCTTCTCCAGCATGGGGTCTGGCATGGATTCACATGCTCATGAATATAAGAATACATAGCAGTACACCCATGCACAACCACGGGAGGTGGCAAGGCTCAACATTAAGCATTACATAAAACTCAACATTAAGCAGCTCTTACTTCCTCACCATGCTCACCTTAAGCGAACAGGATGCGCAGCACTGCCTGGCCGACTCTGGACTCCTACCTGGAATCCCGGTCGACGCAGTAGAATCCCGTGAAGGTGTGCGTCGACCTCCACGTAGCAGCCCTGCAGATGTCCAGCAGGGGCACACCAGACAAGACCGCTGTGGTAGCAGTGATCGCTCTAGTCGAATGGGCTCTCGGACGGCCGGGCAACGGTCGGATTGCCAACCGATGACAGTGCATGATGCAGCCGGAGAGCCATCTGGAAATGGAAGCCTTTGAGAGAGCCTTTCCTTGGTTCACAGGTCCAAAGTTCACAAACAGCTGTGATGTCTTCCGAAAACTCTTCGTTCGGTCCACGTAGAGCTTCAGCGCTCTAGCTACATCCAGCGAGTGCAAAGTCCTCTCGGCCGGTGACGAAAGCGACAGGAAAAAGACTGGTAACACCAAGGGCTTGTTGAGATGGAAGTTCGACGGCACCTTGGGCATGAATGAGGGGTGTGTCCTCAGCACTACCCTCGTGTCGTGGGAAGTCAAGTATGGATGGACTCCCACACGATGATGAACTTCGTCAGTCGGCCTCCCACTCGGGCGTGCCGGGAGCGACTGTTGTTCCTCCTCCACAGGAACCCCGTCGTCGCCACCCTCGCTCTCGTTGTCCCCCTCGTCGGGATTCCTCCCATGGGACCGGGCCTCTTCCAAATTCTCGGTCAGCTCCTCCTCTGAGGTTTTGTCCGTGACTACCACCAACCCCCCCCCCTCTTTTTCCACCAGGGTCTTCACAGGGGTCTTCTCGATGGGCTTAAAAGGGGATTCCCTCCACGGAGGCAGGGAAACTCTGGCCCCCGAGGTCGCCTCCACTGGGGTAGCCTCCACAGGCTTCGCCAGGGCCGCAGCGATTCCCTCGATCGAGGCCTTGGCCGGGTGAATCAAGGCATTCACCATCTTGGGTGCGCTTGAGGCCTTCACCTTAGGGGGAGGATCACCGCCTCGCTCCCCTTCGGCCTGATCCTTCGAGATCAACCGGGGCCTCTCCAAAAGCTTAGCCGGGTTCTCGGATTTTCTCTTCCCCGAGCCAGAGCCTTGCCTCGCGGTTGAGGGCGTCTGTGAAGGTACGCCCTGCCTGGCCGCCGAGGAGCCTGACCGTTCGGTGCTCCCGGTGCCTGCGGACTCGCGGTGATTTGCCTTCTGTTGGGCCCCCGTTGCCGGGGCACCCTCACAGGATTTAGAAGACCGCTCGGACTATTTCTTCTTCTCACCTGCTGGGCTCTTGCCTTCATGCCAGTTGGAGAGACGGGTCCGACGATCCCTCATGGTCCGATCCGACATGTTCATGCAAAACGCACAGGACATGTTCATGCAAAACGCACAGTCCTTCTCCACGTGCATTTTGTCCTCGTGGCGGCAGTAAAGGCTTTTCAAATGTTCGTCCTCCTTGAACACATTTTGTAGGTTGCATCCAGGGTAGATCCTGAACAGTTCGCCGGGAGTCGAGCTTCCCTTCTCCTGGGCCATGTTCTTCTCGTCCGCGAGGTAGGCCTCAAACTTCTGGAATCCTCCAAGAAGCTAACTCGATGAAAACTTCACCCTTGAGGGGCGTAGATAAATCCGAAACGGATCCCCGTTGATCAGAAGTAGAAACGGTGGAGCTTGAGGCTCGATTAAACTGAAAAAATGAGATAAATCCCCCATCTATTTGTTTGAAACCTAGATGTAAAAGGTCCGGGGATACCAAATCAGCATTCAGGTGCAAAATCACCCAATCCATTTACCTTTCATTTACAAATGCTACAATTTTAAAGTCATTTTGATCAATGACCTGAAGCTTGGCTGAACAGTAACAGATTCAGCACATTTCTTCTGTTCAATATTAGACAATCCTTCACCCTGATTATCTTTTCGATCATGATACAGGATTTGGTGGCTATCTTAGATTGTTCCCAATCACTCGCAGGGTCTTTATTCGTCTTCAACAGTTCTTCCTTTAAAGGGTACGCACCGTTTGACTGCTTTTGTAGGAGAAACCTTTTTTTCTGTAATTTAAAGAAGGGGAGGTTGTCATTTTGGTCATGAGAAATGTTGGTCCTTTTGTTAGCAGGGGTTGGAACTGAAAAGGCTACAGCCTCTTCCATTGCCTGCTCATCGTGGCCCAATTCATCCACCACAAAAGTGCGATCATTGATTTCAACTGGCTCTTCTGGCGGATCATCCGTATACGTTGATAAATTAAGCAGTGTTTGAAAGAGCTCGTCTTTGTTACTTGACTCTTCAATGATTTCCGGCGCATGGACGTTGACTACCCTCCCAGTTGTGGGGTGCAAGAGGATACCCTGATCTCCTCGGTCAACCTCAAAGTTAGCCTTCGCAGGGAGGCTCTAGACCCATTAAATGTACCCCTCTTAGGTATTGGGAGGTGCTTGGATTTTCTTTGCATAGGGTTTTTAATCACTGGTTTTACTAAACTTTCTATGAGGCCCAGTTGTTTAAAAACAGGAGGTTTTTTTCTGATGGTGGGTGCAAGGTCACGCTAAGGACCTTAGCAGGTGCGATCAAAAGATTGGCAGGCTGTGACATCTGAACACCAGCCTCCCCATACAGTTGACCAGTTGGTATGTTAACTTTAGCAACTATTTTTGAAGAAAGGGTTGGGCAGCAGACCTGCTCTAACAGACCTTCCAGTGTGTGTTCATGAACCTCGTCCAACAGGGACCTTGCCCTTTCTTCGCTTTGGATTCGCGTTGGTGACTTAGGTCTTTGGCCATGGATTACCTGATGTCGATTCAAATAGCCCAATGGTTACCGACCGTCGCTTGCTCTATTACATCTGGACCATTTCAATAAATCCAGTATGCCCGTCATTACTGTGGTCTTCTCCCAGTCCTCCCTTCGTGCCAAATCAAAAAGCCTGGACTGCCATTGAGCCGAGAGTTCTGCTTCTTTGTCCAATCTCAAATGGACAGTCTCTGCAAAACGTTCCAAAGAAGAAAGTTTGGTGGGCAACGTTGCCAAGAGTAAGGCTTGATCTTTTAAAGACTCATTGAATGTTTCACAAAGTTTCACAAAATGATTAAGGGAGATATTCAAGGCCACCATCACCAAACTCTGCAGTTGGATATGATCCACCCCCACCGATTGCACAGGCAAGTGGGGGGGGGGGGGGGGGGAGTCAGGTCTTGACCTTCCCGAAGAGACTCACGGTTCACCCCAGATCCCCCTTAGTCGGGCTGAGATCCCTTCAACAAAATTACTCTTCCTCAGCCGGGCTCGGACTATTGTCAATTTTACATCAAGTATCAAAGACTTTCAAATGTGCACTGGGTTTGGCTAGACCCATTGCAGGACCACTTTATTTCACAATTCTCTTGCTTTTAACATTCGCACCCTTTCGGATGGATACCTCAGAGACTTTTCGAATGAGCACCCACATGATGCTGGACCACTCTGTCTATGGTATTGTATCTTAGCTTCGAAGGTCATTCACTCATCTGCTGTTTTAATAATCTTCTTTATACAATACTGCCGCTTGCAACATTGGTTTCCACACATACGGGTCTGGTATCAGTCTCCCCAACTCACCAGCTGTGCTGACTTCACTGGTGCTGCTTTGTTGTAGGAGCCAAGTACAGTACCACTGCAGCAAATGCTTCTCCCACCCCTTGACTATTGACGTGGGAGAGCCCCGGGGACCTCCAACACACAATTCAGGATTCTTCAGCTTTAATTCCAGGTGTTACTTTTCCTATTCTCGAAGACACATGAAAATTTCAAAAATAGTACCTCTCCACACTGACTCTTCCACCTTCTCCCACACACTCTCCCAGACCTGATGGAACGGGTGGTGGTGTGGGGTTCCTCATCAATAATGCCCTTAAAAGTACTGCTCTGTCTCTTGCATATCCCACCATTCAACTCCTTGCTCCCACTCCTCTCACTGTTGAGTTTCTCCACTTGCCTGGTCCTTTCAACTCCTCCATTATCTGACTTCTCGTTGAGTCTTTCCTACCGACATCCCCATTGTCATTCTGGGGGATTTTAATCTTCGCAAGCCCTCTACAGTCATCAGCCTTGAACTTAACTTCATCCTATTTAACAACTCCCCTTCTGCTCCCTCCACGACCAACCTATGCACTCTGTTGAGAACTCTTGATCTTGTGTTTTTCTTTACTTCACTCGCCTCCTAAGAACTCCGCAATGACTCCTTCATTCATCACTTTCACATTTCAGTTCCCCGCCTAGTCCTCATCTCCCCTCTTCAATGACGAAGAGGAAATTCAGACCGGACTCTTGCCCCTTACCTTGATAATGTGAAGACCTCTGTCCTATCTCTTTCCCCTATTCATTCCTCCTCCACTGACTAGGCTTGTCTGACTTTAACTATGTACTTATGACTCCATTTGACCAACACTTCCCTGCTCGCACATTCACACCTTCCCGTCTTCAGCCTGGAATATCACAAATTCAAACCCTCAAAACCAACATCTGTCATGACCACAATGCTGGTGCAAATTACAGACACCTTCCCTACTCAAGAGCCTACAAATATATGCTTCCGATCCTAACTTCGGCACTACACTCTGCCAAATCCTCCTACTGCACAAACCTACTTTCCTCCCTTCACAGGCATCCCGAAAACTTTCTTCTACCCTCCAATCTATGCTTACCCCTCCAAAAGGCAATATCCATCATCTCCTCCCTTTCTGTCAATGACTTGGCTCCCTATTTTCCTCTAGAATCTCTAGAATTAATTACACTCATATCACTCCTCTCTCCCTCCCCAGCCCTCCTCCTGTCCACTACCTCTTCGCTACATCTTCTATGCCCAACTACTTCTTCCCTATTGAATTAGTACCCATCCTTCGCAGTGCAACCCCACCTTGGCTCCTATCAACCCTTTTGCTCCCCAAAGGGTCAAAGATTTAGTCTGAATCACTTGCCCTGATCTAAGCTCTTTGGTCCCTTTCCCCACGCTGCACGTTTCCTACCGCCTTCAAATCTCCACCTGTCTTATCCCTATTGAAGAAACCCTCTGCTGACCCATATGATTCAGCAAACTACTGCCCCGCTTCTCTCCTTCCTCATTATTCAAAAGTCATTAAGCAGATGGTCGACTGGCTCACTAAGTATATTGAGGATAATGGCCTTGGAGATCCAATTCAATATGGCTTCCATGGTAAGCATTCAGAGACTCATGCTCACCCCTCTAAACTCTTCCATACTCATCCTTTTAGACCTCTGCCGCTTTTGACACAGTCAAACACTCCTTCTCCTCACTCAAGGACCTTGGACTTTGCACATCTGCACTTGTCTGGATCAACCTCCAACCTAGAAGGTCGATCATTTAAAATCTCTTGACACTTGCAAACCTCTGACCCCACCCTTCTCCCTGTTGGCGTCCTCAGAGGATCGTTCCTTAGACCTCTGCTCTTTACCCTCCCCAAACCTCTCCCCTAGAAACACCAAACTCATTCCTTGGTTTTCAGGATCACTGTTTTGCTGATAACACTGAAATAGGTTTCTCCTTTTCCTCCTTCACCCCAACCTTCTCAAAACAGATTACAAACAGTCTCACTGAAATCCGTCATGCAATGGTTCTCCACTGCCTCATGCTGAACTCTTCAAAATCGTAAGTCATCTTTCTCCCAGCTTCCAATGTCATCCCTACCCCTCTCCCATCTCCCATCTTCTTCCCGCCAGGCCACCTTGTTCCCTCCCCCAAGACTCATAATTCTTCGGGTACCCTTTGATAGCAACCTACGACTGCAGCAAGTAAGGATTATACCCCGAAAATCTTACACTGATGAGTACAATAAAGTAATCGTAGTTTCCAAAGTTGTCACAATATGATTTCATTGACAATTTAAATTGGTCAGCAGACACGTGTTTCAACCCATCCGGGTCTTTCTCAAGGCTATGATAACTGAGGATTCCCCACGATTTGGTGGGATAAATGGATTTCCAGTACGCTGAATCACCAGTGGGACTGGTAAGGAGTGTGAGGAGCCAGAGTAAGGAGACGGACAGAGTCTTAAGTGGTTCACAATTGGTTTTCTTAAATAAGAGGGTGCCATGATGCCTACCCCCAGGCATCCGGACCAAGCCCATCAGCCCTGGGAGCAGGCATCTAGACATTTAGTAAAACCTCAGCAGCCCCGGCTAGGGGCTATCTGGGTTCAGTCCTGGCGCCTTGGGCGCCAGGCTCATAGTAGGAATCAGTCCTGGCGCCTAAGGCGCCAGGCTCATAGTCATTACTTACCTCAGGCAAACCATGCTGCAAATGACTCCAATCCAACATGAAGCCTGAAAGGGACTATTTTTCTACAGTGACTATTTTTTACTCGGGTGTGGTTCTAGGGACTTCTTACCTGGGACTACTTTTGAGGCTATTTAAACCACGCCCGACCAGCAACACATGCTTCGCGTTATTCTGCATCCAGCAGCGTAACACTCACCGTGCCTGCAGCCTGCATCCAGTCTTCTGCCACGCCCGCCTCGAATCCGGAGCTCCTAAAACAAAGAGGAAAGAAAGGGACAAGGTTAGAAAACAAACTTATTTCTATTCCACACCTGATTCTGGATCCATCTGGTCTCCGGACCTGTAAAGAACATCATTTCTGCACGCGCCGAACCTCCAGCTGCAGCGCCGCGCCGCGCCATACTCACCAGTCTTCACAACATCCTTCGGGTCGGTGCTGCCTGCATCATTTCTTCGCCGAACTTCGGCACCTAGGAGACAAAAGAAAACCACAAGGTGAGCCGAGAGAACCAACAAATATAATTCTTACCACCATAGACTTACCTGATTTACCACTGGAGGCATCCTTTTGTGACTCTCCATATCTTCACGTGCCGCATTTGTAAAGAGACAAAACAACACGTTTTCCTAGTGCAACATTTACCGGACAGCGCCGGGTAATACAGAATCTTACCTGAGCGCCACCAGCTCCCACAAGAGCATCTTTTCACGAGCCAGCTGCAAGACAAGAAAGGAAGGGGGGGAACAAGAGTGAACATCGGACATATTGAACTCTATGAACTTAATACTTACTGGTTCTCACCAGCAACCTCATAGTCAATACTCTCTGCAACTCTCCCGAGCCTTCAAACCAGTGAAGTAACTGGAATCGACGCGCCCCTGCAAATCCACGCAGGATGGAGAGCTCATCTTTCAAGAATATAAGGTGAAATTGCTGTGAGGGCATTTCGGAGGTGATTAGTTGGGGAGGACTGTGGGGGTGCCATCACTTGAATCCACAAGTGGCTAAATCCATCTCTCCACTTGCAGGAGAATATTTCTACGGGTTAAGCAGACAAGATTAGGAGGGCAGATCCAGTCAGTCATCGCTGCACTACGCATCATGTGGGTGGAGACCGCAGCTGTCCGGGTCCGACCGACGCCCCTGTGGGAGCCAGGTGAGCGTAACAGAGGGTTGGGAAAATAAAATATGTCTCTTGGCTGCTGTCTTGCAGCCGATTTTCTCAACACAATGTCCAATTAAAGTTCCTTCCACTCAAGTAGGCTTTTTTACTTGTTGGTACACTTTTTATTGAGGGAAGTGGTTCCCTTTCCCAGAACTACTTGGACAAGGAAGAGTCGAGTTTGCTACCAGAACAGGTATTTTTCACTAACTGGAATAATTATTTAAATATAGGCTGTTAGCATCTTCACCAAACCTGGTTTATCAGCCCCCAAGTTAGGTCTCCCAACCAGTTCGCTAGTTGGCGTCAACTTTTCACAATCACGTTCCCTGCGTCTACAGGGCCGGTACTGCCATTGCAGTAACCTTGCTTGGTGTCACCCTTCACCCTCTGTTCTCGTCGGGTTTCACCGAGCCGACTATCACGGTACTTAGTGAGTACAGATACTATTTCACATGGACATTTCGGCCACTTCATTTTTTCATTACTTCCTCGACTTATCTTCCATTGTTGTCACGATGCCCGCTCCCGGGGAGCTGGCTCAGGCCCTGCGTCCCCGAAAGCGGACATCAAGTCCCCGGGGAAGGTCCCAGCAACCCCTTATAGGGGCCCTTTGGACAGCGTCCTGGCGCCTATGGCGCCAGGCTCATAGAAAACGTCAGTCCTGGCGCCATAGGCGCCAGGCTCATTATGAAAGTGTTTGGGTGCACTTACCAGTGTTTGGGTGCACTTACCTGATGCAGACCATGCTGCAGAACCCCGGCCTCCTTGAGGCCTGAAAGGAACTACTTTACCTGTGGGACTCATTTACCACCCGGGCGTGGTCGGGGAAGGATACATACCTGATTGGAGGAAGGACACATTCTAGGAACTTCTTCCAAGGCTATTGAAACCACACCCGATCAGCCACACGTGCTTCGCGTTGTTCTAGCAGCTGGACGCTCACCGTGTCTGCTCCTGCATCTTGACTTCTGCCACACCTGCCAGCATCCTGAATCACCTGCAAAGGAAGGGAACAAGAGAACAGAAGAAGAAAAAGGCTTCACCTGCTAAATCTGCATCCCAGAGACATTTCGCCGACAATCCTGAAAAGGAAGACATTTATTTTTAAAAGCACATCGCATCGATCGCTGCAGGGCCGCATTCTACTCACCTTTACAGGGCGCCTCCATGTTCAGCAGCGACCATCCGGATTCGCAGTCGCGCCCCCGCGCCTAGGGAGAAAAAGACAAGAACAAAGGTGAGAGAAAGAAGGGAAAAGGGAAGCTAAAACTCCATGTCAAGACTTACCTGTTGGGTCATTCCCTTTTCATTTCGGGTCTGCGCCGCATCCAGGCATTTTCGGACCCCGGCCCCTAAGGGGAAAAAGACATCAGCGTTAATGAGTGAATGAAAAGACATTACCAAAACACTCATTAAAGACTTACCTGATTTCCACAAGGATTTCACCGCTCACCTCGGGTCGGTGCCTGTTCCCCGGCATTCCGTACCCCGGCACCTATGGGGAAAAAGACATTAGCATTAGAACATTAATGCATGGACACAAGGGGAACCGCTTATAGAAAAACTTACCTGGAAGCCAAGCAAGTTTGGTTCTCACCCATCCGAAAATCCAGTGACGTAACTGGATACCAACGCGCCCCTGCATCAGAAGCAGGATGGAGAGCTCGTCCTTCCAGACCCTAAGGTGAGACGCTACGGGGAAGCACAGAAGGGTTTTGAGGAGGGTGAGAGGGGTAAGTGGGAGGCCGATTGCATTACCCCGCAGAAAGTTAACCCCCTATTCTCACCTACAGAAGGATACTTCTGCGAGTCAGACAAGCCAGATCTGGGGCCCGGTCCAGTCCGTCTTCCGAACCCTGCGCTTCACCTTAGACGAGGTCACAGCAGCGCGAACCAGGCCAGCGCCCCCGTGGGAGTCAGGTGAGCATTACAATTGTCTACTTTTAGTACTTTCCCAATTCCTCAAGCCACTTCTCTTCAGTTTCTCTACAGCACTTCTTTGCTTCAAACCATTGCTACTACAGCTACCGGTACCACTACCACAAGAACATCCACCTACTTTTATTTTACTGAGGAAACTGTTTTCAAACACAAAGGAAGGACTAACATGTTGGTTACAGTTCTATACCACACCCTGTGGCCTCCTCGTCCCAGTACAAAGCGCATTAATTACTAGTTTAACTTTACCCAAGTAACGTGATTGGTGTAAGTTACAGGTATTAACCTTGGAGAAATTAGACAAATCCTTTTGGTTAGTTGGATTTTTAAAGGTCTGAGGCAGAGTTCCCTTGTTGGTTAGCAGGGACGGAACCACTGGGTTCGTCACAGGAGGCACTCCAGTTGCTGGTATCCATTCAATAATCTGAGGTTCAATAATGGGTTTTTATGATCGGGAGGCCGGCAGAGCCGAAATGCCTCATTCTAATTTTCTCATCAGCCAAAAGGCACAGCTCCTACAAGCCCATCTGGCCAGTTTAATTATTGAACCTCAGATCTTCAGATTATCGAATTGATAGAGGCAACCGCAGTGCCTTCTTACCAGTCCCACTCTGGATTAAACAAACTGGCAATCCATTTAACCCACCCAATCATGGGGAGTCCGCAAATATCATAGCCTTGAGAAAGACTCGGAAGGGGTGAAAGATGTTTCGGCAGACCATGTCAAATAGTTAATTAAATCAATTTGACACAACTTTGGGAACTACGATTACTTTATTGTACTCTTCAGCGCAAGATATCCAGGTTGTAATCCTAGCCAGTCAATACATGAGGTGTGGGCAACACCTCCCTCTCCCTTGATCTTGCTGAAGACTTAACTCATTTAAAACTTTGACGCAAGATACAAGGCCAACAAGGTTGAGAGAACAGAATAGCCCAGCGAAATCTTGTGTGTAGGGATTAAACTGCGTAAGGTGGTCTGAAATTAAAGGTTAGGGGGCTAGTTGGGGATAAACTATGGGTTGATAGTAGTGAAGACTTCTATTGTGGAGTTATAGAAAACAAGACTGGAAGTCTAATGGCTCATTCTAGTGCTAGGTTCCATTTTAATACAAGAGATGGGAAGACAGAATGCAATACCCAGTGCTTATTGCATGAGGTCGCGAAAAAGGATGTAAGAGATGTGCTGGTGTGAGGTTCATAGTGACTGTTTTGACAGTCAAAGTTTTGACTGGTGAAAATTCCGACAAAAAAGTTTCAACTTTTTTTTATTTTTATGAGGGGTCCCCCCCAAACCGCTGTTTTTTTTAAACACCCATTTAACTATACCAAATTAAAATAAACCCTTTACTATTTAAAAAATAAACAATTTGAAACTTTTGTTTTCGGCACTTTTGTGTCAGAACTTTTACCTGTCGAAACAATTTTTTTGAAACTTTGACGGGTCACGCTGATGTGACAAACCCAAAGGGGTTCTATCCCAGTTGCCTCATTTTACCGCGAGTGTTGCCCCTGTTCACCGTGGAAGGTCATTTTCAATCTAGGACCATGATGGACATCTGTTTTGTAGATGTCCGAATGATTACGCTACTGGCTATGTGTTCGTTTGTCAGATGGCATTTGGCTATTGGCTGAGATCAGTCCCATAAGCTTGCATTTGGTATGGTTTTTGAGGGAGAAGTTCAAATGCAACAGATGCAGTCTACCAGTTTTGGCCGATTTTCTGAAGATTACCAGGTCTTCCACTGTGTGGTATGGGGACACACGTATTGCTTGTCTGTGTAGATGTGCTGCCACAGACTAGGAACTTCCCATCTTGTTATGTGGGGGTAGTAGGCCAATAGGAACATTATTGGTCCCCCCGCCCCCACACAACCAGGTGGCTTAGGGGGAGACTTAAATATCAGATCCCAGTTCTAGTCAATCACAGGGAGGACGGTTGGATTCAGGTAGCCACCAGACAACTACTTGATCTGGTCAAACCGCAAGGAGATTCTCTGGCTAAGCTATCATTCTGGGGGTTGGAACTTCCTCTTGAAAGGTTTAATAAGGTTTTTAGCCCTGCCACCATTTTCAATCTCCATTTGTTTGTTGGCTGCCTGTGCTCAGGTTGCTTGTTTTTCTGGTGACTATCTTCCGGTACTGATGAGTTTTGTTCCCTACTGGTTTTGGAGAGGATTTCTATGTCCCTGTGATACTTTGCAGTCCCTTTTCAATGTCAATTTCCAGTTGCTTCACCATTTCCCTGGGGTTGGTAGATCGAGTGTTGGGTGACCATCTCCGTTTGGCAGAAAAGAATCCCACTCCTTACATTTCAGCTCTGGCACCCCATTTCCCCCGATACTGGTTTTCTTGTTTGTGCGCAGGTGCATTCTGGGGGTTGAGGTTCTGAAAAAGAGAACTCTGGCCAGAAGAGGGGCTGACAAGCATTGGTGAAGGGACAGTGGTATCATCAGTCATACACAAAAGGACACTCATGGGAGTACAGACTTGACCCCCCCCCCCAACTCTATCATCCCACTTCTGTGAGGGATGCCCACCTCCCCCCACCCCACTGAACAGGGTCATGACTAACCCCCGTCACATCTGACGGAGGATTTTCTCCTGTTGTTCTTCACAGCCTTGGTGGCACTGTTCATTACATAATTTCTAGTTTTACAGTATAAATCAACCTTTGCTCTGTGGGGATTTCTAGACATGTGAGGGCATGAGCTGTTCCACAGATGGGGGAAGTGTGGGAGGTCACCATGTTGGCAGTCACCATTTGGTGAGAGCGTGCCCTTCAAGTGACCTTCCAGTTCACTTCTTTGACATTTATGCCAATTTGAATGGCACGGTCCTTGTGTGCACTGCTGTGGGTATTGATTGGCAGGTAGAACTGGGGAGAGAAAGCGCTGTTAAGAGCCTGGTGATGACTGGACATAATACCCTCCAATAGAAGATCCTCCAGCCCTTTTTTGCAATGGTCTAGTGAAAATTGCTACTAAAGCCCTTTCTTGTTTTCTCTTTTGAATCCCTCAAACATGTCTACCCATGAAGGTTTTCACTATAGAATAGCATATTTAAGATGTTAATCTGTGTTTGAGGCTGAAAGTCAGCCCCTTTGAACTAATAATATCATTTTAGCACAAACCCTGTGATTACTGATCCCTCCGACATCTCCATTGCACCTATACTTCTCTTTATAATGGTAATGGATGCAATTTGACAGTCCAATTTGAATATCCTGTTCCGTAGCTTCATCTAGTATCTTTATGAATGCTTGTATCTTGTCCAATGTGGACTATGCCTTACTAGTAATTCTATAGCATTTAAATGCATTATGTGAGGGGTCAGAAATAAGAGACGGACACAAAGTTGTAATGTTTTCAACATTAGATATTTTATTGAAATTAGTTTGGATGAAGGCCTTTTTGTTCCTATCCAAAATAGAAATTCCCTGCATATGAACTCAAAACTAAGGATCAGTTTGTCTCGTCCAAATTAAATTAACTGTCCTTGTGTCCACAACTTATCTGACCCACACACTAAATAAAGAAAGGAGTGCAAAGCAAAAGGTTTCCGTTTCAACTTTAATAAAGAGTACACAACTCAAAAGATGCAAGTTCAACAAAACAATCCTGGTGCCAACTGCGAGAGAGAAGGCAGAAAAGGAGATGAAGTTTCATGATGGGGTCCTAAAATAAGAGTCTTTAAAGCCAGACGAAAAGAGGTGACACTGTGTATTCCGTAGGGAGAAAGGAAGTGTTCCAGAGTCGGGCCACCACTACCAAAAAGGCAGAGCCCCCGGCCCTAGAATGATGCAAACGATGGACCTGGATAAGAGAGGCTGAGCGAAGGGGGCACGATGGGAAGGAGGGGCAAAACTTGGCCTGAAAATACTCTGGTTCAGTGCCATAAAAGGCATGGTGGACAACGCATAATGCCTTAAATTCAACACATTTCGCAACCGGGAGCCAGCATAACTTAGCCAAGATAAGAGGGACGGGGGGGGGCGAGGTGGGGGGATGGGTGCGGGGCATGAAGCGGTGCCCCGGAGCCTACTCTGGCTGCCGTATTCTGGAGAATATTCTAGCTGCCTTATATCCAGGGGTTGGTTCCCTTCCGCAGAACTGCTTCAGGTAGAAAGCTATACATGTTCCATTCAAGTGGTGGCTCTTTAAGAATAGTAGGAAAGTCTCCTTCATCTAATCATTTCTAAAAGATGGTGAAAATTGTTCTTTTAGAAAAATGTTTCAAGGAATGCAAAGTATGTCTCTTCCCAATTAATGGTGATTTTAAGGATGGCAAAGTGTCTCTTTTATACAACAGCGTTTTATGAATGGTCTTCCTGGTATACTCTCCTGCCAAGGACCCTTTCATACAGCCCCTTTCTTTCAAAACTACTTTAAATGGATCACCTGGTTTACTCTCCTGCCAAGAATCCCCCCCCCTGGGATTAGTAGATCTCCTGGTGTACTCACTCTCCTTCCAGGTATCTCTCCGCCAAAGGCTCATCACCGGATTTGTTTCTTTCACCAAGTTTTCTTCACAATCTCTCTTGTATATTTCAGTTCTCTTCCGCTCAAAATATAACCCAGTTGTATCTCTTCACGGATTATACTTTGCTTGTTCGAAACATCACTTGCTTCAACTTTCCCCATATAGGCATCCCTTCTATGGAGACTGGCTCAGGTTTAGTCTTTCTGCTTTGTTCAAACAGTATTCATTATAATCTCTTAAATGTCGCTGTGCCAGCTGGTACACCCCAGAGCTCCCATCATCACTGGGGCAACACAGTGGTGTTCTCGAGCCCGTGGCACTCTGCTGAGGCGAAGTGCTTCCTCAGTCGAAATGTTTCCTGCAGTGTCAACATGCTTACAGATTCTCTGCCGGGTCCGCATTCACTTGCCGGTGAAGCTGGGAGTTTCCAGTACAACCATTCTCCTCTGCACAGCGTTGCTGCTGCCACTGGTACCGGCGCTGGTACCGGCGCAGCTTCCCAAAGGTGCCTGCCATGCTTCCTTGGGTCTCCCGCCACACCATCAAAAATTGACACACAGCAGCCTGAACACTTCGGTCTTCTGCTGCCTGGTTCCTTCCTGTGTGTCTGCCTTCACTCGTGGGTCTGCTTTCCACTTCACCTCGGCTCCTCTGCTCTCCCTTCCACGACTCTCTCTCCTTCAACTCTCTCACTTTGGTCTGCATGTCCTTTTTAAATATCCTGCACAACTGATATGCTCATTGGGACTACTAGACCGCACATTCAGTTCAATGTACCTTTTGTTCCACATTAACTCTTGACTCCGCTTCTTCATCCCAATACTATAAGTATTATGGGAATTGTAGTCCATATAATTTAGAAGTTCTTGAAAACTGTTTGGGCTTGAATACTGGTTAAAAATGAAATCCATCAAAGCCAGGAGGTTTTAAACAAGCATTAGATATAACGTTATTTTGTTCAACACTCTTATTTAAAGAAAACCTATCAGAGGCAAAGGATGTTCAAATAGGGTGTTTTTACAGAAAAGGCTCTTTGGGTCCCCACCCTGAAAAATTACTTGCAGAGGGACATGCCATCATAAATTTAGGGATCATAGGGTCTTCTTCATTATTAAGAGGAGAATACTGTGTATCTACGGATGGAGCCATCACATCTCCCGACAGCCATCTCCTCCCATGTGATCCACCCTCATTATTATACCCCCAGAGATAGGATCAGGTAGCGTCTTGCCTTCCCCTGGCCGCATGGGAGATGGTTTTAGGCTGGGGATCAGAGATGTCTCTACAGGATTCATCACAATAAGTTGCTTGCAATTAAATCAGCCATCTTCTTACTCAAGTGCATGAATGTCGGCTTTCCCTATCAGTAGGCATATCCAATGTGGACAGAGGAGTGCTACATCTTTTTGCCATGATTCCCATAATAGTGACAGCCTTCGATGCCGTAGTGTTGGATAAAAATAGGATCCTGTGGCACATGGCTACACTTTCTCAATCCGGAATTTTGCATATCCAGCATTTGTTTTTTCACTTGTTCCATGGCTGGGGTGGAATGTGAGCTAGGCTTTGGGTTAATCAAAAGTTGAGAAAATCATGGTCTTTGTTATCCTGTTTATTAATGTTAAATCATGTCACAGCTCTACATTACTGCAATGTTTTTGGTCTGATTGGTGTTTTTTGAGTAGAATACTGGGATATTAGGTCTGTACCTTGTCAAGCAACTGCTAATCATCCACAACTGGTAATCAAATTCTGACTGCCAGTTCTCACGGTTTATATGGTTTACTTATGGACAGGTGATTTTTCTCAACCAATTATAGCTTTGTTATTTTACCTATATATTATTACAATACATTGTAGATGGTGAAGGACTTCTGTGTGTAAGCTTGCTGTGGTGGCAGTGTATTTGTGCTTCAATTGTCTGTCTAATGGTGTGTGACAGTTACTCAATTAAGTTACAGATTTTCTTTCCCAGCGCTGTTTCAGTAACAGACATTGGGGTGATCTATCAGGAGAAGAAAAAAAAACATACTTGGACAGGCACATGAGGGCAATGAATCGATAAGCAAACACCCCTCGTCACAAGCAGGTAGCAATTCTTAATATCATATTTCTACATGTCAACAAAAAGATTCTGTTTTGCAGAGAATACGCAGGAGAGGCTGCATGCTGTCAAGGAGCATATAAGTGCATGTACGCCTTCACCTCACCATTGGGTTGAAGAAGCCAGGTGAGGTGCAGAATAATTGTGAGGAGTGCTGCAACTGTTGCTGGAGACGGGAATGGGTGAGAGGACTACAGGGTGGCAAACTGCCCTGGAGATGGGCTTGAGAGAGGGAGAGGAATGCAGGTGGAAAAAGGAGTATGGCAAAGTAATGCGGTCCCTAGCAAAAAAATAAAAGTGTGAGGGGTGGAATGGGGCATTCTGAAAGGTGGTGTTCAGCTTGAAGCTGGTGGAGAGTGGGGCGAAAAAGCAGTCAGTATGAAGTGTTTGGGGTAATCCCCCCACCCTCCCCAAATGAAAAGAATAACAAGTTACTTACCAACTGTAACGTTCTTTCGACTGGATGTTCCTCCCACGTATTCCTCATCTTGTGATAATTCGTTAACTCCAGCTTCGCTGCTTCGGAAAAAAATGTTCTCGGCAGAGGGTGCTGTGCTCGAGGTCGTGGCGTCGATTGTCCCTCGACGGACTCCGTACTCTGTCGACATCACCAATGGTATAAATTGCTCGAGCCGCGCCCGTTGCTTCAGTTCTGTTTTTTCGATTAAACATAGGAGGAACACCCAGGCGTGCCCCATGACAAATACATTCTTCGTGAGAGGAAAGTGTAAGAAAATGTAAACTGTACTGTGGGGTAGGATGGGAGGGTCGATGAGGAATACGTGGGAGGAACATCCAGTCGAAAGAACGTTACAGTTGGTAAGTAACTTGTTCTTCGAATGGATTGGGTCCTCCCACGTATTCCTCATCTTGTGATAGGCTCCCATAGCAGTAGCAATTTTGGAGCGGGAGTACTAATTTCAGTTTTCGTGGACAGAATGCAGAACTGCCTTGGCAAATAAACCCTCATTAGAGGAGGCAGAATCCAAACAGTAATGTTTAACAAAAGTATGCATTGTTTTCCAGGTTGTAGCTGCACAAATATCTGCTGCCGGGACTTCCCTCTTTGGAGCCGCAGAAGTAGCCATTCCCCTTGTAGAATGGGCACAAAGCCCATTTGGTGGTTCTTTTTCCGCTAATCTGTAGCATTCAACTATGGCTAATATGATCCAGCGGGAAACGGTCTGTTTTGTTACAGATAAGCCTAATTTATGACCAATTTATGGCGCGCTTTGGCGAAAAGGGCTTTGGTGCTAAGGGCTGCTGTCTGTGGCTGCTGGAGGCGCTGTTCCACTTGGCTATATTTACACGTGTGTTACTTCCCGGCTGGAACCACGGAAGAAATTTCAGGGAAACTTTCTAAGTCCCCAACTCCTCCTCCTTTACCCACAATACAATATATTGTATGGACACGCGCTTTTGCGCGCGCGCTTTGGCGAAAAGGGCTTTGGTGCTAAGGGCTGCTGTCTGTGGCTGCTGGAGGCGCTGTTCCACTTGGCTGTATTTACACGTGTGTTACTTCCCGGCTGGAACCACGGTACGGATTTTGAAAGACAAGAACTTTCCATTGTTTGGATTGTGAAAGCTGTGAGGCAACTTCAACTTTCGTCTCCTTTGTTTCAGGAAGAAATTTCAGGGAAACTTTCTAAGTCCCCAACTCCTCCTCCTTTACCCACAATACAATATATTGTATGGACACGCGCTTTTACGCGCGCGCTTTGGCGAAAAGGGCTTTGGTGCTAAGGGCTGCTGTCTGTGGCTGTCCGTGGCTGGTTGGGGTTGGAGGGTGCACCAAAAAGAAATCTGTGGTTATTGGAGCGCTCTGTGAAGCTCGAAAAGTACTGTTTGCTGTGCGCGCTCAGTACGTTTTTATTAATTATTTATTTAATAAATCATTACAGTTATTTTATTCTGAAGAGGGAAAGAAGAGGGGGAAGGTGATAGGCTGGAATTTAAAGGGAATTGGAGAGGAAGAAAGGAAGAACTAAAAATAAAAAGAAAAAGAAAATATACACTAATGGCCTCAGGCATTTATACCCTGAAGTCAGGCATGCCGGACCATCATCCAGCTAATGTAGAAAAAACAAGAATGACACCATAATTTCTGAAAACCAAATTAGGAGGTTTAGAGAGAAAGAAAGCACGATCCACTTCCTTAACCTCTGATATACGGCAGTTCTGCACGATTGATCCATCAAATTGTGATTTGAGGGACCAACCTTCATCAGTGCCGCAAAACTCTGCGTCATACGGTATTATTCAGAACCCACTCAGTGAACCAAATAATTGTTCCCCACAAACTGACCCTACACAAGTTCAATCGACAATAGGTCAAATCACAGTAGTAGCCCAAATGAACTCGGGAACAACTTCCTTACTAAATCAGGATTTACAACACTCAATGTTTATTGTTACTAGTACCCAAGAAGCGCTGCCGACAGAAATTCCTGACATGTCGACAGTAGTGCTGGGTAAAGAGACCTCAGATCTGACTCTTCTCGCTGCATGCAGTAACAACGAGCCGTCCACCCTTCAACAAACAATTCTAACTGAATCCACTGCATCTCTGGCACAACCTATAGCACTTTGCACAGTCCTCGCTCAACAAAAATTGCGAGCTGCCCACGAGGCAATGATCGCAACAGGTGAAATAGAGGAGGACATGATTAGTTTTATTGGTTCCTCGAATATCACCTGTACTGATTTGAGTGAGGTTTTGTATATATGTTCCAACACAGGTGATTTAAGCCAGTTGGATCAGGACAAAACAGTTATTACTCAAAAGAGAATGTCTTCGCCTAACGTGACGGTAAGTCATGCGGAATCCGTAGTGGGTGAATTGAGAACTTCGATTAATGAACTATCTAAGTCTCCAGCCATGTTCGATAAATCTCAAGGTGATCCATCTAACAATTCCGCATCCTTCATTGCTCCGACTCCAAGAGGCTCAAGATTTGACGTACGGCCCTCAGATAATAATAATTTTTTTATCAACGGGCTGAGATCTGGTCGTCCCTCCTTTCCAGAAGCCCCGGCGCTCAATAATACACTGAGCGCCATGAACACTGCCCTGCTAACAATAGCAAGGCTGTATGAGGTCTTGGAGAGTAAGATGAATGTGCAGACCCAAATACTACAACAATTGCTTAATAAGGAATCAAATAGTTTGGATCTAGCACAGATGAGAGGAAGAGACTCAAATTTGAATGCTCTGAACTCAAAATCACCAGCAGCTTGTAGCACTGCCTCGCAAACAGAACAACTCAATACCTGTCGAAGATCGACACAATGTGAACAAGAGCTGCTGAAAATCCCAAGATCAGAAGGGTCATCAGTTATCTTAAATAATGCTGTGGCTAGCCCAAAACCAACTCCAAAACCGGAACTTGGTACTTTAAAGGAGACATCTCCAGTAGTGATCTGTTTGGACATGTCTCAGGAAGTGGGCACCAAGGGAAATTCCAAAAATCCAACCTTAATACGAACTACAAGAAATGCCGGTGAGACGGGGGGGCCGCCTCAGGAGCCCCCAGTAGATGAGTCTCAGCTTGACAGAGATCCATCTATTGGCCAGCTCCCATTTAGCAATGTGATTAACCCATTTTCCTTGATGGGCAAGACAGTTCCTAACTTGCAGGGAAAAAGGAAAAAAATAGGTATGTTAAATAAACGAAAAATCACGAAGCCTCCTCCTTCAAAGAAGGTGTGTGTTAAGTTAATTGCTCCCCCAACGGCTAAGTCTTCGACTCCTACAGTAACTCAATCGAATCAGCCCATGGTCACATCAATTGTGGCTGCAGCAAAACAACCATTGGCCCTAGCTGTTCCACATCTGGGTCAATCTTTTGTTAAATTGTTTCCATCTCCCACAGTACAACCATCGTCCATGGTTGTAACTCAACCAACCTCGGCTGTAACTCTACAGAACTCTACGATGACATGCCCCCAAGAACACGAACCCTTGACTAAACTAGTGGCGCTAATGTCAGACACAACTCCTCAAAACTATATAAAAGTTCGGAATGATGACATTATTCAGTCTATTCTTTCTCCTGAAGAAATACGCCAAGAGATTGCTAGAATAGTAGCTCTACACGTTGCGCAAATTACAACATCCTCTGTTATAAATGCTCAGGCCTCTACTCATTCCAAATTGCCTGTTGATATAAATTTGCCGTGGGCTGCTCAATCCCAAAACAATTTTACATCTTGTCCTACGCTAGAAGAGATGCAACGTGATGGTAGAAAAGTTCCTTCACAGCAGATAGCGGTGTTGGCGGTACCTTCAAACTTGACCCAACAAGACATTTCCATTCAAACCAGGAATCCGAAAGGACAAGATACCGTGGTGGGGCAAACTCCCGATCGGCAGGAACTGCGGGAAGAAATTAAAGCTGCCCTAGTACAGTATCTGCACCACTCTTCAGATCCCCTGGGTCACACCTTACTGTCTCAGCAGTCATTGAACAAGATGCCAGATGTATCACAGCTGTTAAAAGGTCCGATGACTGAACGAAATGAGTCAACATTCACAAGGCCTTCCTCTCAAACCTTTAAAACATCCGATGCCTCGGAATTTTTAGGATTTAATAAACATGTGCCTGAATTTGAGACTTCACGAAAAAAGGACTATAGTAAGCAAAACCCTACTCATAGCGTATACGCCCACTGCCATCGATTGATAGTATCATGCCGCCCTCAACCATTTCCTGAATATGATCTAAATCGCAAGAGTATTCTAAACATCTGTGCCGAGGTGTCCTCTTTACAGGATTTATCGAGCACAGACATTGACCTGGTGGAATGTATTTCTCATAATGATCTATCCAGGGTTAGAATATTCATGCGATCGGGAATTACCCTATATGCCATTTGGCAAGCTAGATCAGAATTTTACGCCTTGGGCTTTCTCATTTCACAAGATTTGGCTCAAACATTGCCATCCGAAGTAACCTCATTATCAGAGAATTACTCCAACACCCTGGAAATTCCACAGGCAAATGCTAATGCTAATGCGATCACAAGCAGGGGCGTGAATTCTCAAAGGCGAAACTCATAACAATCCAGGTCTGATAAAGACATTTCGTTGATATCGTGGAACACACGTGGACATAGGCATTTTCTAAATACATCCAACAGAGAACTGAATGCCTACGATATTGTTGTCTTGCAGGAGACCTGGCTTGTTGAGGAACCCATTTGGGACACACACTACATTTCTATGGTTCCTGCAATAAAAAACATGTTTGGTCGACCTATGGCGGGTCTTTTGATCGCCATAAGGAAATCTTTACATTTGCGCATCACTTCCTGCAAAACCTCCTCCCCTTATATCCAAGTTGTAAAATTATCAAGGTCAACTGGCACAACTGTGATAATCAATGTATATTGGGGAAAACAACATCTATCAGCAGATCTATTCTTTGCACATATCGCTGATATACTTGACACATTAACCATGGATATAACCATTAAATATATACTTCTTCTAGGTGATTTAAACTTGCACCTCCTTCCATCTAAGCCCGGGAATCATTTATCCCATGAGTCCCAGTGGATACACCTAATGGAAGAGAGGAACCTCATGATGCTTAATGGCATCATAGATGGAGACATACCCCCCAAGGCAACATGGCATAGAGAGCTATTGCGAGCACACTTAGATTATATATATGCCAACCATGCCCTCATGGATGCTTCAACATCTCTGGAGATATGCGAAAATGACATCAGTGATCATAATCAACTGCGTCTAACCTGGAAGTGGGCTCAATGGTTTGATCTTCCAGAACTAAAAACTAAAAAAAATATGCAACTTGCTGAGATTAGTCAAGCTGGGAACCGTGTTCGATGGTCGGATCATAAACTCATGTTATTTGGTAAAGCCCTGGAAAGTGAGTTTGGGCCATATCATAATAACGAAGGAGGATGTTACATCCATTCTATGCAAATGTTTAGCACCAGGGGGAACGGTGGACGCTGTCATATTATCAAGCATCTCCATGCGTTTGATTTGGAGCTTAAAACAAAGAAGGCCCAATTACGCAAAGATATCCGACATTTATCACTCGACCCGACACCCACTAATGTCAATTTGATAAAAAATTTAAAACAAATGTATAAGAACTGGTGCAGGTCAAGGAGATCATTGCGATACCAGAGAGACGGAGAAAAAATGTTGTCTCAATGCCTTACTAAAACTACCGCTGGCATATGGTCTCTCCTTAATGAGGCGGTCGGTACGCTGCAAAGCGCCTTCCAAATTAACCCAATCCCTGAAAAAATCTGGAATGACTATTATGCTGACCTCTACCGCTCTCCCTTTTTGCGAATTGAAATTGATTGGACCCTCATAAGAGCGAACTCTAAACTCCATTTTGATACAGATGACATCATACATTGTATCTCTAAACTTAGTAGATCTCGCGCAGCCAGGCCAGATGGCATTAGCAATTCAATGATGAAGCAAAATCCAATAAGATGGGCGACAATATTAAACCACATCTTCCAACATACACTTCAAACTGGTAAAATCCCTGATTCGTGGAAAAAATCTATAATAGTTCCTGTCTATAAGAAAGGCGCGAGGGGCGATCCTAGGTCATACCGACCTATCGCCCTGTTAGACTGCCCTGGTAAGATCTTTGCGCGCATCGTGTTAGTAGCATTCAACGCTTGGTTAACAGCAAACTCCTTTAGGGATGTGTTCCAAAAACGCTTTGTAGCCGGCCTTGGTACTTCTATAAACCTAATTACGTTGAATTCTCTGATAAACGCGCACAAGCAAAGGAAGCAGCCCATTTTTGTTGCCTTTATAGATTTCCGCACGGCATTTGATGGTGTTCCTCGTGAACTATTGTTCAAAAAACTCCTGGAAAAGGGCTGTCCATGGCCCATCCTGCGATGGATAATTCAGCTTCACTCCAAAACAACCATTCAGGTTCGACTTCGCAGGGATGGACTCCTATCCGGCTACATTCAAACAGACCGGGGTTTAAAACAGGGCTGTATCTTGGCCTCGGCTGTTTTTAATTTTTTCATCTCGGACATAGGTATCGTATTTAAAGATATAAGAACTGATGCCCCTCGCCTTAAGGGAACGCCCATAAACTATCTGCTTTATGCGGATGATATGGTTCTTATGTCTAAGACCCCCCCAGGGACTCAAAAGTATGTTGAAAGCTCTTGAGGGCTATGCTCATTCCAACTGCATAGCCATCAATACTTCCAAAACACAAATCATTCAATTTGGGAACCCTAAACAAAGATGCAGAACCTACTCATGGATATTACAGAACAGCTCCTTAAGCATTGTTTCAACGTATACCTATCTAGGTGTTTTAATAACTAACCACCCGACTGATTTACCTTTTGAGGAAGCTAAGAGAGCAAAACTTCACAATGCAATTTCCCAAGCAAGAATTATCAGGGCAAAATTTTGTAAATTTTCGATATTTCCAATCATAACTTATTATAAACAGAAAACATCACCTATATTATTATATGGGACAGAAACCAAACACTGGCGACCATATACCTATTGGGCTAAGATGGAAGGAGCTTTTTGGAGAAAAATGTTGCATCTACCTAGTTCGGAACCACTACCTCTAATTCGCTATGAATTGGGATTAATATCACTTCATGCCAGATATAAGTGGCTCTGCTGCTCCTTGTATCGCAAACTTGTAATGGGTAACTTGGAAAATGGCCTAACTCGAATTATGGCCGACTATGCTGCACAAGAAACCCATGACGTATTTATAAGAGTTTGGAGACAAAGAGTGTTGAAATTGCTTGATGATGCTAACATAACCATCCAATTGCTAATTGATAACCCCTGCAAGGCCAAAGAAAGCATGTGGCGATATGATTGGATTCTCACTATTGCCCAGTGTGCACAATATAAAAAATTTCAGGAGAACCCATTTGAGCCAAAAAGATTTGGCCAAACTGCTCGGTACTTATTGATCTCCCCAAGTCCTCAGCACCGCCAGGCATTAATGCGCTTTAGACTAGGATTGTGCTCTACAGCTGACCTTCTTTATAAGCGCAAAATTCTATCAAAGGAAGAAAACAAATGTAGGTTTTGTCATCATATGTTGGAGACTGTGCGCCATTTATTGGTTGATTGTGACCATTGGACAGAATTAAGAGCTAAACTGTTCAAACCGTTCTTTGAAGGGCATATCAATGTAACCTATGACCAACTATGGTCTACACTGTTTCACACGAACAAGAAAGCGATACAGTATGCGATTGTTAATTTTTTTAAAATTATGAAGATTTGAATATGTTGGGAAAAAATTTGTTTTAGAAATGGAAAAAAAAGGAAAAGATTGAATTATATACATTATGTTTCTTTTCTGAAAGCTCTGACTGCTCACAGGGGTTTTAATTCAACTTTTAATTTAACTTTTAATAGAAATTTATTCTGTTTGTAATGTAGATTTAAATGCATTGTTGAAAGGTTGGAAAAATTTATTTTTCTTTGCCAAAACAACAACCAATAATAATAAAAAATAATAAAAATGACCAGTATAACCCACGAATAGTTGGTCATCTTGTCTCAATTTAGCCATCCTTGAGATGTAAAAACTAAGAGCCCTCTTGGGAATCTAGTCTGTGTAATCTCTCCTCTTCCTTGCCCAGATGAGGAGGAGGATAAAAAGTTGGTAGTACTATTTTATGTGACAAATGGAAGTCTGAGACTACTTTTGGTAAGAACGAAGGTTTAACTTTAAAGACTACCTTAGCCTTATAAACAATTGTATATGGTGGTTTGCATGAGAGCGCCTGAAGTTCACTAACCCTGCGGGCTGATGATAGGGCCACAAGAAGGACAGTTTTTAGAGTTAAAAGCCTCAATGGACATGAATGCAGAGGCTCAAAGGGTATGCAAGTCAAGAATTTTAGTACTAAATTTAAATCCCAAGTTGGTACATGAAAAGGTACTGGAGGGTATAGATTAGTAAACCCTTTTAATAATTGAATGATTAACGGTATTTTGAAATATGAAACCTCTTCCGAGGAGCGCTTGAAAATGGACAGCTCAGCAAGGTATCCTTTGATTGTTCCTATCTGGAGCCCCAGATTAGCTAGATGTAATAGAAAAGAAAGCACCATTGGGGTGCCACACTGAAAAGGGTCCACATCCTTGTCTTTGCACCAGTTACTAAACCTGTTCCAGCAACATCGGTACAAAGATTTTGTTGCTGGTCTTCTGGCCGAAAGCAAGATTTCCATTACGTCATCCGGAAGATCCCAATCCTTGTATCTCAACCTCTCAGAAACCATGCGTGAAGGTTGAGTGTCTTGACCTCTGGATGGAGAACCCGACCTTCCTCTTGCGAGAGCAGATCCTCTCTTTGTGGAAGACGTATTGGAGGGTAGATGGACATGTCCAGAAGGTCCGGGTACCACGTCCTCCTGGCCCAATCCGGGGAAATTAGGATCATGGTTTTCCTGAACTTTCTCAACCTCCTGATTACTTGAGGAATCATGGGGACTGGCGGAAATGCGTACAGCAGTGGAAACTTCCACTCCACTACGAATGCGTCTCCCAGAGCTCCTCTTTGAGGAAATTCCCTTGAGCAGTACTGATCGCACTTCCGGTTGATCGCAGTGGCGAACAGATCAACTTGAGGGGTTCCCCAAATGGCAAAGATCTCCAGAAGGACTTCCTGAGCTATCTCCCACTCGTGAGACACTGTGCTCTGCCAGCTCAGAGCGTCTGCCACCGTGTTCTTCTCTCCGGCTAGGTGAATTGCCGATAGAGAGATTCCTTCTCGTATTGCCCAAAACCATAGCTGCATTGTCTCTCTGCACAGTGGTATTGACCCTACTCCTCCTCTCTTGTTGAGGTAGTACATGGCCCCCGTGTTGTCCATCATTATCAGGACATTCTTTCCCTGTACAGAGGGCAGAAAGGCCTTCAGAGCTAGTCTGATTGCCCTCAGCTCCAAAAGGTTGATGTGTAGTTTGGACTCCGATGGAGACCAACGACCGCCGATTGTCAGATCGTTGGTGTGTGCTCCCCACCCCATGAGTGAGGCGTCCGTCACTACTGTTTATCTCCGGCCATGGTTGGCAAAAAGACTCTCCCTTGAGAATGTTGTTGTTGCAAGCCCACCATAGAAGATCCTGAGCAACTGCGCTCGGGACTTGCAGAAGATCCGACATATTCCCTGAGAACTGGGACCACTGAGTTCTGAGTGCCCATTGACGGGATCTCATTCTCAACCTGGCCTCTGGTACTAGGAAAATGCAGGATGCCATGAGGCCGAGCAACCTGAGAAAATCGAAGGCCGGTAGATGTTGGGCATTCTGGAATCTTGTTACCATCTGCTGGATGTGTAGAGCTCTCACCTCGGGAGGTGAGGCTTTTCCCGAGGAAGTGTCCAAGACTGCTCCGATAAACTGGAGCTTCTGGGATGGTATCATGTGGGACTTCTTGAAATTGAGGGAGAAGCCCAATTTGTGGAGGAAGTGGCATGTGATCGAAAGATGTTCCTGAGCTTGTTCTGGAGAACTTGCTCTGATCAACCAATCGTCCAGGTAGGGGTAGATGTAAATGCCCCCTCTCCTGAGACTTGCTGCCCAACCGCCAACAGTTTGGTGAAAACCCTCGGGCGGAGGTCAACCCGAATGGCAGAACTCGAAATTGATAATGAGAGTTGCCAATTGCGTACCTCAGGTACTTTCTGAGCTTTGGATGAATTGGCACATGAAAGTAAGCATCCTGAAGGTCCAATGATACCAACCAATCTTGGAGTTGGAGAGCCTGAAGGATCTAAGAAAGAATCACCATCTTGAACTTGTCCTTCCTGAAGAACTTGTTCAGGTTTCTCAAGTCCAAGATGGGTCTCAGTCCTCTGTCCTTTTTTGGGATGAGAAAATATGGGAAGTACCAACCCCTGTTCCTCTCCGCTACAGGTACCAGTTCTATGGCACCTTTCTCTAGCAGGGTTAAAATTTCCTGCAACAGGAGCGGGTCCGGAATTTTGGCAGAGTTGGCTCCCGGTGGATGATTCTGAGGCCTTTTTAGAAAAGGAAGACAGTAACCTTGGGCTACTGTTTCCAGTGCCCAAGCATCTGAGGTAATGCCCCTCCATTCCTTCAGATGTTGAGAGATCCGGCCTCCCACTGGTGTTTTGTGTAACAAGGTCTCAGAGGGATTTGGAGGCGGCTGCAAGAGTGGCTGAGGGTACAGATGCCACTCCTGAGGCTGATTTTGCACCTCTTCCTCGTGCTCCACGAGGGAAGTTTCTTTTGCTCCTTTGAGAAGCCTGTCCTCTTCCTCTACCTCTACCAAAAGAGGAGTAGTATTGAAAAGAACGACCCCTCCAGGAAGATGAGCAAGAATAGGGTTTTAGAGGCTGGCGGAAAGAGGCGCTAAGTGATTTAGCTACCGCTTTCGAGGTCTGAAGTTTTTCTAGGCTTTCATCAGCCTTTCTGCCAAAGAGCCTCGAGCCATCAAAGGGCATGTTGAGGAGTCTAGCTTGCACGTCTGGTGCAAACCCCGACTTCCTCAACCACGCAAATCTGCGTAGCACAACGCTTGCAGCCATGGATCTGCTGATACTATCAGCAGTATCCAGTCCAGACTGGAGACATTCCCCCATTGCCTCCTTCCCGTCTTTGACTATATTCAGGAAGCCTTCCCTTTCCTCGCCTTCTGGAATATGATCAGCCGCTGCCGAAATACAGTCCCACAGGGTATGGGTAAACCTGGCTAGGGTACAGGTGACATTTGCCGACTTAAGTGCCATACTGCCTGACGTGAAAACTTTACGTGCCCAGGCATCAACTTTTTTTATCCTCTCTATCTGGAGGGATAGTTGGATAAGCAGTTCGTTTTGAAGAGGATGCTGCCTGAATGACTAAACTCTCTGGAGTCGGATGTTTATTCAAATATTCAGGATCCTTTCCACCTGGCCTATATTTTTTTGGAAAAGTGCTATCTGCAGCAGCAATACTCTCTGGTGCCTCCCAGTTTTTCTCCACAGTCCTTTGAAGGGCCTTGTGGAAAGGGAGAACAGGATCTTTCTGAGGTCCCTTGATGATTATATCCGTCATGTCATCTAGTTCAAAAATGGGTGAAGTATTACCCCAACCCATATACTCAATTACCCTGGTCATAAGTCCCTTGTACCCAGCATCTGCATGCTCTGCAGGATCAGGTCTGGCGAACTCTAATTCTGGGGATGTGTCGATTCCACTGGCAGAATGTAGAGTATCACTCAGGTCTCTCATTCTAGATTCCTGATCAATAAGTTCCTCAGGAACTTGTCTTGTACCATTAGAAACTCCAAAAGGAGTAACTTCGTCCTCTTCTGAAGCAGCTTCTTCATAAATTGCTGACATAGACTTGAAAAAGTCTGATCTGGGCAATGGAGTGAATCTCCTTTCTTCCTCTACTGTCTGCGTCGAAGGAATTGATAAATCCTAAAGACTTCGAAGATGACTTCGATACTGGCGTCGAGGATGTTTTTGGTTTTGGAGTCGAAATTATCGACGCCGAGGGCATCGACGAACTCGTCGAAGTCTTCGACGACTTGTGTTTTTTGCATGGCACTGGAGAAGTGCTCGACTCTCGAAGAGTCTTCGATGGTTTTACTTTGACTAGAGTTCTTTTAGATTCCTCAACGCTACCGGTCTTTGCCATGGTAGTCTTGGACTTCCCTTTGTCGTCCAATGGAGCGACTTTAGGGTTATGGCTTTTTCGAGGGTCTTTCGAGGGGGTCGGGCCGCGTTCTCGAAAACCTCCATCATCTTTTGCGGAATTCTTCCCACTTACTGGGAGAATCCGATTTAGTCGGCCATCGAATTTCTTCGGTCGACTCTGAAGATGATGATGATGAGGGAGATCTATGTATCCTCTTCATTTTTTTAGATGATGACTAAGAGTGTCTCGATCTACTCCTAGATCGAGATCTCTTTGAGTGCCTATGGCGATCCGATTCCTTCGAATCAGTTGCTTTCTTATGTCTTTTTGACATAGCCTTCTTAGAGGCTTCCCTCCCCAACAACAGTTTACCTCTCCTCTCACGAAGATCTTTCTCGGTCATGGATTGACAGGACCCGCAGTCGTCGGTTCGGTGACTGGAACCGAGACACCAAAGACAAATCCGGTGGGGATCGGTGATCGACATTTTAGATTCACAATCTACACACTTCTTGAACCCCGTTTTAGGTGTCGAAGGAGTTGAAGATGACATTTTCTTCACAGAAAATAGAAGCACGCCATTCTCGATAGCGAAGCGATCGGAAAAACGGAACTGAAGCAACGGGCGCGGCTCGAGCTATTTATACCATTGGTGACGTCGACAGAGTACGGAGTCCGTCGAGGGACAATCAACGCCACGACCTCAAGCACAGCGCCCTCTGCCAAGAATTTTTTTTTCCGAAGCAGCGAAGCTGGAGATTACGAATTATCACAAGATGAGGAATACGTGGGAGGACACAATCCATTCGAAAGAATGTTTTTAGTTTCCAATTTGCTAAACCTCTTGAAGCAGATAACCAGTAGGTGCCGGCAAGTGGGGTATTTACTATGTTGAATATGAGAACCTGTGGGCTTCGAGGAGTAAACATTAACTTCTATAAAGACATCCATCCATCAGTGTTGGTTCTGTACCACCTGTCCATAATGTGACCCCCTGAAGCGTTCTGATAATCCAGCAGATGCTATCCCTCCATTGGGAAAAGCTCTTCTGTGCCCTTCGTATCTTTAAGAACTAAAGATTGGTCATCATCGGCCCTTCGCTTTCCCATAGCAAGTCTCTCATTGTGATATTCACATTGTCAGTGCTACCTGTACTCTGAGCGTGTCTGAAGTGCACTCCTTTTTTAGTAATCTTGGTCTTCTTAAGAGTCTTTTTCCTCTAAATAGTGGATTGTTGCCCAACCCTACGTGTGTGCCTTTAGTATCTGTGGCAAGCTCCTCTGTGGTATGGCCTAGCTCAGTATTGCAGCTTTTATTAACGTTTCTGGCGTGCATTTTGCTGTAGTAGGGTCTGCTTGTTTCATGACCCTTCAGTGCCATCCTTAAGCCAGATACAGGTGTCTTATGGGCACTAATTTCAGAGCCATATGGAACAAGTTACTTACCTGTAACTATTGTTCTCCAGCATGGGTCTGGCATGGATTCACATGCAAACCCTCCCGCCGTCCCCTCTGCGGCTCTTCTTGGTCATACTCAACTTTACGTGCTTACCAAATTTGAAGATGGTTGCCAGTGGAGGGGTTTAGGGAGAGGACTGTCATTGGATGGGGGCAGTATGACCCAGAGGACAGTGATCGGTTTAAAGGAGAAATACAGTTTGTAAGTGAAAGTGAAACTGGTTTTTCTTTTACTGAGTATTTGCAGCCTGACTACGGGGAATATTTATGAGTATTCAAATCCATGCCAGCATGGTGTCTGGTATGGATTCACATGCTCATGAATAACGAATACATAGCAGTACAACATGACACAACCAGGGGAGTTGGCAAGGCACGATAGAAGCAATCAACTCTTACCTCTGGAACAGAAACACCTCAAGCAAACAGGTTGCATAGCACTGCTTGGCTGACTCTGGCCTCCTCCCTAAAATTCCTGTTGATGCAGTAGAACTTCGTCAAGGTGCACATGGACCTCTACCTAGCCGCCCTGCAGATTTACAGCAGGGGCACACCAGAAGGGAATGCCACTGTCGCATCGATCGCTCTGGTGGAGTGTGCTCTCGGGCGTCCGGGCAGTGGTCGGTACGCCAACCGATGACAGTGCGTGATGCAGCCGGAGAACCACCTTGAGATGGAAGCCTTGGACAAGGCCTTCCCAATGTTCACAGGACCAAAGTTCACGAACAGTTGTGAAGTCTTGCGAAAACCTTTCAAGGCACAAGCAACATCCAGCAAGTGCAAGGCCCTTTCAGCCGGTGATGAAGGTTTCGGGGAAAAAACAGGTAACACCAAAGGCTTGTTGAGATGGAATTCCAACAGAACCTTCGGCATGAAAGAAGGGTGCGTCCACAGCACCACCCTCGATTTGTGTAAAGTCAGGTATGGTTGCTTGAATAATAGGGCATGGATCTCACACCCAATCTCCTGGCAGAGGTGATGGCCACAAGGAAAGCCGTTTTCCGCGAGAGGAACCTGATGCATCGGCTCGAAGATGGTCCCCCTATGAGCGTTGTCAGAACCATGTTCTGTTCCCACACTGGGGAAGGAGCATTCACTGGCGGGAAAGATCAAAAAAGTCCTTTGAGGAACTCCTTGATGAGTCGGTGAGACCACAGCGAAGATCTTCCCGGAGACCTGGTATAGCGGGAGATAGCCACCAGATGCACCTTGATAGAAGCATGTGCCAGGCCAGCCTTGGCCAAGCAGAGCAAGTATGGAAGAATCTGCAGGGCCGTGACCCTCAGCAGGGCAATCTTCTGCAACCGGCACCACGTAGCGAAACGCTTCCACTTGTAACCGTAGCACTTCAAAGTCAACGACGCCCTGGCGTTGGCGAGGATCTCTCTGCAGTCCGCAGGCAACACGTATCCACCAAACCCTAGGGTTGCAGGAGCCAAGCCAATAGGTTCAGCAATCCTGGGTTATGACCCAGGATTCCGCCTCCTTCTCTGGTGAGCAAATCCGGAACTACCAGCAGCTTGCCCGGAGGCGACGCCAACAGGCTGAGAAGGTCCGGGGACCAAATCTGCCTCGGCCACGCCGGTGCGAGGAGTATCATCCTGCATTGCCACTGTCCAATTGTGTTGATGACTCGTAGCAAGAGTGGCAACAGAGGAAACGTGTACAGAAACAGACCTTCTCATGGGAAGGAGAACACGTCCCCCAGGCTCCTCTGTTGGTAGAATCTTCTGGCACTTGAAGTTCGCCGCCGTCCCAAACAGATCGATTTGGGGCCTGCCCGTTTGGGGAGTCTCAATGCACTGTTTCTCTGGCATCTAGTACTGGCTCAAACGCCATTTCAGCCTCCAGTCCGTCCAACTTCTCGAACTGTGCTCACTGCTCAGAGGCTTGTATTTCGCTTTTAATATGTTTCTGTCTTTTCCATAAACATCTGATATGCTTGCCTTCTGCTTTACTCGTGGTTGGAAGGAAAACAGCAGTTTGAGACCTTATGCGGTCTGTGCATGGGGTCAGATACTAAAAACCAAATGTAGATTATTCTCGTATACTCTGTCCTTGGTGCAATCACTAAAAACAGACCCGATTACTACATGGATGTTATCTTGCTTGCTCTACCCTCTAGGCTCAGTGTCCAATACCAATGGTGAAAACTTCTGGGGAGGGTCGACCAGGAACAGGTGTGTAGCAGGTACATTTCCTACATGGAACCCATTACAAATATTTGCTGCTGATAGTAAACTAAATTTAGTAATAATGTTTTAACACTCCAAGCCAACCACCAGATGACTATGCATAGCAAATGAATAGAACCGCAGGTTCACAAGTCAAAAATAAAAAATCTAATCTCCCTCTACACACACAGGGCCCCCCTCAGGAGAAAGCGATAAGGTAAAAACAAGATCTACAAAAGTTCGGAATTCACATTAATGTACTAAAAAATGCTTCAATAAAGACCATCACACTTCAAATTAAGCCTCAACTCACTGTACAGCAGGACTTACCAACATTCCTTTAAACTGTGGCATGAATGTAAACCACCTTCAGCCAAACATTTACCTCTAATCTCACTCCTCTTCCTTTTGATCAGCTCGCCATAGACCAATGAGCCCATCCACACAGTAAAGAGGAGAAAATAATTTATATAGTGATTCTGCTGGTTCCCATGACAGCTCCAAGAAAAGGAAAAGCCACAGAAAGGAATTCAGCATCGGTAGCAACTGAAACACGCCCAACTCATAGTGCTGGCTCTAAAGAGCAACATAGCATATAGTCCCATGTAATAGTTCAGTTCTAAAATAATTAGAAAATCAAATCAAAATATAGTAAAGACAAACAGCACAAAAAATACATTGGAAAAAAAGGAATTCATAGGCAAGACGCTTCTCAAACAGTTACATAAATAGTGCTCTACAATGGTCACAATAGAGAAAGGTTAGCTTGGCAACATGAGTTATCATACGGTTAAATGCAAATGCTTACCGGAAACAGTTGAGTTCTTTTCTGAAAAAGGAAAAAGAAACAGAGTGAAATAATGGCTACAGCGAAACAACTGCCGACATCAGGCACATCAACTGCCCTTCCCAACACAGTCAAGGTAAATGGTCATATTTCTCATGAGTGCTTAATCCAACTACAGACCAAAAGACAAAAGGAAACTAATCACAAATCCATCGTTTTAAAAGAAAATTATGATAAGAAAAAGTCTAATTCTGTCTTTTCCTCCTAACTCATTGAAGATCATGAGGCAACAGTACATGCAAGGGAATATTTGCAAGAATGTTTAACAAGGAACTGCAAGACAAGTGCACTTGTATTGTAATTGTCATTTATATAGAGACTTACCATTATTATAGTCTCAATGCACTGGTTGGGGGGTGGGATGAACGCCCTTGGGGCGTGAAGTCCAGAGTGTTGGAGGGCACGAGTAGGATTAGAATGCATGTGTGCATTTGGCCAAATAATGCTTAGCAAGGCTGGCCAGGCTCAGGTAGAAAGCTTGCAGGATCCTCCACCCTGGTCTCCTGCACGTCCCTTTACCTCAAGTGTTATCTATTTTCTAGCCATTTTATAGACCCAAGAAAGTTCTACTCTGTTCATCTGCCAAACGGGACATAAAGAACTACCATTACAAGTATAGCTGGCATGTACTTCGAAGACCTCTTCCACACCCGCAAGAACACTGAAGTATTGCAGGGTTGGTACTTGTTAGGTGCATATATTCCTTAGGTGACCGAGATTAAGAGTTCTTACCACAGGGGTACTTCAGGATCTGTACAGGTGAGCCAGAGGTTAGAATCAAAGGAAACCATGAGCAATATGGATCAGGTTCTGGCTGGCCGTGCAGGACATTGGTCCAGATACTGCCCTGTCCCATTTGGTTTCTGCATCTGCAGAAACTGGGTACCACTGAAGGAGGGTTGGGACAAGAAGAGCAAACAATAAGAATCTGGTTGCAACAGAGGGGGCAGGAAACAGATTGTGTAGTCGTTTAAGATAGGACCTGGCTTCAGAGCACATGCAACTAAAGGTTGGGTATCTTTGGCAGTTTCTAAGCGCGGGCTGAGAAGGCACCAGCCCTTGCAAGGTGACAGGTCAACAGTGGGTGCTCCTGTGCTCCAGTTGTCCTACAGCGGCTCAAGTGGTGAAGCAGAGCAAGGACAGCTGTGGTGCCACTGGTGATGTAGCTGTGCCGAAAAGAGCTGCTGGCATGGAATTTGGGTAAAACTGCCCAGTTGACTGCTGGTGCAAGTCTGGTACCGTGAAGTGCAGACTGTTCCCAGCAGAAGACGACTCTAGAGTCCTGATGTTGGTTTCTTTTGTAGCTTCGTCCTTAAGTTGAGACCCTAACTACAGGCCACCAGTGCTTCTGCCTCAATATATTTTATCTCTGCAAAGAATGTGGTGGGTGTGGGAAATAGCAGCAGATGGAGTGTAAGGAACAAGTTACTTACCTGTAACTGTTGTTCTCCAGCATGGGTTTGGCATGGATTCACATGCTCATGAATATTCCCCGCCATCAGGCCGGGAATCCTCGGTAAAAGAAAAAACTTTCACTTTCACTTACAAACTGTCTTTCTCCTACAAACCAATCACTGATCTCTAGGTCATTCTGGCTCCAGCCAATGACTGCCCTCTCCCTAAACCCCTCCTCTGGCAGCAATCTTCAGATTTGGTAGCATGTAAAGTGGCAGTATGTCCATGAAGAGCCGCAGGAGGGAGGGTTCGCATTTGAATCCATGCCAGACACATGCTGCAGAACAACTGTTTCAACTAAGTAACTTGTTCATTCTCCAGCATGGGGTCTGGCATGGGTTCACATTCTCATGAATGTAGAATACATAGCAGTACATACATACACAACCACGAGTGGTGGCAAGGCTCAACAGAATCAATTACTCTTACCTTCTCACCAGGCTCCCCTTCAAGCGAACAGGTTGCGTAGCACTGCTTGGCAGACCCTGGACTCCTCTCTGGAATCCTTGTCGACACAGTAGAATCTCGTGAAGGTGTGCGCAGACCTCCACGTAGCTGCCCTGCAGATGTCCAGCAGGGGCACACCAGACATGAACGCAGTCGTCGCAGAGATCACTCTGGTGGAGTAGGCTCTCGGACGGCTAGGCAGCGTTCGGTTTGCCAACCGGTGACAGTGAGTGATATAGCCGGAGAGCCACCTGGAAATGGAAGCCTTGGACAAAGCTTTCCCCATGGTTCAAAGGACCAAAGTTCACGAAAAGTTGTGACGTCTTCAGGAAACTCTGTGTGTGCCACATGGAACTTCAGCGCTCAAGCCACATTCAGCGAATGAAAAGTCCTTTCAGCCGCCGACAAAGGCATCAGAAAAAACACAGGTAACACTAAAGGTTTGTTGAGATGGAATTCCGACAGGATCTTGGATATGAAGGAGGGGTGCAGCCGCAGCACTGCCCTCGTCTCCGGGAAAGTCAAATAAGGTCACTTGCAGGACAGGGTCTGCATCTCTCCCACCCCCCTGACAGAGGTGGTGAGCATAAGAAACGCTGTCTTCCACTAAAGGAATTTGAGAAGAGCTTGATGCACATGATGTAAATGAGCCTGTACCACGTTGAAAACTTTTCTCAGTTGATTTACTGTTCAGCTTTGATCCCCCTCTGCCGGGCTCATTTCCACTTTAACACAAAGTTCGTTTTTCAAATATACACAATTTTATTAGGATGTCCACATATCCAATTTCTCGGGGGACTCATGGTTCGCCCCGGATCCCCCTCTGCCGGGCTCAGATTTGTTCTAACAAAATCTTGAATCGGTCTCCCTCTGCCAGGCTCAGACCAACTTATCTACTTACTTTGCCATTGACTTTCTTTACTGCATCAACATCGTAGACTTTCGATTGCGCGCTGGATTTTGCTTGACCCGTATCAGGACCACTTTGATTCACAAACCTTTGCCACTCTTTCACTTTTGTCAACTCTCAGCTTGACACCTTAAAGAAACCTTCGATTGAGCATGCACGCGGTGCTGGACCACTTCCGTCAAAGATATCATATATTTTGGCTTCAAAGTTCAATCATTCATCCGCAGTTCAACTTTACTCACGTTGGTTATCACAGGCATTTCATACAATGTTCTCAGATCCAGCGCTCGCCATACAATGTTGCCACTTGCAACCTTGGCTTCAACACAGATCGGTCTTGTGTCGGTCTCCCCAACTCACCCGCTGTGTTGATTTCACAGATGCGGCTTTTTTGTTGGAGCCAAGCAAAGTACCACAGCAGCTGGTGATTCTCCCCACCTTGTTTATCGAGGAGGGAGAGCCCTGGGTACCTCTGATACACAATACAGAATTCTTCAACTGGGTTTCCTGGTCTTAAGTTTTCTATTCTCGAGGTTTCATGAAAGAAACGGTTCCTTGTCGAAAAGTTCAGAGGAACTTCCCTCCTTGCAATCCTTCTGTTTCGCCGTCTTGCTCCTCTTGTTAAACTGCCATCTTGGAACTGCTGTTTCCTCGTATGCTTTGCCTCTCTCAGATTGTGCTTTCATGCTCCACCTTTTATCCGTGTGGGGAAGTGTAATGTACGTCAGGTGTGTGTGAAGAGTCAGTAATTTGCTGACCTTGCCTGACCATTGTTTTGGGACACGTCAGGTATACGGCTCGGGTGTAAGTCCTTTTTTCTCTCATAGCGGGCTGTCTGTGAGAACGTTTTTGTGTTGTTTGGGGGAAAGGGGTTGAGTTCCTAAGTATCCTAACTGGTAGGATGGGGTAAAGGTGTTACGGGGCAATGGGATACTGTGTCTTGCCATCCGGTGTACCACGCCCACAAGATCCCTCACACAGCTGATCCTCCCTCACTGGTCCACCCCCAGGAAATGGATCCAAAAGCAGTAGCTGTGTCCTGGCCACCTAGATGACAGATACCGGGGACTAGCGGGTGAGACACCTTCTGGTTTCTCACAGTGGCTGGCCTGAATGTATTTCCTTTCTTTCTCGTACGCAAGCCGAGAGTCTGTCCTCTCTGCTCTTTGCGCATTGGAGCAGATTGAATCCTGCCAAAATCATGTCAATTACCCACTCTCCCCTTACGGAGGACTAGCGGACGGGTGCGGCGGAGGCACCTTCTCTGCGCCAAGGTCTTGCTCAAGTCTGGCCCATCTGCACCATTCCGTGGTGCAGACGAAAAATGGGTGATTGCTGTTTCTCCCTCTGCTAATCAGTACTCTAGGGAAGACTTGCTGTTGACTGCTCTGCCGGGTAAGGTATCCCCCCTGGCTGGACTGCTCATGCTGTGATTGACACCGTCCCTTTTACGTGGCCTATGGTTAGATGTCTATTTTAATGCCCGCTCATGGTTTACCTGTCACAAACATTTGCACAACCATTCTGAGGACCTGGTCTGCATCGCAGAGACGTGGCTTAATGACTCCTCTCGGCCCTCATTTGGTTCACGCACTCCCCCCCACCCCCAGGCTTAAATATTCTTTGACTGGGCAGAGATACCTTGCACTCTGGCGGGGTTCTCGCAATGATTCATCGCCCTTCATTTTCAAGTGCGCCGATTTCTTTTACACATGCTATCAACGTGGAGGCTTTTCTAGTCCGTGTTGCAATTTCTTCTTCTTGCACTATTTATGTGCTTTTAGTTTACCACCCTGCTTGGTATGACTACGTTTGTTATGGCTTTTTTGGATTCCGTGACCGATCTGAAAATGCGCCATGGGAATTTAATTCCCTGGGGACTTTAGTTTGCACCCCAATGATCCCACTGACCTACAGGCTGATCGCCGGATCTCCTATTTGTCTGATCTCAACCCCTCCCAGCAGGTGATGGGTTCCCCAACATGATCATGGTAATACTCTGGATCTAATATTCACCCCTCCAGATTTGATAACCCTATTCCCATTTTTACCTGTCATTTGGTCTAATCATGTGGTCATTCCTTTTACAGTTAATACTAGACCTATGCCCACTGTGCCTGGTCTTCCTTGTCCCGCTTCTCGTCGCTGGCTTGATGTCTCTAGCTCTGACACCTCTCCTAATTCTACTAATATTATTGATACTCTCGCTTCTTGCGCTTTGGTTGATCTTGCTTTTCTTTCTACTGTCTTGACTTCTACTAAATCTGAAAAACTCAGTAGTCGCCTTTCTAACCCTTGGTTCTCCCCTGAGTGTGCTAGTCTACAGCTTCTTCGTAGCCACGCAGAGCATAAATGGTGCATTTCTTACTGTCCTCTCGCCCACTTTGCTCTGCTTATGGCCTTGGCTTCCTACCAAACAGCCATTGTTTTTTTAGTTGTTTTTTTTTAAACCTTTAAGTTGCACAAGTGGATACCATAAAGCATTACTACAGCAGTTCCATGTTCACATAGGTAGTGTTATATAAAAAGTTTACAGGCATGTTGTAATGAGCCTTTTCACTGTTTCATTGTCACTATTGTCCGCATCAGCTCTATTGCTCAGGTATTGACGGAATCCTTCCCATAGATTTCTTGGTCTGCTGGTGCAGGAAGTAAGCTAGAGTAGACTTCTTCTTGGTCATTTGCCCACACCATATCATTTACCCATTCCTCTGTCATAGGGAGTGTCTCCTTCTTGCACCTCATTAATATGGCACGCTTAGCCACTAGCAGATCAATGTTAATAAGCTTGCGTTTTGCCGCATTCATTTTGAGTTCATAGCCCAAAATACACAGATTGTTCCCAGTTCACAGGCTGCTCCACCACATCCTCAAGCACCTGACAAACCCCACTCCAGTATTCAGAGAGATTCACACATGGCCACAACATATGTTTCAGATCGGCGTCCTCACTCCCGCACTTAGGGCATTTCCCTGTAGCTGTTGTGTACATTCTCCTAAGCGAGCTGGGGTGAGGTGCACTCAGTTTAGTATTTTAAAGTGGATCAGCCTGAACCTGGAGTTAAGCGACACCTGCTTTGTGAGGCTGTACTGCAGTGACCAATGAGAATTTGTGAGCGTGGCCCAGAGGTTCTCCCCTCACATCAAGTGTCTGCGTTATTCTCGTTTCAAGCACCATCTTATATAATGTTGAGGCGGTTTTTTGATTGTCCCAGAGAAGGCTATGTAATTGAGACATGGATGTGACTCCAGCTCTTGCAGGATTCCCTCGAACGTTGCCACTATTGCAGATCTGAGTCTAAGATATTGTAGCTTTTGAAGTAGGGTATCACCTATGTGGAGTTTAGTATCCTCCCAGGGTCTAAAGAGACCATCATGATACAGTTCTCCAAACTGTACGATGCCCACCTCCCGCCAGTGTGTGGATAACAGTGTCTGTCGGCAGGGCCAGATAGTGCGCATCCCAGATCGGCATTTGGGAGCTATACAACACAATAATTTGGGGCTGTTGGGTTAGTCTCGCCCATGCTTGCTGCGTGGCCAGATTCGGGTCTAGATGGTTGTAGGTTCCCTTCTTCCCAGCAGCTATCTCATACAATAATGTGGCCCTGGTCTTACCCTGTGTTTCTAAATCAACATAAGAGGTTTGCGGTGCATCCGCTATCCAGTTCATAACATAGTATGCTTGGGGGGACAGGTAATACACCTCAATCTGCTGCCATCAGTCCCGCCCGCCACCCCACTCATAAGGGTGCGTGAGGCTTCGCCAGCTGGCCCTCACACCGCCCCTCCACACGAAGGCGGAGCAGGCGTCGTTTATTTTCTCAAAGAAGGGTCTGCCAGGCCAGAGCGCCACTGTACTGAAGAGGTAAAACAGTATGATCATTTTGACTAGTGCTAGCTGACACATAAGAGAAATGGGTAGAGGGTTCCATAGATCGAGCTTAGCGCACATTGCCATGGCTAGTGCGTCATTGTTGAGGGTACGGACCAAACTGGTGGAGTGCGCCATCTCCACCCCCAAATATCAGACCTGTTGGGGAGTCAAGCGCAGCCTGCATAGGTCGCCTGATGGCATCATGTAGTCTGTGAGTGGGAACATTTCAGACCTGTTTATACTCAGTCGGAGACCGGAGAACCTCCCGAACTCCTGGACTGCTTCTAATACTCTGCAGAGATATCTCTCAGGGTTTCTCACGTACAACATATCATCATCGGCATACAGCGTAATCAGTTCTGTACGCCGAGCTATGGGGATACCCGCCCTGGCGTGTCACGTCCTCATAAAATCAGCTAAGGGTTCAATTACAAGTGCAAACAACAAAGGAGAGAGAGGGCATCCCTGCCTGTTTCCCCACGCCAACTTCAGCACTGCAGACAGAGTCCCATTCAGCAACACCCTAGTATAGGGTTGTGTGTACAGGAGACGCACCCACTTGATGAAATAGGGGCCAAATCCATAATTGTGTAGTACTCTGAACATGAACGGCCAGTACACAGTGTCAAAAGCCTTCTGCATGTCCAGGGATATGGCAACCCCCTTATAATCTTTGGGGATTCCGGCTAGGACATTATAGAATCTACGCATGTTGGATGCCATCGACCTCCCCAACACAAATCCCGATAGGTCCTTGTGTACCATGTAGGGCATCACCGGGTTGAGTCGAGAAGAAAGTATCTTGCCAAAGATTTTCGCATCTGTGTTGATGAGTGATAGCGGTCGGTAAGAACCACAATCCTCAGGTGGCTTCCCAGGTTTCAACAAGAGTTAGGACTGCTTCCCGCATGGACTCCGTCAGACTGCCAGAGTCTAGGGCCTCGGTCCACACTGCCATGAGGCGGGGCACAAGTGTCTCAGTGAATTCCTTACAGAATTTCGGCTCCTAACCAGTCGGATCCGGGGCCCTTACCACCGGGAAGGTCCTTTGTCACCGCTTTTATTTCACCAAGCGTTATCGGGGTCTCTAGAGCTTCACGTGTGTCTTCAGACAACAGCAGTGTGGGTATTGCGGCAAGGTAGTCATCAATCTCCTTGTCAGTGGCCTCACTCTGGGGGGAGTATAGGTCAATGAGTAAGTCTTAAAAGACACCACTAATCTCATTCACTTTCGTGACCCTTACCCCATCCCGCTTAGTGATACATGGGATGGTTATGCTACCTCTTTCCGTGCGTACCAGAAGTTTGCCTGCCCTTTCCTGTTCCCCTATCTAATTGCTGCCATTGGTCTGTCGAAGTAGCGGAGTTCTCCATCTGCAGCTTCACAAAAGCTTTCTAGTTGTGTTTTAATTCACGCAGTGACCTGGGGGGATGGGTTAGCCAAATATGCTGCCTGTAGTTGGGCCATGGATTACTCTCGTCTCTTGAGCTCTCGCCTAAAGTCCTGCAATACCCTGAATTCAGTGGACATGGCTATGCCCCGCAATATGGACCTTTAATGTTTGCCAGAGAGTGGCTTGCTTAGCAACTGAGCCTTTGTTACTTTCAAAGAAGTCTGAAATATGCTGCGCTCTTTTGGTCTGGAAGACTGGATCAAGAAGCGATGTGGGTTTGAAGCGCCATTGCGCTTTTCAGGGCTCGCTATCAGGGATGTTTATGGCGATTGATATAGGAGAATGATCTGACAATGTTCTAGGAAGAATCCGGGTTTCGTCTACCCAGCTCAAGGCCATGCTGGATATTAGCCATTGGTCTATGCGGGAGTGCATGTCATGTATGGAGGAGTAGAAGGTAAAGGACCTTGGCGCTCCGTGCAGAGCTCGCCAGGCATCCCTCAGGTCCAAGTCGGCAATATGTATATGGATCGCGCGGGCTGCATTTGTCAGGGATCTGGGAGTGGTTGATGTGCGGTCCAAGTCAGTATTGAGTATGGTGTTAAGATCTCCCCCACAGATTATTTGTGCAGTTGGGTACCTAGCGCATTTCTGAACCACTTGTTCATAAAATTTGGGGTCGTCAATATTAGGAGTGTAAATATTCATCAGCAATACCTCCGCATTCCCCAGCTTTCCATGCGCCAACACATATCTACCATGTTCATCCATTTCCGTCACATAGTGTGTGAAGGGGAGCAACCTGTGTATGAAGATGACTCCTCTGGCTTTAGTGGAGTAGGAGGTATAGTAGCGGCGTTCGCCCCCAACCAGACGGCAAACTTGCGTGCGTGGTAGTCTTGGAAATGTGTTTCCTGCAAATATAGTATCTGAGCGCCCTGTTGGTTTGCATATGCAGTCACCTTATGCGCTTTCATAGGGAGGCCTAGGCCCCCGACATTCCAACTCAGTAATTTAATTCCAGTGCTTCTAGTTCAGCCATTGCCCTTTACATATCGGCAGCTGTGTATCGCAAGATGGTGCCTGTGTGTACCGTGGTCGTAACTTGTGGTGTCCTGTCTGTGCAATTTGTTTACATTTTCACCCCAATTTCCAACTCCTCCCTCCTCCCCCCGCCCTCATAGTACCCCAAACTTTGACTATGTTATACCCTTTATTAGTTGCCCCCTCCCAACAAAATTAACTAAACTATGCACTCGCATTGGGGACTTCGGTTTCCGTGGCATCTGGGAGTAGCGTCTGTCATCTCACAAGATTAACCTTCGTAGGCTTGCCACCTTACCAGCATATTCCTGCATTAAAAAAACCATTATCTAGCTAATTGCGGGTCAGTTACATGCAGGGAGGAGTGATTCCGGACGAATTCCTCCACAATCTGACGTTTCCCAGACTCGGTGAAAACCTGCCGTCCCCCCGCTTCTCTTAGGGAATCTATATGATTGCGTTTTGCCTGCTGCCTAAGCTTAGCCGCTAACAAATGGTTCGCTTTATTCCCTTTAGAGTAATAAAATTGTTTAGTACGCATTATACCGAGGGCTGCTCGGTCCATGTGGTGGGCTTCAAGTGCTTTCTGTGCCGTACAAACCATTCTAAGTGCACGTCTAGTGGGATTCTCTTTATGCGCTTTCTCTGCTTCGGAAAGCCTTAACTCTAATTGGGCTGGGGTTTGTTTATAGACTCTATTGTGCTCAATTGTTTGGGTTCTAACCTGACCTCTAATGACGGCCTTCGCTGCATCCCACACTACTGCATAGTCTAATTCTCCCATATCATTGTCTGTAAAATATTGATCTATGCAGTTGGCAATGCAAGAACGAGCCCGGGGGGCTAGCAGTATGAGTTTGTTCAGCCGCCAAGTTCGCAGATATCCCCTGAATTTTGCGAATGCCTGGAAGCCCCGATAACTACAGAGGAGGTAGATGGGGCGATCCGTTCCCTCCCGCTGGGTAAGGCCCCGGGGCCAGATGGTTTCACTAATAAGTTCTATAAGACATTCCGAGAAGAACTGAGCCCTCACTTAACAAAATTATTTAACTCAGTATGGAAAGCGGGAGTGGTCACATCATCTATGGCGGAATCAGCTACAACATTGGTGATGAAACCCCGGAGAGATCCTACAGATTGTGCCTCATATAGACCAATCGTATTACTCAATACGGACACAAAATTGTTGGGGAAAATAATAGCGACCCGCTTATGTCCGGTTATCCCACTGCTGATAAATAACGACCAGACAGGCTTTATACACAATCGGTCCACCTACGATAATGTACGCCGTGCCATTAATCTAATTGCCCTCGCTCCGAAGATCCCAGGTAACTTATCCCTACTGTCCCTGGATGCCCACAGAGCATTTGATAGCGTGTCTCAGGGATACCTGGAAATAGTAGTAGAGGGGTTTAGATTCGGGCCGAAGTTTTCCAGATTAATACTCTCCAATTTCCAGATCCCCTCGACCAAGGTAAGGGTCAATAAAAGTTGGACTCCTCCAATTAGGGCGGCCAAGGCTGCCAGACAGGGCTGTCCTTTGTCCCCGCTAATTTTTGCTCTAGCGATGGAGCCTTTTGCTCAGCACGTTCGACTGCACCCGAGTATTTTGGGCTTTGAGGTGTAGGAGCAATCTCATAAAATCGCGCTCTATGCGGATGATATACTCTGCGTCTTGAGAGACACCCCCTGTACCCTCCCCCTCCTCCTAAACCTTTGCCAAGATATCTGGTTTCAAGATAAACCCAGCTAAATCTGTGGGAATACCTCTGTCTGAGAACCCTAATAGGCTCAATGAAATACGAACAATGGCGAGCTTTCTCTGGTCCCTAACAGAGATTCCATACCGAGGGGTAAAGCTAACTCCCACCTATGCAGGTCTTGCAACAATGGGATTCTCAGGAAATTTCATGGTTAGGCCGTCTTAACGCAGTTAAGATGACACTTCTCCCGAAGTTATTATATGTATTCCACTCATTACCAATTACCATCCCTGAATTTAAACTTATAAACCTCCAAAAAGAGATCTATCGGTTTATTTGAAAGAAGAAGCAGCCCCGCATTGCTAGTAAACTCCTGACAAGAGGGAGGGCGATGGGAGGGTTGGGCTTTCCCTCGATACAGCGTTATTATAGAGCTGCACAGGTGGCGATGATGCTTGCTTGGGGTAACTCGCCGGACCCCCCCAAATGGGTAGAGGTCGAGCAGGCAACTGCTCCACTTCCTTTGGCTCATTTTTCTTTCCTCTTAAAGGAGGCACGTAATTATAGAGGCGGGATACTGCCAACCACCTTATCCAGAGCTCCAGAGCTGGGATAAAGCGCGTTCTCAGAGGGGCATCCCATCGGGTCTGGGGCCATTATCCACCATCACTCACAACCCAGCTTTCACTCCGGGCCTTGTACCTTCAGCGTTCCAGATCTGGTGCCGGGACAGACCCCTGCGCCTGGGAGACTTGTACGCTGATCAAGAACCCCTAACCTTTCAGGAATTCAAGGAAAGGTTTGGTCTCCCGGAGACGGAACGCTTTCGATACATACAATTGCGCCATTGGATTACTAATAGAGACATTCGCAGAGCAGCTGGAAGGGCCCCTCTGGGAATTGAATTTAGAATTCTTGAAGGCCAACAGTCCGACAGGATCTCACAGTGTTATAAATTACTAGAAAAAGGCTCAAAAGATGAGAAGCTCCCATTCATGAAAGCCTGGGAGAGGGAGCTGGGCCTGGAGATTCCAGAGGACTCTTGGAGGAAGATCTGGCACTGAACTCAGACTAGTTCTCGCTGTACTCTAGTAAAAGAAAATGCCATAAAAATTTGTTTCAGGTGGTAAAGCAGACTCCACTCCATCAACCCGGAATATCCGGATACATGCTGGCATGGATGCGGTGAACGAGGGGATATGGCTCATATGTGGTGGCATTGTCAGATCATCCAGTCATATTGGCTGGAGGTGAGGTCTAAAAATCAAAGAAATCACAGGTTCCTTGCTCCCCATGGACCCTAGGATATTCCTGCTGGGGGATGCCCCAGAAGATGAGTCCTTCTCTACGTCCGGAAAGCAGGTCTGATTTCACATTTACTAGTGGCTGCTCGCATCACCAGGGCCCGATTTTGGAAAACAATAGAGGGCCCGCAGATAGCCTACTGGTGGATGAAAATATGGGAATTGTTGGGTTTAGAAAAACTTACGGCAATGATAGAAGGAAAACTCTCGAGATTCCAGAAGACCTGGCGCCCTTTCCTAGACTTTGTTGCTGATAAGGAACACATGTTCTTCCAGCCACAACTCCTGAAGCATTTCATGAATTCCTGAGCCAACTATAGATTGTTAGCCCTACACTTATGCACTTTTTGATAGAGAATATGCATCAATGTTAGTCAAGTCTATGAACTTTTGGTACTTGATATTGCTTGATGAATTCATGTCTTTGATCAACTAAAGGAAAGATAACTGACCCAATGACCTTAACCTTTTTTTTTTCCTTTCTTCTCTTCTTCCCTCTCTCCTCCCCCCATCCCTCGCCCTTTCTTTTAGTACCCCCGATTAATTTATAGAAGACATATTGCACTAAAGACTTTGTATCTAACACTGTTATTTAACGCCAAATATGCGAGACATTGTGGAATTGTTGGGGATGTAAAGGATTTTTTCTAGATTTAAAGGAAATTAATTGTTGGTTTAATTGTTTTTAATACCTTTCATGCTGAAAATCAATAAAAAATAATTAAACAAAACAAAAAAAACACATTACGAATACCTTTTGGTGTTACAGGTTACAGAGATCTTTATACAAGGATGCATTTCCCAACCGTCATGTACAATCCACAACCCAACACATACTTAATGTTCTGGCCACAGGCTGCTGCTGACTTAATAGCGTAGCGTTCTCATGGGTTACTCACTGCTACAGTACATTCTGTCCGATCCAGTTGGGCGGCACCGCAGCTGGAGTGCGCCTATATCTTGCCTTTACTCCTTCTCCCCGGAAGGTTGGGCCTCCAGCAGGGGGGTGTCGGACTCCACAAACAAGGCTGCTTCCTCCGGGAACGTAAAGAAATAGGTCTTGTTCTTAAACTGCATCCGTAGTCTCGCTGGGTACAACATAGCTTAAGGGATCTGGCGTTCGCTCAGAATTTTTTTTTACCCTTATTCATGTTCGTCACTCTTGTTGAACCGCTAGTGTGTAGTCCAGGAAGATACATATTACGTTGGAGCCCATCCGGAGCTCGCGCTTCTCTCTGGCTGCCTTCAATACCAAGTCTCTGTGCCAGTAGTTCTTTAAAGAAGCTATAATAGGTTGAGGGAACGCTCCTGGCTTGGGTCTTGCTGAAAGTGTTCTATGTGCGCTTTCGACCACAAACATTGGTGACCATCCTGGGTCTCCCAATGTGTCTTTCAAGAAGATTTCCACTGCTTGTTCCATGGGGCCCTTCAAGGCATCTTCAGGGACTCCCACAATGCGTATGTTTTTTCTCCTTGACCTTGCTTCTAAATATTCACATTTTAGTTTGATGGTGCCCAGGTCCTTCGCCATGGTTGTCACAGTGTTCTGTAGGGCTTCCACAGTGTCTTCTACTGCACCAATACGTGTTTCAGCCTCAGTGATACGCTGCGTTGCTTTTTCCATCTGTGCACGCATTGTGTTGATATTAATGCCATCCAATTTATCGTTCATTGCAGCAAATCTCTGTTGCATGACAGTGATGACACCTTGTAGATCTGTGGGAGGTGCCGAAGTCACCATCTCTTGTCCACCAGTATCCTCGCCGGGGGCGCCCCTTTAGGTATTATCATGCAATGTAGGGAGGGCTGGCTGTGCGTGGGCTGGTTGTGAGGGCGGCAGGTGCACCATGGGGTTCACACACAGGTGTTGTTGGAACCCTGTTGGTACTCTAATGATGTACATGTCACTGTACCCTTATGTCCATTCGTAGAGGTGATATATTGGTCGTCGGGATCATGGGTTAGTGGGCCCTCATTTGGTCCTCCAGTTGAAAAGTATCTGCTGGGGGTCTGTGAGAGCAGTGGGGTGGTATATGTCTATGCTTGATCCGGTGGGGGCCCGTTCATCTGCCTTTGCACAGGCTGTATCCCCCCTGTGATGTGCTCTACAAGTGTAACTAATTATGTTACCAATACAGTGCTGTGTTCACCATGCATTTATTGTATCAATCATGCCATTTGTTACCAGCCTTGTAATCGCCTGTTGTGTCATATGAGCTGGTTATGGCGAGGCCTGCGGCCCGTGGGCACCGTTGTGTTGGTGGGTGAACATATATCCACACTGCAGTACTTATCTGCCTTAGTAGCACCTTGTGCTAGTTCTCAGCACGTGCCTAGGCACCGCTTCTTTGTTTTTTTTTACAGCTGTGCCTGTGTGATGCTGTATTCCGTCAAACTAGGGAATTGCTGTGTGGCTCAGTATTCTTCATGGGCTCCCCGCCCATAGAGCTGGCGTGTGTCACCAGCCACCGAACGCCAGCAAAGGGCACCAGGTCCGCCCAGACTGTCTGCCCCTCTATGCTGGCCTGCAAAAGAGGGTAATGTTTCTGAGTACTGTTTTTCCCAGTCTGATATGTCCGTGATCCCTCCGAGCAAGAGGGCCCCCCCAACTTGGCGGCAGGCCATGGGTGTGGGCCGCAGGGGCTGAACGTATTAGTGTGGCAGGGGGAGGAGCAGGGCGTCATGCCCTTGGAGTTCGCTATGTGAGTTCATGGCACGCCGCCGCGCCCGCTATCCCCGACTCCTCTGTTCTCAGGCATCGCGCAGATCCTGTCTCCTCACCGGCAGCCAGCCGGGGTGGGGATGGGTCGGGGGGTGACTTTGCGTTTTCAATAGGGCATAGGGATGCGCTGTGCGAGTGAATCCAGTTCGCCCACAATCCCCGCCTTTTCGTCGTGCTCTGAAAACGTTGTTTAAACTTTCATTGTCTGATGCTTTTTCTCTTGTCCTTCTTACGCCATGATGCACTTGTAGGTCTAGGCTGTGACTAACTTCACATAACCTCCCTCCATCGACCACTGTATCCTTATTCGGGTCTGAGTCACTTCTCAATCCTTCCCTTTCTTCAGGCCCCCTTGGTATACTCTCCTGCCAAGCATTGCCTTTAGGAAGATGACACTTCAACTGATGCTCTTTGCATTCTTTTGGGTTCTAGACCCAGACTTCTCTTCTTTCACTTGGCCAGCATGGTTCACAAACCTGCCAGGTACCGCTACGAGGAAGATGACTCGTACAGGTAGGCTTGTCGCCTTTCTTTGGGTCCAGATCCTTTGTTCTTTTCCTTTTTCACTGGGCCCACTTGGGTGACTCTTCGACCAAGTACTGCCATGAGGGAGATATCCTCTGTGCAGAATACCTCTCCCCTGCACCCATGAACCCCTACCGGTCCCTACGTCTTTCCTGTTACCTGTCGTGGTTCTGGGATGCTCGGCCTGTTTCTTACGATTGCTCTGGTCCCTCTGCTGTGTTCCACGGGCGTTCCTAGCTTGTGCCCGGTCCTTGAGGTGCCGGTGTGGGTACTGTTACGGAACCGCACGGTCCACCTCCCTTCCAAGGTCGCGATACCATCTTCCAGCAACCAGTCTTGTTGTGGACTCTCTCCACAGCGCTGGGTCAAGGTTTCCTGGTGCCTGCCTCTGGACTACGGGAGCACACTGCTCTGGGCTTCCCTGACGTCTTCTTCACGTCTTCCCGGGCTGGACTGTATCTTGCGCTGGTTGGCTGATTCTTTTCTTGCTGTCCCTCATTTGTTTATATGCATGGTCTGCGACTCCGGGGAAGTCTATACCGCTCCTTCTCGTTCTCCGGGTCATTTTCATGATTTTCTTCACGATTATTGAGGTCCATCTCTTCAAGTACTTGCCATGGTTGAAATGTTCATGTTTAGGGTGATCCTTTTCATTTCAGTACTGCAGTCAGGTACCCTATATATATATTGTCAACATCTTCATCTCAGTGTCACTAATTTGGACCATGTCACAATAACAAATAGTAGTGCTAACAAGAGGGGGTTGATGGAATGGTGGCAAAGGGCTTGGGACGGTTAAGTTTGGGGTTTTATGCCCAATTCTCCTTACCCCCAGGATGGGAGTCTCTCCCCATGAAGACCTCCCGCATAAACCACCCCTAGGGGGAATATTGGTTAGCGTCCTCACCTCCCTAGCCTAATGGTAAGGGTCTCTCCCCCTCCCCCCAAACCCGGGGAGAAGTGACACTTAGTGAATCTTCACAACATTTAGAACACAGAGCCTCAAACAAGCTATGAAAGCTAACCCAATTTTCAATGTAGCTATGCGTTTGTTATGAAAGTGGCAATCTGGCTAGCTGTACAGATTGATTGGATGCTAAACACAGACTCAGTCTAGACAATTGCTATAAGATTTTTAGCTAGCATATTAGGGAAAGAAAAGAGTACATCTAGTTATGCGTTATAGGATAAGCCGTATAATTAGCATCCAGTACATCTGTGTAGCTCAACACAGATTCAGTCTACATAATTTGTAGTCTAAACAATTGCTAGCTATACAGCCTAACACAATTAGTCAGTAGATATGTAAATACTCTCAAACTTTGAAAAAACGATGTTTCATAGACAACATACGGAGGACATGTTTATGGAATTGTGGGGGCCTTTCAATGAACTTTATGGGTGATGAGCGTTGAATGTGAAACTTAGATGTGTTGGGTGTGAGGGAGGGGGGTCTGTCAGGGGATGCGGGTCTGTCTTGTTTCTAGTTTATATGTTTGTCTTATGTATAGTGTGTCATAATTTGGGACAGGTCTCGGGATGGTTGGAAGCATTGTTAGTTTAGGTTGATATATTTCTTAATTACAGTTCTAAAGTGTTCAAGTTGATGATTGATGATTGCACTGTAGTTGTAATAACCTAAAACCTGTATATTATTTAATGTACTGTATTGATGGTTAACTGAAAAGGAAATAAAGAGTTAAAAATAAAAACAATTAGTCAGTATTTCAGGAAAATTACTTATGGGATCATAAGTATAATGAGCCATACCAAATAGAATTGTTGGATAGGCCAACAAAATGATTCAATATAACTCAGTACTAGATGTTCAGGGACAGATATCACAAGCTAGACAGCTGTGGTGCACATATACAAACAAATATTGCTGTGCGTTAGGTATGCAGGCAAAACACAGCTCTATTGCGTCTCCGCCAGAGGGGGTGCTGCACCTGGCCTTGGACGACTGCCTTGGCTGCCCTCCCCCACCTCTAACCAGCGGAGGTCCTGTAGCCTGCCGCACCCATCACGCCACTGGTCGTCATCTGCAGTAACCCCTCTCGCTCACAGTCATGCCTGGGCCCAGAATCTCTGACCCACCACTCCGTGCCGGAGCAGGCGGGTTGCCAAGTTCTGCATTACCAACCTGCCCACGTGTTGTAGCATGCTCTAACACTCGGGTCCTGCAGAACACCCTCTCTTGCCACCCTCCAGCAGGTGCGGCTACCTAGTTGATCATGCCAGTAGCATATGCTCGTCTCAAAATTAAGCCATGCATGTTTAACTACACATGACCAGTACAGTGAAACTGCGAAGGATCATTGCATTAGTTATGGTTCCTTTGATTGCATGATCTGTTACTTAGATAACTGTGGTAATTCTAGAGCTAATATATGCAGACGAGAGCTGACCTCCTGTGATGCGTGCATTTTGTCAGACCAAGACCAATCCAGGCTCACCTTGCGCTTTGGTGACCCTAGATAAACTTGGGCCGATCACAGGTCCAAGTGACAGTAAAATTGGATGTCGCCTCTATCAACCTTTGATGGTACTTTCTGTGACTATAAAGGTGACCACGGGTAAAGGGGAAAATCGGGGTTCAATGCCGGAGAAGGAACCTTAAAAACAACTTTGGGATGTAGTGATGAAAAATAACAATACAGGACTCTTTCGAGGCCCTATAATTGGAATGGGCACACTTGTTAGGGAGAAGTCTCATTAATGTGCTAATTTCCTTCACCTTAGAGACCCCCGCAGCAACTTTGCTGGATTTTGAGGACTTCATTTTTTTTTTACCTGGAAAGAGTGTGAGCTTTTTTCCCCACTCTTTCATGTATTTTGATGCGTGTGTTACTCTTGTGTTCTTTGGTTATTGAGTTTTAAGATAACTCCATAGGCATATTTTCATGTGTGTTGCACAGCACCCTCAGTGCAGTAACACAGGATTGTCTTTTTTAGACTTGCCAAAGGTTTAAATACCTATTCTGGGATAAACTACTATTTCCCAGAGAATGTAAGGTTAAATTGACTTTACTAATCTTTTTAAATTCCTAGACCCAGCACACTATTTTCCTATATAGTGCTGGAGGGCTTACCTAGTATCCCCTGTCTAGAAACTCACATAGCAGTCAAATGATACCCTTTTCTATGGAAATGGTGGCCGTGGTTTTAGAACAAACTACCATGATTTTTCCCGACCGCGAACACCGGTAGCAAAAAATCGCGGGAGTCATGTTTTTCAATTATGGCGCCTTAAGCCCCTTTTGTTTAAACGGGTCCCAGTCGTCTTATTTCGCCATTTCTTTTTGGAAAGGTCCTTCTAGTGTTTGTGTCTGCACGCCAAACCAGGTTTGGTCCCTTTGTTTCCATGCCTTTGGCGGGCTTTAGGACTGAAGACCGCCTCTGGCGTCTGGGAAGGTCTGGGGTGGGCAGGAAGTGAGGGAGGTGCCCGAAACTCCCTGTGCTTAGTCTCCTAGGACACCCAAATGCACTCTGGCATGATTGGCTGGCTGACTATCCGGCAAGGACTGCCACCCTGCTGGGTGAGTGGCAGCTAGGCTGGAACAAATGGGAGAAAACTGTTTTAAAAGGCGAGTCTCCTGGACTGGAAAGCAGAGTCGACCATTGAAACGAAAGAACCAAAGACGAGCTGGAAGAGGACGGCTGCTGCAACTCCTGGACCATTGGTTTGCCCGGTGAAGCCCTGCTGCAGGTCCGAATTGCCAAGTTCATCTTGACAGAGAAGCCCCTTCAAGGACGTCTTCTTCCTTTGAGTTGGTGGGACCAATCAACTCGTAAGCCACCTGGATACCATTTTCAAAGTTGGTTAGGTTTAACCAGGGGGAGGGACATCTGCTGGTGTGCTTGAAGAACAGCTACTCGAACTGAAGGGACTCCATTTTGTCAGCGTTTTCCGATGATCCTGTGCAGTGCAGGCATCCCCTGACATCCTACCTCTTGTCCCCACGACTGAGGCTCAGGAACAGTGAGATCTGCAGGAACTGCCAGGAACCAGCGTCTTCAGCTGTATCTTTTGCTTTATACTAAGGCACTGAGCCAACCTGATTGAGAGAACGCTTCTCTCGCGGTGAAAGTTTGTGGAACTTTCCCAACTTACAGGCCTAATCAGCTTGTGACCCAACATATGATTCTTTTTCATACAAACTACTTTTGAGAACTTTGGCAAAGACTTTACCGTTTATTTCAAGAAATGCTCTTTCCTATCCAAGACACTAGTCCATTGACTTTGGCCTATGCCTATTGAATTGTATCGAGTCCACTAGTGAACTATAACTATTTGCACTGCCTAAGAAAGTATTTGTGATCTATTCTATTTAATTGTGCCTTTGCCTTCCCATTCAAAGTGACTGAAATGCCCTTTGGCTCCTATTTCAGGGGAGCTTAAATTGTTCAGAAACTTATTGGTTTTGTGTTGAAGTAAATTGCTGTATAATATTAAGTTGCCTCCTTCTAGTGAACATTTTCTAAATGATTGTGTAATAAATGTATACATGTTTTTACCAAGAAACCTTGAGTATAAGTGTCTACTTGAACCACTGATTGTAAGACATCTGTGTAACTTCTTGTACTGCTCACATTCCCTCTTGAGATTAGCCTGGCTGCTCAGCTCGCCACCACAAAACTGTGTAGTACAGACTTATACCAAAGGTTGTTTTTTGCTTACACCTGTAGTCCTAATTGTATGTGGTGGTCCCAAAGGGTACTGCATGCAATTCTGCCTAACACTTTAAATCCTTTAACGAGGATCAATTGGTGCGCAAGTGTGGTGCCAGCAGCCAAGCTAGTTCCAGATCCAATTGCATCTATTAAAGTTGCTGCAGTTGAAAAGCTCGTAGTTGGTCCTTGTGATTGAGCTAGCAGTCTGCCGAAAGTAGAGCTAACGCCTGTCCCAGCCCCCATCTCTCAGCACCCCCATGATGCGCTTGACTGAGTGTCTTGGGGGTAAGAAGTGTTTACTTTGAGTCATTTGCCTGAATACTTCAGCTAGGAATAATGGAAAAGGGCTCTAGTTCTTTTTTGTTGGTTTTCGGAAATGAGGCCATGATTAAGAGGGACGGCCAAGGGAATTCGTACTGTGCTGCAGGAGGTACAATTCTTGGACCAGCGTAAGACGAACCAAAGCAAAAGCATTTGCCAAGAATGTTTAACTTGTATTGTTATGTTAATTTAATTTATAACGCTCACGTTTACCACAGGGGTATCATGGTGCTACCCGACAGCAAGGCCTAAGGGGGAGAAGGAATTTGAATAGGCATGTTTTTAGGGCACGGCGTTATGCAAAATGGTTAGGTAAAGAACGCATGACGCGAAGAAGAGAATTCCAAAGAATGTATTAATCAAGGACGAAAGAGGTTCGGAGACTATCAGATACCATCATACTTCTAACCATAAATGATGCAGACTAGCGATCCGGTGGTGTCATACCCATGACACACCAAGTAGCTTCCATGAAACCAAAGTCTTTGAGTTCAAGGGGGGAACATTGTTGCAAAGCTGACACTTAAAAAAAGAATTGATGGACGGGCACCACCAGGAGTGGAAACTGTTGATTAATTTGACTAAAAACTGGAAAACTTACCAGGCTGGGGCAAGGAAGGGACTGACTGACTGATCGTTCTTCCTAAATTCAGTGGGTAGTGGTGCATGGCCATTTTTAGCTGGAGGAGCAATTTGTCTGGTTAATTCCGATAACAAACGATACTCCTCCATTGTAACTAGTTACGTGACCTCCAGCAGTCAGCTTTCAACTTCTTACAGGGACCAGAGGTGCTCAGCCACACGAGATCGAGCCATAACAGGTCTGTGATGCCATTAGATTTCTGGGGCTGCACGCTCAATACATTGAACGGATCAGCATGCATCTCTATTTTCCTGACAGGTGCGTATAAACCTCTGATCCCTGTTGATGATGGTGATTGCAATCATTTCCCCATGTGCGAGGAATGCCTAGTAAGTGCGGGTCATAAGCCTGCCCTTCGTACACACCACCCATTGCTACTACCAATTGTATGATTTAGGGAGGTCACCTGATCGACCCTGCGAGGGTTGCGTCCCAGACAAGAACCGCCACAGTCCGGGGTGCCCATGACCCTGCGGTACAGCCTGCAGAGTGGGCCGTGGCAAGAATGCATGAAAGAGCAGGCACTGGGGGCAGGCTACCCTCACCAGAGGGGCTGCGATGCAGCCGATTGGCAAGGAAATCCAAGAAGGATGGCTGAACTTGCCGGAACAGCATCCCCACCCCACACACGCACAAGAGGGCCCAGAGTGGCCACTTCCCTGAGCCAGCCCCCCTCCCCGAGCCGGGCCCAAGCTGCTGTGCCGGCTGGATGCTCCGACTTGGACTTGATGGGGCCCCGGTCAGCAAAAATGTCCATAGTAGGGCCAGAGCCATGGCGCAGCCAGGCCGACATGACGGGCTGGCATCAAGGTCCGGCCATCCACTGTGGGCGAGTGATGGCCACATTTGGGTACTTCCATTGTCTCCAGGTACCTAGCGCTCGGCCCATGGAGGAAGGCTGCGGTTTGAAGATTCTAGTGGTCCCAGCCAACCTTCTGCCGCCTCAATTCTTGCTCTACATACCTCGATGGGTGGGAGGCAGATGAACAGCTGCTGTGTATCCGGGTGGGACAACAGAGTGGCCTGCCTCCGTTGCCATGAAAAGCGGGGGACTTCCCGGGCTCAGCGTCTGAAACCCTTTTTTGTTTGACCCCCTTTGATTTTGCCAAATAGGACACCAGCCCTACTTGCCGATTGGGTGTGATGGGTGGCCCTTGTCTGACTTTAGATAGTGGATCACTCAGCTTCTGCGTCGATGAAGAAAGCAGCTAGCTGTGACAAATGGTGTGAATTGCAGGACACATTAATCATCCTGAGGAGGCCGCCCTGGGTTACTCCTGGGGATAATGCCTGACTGAGTGTCGCTTGGACATCAATCGCCCCGGGCACCCTCCCGGGAGGCAGCTGGACCTTTGCAGGGACCCTGTCCCCTTCGTCCTGCCAAGTTATGCTTATTACTGGTACGGTCTGGCTACCTGTTTCCTTGAAGGCCAGGTGCGCAGTGTCCCCCAGGGTGGTGGCGGCCTAAAACCACTCAAATCTCACCTGGAGCAACTGGCTGTGCTGCCAAGGCTGTTTGTGGTATCCCACGGCTTCCTTCGGGGGACAGCCCTGGAGCGCAGGCTTCGACACTGCATCCAGAGGGCAACCTCTCCCTAGGTGGGCTTCTGTGCAGATCGGGGCAAGCGCATGCTCCTACTATGCCACACCAGCAGGTGTTAATGGGATTTCTGGCCAGAGCTCTGAATCTCAAAGTGACAAAACTTTAATAAAGCACTGGTAAACAGCAGGAGTAACTAGGTCTCTCAAGGTAGTGTGACTAAACGCAAGATTCAGTCTCTTCTCCCCAGGGGGAAGGGGGTTTACATGCAAGGCTAGGGAGGAGACCCGCTGGGCGATACCATTCCTAGGTATAGAGGCATGCAGGACGTCAGTGGGAGAGACTCACCCCTTGGGGACAGGGACTCCCGGTTTGAAGGCAAACTCCCCAAGTCACTCACTACCCACAATTTACAGCTACAACACAAAGAATACCAGAAGGACAAACCACATTGTGCTATTGTGAGGTAGAATCATGGTTTACTAATAAGGAGAAATACCTTTATGAGACGGAGAAGAAGAAGAAGAGTGCCTAAATAATACAGAATACTAAGGCAAGAGAAAGAAAGGACTAGGAGGCTCTGCTGGGAAAGGCCCAGCAATAAGTCATACAAAGAGAAGAACAAGTTACTCTCTTACCTGGTAACGTTCTTTCGATGGGATGGTCCGACGACGTATTCCATAGCTATGACAGTAATCACCACAGCTGTGCTGCTTCGGAAATTTTTTGGCGTTTGTGTCCATGACGTCGATATGCTGTCCTCAAGGGCCTCCGTCAAGCCGACGTCACTGGATGTTATAAGTAGGACGCACGACGCCCGTAGCTTCAGTTGTAGTTTTTTCCCCAGAACGTGTGGCACCAAACAACTGCCAGTATGACCACAGAAAGCCTTGTGGAAACGTAAGCTGCAATCGCATAAGAAATTCTGTAGCGGGGCAGGTAGGGAGGGAGCGATATGGAATACGTCGTCGGACCATCCCATCGAAAGAATGTTACCAGGTAAGAGAGTAACTTGTTCTTCGAGGGGGATTGGGTCCTCCGATGTATTCCATATCTATGACAGACTCCCAAAGCAGTACCAACGTATGGAGGAGGGAAAAAGAATTTAGAATATAGAAATTTAGAATGCCCAATCAAATTGCAGAGTAAAGGACCGCCTTGCCAAAGGCCAGATCCTGCCCATGGATAGAATCTAGGGAGTAGTGTCGAACAAAAGTATGGACCGAAGCCCATGCGGCTGCTTCACAGATGTTACGAATAGGAACACCCCTCTGCAGGGCAGTAGAGCCAGCCATACCCCTAGTAGAATGGGCCCATAAGCCTCGCAGGGGGGTCCTTACCCGCCAAGCGGTAACATTCAGAAATTGCCAAGATAATCCATCTAGGCAAAGTCTGCTTAGTAGCAGCTTGTCTCAAATGCCTTCCAGCGTAACCAATAAAGAGCTGTTCGTCCACTCTGACCCGGGACATGCGTGAATTGTAGAAACTTAAAGATCTCCTAGGATCCAACCTATGGAGCCTCTCCTCTTCCTTACCAGGATGTGGAGGGGGAAGTGACCGCAACTAAACATACAGTTTTAAGGGTTAACAGTCTCAAACGACAAGAATGTAAAGGCTACAACGGAGCACCCATTAGGAATTTTAGAACAAGGTTCAAATCCCAACCAGGCACCAGGAAACGTGACGGCGGAAACACATTAGTGAGTCCTTTGAGAAACTGAGAAATTAAAGGAATTTTGAAATAAGAACACTCCTCAGACGAGCGCTTAAATATGGACAGCGCCGCCAGGTACACTTTAACGGTACCCGCCTGCAGGCCCTTGTGGGCTAACGAAAGCAAAAAAGACAGAACCACAGGAATGGCACATGAAAAAGGATCCACATTCTTAACTCAGCACCAGTCGCGAACTTTCAACGGTACAGGGGACTTTGTTGCCGGCCGTTTGGCCGAAAGCAACACCTCCATCACATCTTCAGGAGGTCCCAATCCTTTTACCTCAACCTTTCAGAAGCCAAGCGTGAAGGTTGAGGGATCTGACCTCTGGATGGAGAACCCGACCCTCCTTCCATGAGAGCAGATCGTCTCGGTAGGGAAGACGATGTGGAGGGCAGATGGACAAGTCGAGAAGGTCCGGGTACCATGTCCTCCGGGCCCATGCCGGAGCAATGAGGATCATCCGGGAACCTAACCTCCGTAACCTCCACAGCACTTGCGGGATGACGGGGACTGGAGGAAACACGTACAGCAGTGGGAAGGACCACTCCACCACGAACGCGTCTCCTAAGGGTCCACTTGGAGGAAATTCCCGCAAGCAGAACCTTTCGCACATCAGTTGACACTGGAGGCGAAGAGATCCACTTGAGGGGTCCCCCAAAGTGCGAAGATCTCCAGGAGAATCTCCTGAGCCAACTCCCACTCGTGAGAGATCGCGCTCTGCCTGCTCAGAGCGTCCGCCGTCTCGTTTTCGTCTCCGGCCAGATGAACTGCCGAGATCAAAACTTCCTGCTGGATGGCCCAGAACCAGAGCTGCATCGCCTCCCTGCACAGAGGAAGTGACTCTGCCCCCCCCTTTTTGTTGAGGTAGTGCATGGCCACTGTGTTGTCTGTCACAATCAGTACATTCTTCCCTCGCACAGTCGGCAGAAAAGCCTTCAGGGCAAGAGCTGTCAACTCGTTGGCATGAGCTCCCCATCCCGTGAGGGATGCGTCCTTCATGATCGTCACCTCCGACCAGGGCAGTCAAAATGGAGCCGCCCTCATCAGATTGCCTTCGACAGCCCACCACAGAAGGTCCTGATCAACGGAGGGCGGCACCTGAACGGGGTCCGACATCCTGCCGGAGGACTGCGACCACTGGAGCTTGAGAGCCCATTGCAGAGATCTCATCCGAAACCTGGCCTCCGGCACCAGAAGAATGCAGGATGCCATGAGGCCGAGCAACCTCAAGAACTCGAACGCCGGGAGACTCAGGGCATGTTGAAACTTGTGCACCATCTGCTGAATGTGATGAGCCCTCACCTGGGGAGGAAAACACTGACTCAGGGACATGTCGAGCACAGCTCCAATGTACTGGAGCCGCTGGGTAGGCATCAAGTGGGACTTCAAGTTGAGGGAGAAGCCCAGCTTGTGAAGGGAGTGGCAGGTGACAGACAGATGTTCCAGGACTTGCTCAGGAGAGCGCGCCCTCATCAACCTATCATTCAGGTAGGGGTAGACGTGAATCCCACCTTTCCTGAGATACGCTGCCACCACCATGAGCTTGGTGAAGACCCTCAGGCAGAGATCAATCCGAACGGCAGGACCCGAAACTGAAAGTGCGAGTCGCCAACCGCGAACCTCAGGTACTTCTAGTGGTGGGGATGGATCGGCACATGAAAATAAGCGTCCTTGAGGTCGAGAGACACCAACTAGTCCTGAAGTTGAAGGAACTGGAGGACTTGAGAAAGAGTAACCATCTTGAACTTGTCCTTCCTTAGGAGATTGTTCAAACCGCGCAAGTCCATGATGGGTCTCAATCCCCCGTCTTTCTTCGAAATCAGAAAATAAGGGGAATACCATCCCATGTTCCTCTCCGCTACAAGCACCAGTTCTATGGTGCCTTTCTCCAGCAGGGACTGAATTTCCTGCTCAAGGAGTAGATCCGGACTCTTCAACGAGAGATTCCCTGGTGGATTGTCATGAGACCTCTACCGGAAAGGAAGACAGTAGCCGTGAGCTATGATCTCCAGAACTCACACTTCTGAATTAATGGCACACCACTCTACAAGATGCTGCGCCAGCCGTCCCCCAACCGGCGAACCATGGGACATGACCTCATGACTGAGCTGAAGCGGCTGCAGCAGTGCCTGAGGGCAAAGAGGCAACTGCCCGAGCAGCCTTGGCACCTCAAGTACCCCGTTTACCACCTCTGGTACTCCTACGGTGGCCCCTTTGACTTGCAGCTCCTCTCGATTTACTAAAGGATGAGTAATATCGAAAGGAACCTCCCCTCCATTGCTGTCCCCTAGGACAAAAAGGCAGAGGTTGGCGAACTGCAGCGCTCAACGACTTTGCTGCAGCTTTGGAGGTCTGCAACCTCTCAAGGCTCTCGTCAGCCTTGCTGCCAAAAAGATGTTCGCCATCGAAGGGCATGTTGAAGAGCCGGGCTTGCACATCAGGAGCAAACCCGACTTCCACAACCACGCAAACCTGCGTATTACCGTGCTCGCCGCCATGGACCGGTTGACACAATCTGCCATGTCCAGACCCGACTGAACAGACTCATACATGGCATCCTTGCCATCCAGCACAATAGCAAGAAAACCATCCCGTTTCTCCCCTCAGGAATATGTTCAGCCGCTAAGGAAATACAGTTCCACAGAGTGTGCGTGAAACGTGACAAGGCACACATGGAGTTGGCTGCCTGTAAAGCCATACCTCCTGAAAGAAAACACTTTCTTTGCCCAGCCATCAAAACGTTTGTCGTCCCTATCAGGAGGGATGGCAGGGTACAACGCCTGCTTTGTTGAGGCCGTAACCAGCTGCACCACCAAACTCAGAGTGGGGTGTGTGGTCAAGTAGCAGGGGTCGCTACTGGCTGGGCGGTATTTTCGTGGCAAAGACTTGCTCACTGCCGGGACACTCTCCGGGGCAGTCCAAGCCACTGCCACCCTTCTTTGCAAGGCCATATGGAATGGCAGTATCGGGTCAGTTGGTGGACCTTGGTCGAGGATATCCGTCAGGTCCTCCTGTAGAAAATCCACTGGTGGCGCAGACCACCCCAAGTAGTCCGTAACCCTCGACATAAGGTGCAGGTGTGACGACTCGGCATGGGTGCCAGACTCAGGCCTACAGTACTCCACCTCCGGAGAGGTGTCCAGACCACTGGCGTCGTGCAACGACTGACGCAGGTCTTTAATCTGGCTATGCCCAGACACAATCTCGTCAGGCACCTCATCAGGCACCATATCTTCCTCAGACCCCTCATCCACCTCAGAAATATAATCCAAAGGCTGGAATGAGGGCACAGAAAAAGGGCCAAAGACATTTTTAGCCTTGGCCATAGCCTTTCTGGGGGGTTCCACCGTGCCACGGGGTACCTCAAATAAAGCAGCCTCGAAAGGCGTCGACTGAATCGGTGTCTACGTCGAGCGAGGCGCCTATGGCTTCGACGGTGTCGACACAGTCCTCCAGGGCGGAGCCCCGAGCGTGTCCGACAGCCTGGGCGCCGATGGCTTCCTTGCTGGCGGAGCCTCGAGAGAGAGTCCCTCGATGACCTTGGCGCCGATGTCTTCTTCGAAGACTTCACAGGCTCTCGCGGTCTCAAGGGCGTCGAGCAACGGGACCTGGAATGGGCATGTCTAGAGCGACCATGCTTGTCCGACCGGGACCTCGAAGGCGCCCGGCGGTCGCGACGACCGCTCGAACCCGAAGGCGTACGAGTGGCGTCTCTAGCACGTTCATGGCCGGCGTCTTTCAACGGCGCGGACGGAACGGAGCCCTGCGACTGAAAAATCGCCATCATCTCCTGTCGGAACGAATCCCATTCCGCAGGAGTGGAATGCTTGGTGTGACAAGCAACCCGCCGACGGGCGGAGTCCTCGGACGAAGACGGTGAAGGAGTCCGGTGATGGCGCATCCGTGAGTGCCTCGAAGAGGCAGAGGAATGGTGGGACCTACTCCCGGGCCGAGACCCCCCCCGGACTTACGCCGACGATGCGGAGAGTCACCCCTCAAATCATCCGTCGAAAGTCCAGCGGATCGCAACTTCCGGGGCTTGGCCACCTTACCAACAGACAGCTTCTTCTTACGCTCCGGCAAGGCCTTCGATGTAAGCGACTGGCAGTCTATACAGTCATCCATGTCGTGGTCCCCCCCCGAGGCACCAGAGGAGAGTGTCGCAGTCCTGACACTTAAAACCCGGCCGTGGGGTGGAAGAAGCCGAAGACATTATAGAGATTCACAACTAACAGGTTCGAAGACCCGAAAGAACAGAAACTCAGTAGAACCGAGGTGCGCCAAGATCTCCGAAGCGAACTCGTTCGCAGAAAAAACGGAACTGAGGCTAAGGGCGTCGTGCGTCCAACTAATAACATCCGGTGACGTCGGCTCGAAGGAGGCCCTCGAGGACAGCGTATCGACGTCATCGACGCAGGACACAGACAATTTTCCGAAGCAGCACAGCTGTGGTGATTACGGTCATAGATTGTCAAGCTGATTGGCCCGAGAGGACCGCGTACCTGTAGTCTTGGTGGTTGGTCTCGCAGAGGTCGCCAGTCTGGAGTCCAGGAACTGATGAGAAAGCGGCACGAGGAATCAGCCTCTCCTCCACCCAAATGAGGAACTGGGTGAAGGATGGACCAACCCCCAATGTCACAAAGGCACTCTCCCAGGTAAGCGTGACAAGAGGATGTAGGCTCAGATGGAGGGAACCATAGTCCAGGTAGAGCTTGTAGTCCAGACCATGAATCTTCCAAGAACCTCAGTGCAGCGACAGTTGATAGATAGACCAGTGTAGCAGAAAGGTATTCGTATTAGGCAAAGGAGCTTGGCTGGTGCAGATAGTTCCAATGGTACACAGGATGAGATTCGGAGTCAGGCAAGACAGGAAAGAGTGAGGACAGTTGGAACTAGTTGTCTGGCCAATTAGAGAACTGTAGGAACGTGCCCAAGATGGAACAGGGGGAATGCAGGCTAGTGTGGGATAAGTCCCCTCTACACAATGATGACTCCGGACAGAACTCCGGAATGAGCTGAGGGAAGACTGACCCAGGGCAAAACCTAGGTAGTAGCTGGAGGCTGGCTGGCCCAGGGCCGAACCCAGGTGAGGATTGAAGGCAGGCAGGCCCAGGACAGGACCCGGATAAGAACTGGAGTCAGGCTGGCCCAGGACAGGCCACAGGTAAGGACTGGAGGCAGGCAGGCCCAGGACAGGCCACAGGTAAGGCTGGAGGCAGGCAGGCCCAGGACAGGCCACAGGTAAGGCTGGAGGCAAGTAGGCCCAGGGCAGGCCACAGGTAAGGCTGGAGGCAGGTAGGCCCAGGACAGGCCACAGGTAAGGCTGGAGGCAGGTAGGCCCAGGACAGGCCACAGGTAAGGCAGGAGGCAGGAACAACGAGGAAAGCGAAGCGAACCGCGTTGAGACGCGGCCCGCTTTGACTCGCGGCCTCTTTTATGGGCCGCCGGCGCCCGAGAGGCCTGGAACGCAAACCGTTCCGTTTCCGGGCGCCGGCGAACCCAGAACGAGGCTTGGAAGGTAAGCCCCCACGGCGCATGCGCGGAACCGAGAGAGAGGACCTCCGCGCATGCGCCGAAGGCCGCCGGCCCTGTAATCCGTTGCTCCCCTCCCGGCGAGTCCCCAGACGCGAACGCGCGGGTAGACTCGCCAGGAGGAAATGGGAGCGGCAGACCCCAGTCTCCCGCGTGACATGACATAGATATGGAATACGTCGGAGGACCCAATCCCCTCAAAGAAGTCCTATCAGGAGGAGAAGTCCGGGAGCTTCAAGTCAGCTGTGTTGTGAGAGCTGAGAGAGATACCGGGACATGCAGCGCGTAACCCTGGGTGAAAGCTGATGTGTAACGGAGAAATGAGGAAAGCTGGGAGCAGGAGATGCCGGGGAAAGGGAAACCCAAAGAAGTTACCAAGCCTTGAGCGGTGGGGCGACCGGGAGATGGTGGACTGTTCAGTCCAGCAACAACACTGAGACCACAAACCCTCTTGCATCGCGAAGCCGGTACCAAGCAAGAGAAGGTGAAGCAAGGAAAGCCAATGCCAACCTGATGCTACGAGAGAAATCTTACATCCTGCAGACCGTTCCAGTGACGATAACCCCAGTGAAAAAAAGGTAATGGGGAGAGCAGGAAACCTGAGAGGTATAACTAAGATAACTAGTCCCAATAAGAGTAAAGAGTGGAAATCAAGTGAGAATCATTAACTAAGATTCAAACTTTTCTCAGTAAAACTAAAGCGGTGGCAACAAGTGAAGAACCCTATTGGGACCTTCCTATTTGTCCTAGCAAGATCAGGGAAATAGAAAACAGGAAAAATACTTGAGACTTTCTAACTGGATCAGCCAGGTTAAAATATTGGACTTTGTGTCAAGGAAAGATAGCAAATCTGATAAATCAAGTGAGAGAGAAAAGGACCCTCAGAAGGGGAAAGCAAGGTGTCAAAGACACAGAGGAGCTGAAGAACCCCATTTCTGAACTGAGTGAACTGGTGAAAATAGTTGCCAGGAAGTGACAGCAAGTGACTGTTTGGCTGTCCATGCTGCCAGTGTTGTGGGACTTGCGAGACCTGGACATTGTGGGGATACAGCGACTGCCCTAAGTATTGAGGATTGTCGAATCGGCAAGAGGAAGGGCGTGCTGCACTCACGGGACGAAACGTGCGAGCGAACTTAGAGGACCTTAATTTATCTTTTCTTCTCCTTGTGGTTGAGCAGTCTCATGTTGAGTGGACTCGCGTTCATTTAATTACTTGTTTTGCATCAACGCGCCCTTGGGACTCACTGAGGCATTGTTTTGCTTTCTTTTCCCCAGATTAGAATTGTTGGCCACGCCCCCTCGATTGCTGTTGACGTGTGCCGGTTCCCATAACACACCTGGTGCACGTGCACCCGAAACCAGGAAGTGACAGCAAGTGACTGTTTGGCTGTTAGGGTGGAGGGTTTGGAGGCTTGAGACGGTGTATTGTGTAAAGTAGTTGCCAAGAACTACCTGCAAATAAGCTACTAACGTGACTATGATGAAAATCAGGGACTCATTCTCCTGTGCCTCAGTTCCTTTTGGTAGTGGCAGGGAAATAATAAGTTCGTTTTGGACAGAGGACGACTCTTCCTTTTGGACACACTGACAACTGACGAGCACCCTAGTTAGTATGTGTTAGGGAGGGAAAACTCCGTTTAGGAAGAGTTGGGAGTTTTTGTTCAATAAAAAACTTTGCACATGGAAGATATCAGTCGGTCGTCCTTCTGATCTGCCACAGTAGCTATATGCCTCGTCATCTAATTTGTGACGTGCATGAATGGTTGAACGAGATACCCACTGTCCCTACCTATTATCTAGCAAAATAACAGCCAAGACAACAGACTTGGCAGAATTAGCAAGAAAAGATTACACCCGTTGAGCCGGATTCTAATTTGCGGAGTCGAGTGAGTCGCAGTCTTGCAGTGCGCAAGACTCGCTGACCGCTGCTACCGTTGCACGCCACTTGTTTCAACATGGCGGAAGGCCGTCTCCTGTTCGCGAAGGCAGAACGACGAGAACATCCGATTTGGATTTCCCTGGGGGGTATTTTGAACGCTAAAACTCCAGTCGATTCTCTCCCGGATTTCCTTCTCAATCCTGTGGCACACGCTTTAAGGATGGAGAATGACAAAAACGAACTCCCAGTAGCGAACGTTTAAATAAACTCCGGTGTGGCAGGTGAAGTGGACGGCACTGGCCGGCCGTCCATCGACTGCGGGTCCCCCCACACCTGCTCTGTGTAGAATTGAGTGGGGACGCATAGAGGGGGAGAGACCCAACCAAGGAGGTGGGCGGGGGAGGGGGAGAGGAGAGGAAAAAAAAAGTCCTACAGTCAATAACAAGCAGGGGAGGACTGTGAAGCCCCTAATTATTGACTGCACACACCAGATGAACAAGTTACTTCTTACCTTGTAACGTTCTTTCGATGGGATGTTCCTCCGACGTATTCCTTATCTTAGATATCTCCTTCCAGCTCTGCTGGCCTCGGAAAATTTTTCTCTAGAGGGCGCTGCGCGTCGAGGTCCGCCGAGTCGATGTCCCTCGACAGCCGCCGTATCGACGTCGACGTCATCCTGCCTATAAAGGCCGCGCACAGCGTCCGTTGCTCAGTTCCATTTTGTAGCCCACAGTATTTCTGTCTGGAGTAGACTAATCACCCTGAAGGAGCGTAAGCTGTAACAACAAGGGAAGTAGAACTGCGGGGATGGATGGGAGGGTCGATAAGGAATACTTCGGAGGAACATCCCATCGAAAGAACGTTACAAGGTAAGAAGTAACTTGTTCTTCGAAGGGATTGTGTCCTCCGACGTATTCCTTATCTTAGCTAGGCTCCCATAGCAGTATTCTATTATTGGAGGTGGGAGTACTGACTTCATGCTGCCTTCTATTGATGAATAGAGTGCAATACTGCCCTTCCAAACCTAGTCTCTTGACTGGAGGAGAAATCCAAGTTGTAAAATCGTGTAAAGGTATGGACGGACGACCACGTGGCGGCCGCACAAATGTCTTTAACCGGCACTCCTCTTGAGGGCCGATGAAACTGCAATACCTCTGGTCGAATGAGCCCTAAGGTTTTGAGGGGGCTCTTTTCCTGCCAGTTTATAACATTCCAAAATGGCTAGAATGATCCATCTGGAAATGGTCTGCTTAGTTATCGGTAACCCCAGCTTGTGACCGGTGTAGCCTACAAACAGCTGGTCTGCTTGTCTTATCCTGGCTAGTCTACTGATGTAAAAACTTAAAGCCCTTCTAGGGTCCAGCCTGTGTAACCTCTCTTCCTCTTTCCCCGGATTAGGAGGAGGATAGAAAGATGGCAGGGTAATCTTCTGAGTGATATGGAATTCAGAAACCAACTTTTCGGAGGAAATTAGGCTTCACTTGCAAGACAACTTTGTCTTTGTGAAAGATTGTATGAGGGGGTTTACAAGAAAGAGCTTGTAACTCGCTCACCCTTCTAGCAGATGTAAGTGCTATTAATAAAACAGTTTTAAGGGTAAGAAATCTTAACGAACAAGAATGGAGTGGTTCGAAAGGTGTGCCCATCAGGAAAGTTAAGACCAAGTTTAAATCCCATAGGGAAACCTGGAATGGTCTTGGGGGGATAAACATTGGTTAACCCCTTTAGAAACTGTATTACCAAGGGTAACTTGAAATAGGATGGTTCTTCCGCAGTGCGCTTAAAGATGGATAGCGCTGCGAGATAGCCCTTAATGGTGCCAACTTGAAGGCCTGAATTCGCCAAATAGAGTAGGAAGGACAAAACCATTGGTGTACCACATGAAAAAGGGTCAATATTCTTTTCTCTACACCAGCTGCAAAATTTGTTCCAACGGCAGCGGTATAAAGACTTTGTTGCTGGCCTCCTTGCCGAAAGCAACACCTCCATAACATCATCAGGGAGGTCCCAATCCTTGTACCTAAGCCTTTCAGAAGCCAAGCGTGAAGGTTGAGGGTTTTGATGTCTGGATGGAGAACCTGACCTCCCTTCTGTGAGAGTAGTTTCTCTCTGAGTGGAAGTCGAATTGGAGGGCAGATGGACAAGTCTAGAAGGTCCGGGTACCACATTCTCCTGGCCCAATCCGGGGCAATTAGGATCATGGTTTTCCGGAATCTTCTCAACCTCCTGATCATTTGAGGAATGACAGGGACTGGTGGGAACGCGTACAGAAGTGGAAACTCCCAGTCCACTATGAACGCGTCTCCCAGAGCTCCTCTCGGGGGAAATTCCCTTGAACATAACAGGTCGCACTTCCTGTTGACACTGGTGGCAAACAGATCCACCTGAGGGGTTCCCCAAAGGGCGAAGATCTCTTAAAGGACTTCCTGAGCTAGTTCCCACTCGTGGGAGACTGTGCTCTGCCTGCTCAGAGCGTCCGCTGTCAAGTTCTTCTCTCCGGCTAGGTGAACTGCCGATAGAGAGATTCCTTCTTGGATTGCCCAAAACCAGAGCTGCATCGCCTCTCTGCACAGAGGTAGTGATCCTACGCCTCCTCTTTTGTTGAGGTAATGCATGGCCACTGTGTTGTCCGTCATTATCAGGACATTCTTTCCTTGTACAGATGGCAGAAAAGCCTTCAGCGCGAGTCTGATGGCCCTCAGCTCTAACAGGTTGATGTGTAGTCTGGACTCCGATGGAGACCAATGACTGCTGATGGTCAAGTCGTTGGCGTGGGCTCCCCACCCCGTGAGTGAGGCATCCGTGACTACTGTTATCTCCGGCCAAGGTTGCCAAAACTGCTCTCCTTTCAGAATGTTCTCCTGATGGGCCCACCACTGAAGGTCTCGAGCCACCCTGTCGGGAACCTGAAGAAGATCTGTCATTCTTCCTGAGAATTGTGAAAGCTGAGTCCTCAGTGCCCACTGGAGAGATCTCATTCTCAGGCGAGCCTCTGGCACTAGGAAAATGCAGGATGCCATGATGCCTAGCAACCTCAAAGTCGAAGGCTGGGAGACGTTGGGCATTTTGGAACTTGGTAACCATCTGTAGAATATCTTGAGCCCTCACCTCTGGTGGCGAGGCTTTTCCCAGGGAAGTGTCCAGGATTACTCCGATGAACTGGAGTCCCTGTGATGGTATATTTTGTGACTTCTTTAAATTGAAGGAGAAGCCCAGTCTGTGAAGGGAGTGACAAACGTGATTTAGCTGGATCTGAGCTTGTTCCGAAGATACAGCCCTGATCAACCAATCGTCCAGGTAGGGGTAGACGTGAATCCCTTCCCTCCTTAGACTTGCCGCCACTACCGGCATTAACTTGGTGAATACCCTCGGGGCGGAGGTCAGCCCAAATGGCAGTACCCGAAATTGATAAGGAGAGTTGCCAATTGCGAACCTCAGGTATTTCCTGTGTTTGAGATGGATAGGCACATGGAAATAAGCGTCCTGGAGGTCCAGAGATACCAACCATTCCTGGAACTGAAGGGCCTGAAGGATCTGAGAAAGAGTTACCATCTTGAATTTGTCTTTCCTGAGGAATTTGTTCAATTCTCGCAAGTCCAAGATGGGTCTCAGTCCTCCGTCTTTCTTTGGAATGAGAAAGTAAGGGGAGTACCAGCCCTTGTTCCTCTCTGCTACAGGTACCGGTTCTATGGCACCTTTCTCTAGCAGGTCTAAAATTTCCTGCAAGAGGAGCGGATCTGGAGCTTTCTGAGAGCTGATCCCCGGTGAATGACTCTGAGGTATGCGTAGGAGAGGCAGGCAGAAATCTTGGGCAACTGTTTCCAATGCCCAAGCATCTGACGCGATAGCCTGCCAATCCGCCAGATGTTGAGTTAACCTGCCTCCTACAGGTGTCCTGTGAGGGAAGTCCTCAGAGTGGTTTTGGGGCGGCTGATGCAGATGCCGATGGTAAAGAGGCACCTGCTGTTGCTGCGGCTTTTGAATATCTACCCCGTCCACCTCGGGTAGTTCTTCTTTGTCCCCTTTGAGCCGGTTGTCCTCTACCTCTTCCGAATGCGGAGTAGAAGCGAAAGGACTTGCCTCTCGCAGAGGATCCTGTGGAACGAAAAGGTGTCTGACGGATTGCAGCGCCTAGGGATTTTGCTGCTGCTTTTGATGTCTGCAGTTTTTCTAAACTGTCATCCGCCTTTTTCCCGAACAAAGAAGAGCCATCGAATGGCATGTTCAAGAGCCTGGCTTGCACATCTGGGGCAAAACCAGACTTTCTCAACCAAGCGAATCTCCTGGTTGTTTACTTGCCGCCATTGCTCTGCTGCTACTGTCAGCCGAATCAATGCCTGTCTGGAGGGATTCGCACATAGTGTCTTTACCGTCCTGTATGATATTTAGGAACGCCTCCCTTTCTTCTCCCTCCGGGATGCAGTCAGCTGCTGTAGAAGCACACTCCCAAAGTGTATGGCTGAATCTAGCAAGGGTGCAAGTAGCATTAACAGATTTTAACGCCATGCTACATGCCGAAAAAACTTTCTTTGCCATAGCATCATATTTCTTATCGTCCCTGTCCTGTGGGACGGTAGGGTAAGCAGTCTTGACGTCAGTAGAAGATGCTGCCTGTACCATCAGACTTTCTGGGGATGGGTGTTTTGACAAAAACTCTGGGTCTGCAGAAGATACCCTGTATTTTGTAACCAAACTCTGTGAGGGTCAGTCAGCGACATCTTTTTCCCACAATCTCGGCATTTTTTGAAGCCGGAACGAGGGGTCGTCTGTCCCGACGAGGAAGCCATCGAGTAAGGATCGAATATCTCGAAATAAATAGGATACATTTTCTACGAGACTGAGCAACGGTATTCCGAGGCACTGAGTAAGCGCGGAAAAACCGAACTGAGCAACGGACGCTGCGCGCGGCCTTTATAGGCAGGATGACGTCGATACGGCGGCTGTCGAGGGACATCGACTCGGCGGACCTCGACGCGCAGCACCCTCTAGAGAAAAATGTTCTGAGGCCAGCAGAGCTGGAAGGAGATATCTAAGATAAGGAATACGCGGAGGACACAATCCCTTCGAATGTATCTTATACGGAAGTCCAGAAGGATTTAACTACAGTGGGTACACTGAAGGAGCCTTTAGTAATAGTGTGAACTGACCGTGGTTGTTCCTTCTGTGAATAACCCTTCCTGCCCAAGTGAAGGAACCAACCACGACTGTATTATTCCTTTGGACAGGCTTCTTCCAAAGAATGACCTCCAGCTTTCTGGCGGTGAAGAACAGACAGCAAATAAATCTCTCCATGATGAAATATCAGGCAGGGGAAACAAGAGAGCTTGAGAAAGATGGCAAGCTGGATAGAGTTCTCTTTTAAAGGAACAACGGAAACCTGCGCTGGACTCAGCCCTAAACCACAAGGGAAGAGTTATAAAAATACCTTTAACTTGAAAACCTCAAAATCAGTAAAATTGAAGTCCAAGCCTTTCAAAATTAATAGAAATAAACCAAAAGAGGGGCTGATAGATAAAATACCTACAACTCCTGTGCCAAAATCCAAGGAAAAAATAATAAGAAATGACACAGACAAATGCAGCCTCTCTTGCTACTTGCATTAGGGTGGAGCCTTCAACGTCGGATAAATCTTGAACTTACAGGAAGATTGTTCCCAAACGAACTTTACTATCCGGCAACCTTCAAAATTTCTTCTTTAAAAATAAGCTATTAACTCTGGTGCCAGCAGAAATCGAACCTCTTGTGGCACACAAAGTTTCAGATGCTGAGTTATTAGAAATTACAACAGGTGAAGTGGATAGATTGGATACCCACCAACCTTCTCAAATTGGGCAAAAGGAGGACCTAGAGCCATGAAAAACAAACAACCAAGTTAATTGATTTGTCGGCATTCAGCCACTGGACAAAACTAGGGACCAACTCTTAGTCCGGGAACTGCCAACGGCTAGAGAAGAGGCTACGGCATTGATTGCCAAATTAGCCCCAACTACAACGACGATTATTGGACTGCAATAATACCAGAAAAAGGAATAACAATGTGTTTGATGGTGATATCAGTCCTGCTCACGTTGTGAGTTTGGACGATTCCAGATAGAACTCGCCCCAGAAGTTCTCCTCCACACAGACCAGTTGTGGAGCGAGGGAGTATGGGCTCCAGTGAAATCTACACACGAGATGACTGTATAAGATCACCTGTAACCACTCCATTGGTTACAACCAACAGACCCCATTTATCAAAGAACAGATTAACACCTCACAATAAAGGAAGAAGTGTTCCGTTTGAACTGCATGAAAGTTACAACTTCCAGGAATCCCCTATAAAAGAAAGTTCCACAAGGAATTTAACTAATGGTGGAACGGGTGCGAGGACTCAACTCATTCATGACTCGCCAAATAAAACAGCTACTTCTTTGATCCACCTACCTCCAACAGGAACCACGGCCCATTCAACCCCGTCAAAAAAATCGTACCTCGAGGAGACTTAGCCATCAAGTATCAGGTGAAAACACCAGAAAATCTGATTTGCTGTCAGTTATGTCAACAGTGACTATAGACTTAGCACCATTTTCTAAGCTATATGATTCACTCCACGAGACTCTAAAAGATCAAACCTCAATTATTGCAACAATGAATAGTTAACTCCTATTCTTAGAAGGATTTGTGATAGCCATGGAAATCAAGAGGAAATGCCACAATTGCACACAAAAAAGACAAGTTTGCATACTCCTCTTGAAAATGGAGAAATTAAATCCAACGTAAACGCTGTGCACCACTCAGAGGGTCTGAGCAGAAAAACAAGCCACCAGGCAAATGATCAGAACTAACAATTGCAAAACCACGACAATTGAATTCTTCCATTCAGAAAGCAAGCAAAGGAAACACTAGAAAAAAAGATCTTCAAAGCTTGCAAACAGGAATATCACTGAAAACTTCAGCATCAACTCATGATAAAAGTATTAAGGAATACTTCATCTCTGAAAATCTGTTAAGTATTAGAGGAGAACAAACCATGGACTCAAAAAGCAGTGAAGTAACAGCAATACCGCCCAGATTAGATGACGGAGATTCATCAGAAAGGGAAGAAACCATACACCCTCCACCAAATGGGTCTTCAAACATATCCAAGGATATCAAAGTTGGAACAGAGGCATCAAACTCAAGGGACCTAAGTAGCAGTAGTAAACTCGAATCTGGAGGGGTCAACTAATCTGATGGATAACTCATTTGAAAACTCAGAGTCTGAAATTCCAGATCCTGGATTACAACCTAAATCAAAAACGAAAGCAGAAACTATCGATAACACCGCCCATCAAGACTCAGATGAGTTGTGTGTCATCGATACTCCGAGCCTTAAAGGAATATCCACGAACAAGGTATCTACTCCACCCTCCCCTTGCTTTATGACCATGTCAGAACAATGAAAAAGAGTACACCAGAAATAGCCTTGAGAGATAAAAGTGAACAAGACATAGAGGTATTTTGGGTAAAAACTGTGACAAACACCACGGATAGGCCTTTTACACGTGGTGAGAAATCCACCTCAGATAGGCAAGATAAAGTGAGATCGATTAACCCACGGTCTGTTGTAAGTAGATTGGTGGATAACCCAAAAACCAGGGAAAGAAGAAGGGAACGTTCCCTCGAACCTGA